>NC_065579.1:59946584-60546584 GCF_024542745.1 Macaca thibetana thibetana
GATGGCTAGAGCTCTTTTAAAATATACCAAATATTTTATTTTAAAAACTACGCAAAACTCTTGAAATCAATGTCATCTTATGCTTGTATGATGATGAAACTAATGTACTCACATTAGTCTGCCTCTCCAAAGCTTCTCCTCATCTGTATATTGGCTTGACTCAGCTTGCCCTCTATGTGGAAAAGGACACATTACTATGCATAGTGATTTGCTAGTGGATAATCACAGAATGACTGATGCTTTGTTGCAAGTATAAGGCCTATCTGACACTTTTCCTCTATATCAAGACAAGATTGTTGACCCAATATGGAAAGGCAGAGGAGTAGGAAAGTGATGCTGGATGAAAAATAGAAGTTAATCCCAGAGCGGTGTTAGGTTACTGATCTTAGCTTGTTTCTCTTCAAGATTCACAACTTATTAGCATGTTTACTATGAGCTCTTTGCCTATGTCTATATTGTAACATTTTAGCATAATACTAAAATTCAGTTTCCACAACATGTTGAAACCTTGTATACAGCAATGTTTTCTTCTCATGAAAAGCTAATTTTCCAAGAGATGCTATTTCCAGGTTTCAGTTCAGTTAGTTGTTTTTAATTTTGAGAAAGAGTTAGATTTTTAAAAGTTAGATTTTCAAGTTGCATTTCAAAACAAATTCAGTTTTTTCCCATGGGTATTCTGTCACTTAAGTGATTAATGAATTGCTCAATCACTCATCTATTTGCCAAACACTTATTAAACAATATAATGTACCAGGCACTGGTTAAGACGTACAAAGATGAGGCATAATCCATGGCTCTTCTTGTAGTTTACTGTCCAGAGGGAAAGACTGATGGCCACATGCCAAGTTCAATACAGAAGTGTGGGCAGAGGATGGAAAGGACAGAGGGAGAGAAATTAATTCTACTTAGGGGTGGTATGTAGGTGCGTGTGCATATGTGTGCGTGTGTGTGTGTGAGTGAGAGAGACAGAGAAAGAGAACGAGGGAGAGAAAAATGAGAGTGTGTGGAGTGGTTTAAGAGGGAGAGAAGAATGTTCATGCCACAGAGGCATAAAATAGGAAGATGGAAGATGGGGAAAGGGAGAAAAGGAAGATTTCAGGATAATAAATTATCTGTTTGCAACTGTGTTTTTATTTTGTCATTGAGTATTGCAAAGTAGCTCTGAACAAAAAGCTCAGGTTCAATTTTACACAATCAATATATACTCAGTAGTCCCAGTCTATAAATGTGAAAATGTGAAGTTATTGTATAAAAAGCATTCTGTTGTTTTGGGTGCTCTACCAACACTTAGCACATAGGATAGTGCTCTAACACATGTGATAGGAGAAAAGACATCATACTACAATGCTAGCCACCACATACATCAAAATTGAGTTTTCTTTTCTTTTTTTTTTTTTTGAGATGAGTCTCGCTCTGCCACCAGGCTGGAGTGCAGTGGCGCGATCTTGGCTCACTGCAACTTCTAACTCCCGGATTCAAGTGATTCTCCTGACTCAGCCTCCAGAATAGCTGGGATTACAGGCACATGCCACCACGTCCAGCTAATTTTTGTATTTTTAGTAGAGACGGGGTTTCACCATGTTGGCCAGGATGGTCTCGATTTCCTGACCTTGTGATCTGCCCGCTTCGGCCTCCCAAAGTGCTGGGATTACAGGCATGAGCCACTGCGCCTGGCCAAAATTGAGTTTTCTTTTATTACTTTTAAAGTTCTATGAAAGTTGACATTGAAATTTAATGGAAAAGCTTCATATTCATAGACTCACAAGGCTATTGGTGGCCTTATGGGCTAGGTCCTCTCAGACGTCATTTAGTTCATTTTCACCTTGGCATCTAGAGTGGAAAAAATCATCTAGCTCACATGAAGGGTGCCCCTCAAAGCAGACACAACTGCTGTAACAGTTCTTTTGGCTGTCTGAAAAAACTCTCCTGACAGAGAAGGCATTTTGAAACCATCTCTATTTGCCCATGTATTTTTTTTTTTTTTTTTTGAGACAGAGTCTCGCTCTGTCGCCCAGGCTGGAGTGCAGTGGTGCAATCTCGGCTCACTGCAAGCTCCGCCTCCCGGGTTCACACCATTCTCCTGCCTCAGCCTCCTGAGTAGCTGGGACTACAGGCGCCCGCCACCGCGCCCGGCTAATTTTTTGTATTTTTAGTAGAAACGGGGTTTCACCGTGGTCTCGATCTCCTGACCTTGTGATCTGCCCACCTCGGCCTCCCAAAGTGCTGGCATTACAGGCGTGAGCCACCGCGCCCGGCTTGCCCATGTATTAATAATATAATATAATACAATAAATAGCACATTCTTTTTTAAAATTTGTATTTATTTAGTTAGTTTAGATTTAGAGACAGGGTCTTAGCTATGTTGGCCAGGCTGGAGTGCATTGGCTATTCGCGGGCTTGATCATGGTGCACTACAGCTTCAAACTCCTGGCCTTAGGCAATCCTCCCACCACTCTCTCCTGAGTAGCTGGGATGTGACAGGCACGTGCCCCTGCACTCAGCTTGACAGTATGTTCTTATAACACAACTATTTGAAATCAAGTTCTAAAGATGAATCACGATAGAAAGTTGTTTGAAAAAATTGTTCCATTTTCTTTTTGGACCCAAGAAGACCTTCTACTGACGATCACATTCAAACTCTAAATGTCTAGTGACTAAGAGACTAATCACATGGGACTGCTTAGATTTATCAAGGAGGACAGGAGTGCCAAAACTCTAAGCTGTTTTTTGTAGGGTGTAAGAACAAAGGCATCCCATGTGTCTCGCGAAATGAGTGAAAGTCATGACCCAGTTCTTCCTCCTACTTTAAAAAAATGTGACTGAAGAGAAAGCCAGATGTTCCAGGACAGACCAGCTGACTAACTCTTACTGTCAACATACATTGTGCAATTCCAAGACACAAGGGCAACTGATAAAGAAGATTAGCTTGGTTTTCCAGAAATAAGTTCTGTTCTGTTCAATCTACTTGC
Source organism: Macaca thibetana thibetana (assembly GCF_024542745.1). Taxonomy (NCBI): domain Eukaryota; kingdom Metazoa; phylum Chordata; class Mammalia; order Primates; family Cercopithecidae; genus Macaca; species Macaca thibetana. The sequence continues at coordinate 59,949,554 of NC_065579.1, forward strand.
TCAATCTCCATTCTCTCATTCATGTGGAATAACGAGATCTGCAATAAACACCACCAGGCAAGTCTCTGAGGATTATTGAGTTATTTCAGAGATTTTCTAATCTTCCACTCTGAACTTTTATAAAATGATTATCAGAAACTGATTCAGCAGTTGGAAGAATAGGAAATAGATTCTATTGTAATCAATTCCTGCAAGTAATAATTTCTCACACATTATCATACCAAAGTCTCTGTTCTTCTTTAAGTAGAGTAAGTCATCAAGGAAGTAGGTCACTTCTAAAAAATTAAACTTGTCTCTGGGTCTGTATAATATATTATAACATTACTGAATGATTGCTCTTGGAATTTCCAATATTTTGTGTCCTTAACTTGAATTTTCCCTATAGGTTGAAAAATCAGGTTCTGGAATTGTCCTGTCTGGATTAAAATACTGGTTCCATCACTGAGAAGCTGTGTGACCTGGGGAAAATTACTTAATCTCTCTGTGTTTCAGTTTTCTGATCTGTAAAATGAAGTCAGTGATGGTAAGAAAATGAGAAAAATGCATGCAAACTTAGCATATCATTAGAATGATGAATGCTAACAATGATCATCATGTCAGGGCCTCTACATTAGTTTAGCATTTACTTTCCTCTGACTATCTGTACTTTGTTGGATAAAAATATTTTATTGATCACCAGATATTAAACTCTTGTGAATTTCTGTGTGTTGATGGTGAAGTTGGTGGGAGGATGGTGATGAGACTTTTACTCGAAGACGGGAATGTATGTGAGTTGACCATGTCAGTAAGCTGAGATACTGTCAATTTCTGAAGGATTTCTCTGGCTGAGTCTACACACTACTAAGAAGTATTATATATTTCTTGATGTCTTTCCTAATGTCTAACTGAAATTCTCTAATTGCCTCATGTTTTGTTCCTCATTTATGGAGATGCTGGACAGCATTAAAAAATATTGAAACGTGAATACTTGAAAACAATTATTGTATCATTTGTCAATTCTTTAAAAAAATATAAAAAACCCAGTTTCTTTGGCCTTTTGTTCTGGACTTCAGTTCTACTTCTTTTGGACCCCTTCTCCCTGAGGCTGATAGGGCATCTGGCCCCTGTGTGGGTGTTGATGAAACCCAGACCAGTACATAGTACTCAGTAGGGCATAGTACATTCTAGGTGCTAAGACAGGCAGGTAAGTGGATCAAGGCTTTACAAGTGGCGACTTCTCTTAGGGAGAAACAGCCCCAATCTCCATTTACCAGGTTCAGAATGCATTGGGTATGGTATAGTGATGAATTTGATATTGTTAGCATATAATCACAATCTTAAAACATTACATTTTAACATTCAAGGAATATTTGACATTGCCTTTTAAAAATATTATTCATTCATTCATTCACTCACTCAACAAATATAGCATGCTAAAAGCATAAAAGAAGAATGCTAGTTTTTTTTGAATACACCTTTTGGCCCTAACTGGATTATGAATTTCTTTTAGAGCAGAGACATTGTACCTTATTCATATTTCTATCCCAAGGGTCAGCCTGTAGAAGACACTCAACTAATGCAACAAACATGCATTGCATAAATGAAAAATTGGATGCAAGTAATACGCTAGCTGTGCATGACCAATAAAGTATTTGTTGCTATGTCTCATCTTTAAACTTTGAATTTAAGCAGAACTTGAATGCAAATACCGTCTCCATGAGAAATATATTTGGCAACAGTATTATGTTAGACCTTTCACTTAGATTAAATATATAATTTAAGTGCTTATATAAAAAAGAAGATGAAATCAACAACCTATATAAACTATCCAGGGAGTCAAGGGTTTTGGTGGAAAAAGAAAAACAGTTTAAAATAGGACTTTTCTCAAACTCAAATCCTCTTTCATGTAGCAAAAGGAAATGAGCAAAGAAATCCAAACCCACTGAAGTTTTCAGGGCCAAACATTTTGATTCAATATGTTGTGCTATAAAATATTTGGCCTTGTTTGAATTTTTATTGCTATATGTTCTCAGTCCATATTTCACTATGAGGAACACAAATAAGAAAGAGTGAATGTGCAGAACGTTCATTTCAAGAGCATGGCAGTGAATTTGAGAAAACATATATTAAAGGAACACTTTGTGTTTTTAACTTTCCAGCCCCTTTTCTGAGGCCTCCCTTGGCCAGATATGATTAAATATTTATTGAACTAAGAACTCAGCTTACTCGGAGTGACAACTCTTCAGGGCCTCTCAGAGCTACCTAAGGTAAGTACCTTATTTTACTAGCTCTCAAATAAGGTTTCTTTTATGCTCTGTCTTTTTCATATATAAAATAAGGTCTAATTGGAAAGTTTTATAATGGAGACAGTCAATTCCCCAATTCCTTATTTGTTTGAATTAACTTTTAAAAAATTGGGGTGTTCACTCTGGCGTTGGCTCAATCCAGACTCTGTAATCAGCCAACAATCTGTGCTTCACAAAGCCTGGCGTCCTAACTGCCAGCTTCTGCCATCCGCATCTTTTCCGTGGGGTAATACATTTTAATTGGTACTTCTCTGAGAGCCCTACACATCTCCATCTGGCCAAATAAACATACTTTTTTGATTCAGCCTCAACATCCTGGCAGTTAACAAGAGGACAGACTTGCCACAATGGGTAATCTTGAAGATGCATAAAATCCTAAAATTAAAGGACCAGGTACAGGTGGTATAATCAATGGCTGTCTAGAGGATGGCTCATCTACAAAGTGGCTTTGTGTTCAACAGTCTTTTTAACACCGCTCTTGTCGTCCAAAATGCAGTTTCTGAGCTGTGTCAGCACTGAGAGCTCTCTCTCTCAAAGGGCACACTAGTGATGAAATATTTCACTTCCAATGACAGCATAACTTTTTGGACATAGGCTTATTAGCAACCTGTTTCCACTGGTTGGATTGAGCCAAGTGTAACCCGGAGGCAGAATGGTGAAATGGTTAAGAGCATGGGTTCTAGAGTCAGGCCGCATTCAAATTCTGCTGCTGTTAATTAATCTTCATGACCTTGGGCAGTTACCACACCTCTCTGTGCCTCAGTTTCCTCATCAGTAAAGCAGAGATAATATCAGTATTTTCCTCATAAGAGTATTGCAAGGACTGATTAAATGAGATAAGGTATCTGATACGTTTAGCATAGGGCATGACTTGTATTTGCTAACAATTATTTTTAGGCAAGGTCAGTAGACCAAATACCTTGAGCAGCAGAAAGGAAGTGGAAAATGAATAACCAGCTATGAAGTTATTTCTCAGACAATTTCTTACTATTTTAATGTTTTACTTTTTACACAGTTTAATCATCAAGCAACAGTGTTAGGGATTAAATGAGAAAACGTGGTCTGTGTGCTGATTCACTCATTTAGTGTGGTCTCATTTCCTCAAGGAACACAGCTTGACAGAACACTTTTTTCTCTCTAACTCTCAGGGTCATCTGGATGAAATGAATACTTTTAGGGCAAAATGACTGATACTGCTTCCTTGATAACCACATATAGGTGAGGGATTGCTTCTCTGCCTCCCAAAGTTTTCCTTTTATCCTACGACCACTTTGGTGAGATGCCTTTCTCAGCACAAAGCAGGGACATGACTCTGGGCATTATTACCACTGGGGATGTTTATGTAAGAGGAAAGCCACCTAGAACAATGGAGCTGACAGATCCCTGTAAAGTGGGGCACAAATGGTTCTTATCAGCAGGTAGGGCTCTCTCACCAGTTGCTTTTTCGGGGTTGTTGCACATGAAGCATTGCCATGCTCCTGCTGTTTCACTGAAGCCAAACACGTCAAAGAACCTCACTTCTTCCAGATGGAGCTGTACCTGGTCCAGATCCTGTGTCAGGAACACAAGCACAAAGAACATAAGCTGCTCTGCCTGCTACCTAACATTCCGAGACTGGGAGAAGGGGATGTGGATCAGGATGGTCAATGCTCAATCTCAGTACTAAGGACTAAGAGGCAGCATTGAAAAAAATTTCTCTTGACCGACCTTAAAAAAAGCATTCAGCTAAACTTTTCCATGAGAGTATTCATAAATGCAGCAGGAGTGAGCACAGGCCCCAGGGCTGAGTGTCAGGATTTGAGGTGTCAGAGCCTGAAATGGCCCAGAATTTTCTTGCATCTAGCAGTGGCTCCAGATTTTCTAAAAAGAAGGGATATCCAAGTGGCAATGTGGTTGGAAGACATGCTGCTGGGGGATTTACATTTTATACAAAATTGAGAAAGAATTATCCACATCAAAAAATATTATTGGCCAGGCGTGGTGGCTCATGCCTATAATCCCAGCACTCTGGGAGGTGGAGGAAGGCAGATTGCCTGAACTCAGGAGTTCAAGACCAGCCTGGGCAACATGGCGAAACCTTGTCTCTACCAAAAATACAAAAACATTGGCCAGGCATGGTGGTACATGTCTGTGGTCCCAGCTACTCAGGTGGTTGAGGTGACAGGATCACTTGAGCCTGTGAGGCAGGAGTTGCAGTGAGGCGAGATTGCACCACTGTACTCCAGCCTGGGTGACAGAGTGAGACCCTGTCTCAAAAAAAAAAAAAATATATATATATATACACACACACATACATATATACATATTATATGTATTATGTTGGCTTTACAGGGAGCTGATGGAAAATATGGGGGTGGGGCTTAATCCCTCAGACCTTGGCTCCAGCACTGTTTAGTTCTTATGCTTTATCCTAAAAGTGTATGCAAATTTTGCATTCTATTACCTAATATAAGCTGCATTGATTTTTTTTTTTTAATTTTTACTTTTTTTTTTTTTTTTCTGATATAGTCTCATTCTGTTGCCCAGGTTGGAGTGCAGTGGTGCGATATTGGCTCACTGCAACCTTCACCTCCTGGGTTCAAGTGATTCTCGTGTGTCAGCTTCCCGAGCAGCTGGGTTTACTGGTGCCTGCCACCACACCTGGCTAATTTTTGTATTTTTAGTAGAGACGGGGTGCTGCCATGTTAGCCAGGCTGGTCTCCAACTCCTGAACTCAAGTGATCCACCTTCCTTGGCCTCCCAAAGGGCTGGGATTGCAGGCATAAGACACCATGCCTGGCCTGAATTGGTTTTAATGGAAGATAATGCATTACATTATTTATCAGTAAATTAATTAACTTTTTTCCTCCAAATGGTTGAGTAGAATTAACACTCCAAGAAGACTGCACATGTTTTATGTGCCCTGTGGCACCAAGCCAATGCGTTCCTCTTTAAGAGGCAGGGAGAGAGGTTCGGTTAGACTGCAAATGGATGGAAAACTATTAGCCTAACCAAATTAAATAGCTCTACTGTCCTCCTGAGGCTTTCCTATTATGTAAATGACTTGTATCCTTTGGTATAGGATGACCAGAAACTGCATTCTTAAAAGGCTCCTCCTCCTAAGAGGGACTTAATGTTCTTGTTGGCCTTGCATGTACCCAGTCAATTCACATGTTTGTGCTCTGTTGAGCTGTGATTTTGTTTCCTTTCCTTTAGCCTACACACTCTTATTTTCTCTCTGTATAGGAACAGTTCTTATAATTGTCAAGGCTGAGGGGCGTAGGCACTGTTTGCACTGCTTATAAGGGATCTAAATAGAAAATGATCAAATGGCTACCCGGATTGCATCCCAAAGCTCCTAATTCTCAGTGCTAAATTTTTTGACAGAGGTGAGAAGTATGTCCAACTATGAGTTCACTGAGAACAGAAACATGTCTATTTTTTTTTTCACAATACCCCCAGAGTCCAGTTCAGCATCATTAATGGATTAGCATTGGTTTGTAGACCCAGCACAAAGCTTTTTTACTAATGAACTATATAAAGGATATTACAAAAAGTTAAAGGGAATTTTTAAAGAGAACATTTACACTCCCTGGAACATAAACACAATGAGGACAGATATTTTGTCTGTTATGTTGGCTGCTATAAACTTGGCACCTAAAAGTGCCTATTACATAGCAAGCACTAAACAAATATTGGTGTAATAACAAAAGGCATGCCCTGGGCCTAGAAATGGATACTTTCCAGCACCCTCTATTAAGACTATTATGGCTTGTGTTCTGGGGGTGGACATTTTGGAGGTTTGACATGGTGATTGCAAGATTTTGGGTTGCTAACCTTTAATACCATATCGCAGGCATTCCAATAGGTGCCATATATCTAGGAATATTGTTTAGACAAAAATGATTTTGAGTATGTTCAATGGAAAAAAGAAGACTTTCTTTTAAAAGTGTGTTTTCCAAGATAAAGACTGAAGAAGCACCTGGGAGTTGTGTGAGTTTCAAAGGATACAATCCATATTAAAATTTACGGGGAAAAAGCAGATGTTCATGAATATCAGTTTCAAAACTGCGAGGTCTCTGACGTCTGTCCTTGGCCGTTGCCATGCAGATCACTCCTCTGTTTCCCACACAATTAAGGATCAATTTTTCATTCACCACAAACACTACTAGCAAACAAAGTACTTAAAATAATACTTAAGGTTCCTTTATTTTTCCTGTTCTGAGACCAGAAAATTCTGTTTGTTGCGTATAATCCACATTTTTCTTGGAAAAAAGTTACTTTAAAAGTTTCAGACAGATGGTAAACTACATTCCTGCGTTCTATTTCTGAAGCCAAAAGCAGGCTTACCTCTTCAGAGAATTTAGGTGTTGTGCTAAAGGATATCCATGGTAGTTGTATGAACTTTGAAGTTGGTGATAATAGCACATTTTGAATGGAAAGACAGATGAAACACATATAGTTTCCAATATTTGTGAAAAATCAGCAAAATAAATCACAAAACAGGTAAACACAAACCAACAACCAGTGATATCTAGATTTTTGGACTTTTGACCTCTTCAATGTGCTTGAGGTCAGTAGTTCTCTCTCCCACTTAACCTTCTTCACCCTTCTGGGTCCTGCAGCTTCCCCAGGCCTTGCTCAAGAATTGCTATATGGCTCCTATTTTTTTTTAACAGGGGAACAAAAATAGATTTGTTTAGAGAATTACAAACTTTCTTTAAGATAACTAGACTCCAGAAAAGTGATAAAAATAACTTATATCTAACTCTAAGTCACTGTCTAAGTATTTTTCAGTTCTAATGGGATTGTGGCAGACAGACCCTAAGGTGACCTCCCAGCAATCCGACCAAAAATATGTCAAAGGGGATAGGATATCAATCCCATTGTTATTACACACACACACACACACACACACACACACACACACACACACACTGTCTTGCTAGCAGATGCATAGGGAGACCCTCCTGCTGTGCTTAAAAGAAGCAAATTGCCACATTATGAACCGCAGGGACTATGGGTGGCCTTTAGACCTTAAAGGAGGCCTTCAGCTGGTAGCCAGTAAGAGTTCAAAGTCATCAGTCCTACAACTGCAAAAAAATGATTCCTGCCAACAAACAGAATGAGTCTGAAAGCAGACCTTACCCATTTGAACCTCCAAATGAAAACACAGCCCAGCCAATACCTTGATTGTAGCCCTGGGTCCCCTGAGTAGAGGACCCAGCTAAGTTACAACTGAAATCCTGACCCTCTAATACTGTGAGATAATAAGTATGTGTTGTTTTAAGTTGCTAGGTTTGTGCTAATTTGTTATACATTATTGAAAGATAATACTGAGATTCTGCCGTGAAGAGGAAGAAAAAGTGACATCCTTTTGCCTGATTCTCCATGAAAGTGATGATTCTACTTAGAGGAGTCACATTCTCCCAAGTACACTCCAAATCAGGCTTCAGCAAAACACACACACACAAAATGAAACACAAAAGAATGCTGATGTTCAAACTATTTTCATTGATGTAAAAAAAAAAAAAAAAAAAGGATAAATATTCATAGTAGGCATGCACTAAGAAGGGTTCTCCTGATAAACATCATTTAATTCAAAAAGATTAAAACTCACTGGAGGAAAAAATAATATTTTTAAACATTTGGTTAAGTGAGCATTTCTCCAGTTTTAGAAAAAGAGTCATTAATGAGGGTAGGAATTTGGAAAACTCTATAATAAGTCTAAGCCAGGCAGCATAGAAAGATGCGAGAATATTTACATCATTTCACTGACAAATGACAGCATGAGTCAACGCAATGGATTTTGTAAAAGTGCATAGTGGCCTCTGGATTTTATAATGTGGTCTATGTACTTTGAGAGGGTACTGTGAAGCAATTTTCCAGAAATCAGTGAAAGCATACATCTGGAAGAACTTTGGGTTTTGGCACATTTAAATTCTGTCCTAAAGCTATTTGTGCACAGATACAAAACATAGGATTGCCTCATGTGCTCTGTGTGCCTGTGGTTAATAGGATCACTCTAGGCACATTTTTCAAGTATGTTTTAAGAAACGTAAATAAGAATTTTTAAAAATTCCCAAATATTTTCACATAATAATAGTAAGTTTATGTTTATATAGTTATTTCCAGTGCACAGACGCTAATGATATGGATTCCAGGGTGTGAAATAAGCTTACTTAGGGAATATAATTAATGATTGATTTTAATATGGTCTTAAATTGTTATAGGCATAGTGTCTAGTAGGAAATGGTGTTTGTTGAATGAATAAACTAGCAAAAGAGACTTTAAAGAATATCCAGCCACATTTTTAAAAATGTTTTTCAACTTGTGAAAAATATTAGTATTGGATTCAATTTATATAACACAGTATTCGCAGCACCTGGTATCAGGAACCATGGATAAAAAGATGAAGGAGACACAGTCATCAGTCCAAGGAGGTGAGAAGGTAACTCATTGTGTCTGCAATATTCTTTACAGAGGAAACTGAATACAGCTTCATTTGTGTGAGGTGTGATTCTTACTAAGCTTCTTCCGGTGTGATGTTTTTGGCTCTCAACTGGATTAAAGCTCTTACCATGAAGACTGACTTCCATATTATTTTGCAGCTTTTTAAAATAGTATGGCACTTTGCCCATAGTAAATGTTCAATGAGTCATTATGCATTTTTACTAACTGAAGCACATAGATCTTATCTCTAATTTACATCAACAGTAACATTTAGGTTTTCAATGTTCATGTCTATTCAACTATGACCATTAAGACTTTCCAGACTACATTTGTTAAAAAAATACATATATCTCTCTCTATATCTATCTGTCTATCTGTATCTATATCTGTATATCTGCATATCTATGGGTATTACAGGTATTCATTTTATTTAACAAGTTTTTAGAATAAAGTGTTAATAATTGAAGAATGATGTTTGTCTTAATTCATCAGTACAGTATGTTGACTACTTGTTCTCAAGACCACCAGCTTTTTCAGATTGTCTGTTCAGAGTTCTCACTATGTTGCCCAGGCTAGTCTTGGATGCTTGGGCTCAAAGAGTCTTTCCACCTCAGCCTCCCAGAGTGCCGTGATTAGAAGTCCTGAGCCACTGCACCCCATCCGCATTTTTACACAAGCTCCCCAAGTTGCTCTGGTGTGCACTGACTGTAAAATTAATCCTGTATCCTTCAAAGCAGTTGTGGGGATGGCTAATCTGTGTCTGCTGATTGGTATTTGAGGAATTTGTCAAGCTCCATGTGCATATGCTCATTCTTTTCCACAATAGTTTGGTTTCAGGGGGTCAGGCATGGTGGCTCAAACCTGTAATTCCAGCACTTTGGGAGGCCAAGGTGGGTAGATCACTTGAGGTCAGGGGTTGTAGATCAGCCTGGTCAGCACGGTGAAACCTCATTTTTACTAAAAATACAGAAATTAGCTGGACGTGGTGGCAGGCACCTGTCATCCTAGCTACTTGGGAGGCTGAGGCACAAGAATTGCTTGAATGTGGGAGGCAGAGGTTGCAGTGAGCCGAGATCCCACCACTGCACTGCAGCCTGGGCAACAGAGTGAGACCTACAAAAGAAGAAAAAAGAGGCCAGGTGTGGTGGCTCATGCCTGTAATCCCAGCACTTTGGGAGGCGGAGGTGGGTGGATCACAAGGTCAGGAGTTCAAGATCAGCCTGTCCAAGATGATGAAACCCTGTCTCTACTAAAAAAAAAAAAAAAAAAAAAAAAAAAAAACTACAAAAATTAGTCAGGTGCGGTGGCAAGTGCCTGTAATGCCAGCTACTCAGGAGGCTGAGGTAGGAGAATCGCCTGAACCCAAAAGGCGGAGGTTGCGGTGAGCCAAGATCATGCCATTACACTCCAGCCTGGGCAATAAGAGCAAAACTCCATCTCAAAAAAATAAAGAAAGAAAGAAAGAAAAGAAAAAAGTTTCTTTTTCATATGACAGAACAGGTAGTCTGGTCACAGGAGCAAAGTTTTCATTTTTAAACATCAGAGATGTTATTATTCCAAATTGTGCAATATGGCAAGAAGCGATGAGGTGTGAAAATTGAACTCACTGGGCCCAATTTGAAATGTGGCAGAAGGCTGGGGTGGGTGGAGAGGGAGGTGGGCCATGGGGAAGCAGACTCTAAGCAGAGGCAGTGGGGTACTGATGTGGAAAGACTCATAGTGCATTTCAGTATTCTGCATGAATACCACGCATGTGCTATGTCCCATTGGCTCTCATATTTCTATGCCTAACCAGTAAGGGAACTCAGGGTATACATGACTATATGAGGCCAATGTGGCAAACTCCTCACTATCACTACAGATCACTAAATAAACTTATATTTCTATTCTTTGAGTCCCTATGTGTTGGGAAGAACTGAATTTCTTCCTGGAAAATCATGGCAATTCTATGGGTCTGGCTCCAAGTGGCTAGAAGAAAACACTATGTTTGATTCACTTCAGAGAGAAGCTCTGAAGCATAATTTAAGAACTAACAAATATGATAAAATTTAAAAAGTCAAATTCACCAAAATCACACTCATCTAAAAATCATGAAAAAATAATCTGACTACAGGATATTGGCAGTTAACATGACAAGAGTTTAAGTAAAGCGGTTTATGAAAAATCTAATGGAAGTGTATGAGTTGAGTAGAAAATAAAGGTGATAAATTGCATGAAGCTATGTAACAAGTTTTATAAATGCTCGATAAAACCACAATTATCTTTTTTATAAATCCAATTTCTTTGAAATTTTAGATCATTAAAACCAGCAAATTATTAAAGGGGGAGCAAGGCCAAAACACTACCAATGTTCAAAAGGTCAAGAAAACTTTAACATTTTTACAGTGGTTCAGCAGTAAAATGTAATCACAGAACTTTCAGCAATTAGAGTCAGCACTTACATATTCTCCTTTCATGGCGCAAAGCAAAGAATTGCAGTGATTTTTTTTCTTTTTCTAATTGATTACGGCCACCTACATTAAACAAATATTTAGTACTATTTGTTAAGTCTATTATGTGGCACTATACTACAGAGGATGCTGATGTTAAAGAACTAATTTGGAGAGGCTTTTTTTTTCTTTCTTTTGAAATCAGATAGTGAGAAAACCATGCTCCTAGCCACGTAGGTTATTTTGCTGGAGGCAAGGTGTTTCTCTTATTCTTATAATTTTGTTTTTTTTCCTTTATCCCTGATACCACTTTAATTCTCAGACTGTTTCTCCAACCTCCCCTTTATATAAGTACTCACCTTTTGGGTTTGATACATGTCTTGGAACGGATATGTATTCTCAAAAAATATGTAGCAATGTTTATTTTTCATTTTTGCAAATGATGGTATGCTGTGAACCCTATTTGGTTTCTTTTGGTTTCTTGTTTGTTTCACTCAATATCTCTACATGATATTGTATGCGTATTTACCCAACTGTTGCTTCTACAACTGCACAGTGATTTAATGGTGTGCATCCACCACCCACCACATTTTACCTAACCATTTCCCTAGTGTGGGCACCAAGGGTGCCCCCACCTCTGCATTTACACAACGATGTAACTATGGAATATTCTTATACATGTTCCCTGGTGGATGTGAGCAAAAATTTTTCTGTGATAATCACTCAGGAGTGGAATTGCTGTGTCATAGTGTGTTAGTGTAGGGCTGTGAAAATATTTTTGTGTTTCTGCACAGTTAGGGCTTTTTGAACAAATTTTTACTGAAACTTGGGACCTGGGCTAAAAAAACAAGTTTTAGAAGTAAATTTATGACTAATTAGAAAGTGAAAGACAATCTAGAGAGATTTATTTTCCCAGATGTATGTTTACATTTTAAGGTGGGGATGAGACCAGGATACTGGGGCTTGGGTTGTCAGGTTGAAGACATTAGTCTTCTCTTCGTCCTGGAGGGATTTATTTACATTCTAAAGGGTAAAAGTAAGAACCCAGACCCCGTTCCAAGGAGCAAAGATTTTTGTTCCCTCCTGTCAGGGACAGCTGTTCCACTCCCTGTGTAAATACTCAAATTCATATTGTCAAGGTTCCTTGCCTACAGTACAGACCTTAGGATGTGTAAGATGACATCTGGTTCTCATCAAGTTGCCCCAGGGTTAACAACTGAGGCAAAAGGAAACTTAGGAGGTTATTTGTTGCTAAGTAAATAATAATAATCTGCTATGCCCCAGAAACCTTGTTTGCATGATACATTAAAAATTTAACATTATTCACATTCTAAATTTCACTAGGTTCTGCCAACTTGTTTTCAAGCTACTCAGGAGGCTGAGGTAGAAGGATCACTTAAACCCAGGACTTCGTGGCGGCAGTGAGCTGTGATGGCACCACTGCACTCCAGTCTGGGCAACAGAGCAAGACCCTGTCTTGAAAAAAGAAAAGTTTCATTTTTGTTGAATGTTTACTACTTTGAATAATTACAGAGGAAATAAAACTGACTCTACTATGAACTTAGAGAGAAGGTATTTCTTCCCATGATGCTGGAATTTTAAATGTCTCCATTTAGTCACTTCACACAGCAGAGAGCTAAGCACTGGTGAAGTAATAGTGATGGAGGCAGTTGTAAGACAGTTGAACCACCCCTCAGTAGAGAACTGGATAAAGTAAATTATGCTTGGCCAGGCACAGTGGCTCATTGCCTGTAATCTTAGCACGTTGGGAGGCCGAGGCAGGCAGATCACTTGAGCTCCGGAGTTGGAGACCAGCCTGGCCAAGATGGTGAAATCCTGTCTTTACTAAAAATTTAAAAATTAGCTGGACGTGGTGGCACGCGCCTGTCATCCCAGCTACCCAGGAGGCTGAGGCTGGAGAATCACTTGAACCTGGGAAGCAGAGGTTGCAGTGAGCTGAGATCAGGTCACCACACTCCAGCCTGGGCAACAGAGTGAGACTCCGTCTCAAAAAAGAAAAGTAAATTATGGTCTATTTACATGTGGAAAATTTTATAGATGCCGAAATGAACGAGCTAGCTCTACATGTATGAACAGATATATTTTAAAAACATAACATTAAGTCAGAAATCACATTGCAAAAGATATGTGCCATCTGATAACATTTAGGTAAAAGTTTAAAACAACAGTACAAAAACATTCATGGAAATAATACACACCAACCTCAGGAGAATATTTGCAACAGTTTCTTTTTGTAAAGGGAGATATTTGATTCAAATATGGAAGAAATATAAACATCTATCTGTGGCAGGAATGGATATCATATTTCTGTACTTTTCTGAATTTATGAGTATTTCATAATTTGATGAAAAGTAAAAATGAGGCAGAGAACACAGTTGAGTGAAGCAAAGAGACTAGCAAGGGTTAGAATCTGTGAGGAAGAAAGGTTCTGCGTGTGTGTGTGTGTGTGTGTGTGTGTGTGGACTTTCTTGGTACCCCTGAAACTCCCCGTAGAGGAGTCTCCTTCTTTTGCCTGTGTGAGGCTGGCCTTGGTGGTGAAAGTCTTTCTCCTTTCTCTTGTTAGAAGGCTCCATGTTACAGTTTCTTTAACTTTTAGCTCTTCAAACTTGCAGATAAAGAAACAGGTCTAAAATACTAAGTGTTTGAAATATGTTCTATTTTGTTTTAGAAAACCAAACAAAACAAAGCATGCTGACAGCAAGTTGTATCTTAGGGAATTAATACAGCACGGGCTAAGTGACAGAGAGGATACTTTGAAATAAGAGTTTTTCTGCTGAGTGGTACAGAATGAAGAATATAGGTTTTGGAGTCAGAAGATCAGAGTTTGAGCCCTGCCACTGCCATTCACTGGCAGTTCTTGGGAAAATATTTTAATTTCTCTTTGCTTTTAATGCACTCCTCAAAGTGTAAAATGACTGATTCCTAACCTGTCTCTTTCAGTGACTTTTTGCCACAATCAATTAATGGATAATTGCCCCACTTTGTAAACTGTGGAGAAATAATAAAAAGTAGTGATAATGGTCAAGCACAGTGGCTCACACCTGTAATCCCAGCATATTGGGAGACTGAGGTGGGCAGATTGCTTGGGTTCAGGAATTTTGAGACCAGCCTGGGCAACATCGTGAGACCCCATCTAAAAAAAAAAAAAGTAGTGATAATGATGATAATTCAAATCAAGCAAAATAAGAAGCTCCTTTTTATGTATGTAAAATATAGTGATTTTGTCTCTCAGCTAGATAAATATATGTAAATCTTTCTGAAATGAATGACTTCTTTAAGAAACACTAATGCTAGGTGCCTGGGAAACATATTTAGTTTTCTAAAATCAGGTAACATACTTACCTGTCTGTTTTTGTTAGTTTGTTGTCAAACCTAGGAGCACTGGATTTAGTGAGATGCAAACATAAAGAGATGTAATGCAACCTGGACATGAACATTTCAAAGGGGAATAATGACATGCACATGCTTGATGAGGCCATAATGAGATGTACAAACAGAAATGCATAGAAAAATGTGCATGGGTAATGGTGCAATGAGATGCATAAATAGGTGAGTGTAATGATAAAGGCATGGGGGTGTGTAATGTGATTTAAAAATGGGAGCATTAAATGGGAGGGTGGAAAGGGCAGGTTGTGGTAGATAAGAAGCAGAGAGAAAGAATGCAGTATTAAGCATGAATAGAGGAGCTAATAACATGTGCATGATGAGGATGCGATGAGATAGAAATGGGATGGAATAATGAAGTTCACAGATGGAGGTGTGTAATGAGTTGTGTAGAAAGGAACAAGCATAAAAGGAAGGATTTAATATGATGAAGAAAGAAATAGGCATAAGAAGATGTGAAGACTGAAAGAAGGAGCAGAAAAAAGGGCCATTAGTGAAGAGACAGGAAATAACAAGGTGGGCCAATGGAGCACTCTAATGAGGATGAAATGAAAAGGTGCAATGATGTGTGCCCATTCAGGGAATAATTAGACACACACATAGGATGATAATGAGGTACCCGGGCCCTGATCAGACATAGACCATAGCACTCAGTTCTTACTGAGGAGGCTAAAAATTGAAAAAAATTGAGGGCAGAGCCACAAAGATATCTACACCCAGAAAAGCGAAGACTAAACAGGTGATTTGGGCCCAGCCTTGTAGTTTATGAAGTAATAGTTTTCTAGCTGCACTTATTCTGTTCCAGGTGCTCTGCTAGGTGTTGAACTAAATGAATCATCTCATTTTACCTTCTTAACAACCCTATGAGGGAGGTGGATTCTTTCCCAGTTATAGATGAAGAAATCAAGCTGTAGTGAGGTTAATGACTTGCCCAGTTCCAAGATCATGTCTGTGGTAGAGATGTGACTCAAACTAAGTCAGTTGGATCTCAGTTGCCTTTGCCTCTGTTTTGATGTTATCAGAGGAGGCTGTGGGACCTTCTGCCCCAGAACTACCAGGATAACTTGTCAAAGATGTAAAGTGACAGGACTATCCCAGCGAATATCATTTGCAAAATCTGCAGAGGCCCTAGGAATTTGCATTTTTAACAAGCGCCCCAGGGACTCTTGCATAAACTAGGTCTGAGAACTACTGCATGAAATCAGCACTAGAGTGTGTGGTGATCTAAGGCTACTCTCAGTTCTAGCAAAAGACTATAAAGAAAGGGAATTGCATGCAGCATGAGGACTTTGGGTTGGTTACAAAGTAGACTGTCCATTGGCAGAAGAAATAACCAGATCCAGAAATGAGGCATCAAACCCAAAATTGCATTGAATGTAGGATAAAAATATAAAAAATATGGAACATAATTAGATTTTAGGAAATAGGTGTTTTTTTTTTTTTTTTTTTTTTTTTTTTTTTTTTTTTACTGAATTAAAAGGAAAACATAGAAATTACTCCATATTCATGGAATCCCTAAGGGGGAAAGCGTAGTATGTCCCTACAACCAAAATTTTTGCCAATCCACATGCAACTTTCAGGATTCTAAAATTAAAAGCTGATAGTGTCACCGATTGTTCTCTTTCTTGGTATGTCTAGTATTGAGATATCTAAATTGCTATGATTTTTTAAGGTCAAAACCAGAATTTATATTTTGAAATGAGTGTTAAGCGTGCATGACTACTTGCATTTTAGTGACACAGCTTCTGCTCAAAACCTTTTTAGATACGTCTTTTGGAATCGTTTGCAGTGTATATTTGTGAGCCACACAGGCAAATAATGTTCATTATTTTAGTGAAACCTAGCTTTTACCTTGGAAATTTTTATTCAGTTTGAGCAGTCTCTTTTTATAGTACACATGGGCTCAGACAAATGTTGGGCTATTTGTGAAAATAAAAGTCATTCTCAAAAAATGAAACCTGGCCAAACGCCGTGGCTCACACATATAATCCCAGACTTTGGGCAGCTGAGGTGGGTGGATCACTTGAGTCCAGGAGGTTGAGACCAGCGTGGGCAACATGACGAAACCCTGTCTCTACAAAAAAATATAAAAATTAGCTAGGTGTGGTGTTGGGCACCTATAGTGCCAGCTACTAGAGAGGCTGAGGTAAGAGGATTGATTGAGCCTGGGACGTTGAGGCTGCAGTGAGACGTCATTGTGCCACTGCACTCCAGCCTGGGCAACAGAGTGAGGCCCTGTCTCAAAAAAAAAAAAAACAAAAAAAAAAAACAAAAAAAAAAACTTTTATCATGACTGAGAATATAAAGTCTCAAAACATTTACTGAGCAGCTGCTCCGCGTCAGGCCATGATGCCATGATAGGTGCTGGGACATGCAGACATTAATGGGAAGAGCCTGATCCCCCACCCTACGAGAGGCTGAAAGACATTAAAATCAAATGGTTTTGTTGTTGTTGACATCTTTATTTACATCTGCGAAAGGTTATGGGAATATGGCTGAGGGAGTCATTCATTTTGTTTGGAGGGGTCTTGCAGAGGAGGTGCAATAAAATAGTACCAGCTACTGTTTATTGAGTTCTTACTATATGGCAATCACGGCTCCACGGACTTTACATGTGTTATATCTTTTGAACCTCATAACATCCCTGTGAAGTGTTTACTGCCATTTTCTGCACTTTGCAGGTAAAGAAGGTTAGGCACAGAGGAGTCAGATAAAAGCTCTGGTAAGTAGGTGGTGGAGGCAGGATTCAAACCCCACTCGTGAGTTTCTGGTTACCACACTTTCTTCTTGTACAAAAAGAGGTGTTATTTATTCTAAGAGTAGAATGCCCAGTGTCTGTTGGCATTCACACACTCTCCATGATAGCAGTAAAAGAAAAAGAAAAGGATTTTACTCATGCACTGATTATTTAAGAAAAGAACCCAACCACTATTAGATTAGAACAGACATTGCAGAGGGATTGCATACCTCTGTTCCCCCAGGAATAGAGTTATTTCGTTAACTATTTTCTAAAGGTTTTTCTTTTTTTTTTTTTAATTTCCTTGACTGATGCAGAACATCTGGTTAACTGTGAAGGAATGTTCATGACAGCAGTAAAATTGACATGCTTCATTATAGGACAGTCTGGCTTGTGAAATATGAAAGAAATATAATACATGTGATAAACCAGGATTTCAACTAAACTGACAAAACATTTCTATGCCAATTTAAATTTGTTAAAAAAGCATATGTACAGTATAAGTACAGTGTCTATGGACAGTGGTTAGGGAGGTATGAATAGTGTATATTAATTAGCCAAGAGTAAAGGTAATAGTTTTCTAAAGGAGATAAGAGGATTAAAAAGAAGGACTATAAAACAACAGACCAGTGTATAACAATGAAAAGAAATCTGTTTCTTAATAGTAAATAGAACTGTCACTTAAGTGTAATGCATTTACGAAATCATATGCAATCACTTAATATAATGGGTTGTGTGTACAGAATTGTTTAAATGAGGGGCCCTGATGTATATCTGTTAAGGGAAAGAAATGAATCCAAATGAAGGTAGAAATAGTATTTAAGGAGGCAAAGTTTAGAATTTGGCTGAACTTCCAAACTCAGTGGTCCTAAGGCAACAATAAAAGTCATGCTTGTAAAAAGCCATGCCATTTCTCTCAAGAACTCTTCATGTGTGAACCTCTCCTCTTATGTTAGTCATATTAATCCCAGATGAACTATCGTGGCTCTGGCGGAGGAGTGTGAGTCTACTGATACTACATAAACTGTGATAAAAATCCATCTTGTGCTTAAGCTGAAAATTCTCCTGGTGTTACCTAGCATTGCAAGCCTTATCCACGGAGCATGCTGTAAACATAGCCATGGTCAGTTAACTTCATCTTACCTTAGTGGCTGTTGTCCTAACCTTGGCCAGTTGCTTGGTGGGTGTACCTGTTCTGTTTTTTCAAGGTGAAGAGTAGAGTGTGTATTGGGGCTATGAGGAGAAGCAGAGGGTTCTTATAAAGAGAAACTCAGCACAAATCCATCATTTTCTTCACTCGGAAAATAACCATTTTTTTTTCTGGTCTCTAAAGACCATCTTTCTGTTTCCCAAATTGGTTTTCTAATGAGTGGATGCTTCCCTTTCAGCATTTAACATTTTATTCTTTTGATGTGCATCTTTACCCTCCATCTTCTCAAATCCAGATCTCGAAACATTTCAGTATTTTACTACTACTCAACCAAGAGAAAAAAATCCAAGCCTGGAAGAATTCCATCATAGCATCATAAATTGAAGCTGGAGAAAATCAGATCTCTGCTTTACTTCAGATCCACAACCTTAGGTCCCATATGGATGCTCCTCACTGCCTGACCATCCTGTTGTATTTCTCTAGGAAGCTCATGCTCCCTTCTCTGAGCCTTTCATTTCAAACCTTCTCTTTCTCAAATATCCTACCTCCCACTCCTCGCTCTCCCCACCTCACTTTCAGCTGATGGCCTCATCTCTTATTTTACTGAAAAAAATTTAAAAGCTATTAAAAAGGATGCATTCTTCTTTTCACCATCAAATCTACTAATTGATCTGGTTCTGTATGTAACCACCTCTTCTCTCGTCTGTTTCATCAGTCTTAACCTCTCTATTGCATCATCCCAGCAATTTACAAACAGGCTCCGAAGGCTTCCATTTTTACTCATCTCTACAATCCCTCCACTTACCAATCCGTTCAGCACCAAACTGCTTAAAACAGCTCTCTACACATGCTATGCTTCCTTCTTTACTCTTTCCTTCTTGTTCCTCCACCTACTTCTGTTCGTACCTTGCCCTTAAAACTCTATTAAAACTGCTCTTTCCATGTTGCCCTGTTGAATGGACACTTATCTTGATTTGGCTACCAAATCACATACAATTCCTTTCTCTCTCCTTCTTGGACACTCTCTTGATATCTGTGATGCCCTCTACACTTTCTGAGATTCTTTTGTTTCTTGGCTGCTCTCTGGATGCAATTCGGAACTGGGACCATTTCCTCTCTAAACTCTCTTCCTAGATTGCTTCAGTCTTCACATGGTTTTCATCATCTGTATGCTGATGATGTCCCAATCTATATTCCTGGCCTAAGTCCTTTCACAGTTGGATATCCAACTGTCTAAAAGACAAGTCCACTGGGACATCTGGCAGGTGGTTGAAAATTCAGATTCAGATGTCTGAAAGCCTTGTGTCCCAGCTGCCACCTTCACTCACTTGCCCCTCCCCAGAGCTCATTTTCTCCCAGTTTTATCCACCTTAATAAATGATACCACCATGCCAGAAACTTGACATCAGCTTTGATACCTCACTTCCCCTCACACTTACATGCCATTCATTAGCTTGTTATGTCACTTTTACCTCCAAAAGTTATATTGAATGCATCATTAACTTCCATCCCTACCAGGATCATACAAGTTTAAGCTACTCTCCTCTCACCTGGATTAGCAATAGTCTCTTTTGTGATCTCCTTAATTTTACTTTTGTCCCTTTCCAATCTATTCCCCACACAGCAGACTGAGCGATCTTTTAAAAAACAAGGTGGTTGCAATGGACTGAAGGCTCATGTTTCCTTACCACCACCAAATTCATACATTGAAATCCTATTCCCCAAGGTGATACCCCTGGGAGGGGGGGCCTTTGGGAGGTATTAAGTCTTGGGGATGGAGTCCTTATAAATGGGATTAGTGCCTTATTAAAGAGGCCCAAGAGAGACCACTTGTCCCTTCAACCATGTGAGGACACAGCATTTGGGCAACATCTATAAGCCAGAAAGTGGGCTCACACTAGACACTGAATCTGCCTGATCTCGGGCTTCCTAGCCTCCAGAACTGTAAGAAACATTTTCGTTGTTTATAAGCACCCAGTTAATAGTATTTTGTTATAGCAGCCCAAATGGACAAAGAAACTGAACTAAGGACGGCTGCTCAAAACTCTTCCGTGGCTTTCCATAGACTGCAATACAATCTAAGTTCCTTGCCATGGTCTGAAAGGCCAGGACAGAATTCCCCAGACTAACTCTACAGTCTCCACTCTCCCCTTTGTTCACTGACTCCATCAATGCTGTGAAAAGGGAATGTGCTCACTTTTGCGTAGGTGTGACCATTCACTGTGATATAGGAGGAAGAAAATATTAGAACTTTCATTTCTATTTATTTTTCATCTCGTCCTTTAAGATTTCTATTTTTCAATGTTTTATAGTGAAATAACAAGTATGTAAAATAATGTATGTATATAGTTTAAAGGTAAATAAATATGCACATATTGAAGGTACTTGCTCAGAAATTTTTTTTGATGGGATGTGTGACTTACATTTGAAGAGAATGCTCTAATACACCAAAGCTTTTCCTTTCTCTCTTATTCCTTTTTTGTTTTTGTTTTATGGTTTCAAGGCCTTTGTGCAAATTGTTCTCATTGCCAGGAAAACTTGTCTGATATCTGCTCAGAGAAGCCTTCTTTGAACATCCAACAAATGCTCATTTTCTTTAGGCATTATCTTTTAGTCTCTATCAGTGTGGAATTGTGTATTTGTTTCTTAGTGTATTGGTTGTTTCCATCAGGGCAGGGATCATGATTGTTTATGTTTAGTGTCTGCACAGTGGTTGATATAGAGCAGGCATTTTGCAGAAAATATTTTTGACTGAATACATGAACTTAAGAGTCATATTTACCATGATTTTGCTGTGATTATATTGTCTCCTCCATGTTATTTCTCATGTCATTCTTTCTATATGGAACTATTTTTCTCTTTAAAGATAAAAAAAAGCCTCTGAACTCTGTATTTCAATTTCTACCACTTTCCAACCAGCTCCTTCCCTGAGCAAAGAGTGTCCCAGACATTTGCCTCTGCATCCACATTCCACCTTCGATCTGCCCTCCAGGTCCTTCCATGATTTGCAGTCTTCACTGAGTTTTCCCCTCAATCACTGGATTAGCCCCTGGACCTGGCTTCCTAGGGTAGACTCTTATTCACATTTTCTGTTTATCTTCTTACCTCACCTTTGCCACTTAGACACTGCCTATCAGATTTTTCTGGTTCTGAGCTCATAGCCTAAAAGCCTAGAATCCTCTACCCCCATCTGGGGTTCTGAAATCCCAAACCCCATACCCTTCTAGCTTGCCCTGAAAGGAAGGTTCTCTCGAACATATACTCATACGGCTCTCCTGGAGACGGACCTTCCACAGCACTTTCATTTCCATCACACATGTAGACTTAAATTTCTCATAAGACTTTGAACCATTACATCTTATATATAATAAGCCCACCTTTTGTTTACTTACTTATGCATTTATGTATTCAAGCACATTAACACTTTAACCCAAAACACTAGATCTAAGCCTGTGGGAGCATCAGAAAGTCTCCTTGGGTTCCACCCAAAATTAGTGTTTTAGTTTTATTTATGCCTTGACACTCCTGTCAATTATCCTGGGAACTATCAAGTGTGTTTGTAGCAATGTGGACTGAAAACAAATCACCAAATGTTAGCCAGATGGGGCACATTTAATTTCAGCAGTAAATGTAGTTTATTTTATTTTTTCTGTAAGGGACATAGTTTTGAGATCCCATTTCTACAGCATATGACATTTCCCTGTGCTTTGGTAACTGGAACATATGTGTTAATAAATGCTTTTCCTTCCTGAAATTCTGGCCCTTTAGCAATCCTCCAATCAACTTTGTCAACTCTCTGGTCCTCTGATAATCAGAGTGCCATTCCCTCTGAAGTGTTGGGCAGCACACGCCCTGAAATGAAATTATTAATAGTAATTTCTACTTGCTCCATGGGGGTCTTTCTCATTTCTTCAATAAATCAACTACTTTTCCACCATCTTTCTAAAATCCTTATTTTATAATGGAAATTAATTGTCTTAGAATCTATTTTTCTTCAAGTAAACTGCTCATTTACATAAGGCAATATAACTTAAAGTAATATTTTTTCCTTGATTATAAAAGAAATATATAGAGAAAAATAAGAAAATGCTAGTCCCATCAACCAGAGCTATATCATTAACATTTTATTATATTTCCTTTTGGTTGTTTTAATGGGTAATCCTCCAAATAATATTCTTTATAAAAATAATTTTGTACCCTGAAATATGGTATTTACCATAAGTGTGTTTCATATCATTAAACATGTCTCATAAACATGACTTTTCAGGATTTGTTAGTATTTTTTGTTCTCTCAGCAGAGACAGCCAGGAAATAATTCTCTCCCTTTCTCTGTATCGTCTGTCTGTCTGTCTATCTATCTATCTATCTATCTATCTATCTATCTATCTATCTATCTATCTTCCTATCTCTCCATTTCATCTATCTATCTGTCTTAAAAATATTCTTTTCCCTGGATTCAGGACTAGACCTACAAAAATATTCTTTTATATGGATGTATAATAATTTCATTCTCCTATCTTTAGACATTTAGGCTATTTACAAATCCCTCTGCAATGCTTTTTGCGTTTGTTTATCTTAAGTTTTGTACACGTTTCAGATTACTTTTTTAGAACAGATTCCTAGAAGTGGAATCACTGTGTGAAAGGACAAGAATATTTTTAAGACTCTTGAACTGCATTGCTAAACTGCTTTTTAGAAATGTTGAAATAATTTACACTTCAACTTAGAAACGTGTGAGTGCCTTAACTCTCTTGCTCAAGCCAGCACTGATTATTGTATTTTTAAAAATGTGTTAAAAAGGGTAACTTATTTTAACTTTGACTACTTTGCCTACTAATGAGGTTGAATATCTTTTATGGACTGAGTCTCCTAAGTATTTGCTCATGTTCTTCGCTCATTGATTATTGATTTCCATGAACTTATAGTAGTAGCTTAAGGATGTTAAAATTTGTTTTTCATGCTTGTTACAAATATTTTCATTTAAAATTATTGTGCATAGAAGGTTTTGCTCTTTACAGACTTATATTTTATGTAGTCAAACCTATCAATTCTTTACTCTTTGACATTAGTTATAGGTTAAATTAAATTTAAAAAACAAACACAGAAAAGCATCTACAAAAGACACTTTAACAAATACCCATGTACCTGCCAGCCAGACTTAACAAATGCTAATATTTTGCTTCTGGTTATTTAAAAATAAAATTACAGATGAAATTGAGATCGCCTTAATTCCCTTCCCCAGTAACATTTTCCTCCTTCCTTTGCTCACTTTCTCCTTACCCAAAGGCAACCTCATCATAAATTTGGTATAATTCTAAATATAGTGTATTTTTATCATAAGTGTAGTATGTATTATAAACAATGCATAACACTGCTTGGTGTGTTTTAAAAATTTATACAGTAAAATTTATGCTATCATAGTATTCATATCATAGTTTTGCAACTTGCTTATTAAAACTCAATATCGTATTTTCAAGATTTATCCCATGCTATTACATATAGGTGTAATTAATTCATTTTACCTGCCTGTGTAACATGACTATACTACAACGTTGTTTTTCCACATTCCTCTATCAAGGGACATTTGGGTTGCTCCTGATTTTTTGCTGCAAAAAATGCTTCAGTTAGTATTTCTGTACATGTTTTCTGATGCACATATGTAAGAGTTCATCTAGAAATAGAACTGCAGAAAAATAGGGCACATGAAATTATAATATAACCATTAATTATATTATAAAGCGCAAATTGCTCTTTAAGAAGTCTGTAAATGAAAATTTGTGGGTTTTGGTTATATGGATGAATGAAGTCTGAGATTTTAGTGCACCCTTCATCTAAGTAATGTACACTGTACCCAATATGTAGTTTTTTTAGCTTCCAAGTCTCCAATATCCATTACACCACTCTGTATGCCTTTACATACTCATAGCTTAGCTCCCACTTACAAGTGAGAATATATAGTATTTGGTTTTTTTATTTCTGACTTACTTCACTTTGAATAATGGCCTCCTGCTCCATCCAAGTTGCCACAAAAGACATTTTTTTGTCTTTTTAATAGCTGAGTAGTATCAGCACATTTTATATACTGTAATATAAAAATCTTGTATTTAAACATTTTTATGATCAGCTTTAAAGAGAATTAAGACTTCAGAAAGAAAGTTACTCACCCATCTTAATAGTAATCTAGCTGTCATTTTTGAGTCTAATTAATGACTAATACACACATATATATATGTGTGTGTTCTTAAGTGTTCTTTTTTCTAAACAGGTATACCTATTTTACTTCCATCAAGAGTGTGTGAACATTCCCACTTTTTCACATCTTTGCCAAGACTTGTATTGTCACAGTTTTTCTTATCCTGGAGTTATAAAGATAACTTTTGATATTTTATTCTAATTGTTATAAGATTTCATTGATTACATTTAAGCCTTTAATTTATTTTGAGTTAATTGATCTATATGGTGTCTGTGAAGGATCTATTTTTATCTTTTCAGCTTGGAAAAGTTACATGTCCTTACATTATTTAAAACATATTTTACTTTCTCTTCACTGATTTGTAATCCCCCTCTATCACCTACCAGGCTTTCATATATGGTTGGGACTGTTTCAGGGCTCTTTATTATTTACCATTAATTTATTCCTGTGGCAATAATCACATGAGTTTTCTTTTTCTCTAGCATAAAAATGTCCTCCCCCACAGTCTTTCTTAAGATTTTGTTTATTCTAAATTTAAGACCAGTTTGTCAAACTCCATGAGAAAAGTCTGTTGCCATTAGGATTGGTTATGAAATTGTACTTACATTTTAATTTGGGAGAAAATTTTCATTTATATGATAATGGTTGTTTTTGACCATGAAAAGGTCATATCTTCTCATTAATTCATGTCTTTAAATTTTTTTCATTAATATTAAAATTTTTTTTTTTTTTTTTTGAGGCGGAGTCTCGCTCTGTCCCCCTGGCTGGAGTGCAGTGGCGCGATCTCGGCTCACTGCAAGCTCCGCCTCCCGGGTTCCCGCCATTCTCCTACCTCAGCCTCCCGAGTAGCTGGGACTACAGGCGCCCGCCACCGTGCCCGGCTAATTTTTTGTATTCTTAGTAGAGACAGGGTTTCACCGTGGTCTCGATCTCCTGACCTTGTGATCCGCCCGCCTCGGCCTCCCAAAGTGCTGGGATTACAGGCGTGAGCCACCGCGCCCGGCCAAAAATTTTTTATCATTAAAGAGTTTCACAGTTTTTCTTATATTTATTCCTAGGTCCTTTAGAGTCTTTACTGCTATTATAGATGGCATGCTTTTCTACATTTTCTATTTAGTTATTACTCATATATAGATCTGTTATTGATTTTATATGTTGATCTTATATCAAATAACTTTATGGATCTTTTGTATAAGTTCTAAAGGTTAGATTCTTTTGAATTTTCTACACTAATAATCGTATTGTCTATAAATAATTTATCTTTCTCTCATCCTCCCTCTCAGCTCTATCTCTTTCTCTTTCTGGTTTATTCTGCTTTAATCCTTATACTTATCTGCTTTTGTCTCCCTGCATTGGGTAGGATCACTGTAAAATGATAAATTTTGAAGGTGATGACAGGTATCCTTGTTTAAGTTCTAATTATAGCAAATACCTTTACATTTTTTTCTATATGTATAAATTTAGCTCTAGGATTTTGATATCATGCTCTTTTATGTAGGCTTTTTCAAAAGGATTTGTTTCATATGTAGTTAAACAATTGTATATATACATTAACTGATTATATGTATATAATTGTGTTGGTTTCTGGACTAGTCTGTTCCATTTATCTGCATTAATTCTTTCCATAAAAGTAGAGTAATTTAATAATTGTAGGTTTTATAGTATGCTTTAATGTTTTGCAATGTCCTCTTTTTAGCCCCTCTCAAAAATTTTCAAACTAGTCTCACCTATGTATCCTTCTGGCTGTATTTTACCATCACTTCATAAGAGATAAAAAATAATTCTCTTAGAATATAAATTGGAACTCAGTTAAAGTGCTAATTAACTAAGGAAGTATTAACATTTTTGTAATATTTACTATTTCCAATCAGGAATGTGGTAATATCACTGTTCATTCAAGTCTATTTCTCTCCATTGCTCTGTGACTTTGAGAAAATTAATCTTTCTTCTACTTAGTTTACTCATTTGTAAGATGATAATGATAATGCTGTCTATCTCATAGTGTTATCGTTGGGATTAAGTGAAATAATTGATATTAAATGAACAGAATAATTATTGGCACATTCTAAATGCCCAGTAAAGTTAATTATTATTATTAATTCTAATAGTGCTCTTTTTATCTTAATATTAACTACAAGTAATGTTGAATTTATCTTCTTATTTCAAATAGTATACTCCTTATTTCTGTGTTGTTTTCTATTTGTTATTATTATTATTATTTTTAATGCCTAGTATGAGCCAGGCACACTCTTTAGATATCCTGGATTCTGTAATGAACAAGCAGACAAGATCCCTGCTCTCATGGAGCTTATATTCTCAAGTTGGCTCATGCTTTCGAGCAATACTAAATTATAAAGATTATACTGGATATTCTGGTTTTATTTCACTGTTTAATAAAAACATCTTCAGTTGTTCACTGCTAGGCATAGTTTTTCTTTTGTTATCAGACAAATATTTATCATGCTAAGAACACATCTTTCCATTGCTGGTTAGTAAAAGTGCTCACTCACTTTATTCAGTCAACACATATCACTGAGTGTCAACAGTATGCCAGGAGATGCTCTAGGTGCTGGGTGTACAATGACAAGCATATGTTCTCATGGAAATCCAATCTAATTAGGGACACAGACATTAATACAATTTTTATACAAACTGTGTGTTAGTAAAGTGATTGTTGGATTTTATCAAATGTCATGTAAGTGATAAGTTTTAAAAATTTGAACTATTGAATTCATGCATTTTACTAAGTTCACTAATATTAAACTTTTATTTTTATATATTAAAAATATTTTAGCATTATATTACATAAGCATTTCCACATTTTGATGCCTTTGTGAGATTGATATATAGTTTGCAAAAGATAATTTGATTGAACTTATTTATTTATTATTTTATTTTATTTATTTATTTTTGAGACAGAGTCTTGCTCTGTCTCCCAGGCTGGAGTGCAGTGGTAGGATCTCGGCTCACTGCAATCTCCACCTCCTGGGTTCCAGCAATTCTTCTGCCTGAGCCTCCCAAGTAATTGGGATTACAGGCATGCACCACCATGCCTGGCTAATACTTGTATTTTTAGTAGAGATGGGGTTTCCCCATGTTGACTAGGCTGCTCTTGAACTCCTGACCTCAGGTGATCCGCCCCCTTCGGCTCCCCAAAATGCTGGGATTACAGGCATGAGTCACCACACCTGGCCGAATTTCATTGAATTTTATACTGAAAATTCATGATTGAAATTTGGAAAACATTTCTGGTAATGTTGGTCTGACCAAAGTAGCAGAGTACAATAACTTGAGAGATTATCAGTCAGGTTCATCTTCCTACCTCCACTCTGAACCTCCTTTAATTCATGCAAGACGGGTTTGAATTTGTGTTATTTGAGGTGGGGTGCTGGCTAGGGATTAGAATATTGGCTAACATTTATTGAGCGATCACAATGTGTGGCCATTGTTCTGAGAGCTCTGTATGTATTGACTCACTCAAGTCTCAAAACAGTGCTATGAGGTAGGTACTAATATTATTTCCATTGTACAAGTAAAGAAACTGGGCACAGAGACAAAGGACATAGAGCTGGTAAGGAGCAGAGCCAGATTTTAAAGCGAGGTGATTCAGAGCTAACATGCCTAACTACTCTGGTAGGTGTATGAATCAAGAAAGGCAGGTTATGCTGCTATAACTAATACCAAAAATTCAGTTTCTAACAAAACAACAGATGTTTCTTTCTCATACAAAATGTGTGGTGGGACTGGGTGGCTCTCTAGAGCAGAAGCCCTCCATGTGGTGGCTCAGAATTCCAGGCTGTTTTCATCTTCTGGCAACTCAATTTCAACATTTGCTCCTACAATCATCATTATCATGGTAAAGGAAAAAAGGAATTGCAAAGAATAGTACACTGGCTTTTAAAAGATTCCTCTTGGAGTGATACATATCCCCTCCCATATTTCATTGGCTGAATCAAGTCACATGACCGGCTTTGCTTCAGTAGACACGGAAATGTGATCCTCTCCTGGGCCCAGAGGAGGGAAGTACTAGATTCATCAGTGACAACCCTGAAATCGCAAGTATATGTGTATCAGTTCTAGCTCTGCCACTGACCTTCAACAGGTCCCTTTGCTTCTGATTTTAACATCCAGAAAATGACAGAATTTTTAAATTTCTTCAATTGATACGTCTTATTTAACGAGAGCCTAGTGTGTGCCAAGCACTGTGTAGCTCTGGCAATACAACGGTAAATATGGCAAAATCCCTGCCCTCAAGCAGTTTGCAATTTAATAGATATCTCACTGATAATTTTTAGTTCCAAAATTCCAAGATTCTGTTAAAAAGCAACCACAATAAGAAACTTCTCTTCATATTGTCCAGAATGTTATATTCTAGATACTCAGGCATTAGGAATTTCTTCTTTCTTTATTGTGTACCTGAATCCATTTCGCTGCAGTGAAACTCCGTCATTGCAGCTGATACGCACATGGCCATCTCTTTCAAATCACTAATGTATGTCTATATGGCACCTATTGTGAAAATAAAGCAGACTTTGCATCATTCTCTTAACTATTTTGAACTTAGTACAGAGAATACTTCATAAAAAATAGGAAAAAATGTACCTGAGAAATACTTGGGCAGATAATTTTGCCACACAATGTACATTGCAGGTATCAAAGTTTTTTTCTATTACTCATGAACAAACCAAATTATAAAACTTTAAAAATTTTTAAATTTGATTTACAGTTAATTTTCCCTTAGAGAAATGTTTATTAGCATGGAATACAAGAAATGTGAATAAGTATACTTGTGAGTATGCACAAAAGTAGTTTTCCAGGTTTTTTTTTTTAATCTCTTAGGATTTGAAACAGCCTGCCAAGTTTTAATTTACTGGTTGCCTCTAGTTAAAATACAGTTAGCAATGAAAAATTTATGAGAACTTGAGGCACTGTCTTCAAACATGATGCAACAGTTGAAAATTTGAATGAAATGTGCAAAGAATTCCATTTTACTCCACACTGAAGCAATTGTGGCATTTCCTTTATTTTTAATACTGCACGTTGAATTCCTAAACACAATCCAAAAAGCAGTGATGCAATAGTTTGATGGGTTTTTAGTGTCTTACAGACCATTACAAATAAACTTCTGATTAATTATGCTCATTTTTCATATTATCAGAATTCTTCATCACTTAAAAGATACTTTGTTAGTTTCACAAGAGACCAGTTCTGGAGTACTTAATTTACTACTCATTTGTACTATGAATTTGTTTAATATTGGCATGCTTGTCTCCCTTTTCAACAGTAAAACAAGGACAGACACCATGATTATATACTCGCAGAACATCTGGTTTGCTCAGTAAGCATCGAATACTTATTCCTGGGTTATCTAAAAGTCAAAATAAGAATAATCAGAATATTTGAGTTTGGGAAGGGCTAAAAGAGAGAAGCTGATAATATTTACTAGAAGAGATTAATAACCATTCTTTTCTCTCAGTATACATATTTCCCTTGAGCAATCCAGTCTTCTGCCATGACACTAAGTGCTAGCTTGTGACTCCCAAATCCATATCTCCAGTCAAAGCTTTCTTCCTGAAGCCCACATTGGCATTTAACCACCACCACCACCTGGTTAGTCATATAAACAGCTTGGATTCAACATATGTAAACCAGAATGCTTTATCTTCTTGTGTTCCATCAGATTACTTTGTGATTTCTCATTTTCAGGGTGATATTATCATCCAGTTAGCCAAACAATGCACCTGGAGTCATCCTGGATTCTTCTGTTTTTCTTATAGGCTGCAAGTCCTGTTAATTTGACTTTCTTAATAGCTCTCCAATCTTCCTATAACTTCTAACTTTAGTTCAGGCCTTCTTTCTTAGTCACTGTGCTCCTATAAAAAAATACCTAAGACTGGGTAATTTATAAATAATAGAAACTTATTTTTTATAGTTCTGGAGCTGGGAAGACCAAGATCAAGGAGTAGTGGAACTACAGGCATGTGCTACCATGCCTGGCTAATTAAAAAAAATTTTTTTTAAAGATGGAGTCTTGCTAAGTTGTTCAGGCTAATCTTGAACTACTGGCCTCATATCATCCTCCTGCCTCAACCTCCTGAGTAGCTGGGATTACAGATACAAGTCACCACACCCAGTTGTAAAATCTTTTCTATTTCATAGTATGCATGCAGTTATTGTGTGGTTCTAAGGAACCATATTGTGTCAGTATATAGACCTCAAAGGGCAATGTCCTTGTTTACTGGTACCACTCTATTCTGAATCCACTATGGTACCACGTGAAAATAATTACTTATAAGGGTTTTCTGATAATAATTAAAAAAAAGGTAAAGGAAAGAAGGAAGAAATTAAATTGCTAACAAAAAAAAAAAAAAAGGAAAACTGTTTCAAGACAATCTTAAATCTTGGCTTGTAACATGGCCAAGGAAAGGAACATTTACCTTTTGCTGTGGAAACGTGGACTCCATCATGGCTGTTTCAAAGCTGTGAGCATCCCCTGCCTTGGTCTTCTCCCACAGTGCTCTGAGAAATTGCACAGAATGACTCTGAATGGACAGGGGTTCAGGAAACAGGCTCTGAAAGGGCATTAAAGACAGAAACAGAATATACTATGTCTTGTCTCAATAGTATTGTTTGATTGATTTCAAGGCACTGTTTAGGCTTGGTTTGAACTTTAACATGATTCAAATTTAAATGAAACAAGAAAAAGATCTGTCTTAAAGATCAAACATATGGGGGTTGGGCGTGGTGAATGAACCTGTATTCCCAGCACTTTGGGATACTGAGGCAGGAGGATTGCTTAAGACCAGGAGTTTGAGAACAGCCTGGCCAATATAGCATGACCCCTACCTCTCTTAAAAAAATTAAATGAGGCCGGGCACTGTGGCTCATGCCTGTAATCCTAGCACTTTGGGAGGCTGAGGCGGGTGGATCACGATGTCAGGAGATCAAGGCCATTCTGGCTAACATGGTGAAACCCCGTCTCTACGAAAAATACAAAAAATTAGCCAGGCGTGGTGGCATGTGCCTATAGTCCCAGCTACTTGGGAGGCTGAGGCAGAAGAATTGCTTGAACCCGGGAGGCAGAAGTTACAGTGAGCCGAGATCCTACCACTGCACTCCAGCCTGGGAGACAGAGTGAGACTCCGTCAAAAAAAAAAAAAAAAAAAAAAAAAAAAAATTAAACGAAAAAAGATCAAACATATGATATATTTCAGGATTTCATTTTTTAACAGAAATTTAAAATTATTTCATAGTATTTTCAAGGCAGTTGATAATGATATCCATAAGTATGCCTAACCTTTGTAATATAGTGTTTATCTCAGTGATTTCCCAAAGATGCTCCTTAATTGGAATATGGTTAATATAAATATTCATATTTATTTTCTCAAAGATCTGGGAATTAAGGAATAAAATCAAAGTAGAGCACAAAAATCAAGTATATTTATACAGAGTAGATCACGAAGAGTAGAAATTAAACAACTAAGTTCATTATTAAATTAATCAAATATGAACAGTAGGAGTGGGTATGTTGGGGACAGAAAAATAGTTTTAATTCTAAAATGTATAATGGGTGAATATTCTTAAAACTTTCAGATAAATTCTCTAAGTGTTGAGCAATAAGAATGTGAACATAAAGAAAATCACATGTATTTCATTCAAGCCAATGAAAATAAACTTTTCAAAGAAAGGTTTTAACTTGTGTTTGTATATTTACTAATCAATGATATGTCTAATAATCATTCACATATGATAGTGTTATACCTATAAATGTAAGAAGCTTTTCAATTCAAAGAAACAATTTTTTAAAAAATGTATAGAACATCTATAAAGGTATAAAATACCATTTATGTACATACAGTGTGATACATAGGATCCTTTATGTATAATGTATAATAAAATAATGAGATTAGCTTATGAAATCATATCTTCTTTTTACATCAATGACTGTCTAAGCACTGATGTATGAGACTAAGTGGTTTGTATGTACAAACCTTCTATTTAGTGAATGAAGATTAATAAATACTATTCCAGAAAAATTTTATTATTATCATCAAAATGAACTATTTCTAGTACTGAATGGGAAAAGATGGAGGATCTTAATGCTCAAGTTAGTGATCCACAGATTTAAAAAGTTTAAGGGCCAGCAATAGATAAATTACATAACCCATAATGTGGATATATCTGAGAAATTATTGATTATTATCAAAAACTGATGCAGCACCCAATTTTTCATTTAAAGAACAGGACCAGATTTAATGAATCATCAATCTAAACAGAAGCATTTAGACTGGAGTCTGTGAATTTGAGAACTGTATGAATGTGTGCAGTTGACAGAAAAGGCAAAGAGTTTGGCCCAATGCACAAGAGTAGTGCCAGGTTGTAATTATTAATATCAAGTCAAAGTTTGATTTTTATTTACCCCAAAGTCAGAATTCAGGCAGAAGATGACACAATATCATAAGTGTGGAAAAACAAAGAAATCATTACAGTAAAATGAACACAGAAGAAACATAGCATACACAGATGCTTTTTGGTGATTTTGTTTAAAGAGAAAGACAAAGAATCAGACAAAGTCAATAAAATAATACTGAGGGGCAAAAAATCCCATCAAGATTTCTTGGTTTGTTTTCAGAAAACTGACAACTGTTTAGAACAAAGCCAAAGATGAAACCAAATATAAAATCACTGATGAAAACTAAGTGAAAAATATAAGCAAAAGAGAAGAAAAATAAGGCCGTTATTTCAAGAAAAGGCACAGTCAATGCTGTTTTTTGTATTCACGTACAATTTGGTTCACACCAAAATGTGAGTTGTTCTCTATGAGATGTTATTAAATGTTCATAAGAGGACTCGTTTTAGAAAAAAACAGTATTCCTAAGGCATATCCAATCTGTCTCTTTTCTTAATTACCATAGTTCTACTTTATTATTATAATGTATTCAGCATTAAAATTCATTATTTTCCAATAAGCCTGACTTTATTTTATAAAGAAATACAACTGTCTTCTTGGTGATTTTTACAGGAGCTATTATGAAAATATTTTATTAACAGAAGTAAATAAAGTGTCATATCATTTGGCTTTTCAGCCATGTTATAACATTTGCATTTTGTTTTTTTCTGCCTTTGCCCTCCCTGCTTCTAGCTGCATAAAATAATGCATTTTAAAAATAAAAATACGTTATTTTTCAACATATGTATGACAACAAAAAGATCACTGGGTCAGGGGTCAGATAATCTGAGTTCTGCCCTTCAGTTTTCTTATCTGTAAAAATGATTCCTAAGATTCCTTCTACTACTAACATTTTATAATCTATGTTCAAATTTTACATGAAAGTTTAGTGCATCTGAGATAACTATTTTCAAATAAGAATCTCTTTTGATGCTAACATCTCTGCATCAAATTCTTCATTCTCAAGTTGTAAGTTGCTCTTTACATAATTTCACCTATGTACATATATTCTACAGAAAAAAAGAGACATTCTAGTATCTTAACAATGTCAAAAAGAATATACTAACACTAACATTAACTGGAGATTGGAAGACTCTAGACAAATCAAGGCTAGCACTACTACATAAGGGAAGCTATTCTCCCAAATACACTGCTTTTGCTGTTGTTTAACCAAAGATATTTTCCCTTTCATTCTTCTTTTTTAAAGCTAAGGATATTTAAGATATTAATATGTTTGGCTAACTGATTAATAATTCCTTCTTTTATAAGGAAACTATCCTAAAATATAAAAAAGAGGTTAAAATTATTAATGAAATATGTATGTATTGCTGTTATCTACATATCAACTCTGGCCAAAGAATAATTCAATAAAAGTGATTATAAGCCCATATCCCACAGGCTCATTAAAGAGCCTGATGAACACAAATTATACAAACCTGCTGAAATAGAAACATGATCTGGATCCATGGCTGAGGTTCTTGACTGATGAGAATAAAACTGGACTTACTGTATAGGCAGTAATGACCCTTCAGGGAGCAGGTGAAGAACAACTTTGCTACACAACTTCTCACGGTGTCTAGAAACAAATACAGTGTTAAATGTTATGGTCTTTCCAGAGTTACACTTTATATTGATACTTCAACACACAAATGCCTTTATAAAATATCCTTCAGTTTTCAGACTGTGAGCTAGTAACTACAAACAACTGTATATTTGAGAGTGGATCCATTTCATAGAAAGTAGATTTAAATAAAGATGTTTTAAGTTATTATTATTGTTTTAATGAACAATGTATGAAGATTCTTTGAGCAACTCCAATGGGGGGGGGAAAGCCCTCTCATCAATAAAATGGGAGATACTGCATCATTTTCATCTTGAAGTGATTACCTGGGAAAAATAAACAAATGGATTAAGAAAATCCAGGCATTTTCTGGGTAGTAAATGACTTGCC
This sequence comes from Macaca thibetana thibetana, assembly GCF_024542745.1. Classification (NCBI taxonomy): domain Eukaryota; kingdom Metazoa; phylum Chordata; class Mammalia; order Primates; family Cercopithecidae; genus Macaca; species Macaca thibetana. The sequence continues at coordinate 59,984,585 of NC_065579.1, forward strand.
ATGAACTGTGGATGCTTTTCTTTTGGCTGTGCAGGGGCCTCAGAGATAGCTTCCAAAATAACTCTGGCTGAGGTGTAGCTTCCTATGAACTGTACTGGTCAGGTTTGAAAAGGTTATCTCACCTTGAAGGATTTCAGCTGGGAGACTTAATGAGAAGGATACCTTCAGGGACAAGGAAGTAGTGGGTGGGTGGTGTAGAGGTGGTGAGGCACCATGGGTAGAGACAGGAATAATGAATACATAAATGAATGAAGCAAATATGGTTTGAGATTCTACGTGCTAGGCACTGTGTTAAGTACTGGATAATAAACATTATCATTAATTGACTTCCACATGTGTTACATGTTTGACTTCATTTAATTTTATCCTACAAGATGGGTATTATTTCTGTTATAAAGATGAGGTTAACAGCTCATTAGAAAGCCAGTTTAGTAAACCACTGTGACTGCGTTGTTCACTCTTATAACCTTGGCACTTGACTGATAAATATGAATAGATAACTAATGTCTGGAGAGATGAATGATGAATGATGCTCAGAGATCCAGAAAAAAATGGCTCAAGCCTGCTCAATCTGTGGCAGAGCCAGGACTGGAATTCAGCAGGGCTGATACCATGTTGGAATGTTTTAGGCTCTACTATACTGGGGATTTTTTAAATCTGTAGAGTCGTACTGATAGCTCATGGAGTATTTTTGGTTTCAGAATTAATCTGACATTTTAAATGAAATGTTTTGAAAATTAATAGAGGCCAGGCATGGTGGCTCATGCGTGGAATCCCAGCACTTTGGGAAGCCAAGGTGGGCGGATTGCCTCATCTCAAGGGTTTGAGACCAGCTCGGACAACATGGTGAAACCCCTTCTCTACAAAAAAATAAAGAAATTAGCTGGGCACGGTGGCATCTGCCAGTGACTTGGGGGGCTGAGCAAGAGGTGGGCTTGAGCCCAGGAGGTGGAGTCTGCAGTGAGGTGAGATCGTGCCACTGCACTCTAGCCTGGGCAACAGAGAAATACTCTGTCTCAAAAAAACAAAACAAAACAAAAACAAAAAGAAAGGCAGACAGAAGAAAAAAAGAAAGAAAGAAAGAGAAAGAAAGAAAGAAAGAAAGAAAGAAAGAAAGAAAGAAAGAAAGAAAGGAAGGAAGGAAGAAAGGAAGGAAGGAAGGAAGGAAGGAAATTAATAGATTCAGTGATCCAGTATGCCCTACTCTTAAAAATGGAAATGGACTAGAGTTTTTTGAAAGTTGATGAGAAAGCCAGGCACAGTGGCACACACCTGTAGTACTAGCTACTTGGGAGGCAGAAGTGGGAGAATCCCTGAGCCCAGGTGTTCAAGGCCAGCTTGGGCAATATGGTGAGATCACATCTCTAAAAGCAAACAAACAAAATAATAAAAGCTGATAAGGATCCTGAGTAAGGGCGACAGAGTCAGTCCCCACCTAAGACAGAGTGTTGTTGAATTCTCTAGTGAATGGGGGAGGAAGACTTATCTGTGCTCCATCAGAGGTCAGGTATGAAAGAAGTGACAGGCTTTTCAGGAAAAGATTGCAAAATCTTAGAGATAGTGGCCAATGAGAGATTAGAGGAGAAGTTCTTGGAAACCAAACAATAATGTGACAGGGCAAGTTAGATATATATACAGAAATGTTAATCATTAATAGCTTTCTGTGATTCTGAAACATTGGTAAAGAAGAGGACTAGCTTTCGTGAAGGTAATTGTTTCAGGAAATTAAAAAGATTTAAGTTGAACATGCAGTGTTCTTGCATAAAATCAGAAATCATGTCTGTATTCTGTGGGCGAATGAATCATGAGATGTAAAGAGTTCTTGAAGCCTCAATGGACAAGACCAGGAGGTCTGGCACTGAGAAAGACCTGGGAGAATAGAATGGAGCATAATATCAAGTTAAAATTGCCCAATCAGAAATTGTTTGACAATGATAATTTTTTTAAGTTGGCACATATGCTCTGAAAAATTGAATTTAATTTATGCTAAAGAAATAGGAAATCTAGTATCTCAAGAGCGCATACAAAAAATGGTATTTGAAATAAATCTAAGTGTAACATATATATTGAGATAGCAATATGTTTTGTTTTAATGGAAAGTTTCAAAACGAAACAAGTTCTTTTCCAAGAATTCATGTCGTTAGCCTGAGAGTTGCAAGTTGGACTTTAGGCCTTTACCATGAAAACAAAGTTTCTGCCTTTTTCCTCCCTCTAAATTTTTACTGCCAATTCATGTTTTCTTTTGAAAATAAACATTGATTAGATTTATTTCACTCACTCTGAGCCTACCAGCTTTTTATATACAAACCACAGAAGTCTCAGATCACATAAAATGGTCAAAGTAGTACAAGAGAGAGATCCTTAACTTAGAAGCCTATACACTGGCTATAAAAATACATCAGTTCTGTGATACAAGGCTTCTGTTAATGCTTTTAGTAAATCTGGTCTGTAGCAATATTTTTATTCTCTTTTTTTTTTTGAGACGGAGTCTCGCTCTGTCGCCCAGGCTGGAGTGCAGTGGCCGGATCTCAGCTCACTACAAGCTCCGCCTCCCGGGTTTACGCCATTCTCCTGCCTCAGCCTCCCGAGTAGCTGGGACTACAGGCGCCGGCCACCTCGCCCGGCTGGTTTTTTGTACTTTTTAGTAGAGACGGGGTTTCACCGTGTTAGCCAGGATGGTCTCGACCTCCTGACCTCGTGATCCGCCTGTCTCGGCCTCCCAAAGTGCTGGGATTACAGGCTTGAGCCACCGCGCCCGGCCTTCTCATTTTTTTTTCAGAGCTTTCTTGGCTTGGAAAATTCTCCCCATGACATTAAGACTTAGTTGTTCATTTTTCCTGTATTTCCTTACTGTTTATTCCACAGTATCAAACAGTAGGAATGCAATAAATTGTTGTTGGATGAATGAACGGATGAGTGTCAGATATGTGTTGAGAGGAATAGGGGCCTGATGATGGTCCTGCTCTTAAGAAGCTTGCAGCTAAATGGGAGAAACATCTGAACTTGTAACAATGGTTATAAGTTGTTTTAAGTTTATGAGATAATGGAGGGACACACAATGATGACTGCTCAGAGAAATAAGCAACTCATTCTGACTGGAGAACAGGGGATCATTTTTCGAAGTATACCTCAAATATCCCCTTCTCCATGAACTTAAAAAGATGTAAGTTGAACATACAGTGTTCTTGCATAAAATCAGAAATCATGTCTGTATTCTGTGGGCGAATGAATCATGAGGTGTAAAGAGTTCTTGAAGCCTCAATGGACAAGACCAGGAGGAGAAGGGGATATTTGAGGTATACTTTGAAAAATGATCAAGATTTTGAACTTAAAGCGTGACAGAAACAAGCGCTTTAAGTGTAGAAAACCCTGAAGGCAATCACATCAACATAAATATTTAAGGTAATTCCAGATAGTATGTTTAGTATATCTCAGTCATTGAAATATTACTTATATAATTGTATAATTGATGCCAAAAGGATTATTCATTTTTCTAGATTAAATGTTGAAGAGAGAAATCATGCTGTCTTAAATATAGAATGCTTTCCATATTCAACTAAATCTGAGAGTAGTTTCTTTATTTTTATTGGAATGTGGCTTCTTTTTCTAATAATTAAAGGATTTGGTTTGGTCTTTATAAAGACTAAAGTTAACATGAACATAAGTAATTATAGAGTATAATGTGTTATTGTTAAAATACCCAAATATATTACACAGATAAATAAATTTAAAGACATGATACAAAAATACAAGAATATTTGATCTCCTTTTTGAGTCAAAATCTTTCAGAATCATTTTGGAATTCTTTGTTTCTTCTGCCACTCTTCCTCCACAATGCCATTTATGGGCCTTTATTCCTGCAACACATTCACTAGACCGCATCTGAGAAACACGTCGTTCTTCTTGAGAAACTAGACACTTGTAACCCATTTCTCAGGTGGCCATTCATAACCTGTGCCATTATATAGATTTTGTTTTGTTTGTTTAGAGATAAGTGTCTTAAGATTAAAAATGGAATATGGCTTTGATTTTTTAATAGCTAGTAGAAATATCAAAGAATTGGCTTTATGTTTTGGAAAAAAAGAATAAAGTAGGTCTCATTTTGAATTCTTTACAAAACTTATCCTTTGAAAGTTCCCTCCCAGTGAAATAAGCATCAGACAAATGTATCTGGCTCATTTCCCAGGGCGTTCAACTGAGCATTGTAGAAACTGTATTTCTACAATGATTTATAAAAGCTCAAACACATGAATATGTTTGCTGAAACTGCTAGACTGTGAGTATTTACATATTGAACATAGCTTATAAATAAACAACAAACTCAGAGAAGCCATTTTGAGACATTTAGGAAAGGAACTAGTTTTCATTGACTCCTTACTTTGTACACAGATGTAAGTGTAACCAATTACATTTCATCTTTATGAAGTAGGCTTTGTTATCTCCATCTTACTGAAGAGGAAATCTCAAGATCAAACTTCCGGGAAACAGCTGAACTGGAATTTGAACCCAGATGCCACAGTCTATTCTCTTTCTAGTACATGAATGAATGGCTCAGATAAAACAGAGGCAATAGAAATAACTCAAAAAGAAGTATAATTCAATAGAAAGAGCATTGGCTCAGGATTCAGACTGAGTTTTATGGAGATTGTGTTTCTTTTCCTCTCTGTCCTTGAGTTTCTTATCTTTAAAGTGGTAGCAAACCAAAAACTGATCCACAATAAAAAAAAAAAGCTCATCTACTTAAACAATTTTTACATTTTAATTTGCTTATTATCTTTCTCTCCTAGATTATGAACTCCATGAGGGTAACATTTTTTTATTGTGGTAAATTATATGAAACATATAATTTATAGATAATATGGTTTAAAATTTAAACCATTTTTAGGTGCACAGTTCATTGGCATTAAATACATTCACACTGTTGTGCAATCATCACCACCATCCATCTCCAGAACTCTTCCATCCTTCCCAGTTGAAACCCTATACCCATTAAACCGTAACTCCCCATCTTCCTCTCCCCTGAGCCCCTGGCAACCAACCATTATATTTTCTGTCTTTATGAATTTGGCTACTCTAGGTACCTCATACAAGTGGAATCATATTGTTCTTTTGTTCTGGCTTATTTCACTTAGCATAATATCTTCAATGTTCATACACATGGTAGCATGTGTCAGAATTTTGTTTCTTTATTAAAGCTGAATTATGCCATGGTTTGCTTGTTCATTTATCTGTTGATGGACATTTGAGTTGTTCATACCTTTTGGCTACTGTGAATAATGCTACTATGAACATGAGTATGGAAATATCTCTTTGAGGCTGTGATTTAAGTTCTTCTTGGTATATACAAAGAAGAGGCATTATTGGCCACTTCTGTCTATATACCATGGGTGCACAAAGACCTATGCTTTGACCCTGATCTTGAGGAAAAAAATAAAAATTTTGTATTGTTATGTGAAAACATATACTTAAATAAAAGCATAAGAAAAGGTCTGTACTGTTATAGATCAACCATCGACAGTGATTACTTTCATATTGAGAAGTGGGAGTGGAGTGAGGAGCATGCACTTTTTACTTCATATACTCCTGTATTATTTTAATTCTCTCCTTATCAGTTTTTATTCATGTATTGCTTATATAATTTAAAAATATACAATGAAAAAGTGCCATTTGTTAAAGCAGGCAATTTATTTATGTGTAGTTTTCAAGATGGAATCTCACTCTGTTGCTTAGGCTGGAGTATAGTGGTGCAATCTGGACTCACCACAACCTCTGCCTCCTGGCTTCAAGGATTCTCCTGTCTCAGCACCCCCTGAGTAGCTGAGATTACAGGCACGCACCACCACGCCTGGCTTTTTTTTTTTTTTTTTTTTTTTTTGTATTTTTAGTAGAGACAGGGTTTCACTACGTTGGACAGGCTGGTCTTGAACTCCTGACCTCAGGTGATCCGCCTGCCTCAGCCTCTCAAAGTGCTGGGATTACAGGCATGAGCCACCGTGTAATATTTTTAAATTCAGGGATACATGTGCAGGATGTGCAGATTTGTTACACAGGTAAACATGTGGCATGGTGGTTTGCTGCAGAGATCATCCCATCACCTAAGTATTAAGCCCAGCATCCACTAGCTATTCTTCTTGATGCTCTCCCCACCCTCCAACAGGCCTCAGTGTGTGTTGCTCCCCTCTATGTGTTCTCATAATTCAGCTCCTTTTTCTACGTGAGAACATGTGGTGTTTGGTTTCCTGTTCCTGCATTAGTTTGCTGAGGATAATGGCCTTCAGCTCCATCCATGTCCCTGCTAAGGACAGAATCTCGTTGTTTTTATTTTATTTTATTCTTATGGCCACATAGTGTTCCATGGTGTTTATGTACCAAATTTTCTTTGTCTAGTTTGTCATTGATTGGCATTTAGGTTGATTCTGTCTTTGCTATTGTGAATAGTGCTGCAGTAAACATACACGTGCATGTATCTTTATAATAGAATTATTTATATTCCTTTGGGCTTATACCCAGTAATGGGATTGCTGTGTCATATGGTATTTCTGCCTCTAGGTGTTTGAGGAATCGACACACTATCTTCCACAATGGGTGAATTAATTTACACTCCCACCAACAGTGTAAAAGCATTCCTTTTTCTCCACAACCTCACCAGCATCTGTTGTTTTATTGACTTTCTAATAATAGCCATTGTGACTCATGTGAGATGGTATCTAATCGTGGTTTTGATGTACATTTCACTAATGATCAGTGACGCTGAGCTTTTTTTCATATATTTGTTGGCCACATGTATGTCTTCTTTTGAGAAGTGGCTGTTCATGTCCCTTGCCCACTTTTTAATGGGGTTTTTTTTTCTTGTAAATTTGTTTAATTTTTTTGTAGATGCTGAATATTAGGTCTTTGTCAGATGGATAGATTGCAAAATTTTTCTCCCATTCTGTAGATTATCTGTTCACTCTCATGATCGTTTCTTTGGCTGTGAAGAAGCTCTTTAGTTTAATTAGATCTCATTTATCAATTTTTGCTTTTGTCGAAATTGCTTTTTGCATCTTCGCAATGAAATCTTTGCTTGTGTCTATGTCCTGAATGATCCTGCCTAGATTTTCTTCTAGGGTTTTGATAGTTTTGGGTTTTACATTTAAGTCTTTAATCCATTTTGAGTTGATTTTTGTATAAGGTGTAATTTTGTATAAGGGGTCCAGTTTCAATTTTCTGCATATGGCCAGTCAGTTCTCCCAGCACCATTTATTGAATAGGGAATCCTTTCCCCATTGCTTATTTTTGTCTGGTTTGTCAAAGACCAGATGGTTATAGGTGTGTGGTCTTATTTCTGGGTTCTGTATTCTGTTCTGTATGTCTGTTCTTATATGAATACCATGCTGTTTGGGTTATTGTAGCCTTGTAGTATAGTTTGAAATTGGGTGCCTCCAGCTTTATTCTTTTTACCTAGAATTGTCTTGGCTATTCAGGCTCTTCTTTGGTTCCAGGTGAATTTTGAAATAGTTTTTTTTCTAATTCTGTGAAGAATGTCAATGGTAGTTTAATGGGAATAGCATTGAATCTATAAACTATTTTGGACAGTACGGCCATTTTCATGATATTGATTTTTCCTATTCATGAGCATGGAATGTTTTTCCATTTGTTTGTGTCATCTCTGATTTCTTTGAGCAGCGGTTTGTAGTTCTCCTTTAAGAGGTCCTTCACTTCCCTTGCTAGCTGTATTTCTAGGTATTTTATTCTTTTTGTGGCAATTGTGAATGGGAGTTCATTTATGATTTGGCTCTTGGCTTGCCTATTTTTGTTTATAGGAATGCAAGTGATTTTTGCGCACTGATTTTGTATCCTGGGATTTAAGCAAGCAATTTAAATGATGTCTCACTAATTACCATGTAACAGGGCTAATATTTATAGGACTAATATTTAAAAACCGTTTTAAATACGGTTTTCTTTTTTGCCTTCTGAGTACACAGCCTTTGCCTGAATACAGTAGAGCCTCCACCTATCTGGCTGTTGAGTAGTGGTGGGAATGGTGATCGAGTAGATATTCAGCAGTTATAGGAGTACCAAAAAAGTACAATGCAATTAATTTTTTTAGCTACCCAAATTGGGTTATGCAGCAAGATAATAGCCTTGCAAGTGAGGCTTTCATATCAAGAAAGGATTTCTAAATTTCCTTACCTCCCTTTAGCCTATCATTCCTGAGCATGGGGGATATAGATTGTAGGACCTGTAGTATGAAAAGGGTGACAGCTTTGTCAGTTCTATGGTTGTTAGGTAGGAGAATATAGCATGGAACAAGTAAAAGAGAACATGTTTTAGTTCTGGAAGGGGAAATTATGGAGAGAAGGAGAGAGACAGAGAAGTATAAAGCCATCAGAAGTGGGCCCTGACTTTCTTTCACATGTGGGCTTTGGCCTGGAGAAGAAGTATATTAGATACATTATGGTAACACCAAAGGCAGTGGTGACCGTTAGGAAAGAGATTCACTCCCAGGTGGCCCTCAGCACCAACACAGGGTAGCCAACTTAATTAAAAGCACGCTCATGAAGCCAGGCAGAAAGGAGTCTCTGAGGTTCAGCTTTCATGGTCACTCTTTCCTCTGTTTTGGAGTAGAGTGGAGCCAGAAGTAGCTGAGGCTCTTGCTAGTCAGCATTTCAGAGAATTCACCATAGTGAGGCAAGGGGTATGGTGTGGCTCTGCACAGTAGACTGCAGAGAGAATTGTCCAAGCCAGGACTTAGGGGGGCATTTCACACCAGTGGGCACTGAGATTAGGTCAGATTGGCAAGGGAGACCCCTGGACTGGTCCATGAGTAGAGTGGAAAAAACCCATTATCCTTCAGGCAAGAAGACACACCACACCCCTATCTAGGAACATTAATGCTTTCCACCACCACAAGGGAGCAGGAGCCATTTCCTTATGTCCCCAGATGCCACCTTAGGGAGATAAGCATAGGAGAGATGAGAGAAAGAACATTTTTTATCCAAATGAAAGTTGTCTCCTAAAGTACCATTCACATGAGCAGATGGGATTAACTTTAGGCAGGGACTCTTAGTTAATTTTCTTCCTCACTAACCTGTGGTTGGCTGCTCTTGATCAGCCCTAGACATAATGATGGCACATTTTTCTCTGCAATTCTAAGTTGTAATGTAAAATAAATTTTATAATATTACAATAAGTGAAAAAGTAATCATGGAGAATAAAACTATGGTACAGTGAAGAACAAGACTCATGTGGAGAAAGAAATCTTGTCCTAAAGAATCAGAGAGCATTAGGAACACTTACAAGAGTCACACAGCAAAGGGTAGAGGATGGGGAGTGAGCTGTAGGAGGACACTGAGGGTTTGCATGTGAGGGCTGAAATCGAATAACACACAGTGGTATGCAGTGTCCCTTGGTGCATATACATTTACAAATTTCTTATATGAAAACTGTTAAAAACTTGTGCCTGCTTGCTGCTTTATGTTACTATTAAAGAACAGAGTACGACTTGCCCATTAACCTATTCAAATCAGGTGTTGAACAGCCTTGGATACTCTCACAAGCAATGTTTCTGCCCTGAGAGAGGGAACAAAGAGCCCTTCCTGTCAGAAGGCACTCTAAAGCCAACTTCTCTGATCCCTTATCCAAAGTTCAATTATTCTCCAAGGTGGTGAGCACAGATTCTGGAGCGAGACTTTCCTATTTACCAGCTGTGTGTCTTTGGGCAAGTTATACAACCTCTCTGTGGCTCAACCTGGAAAACTAATAAGAACTCCTATTTCTAAGTGTTGTTTGGGGTGACCAGCCATCCCGATTTGCCTGGGATTAGGGTGGCTCCTGAGACGCAATTCTTGCAGTGCTATCACTAGGAAAGTGCTGGACAAAGTGGAATGAGTTATATGAGGATAAAATAAGTTAATTCATGTGAGGCTCTCAGACAGACATGTGTTTTCACAGAGCATGTGTTTAATAATGTTCATTATCATAATCACTGTTACTGCTACTATTATATATGGAAAAAGAGAAAAAAAAAGATCCCTAGACCAGGTGGAAATGTTTGAATGTTGCTGTAATGCTGTTTTAATTAGAGGAAAGAGACTGCATAATGACCCTCGGCATCTAGGTTGCTCAGTGTCCTGAAATGTTCACCTAATTGTTTAATTTAAAATGAACTTACTACACAGCTAATAATGATGTATGTGTAAGCCAAAATCCTATTCTATACAATGGAAATACATTTCTCTGGGGACAGTGCACAAGTAGAAGGTCCAGCAAGAAAGAAGACCTCATAACAGTGCATAAAGCCATCACTTGCGCTCTGTGAGCATCTCCAAAGTCCTAGGACTGTAAGGTATGTGCAAGTGAGGCTTTTAATGTATATGTTGTTTTGAAGCTCAGAAGCACAGAAATGTTGCAGGAATGCCACCAGGAAGCTCAGGAAAGGCTTGATATTTTGTTCTATTCAAAACTTTGTGACAGGAAGATTAAAAAAAAGCTAACATTAATTGATTAGTTTTTAAGTACGGGCAATGTTCTAAGAGTTTTATATGTGTATTGCCATTTAATACTCATGCCAATGAAGTAAATACTTCCAGTTTTGTGGAAGAATCTGAAGCTCAAAGATGTCAAGTAATTTATCTAAGGTCACAAGGCTAGCAACTGGCAGTCCAGACAAATCTAGACTGTTTGGCTCTAGTGCCCATTATACTCTGCAGCTTACACAGGTTATGCATACATGAAGCAGCAATTATTAGTCCCTCTTTTTAAGTCAAAGAAGGATTTAATTTATACCCTTTATTTTTAATGATTTAAATCTTATAAATTATATATCACCTTCATTTATTCTGTATTTAGAGACTTGTTGATAATTTGCTTTTGGTATTTACTGCAGTTTTTATCTTTATAGTGTAATTGAATGAGTTATATGGCACATTCCCATCTATGCCCAAACCTCTCTTGAGAGAAGCCCAAGTGATTGACCCATCAAATCCCAGCTCGAGATATTACTGTTTTCCAGTGGGAACCACCTGAACTGAAGGCAACAGGAATCGAAGAACAAGTCAAGGAAATAAATTGCTTCTGTCAGGTTAGCCATGGAAACCAGAACATCTATAGTAAAGGCAAATGTCATAATCATAAAATTATTTTTCTATAAATTAATGTTTTACACGACAGAGGTCAAGATATCTTTGAAATCTTAGTTTCATTTATTGCTTCAAGTTGTCTTCATGTATAACTTATTTCATTTTTAAGTGACCTAAAATCCAATGATGATGACATAAATCATCATAATTAATATTAAACAGAGTTGCCTTTTTTTTTTTGCTATTTCTGATTAATTATTTTTACTTTCATTTTCTTACTGCTGCTCAGATGAAAAGTCATAAAATAGGGTAGCAATGTTATTCAGCTTCCAGAAACTCAAACTTCTAGTAGTAAATTTGAAACAGCTGGTTATATATTTTGTCCTATTGAAGGAAATAGAAAGATCTATTGAAGAACTAAAGCAAAAGTTTAATAGAGTTGAATTACCTCTGCCTCAACTGACTATTTCCCAGTGGTCCACAGGGTAGCATGAACTTTGGGATGAGCAGGCAACATTAATTCAACAGAGGCTATAGGAGTGTCTTATTGTCCCTAGAAACTCTAGAATCTCAGAAATTTGCATTGTGGAGGAATTCTGATATTAGAGGTCAGTTCAAAAATCTTATGTCCCAGAGCTGGAAGGGACTTTGAGCGGTGGTCTCTCTTCTAATAGACAGAATTGCAATAGAATCAACTCAGAAAGCTCTTCTTTTCTTTCAAGTCTTTAGATCCAAAACACTTAAATGCATGAAGAAGCTCACAGTTCAGTTTTTCCCTATTCTTTAGATCATAACGACTTCACTTTGAAATTAAATAAAGTGTTTCGAGATTAGCAAGACCTCTATTGTCAATTTTTCGCTTCACCGAGAGCCCTCTCTTGTGAAGGGAATCTGGAAATTAGAAAGTCAAGATGAAGGCATTTATGACCCAGGGCCTGCTTGAAAATAGTTGAAATATTTAAAACCCATCTGCACTGTATGATAGCTTATTGCTCAGTGGAAATATCTTAGCAGAAAGCTGTTGAGCTGTTGCCCCCAGGAGAGGGCCTTCCACATTCATGAACACGCAACCATCTGAGCAGCCACATAGTAACTGGGATTGTTCTGTATGAAAAAACTCTATCATAAAACATTTCATTATTATTGAGTCCTGGACTGGACTTCTGGGTTGATAGAAGTGGCAGCAAATGGGATAAACAATGAAGGGTCTTTCTCAGGATTTAGATGGCAAAAAGGCAAGTCGTAGCTCAAGCACTAAGTTTCCATAAGGAGACTGAAAAGGCAATGTGCTCCAACTGTAGGGATCATGGAGCTTGGTCTTGCTTATGCTAGCCCTCGCCACCTATCAAAAGCAGCAATCTCCCTCCCATGGCAGGTTTGCCCCAGCCACATCCAGAACCAAGGGAGGCAGGCCTGGTGGTTAACTGAGGTTCTGAGGCCACTATGTTAACAGGCTGGAAATAGTCTGGGTTGGGGATAAACAAAGATGGAGATAAATAAACAGTAAGCTATTCTTCTTCCTCATTCTTCTACCCTGATGGGATCTACCCCATCTTTTTGTTGGAATAGAAGCCACCTCTGAATCCTACCTAGCTTCTGCTAGTGCCCTCCTATCTGGAGATTGGCCCTGTGCATGGATATCCTGTGTTCACCTGGATGGATCTTGCTGGATGGATGAAACATGTCTTGCAGCCAAGAACTACATCTGTCCTGGAGCTGTTACTGCCCTGAAAATTTCATCCCTTCAGATAGGATGCTGGGGCTCATCTGCAGGGCCATTGCTAACAGCCACACAGGTTTTCTACCACATGAGTCCAGGAGGGACACCATTCCCACAGGCCACAGTGTAAGTGGTACTGTCTGGAGTTGGGCAATACAGAAGCTCTGTTTATCCAATGCAAGTGAGCCACACTCCTAGGGCAGTGTGATTTGAGGTGGTACCTCGGGGGAGGCTGACATCCTATTCTAGTTAATCTCCTCTCATCCATCACTTCTTACCCCCATTGCGTACGCCTATGATATTCTTTACTTCTTTCATCCCCATGCATGCCTTATGGCCAAGACTCTGCTTTACGATTCAACCAAACCTCACTTCACTTACTAAATCTAGCCCCAGTAATGAAAGACGTGGGTGGGCTGGTGGTGGGGGAATATATTCGAGAAACTGGATGTAACTCTTGTTCCAACAGAAGATGACTGCAGAGGACCACAGGACATCTCTGGCCAGGGCAATAGCCTTGCATAGCACAGTAAATTTGTACTGAGAGAGAATTACACTTCTTGCAGCTCTTTCATGGTAGGTGTATGTTCAATGATAATCAGGCAAATAAGTAATAAGATAAATAGAAATATGGTTGTACTTGCAGATTTGAATAAAAATGGTCTGTTCTTTAAGGACTGAAACTTTATCATCATTGTTCTGAGAGCTGAGAGCACTCTTTCCATTGTACATGAGCTTTTTTATCGCAGGACAAGGTCAGCTCAGCCGCAGTACAGGGGCTAATAGGACACACCATGCTGCTACACAATCTGGGTGCAAATCTCAGGTCTATCTCAGGTCTGCCAGTTATGTGATCTTAGGCAAATTTTGTTTGTTATATTTCAGTTTCCACTTTTGCAATTTGGGAATAGTAATATGTACCTTACAGGGTCAAATAAAACATTTAAAATACTGCCCAGTACACAGTGCTTGTTGCTACTAATGGCATAGGAGGGTTAACCCAGACCATTCCATAATTCCACTAATTGTGTGTGTTTATTTGTGGAGGATATACTGCATATTAAATATGGAGTTTATCACAGAATATGTGGTCATATATTTAAAACAAATTCTTATTGCGGTAAAATACATGTAACATAAAATTTACCATTTTGATCATTTTAAAGTGTACACTTCAGTGGCAATAGGTACATTCATGGTGTTGTACATCTATCACCACTATCTAGTTCTAGAACTTTTCCATCACCCTAAATGGAACCCCCATATCTGTTAAGCAATTATTCTTCATTTCCCCTCCTCCTAGCTCTTGGCAACCAAAAATCTGCATTTCATCTCAATAGATTTGCCTACTCTGGATATTTTATATAGATGGACTCATATAATAAGTGGCCTTCTGTGTCTGGCTTCTTTCACTTAGTATGATGTATTCAAGGTTCATCCATGTTGTAGCAGGCATCAGTATTTCATTTTCTTGTTTTTTTTTTTTTTTTTTTTGCGTGGCTAAATAACATTCCATCATATGAATATACTACATTTTATTTGCTCACTCATTCATTCATGGACAATTGAGTTGTTTCCACCTTTTGGTCATTGTGAATAGTGCAGCTATGAACATTCAAGTACACGTTTTGGTTTGAACACTTGTTTTCAATTCTTTGGAGTATATTCCTAAGAGTGGAATTGTTGGGTGGCATGGTAATTCTGTGTTTAACTTGTGAGGAATGGTCATATATTTTAAAATAATTATTTCCTTATTCTTACAATGTCCAAACTTAAAAATAAAACTGTCATATTAATTGAGAAAGAGGCGAATCTGAAGAGTGACATCTGCCATCACTTTCCCAGTCACACAGATGAGGAGCAGTGCTTACAAACAGTACTCAAACCAGGATCATTTCTGATTGGGTGACTGACTGCTTATAATTACAGAAAAGTGTTATTGTGGCAATGCTGTTCATATTTTTGGATTGATTTCAATGTTGTTTCTGATATTTCCAGGAATTTAGCCAATAATACTTCCCAAAGTAGGAATAATGAAAAGTATAAATTATGAAACTAACTGAAAATTGAACTGATCTTTAAATGATTATATTGATACTTTTAGTTCTCCAGTGAATTTTGGTATCCCCTAGGAAGAATGCACCTTCCAACAAGGGATGAGTGTCACTCAGTTCTGGGATGAGGAATGCTCTGCAGCACTTATCTGATCACAAAATCCTCCAGGAGAAGTTCACTTGGAAGAACTCAACTTTTTCCTACCATGTACTCTTGATGGTCACCAAATACAAGTTAGATGTCCAGACATTAGGAATACAAAGTAGTCAATGTCAACATGATCAGAAAGGAATCGGGGGTATTTTCAGAGGAGTTAGTACAGTTTCTAGACATGAAAGTAATTTTGGAATTTACATGAATTTTTAATCAACTACACACATATCTCTCTATATATTTGCATGACACTAATGTAGTTGATTTCTGGCAACAATACAGAGCCACTTTGTGGTCACACTGAGTCAATGGAAGCCCATATGGTAGAAATAAACACTTGGCTCTACCAAGCACAGATTTATCAAAAGTTGTACAGAGGCAAATAAGGCAGGCAAGCCGTGATCCCCTGCAGGTACCATTCCATGTGCTACCAATTACTTCGTAACTCTGCAAAATGCATAACAGTAACCAGATATAGGGCACAGAAAATTTTAGGAAATTCTATTAATAAACTCCACTAAAATGGGTCCGTTTACAATTTTTTTTTCTCCAGAGGAAGGAAGGACGAGCCTAAGATCATGTATATGTGAGTCATCCATTGCATTGCTCTCTCCGGTTGGCAGTTCTGAACTAAGACCTTCCGGGCTGGCTGCCATCAGCCCTCAAAAGAACACTCATGGGAGAGTGATATGTATTTACCAGGAGGTTTATTATGTCAGATATGTTGGTGCAGGGTATACAGGACTTCCACATAGTGTATATCAACTCCACACAGTGTGTATCAAACTCATTGACGCTCCTGTTAGAAGTGGCCTTTAGCAGCTACTAACTAAGCCTGACTTTCCTAAGATGCCAACCATCTATTTCCTGTTGATTTCATGATCATGCGGCTGACATGAGAAAGTTAGGGGGCATCTTATTGCAGTCACTGCTGTTAAATGAGGTGTTATTGAATAGTAAGCAACTAATTTTGTGCAGCCAATTCTCAGGATATACCATAAATTTGAAAGCCAATTTTAGAAAATAATTCTAGTCTTAAGAAAATTCAGTTCTTCAGGCTACAGGTAAGACTGGAAGCCTCTGAGGAAGGTATTTTCATGTGGCTAATGGTACTCTTAGTGTATAAGTTCCGAAAAATATTACAGATTACTCTGTCATTGATGCAGCTGCTGTAACAACATGAACAGCCATTAAGCTTAAGGAAGGTTGATTTCATTTGTTATCTTCCACTGGGGAAATGTCTATCAGCATCACCATCATTAACAAATACTCCGAGGACTTATCAAGGATGAGACATTGGGCTGAGTGCTAAAACTATAAAAAGATTCAGAGTTTTACAACTTATAAAAGGGATGTCAGAAGCATATGAATATTTAAAAAGAGCAATTCATGATCAAGTGTCAAATGAGAAGTACTGGGAATCACAGGGGTATAGGAAGTAAGACATAGGCTAGCCTTGATGAATGCTAGGCCTAGATAAATAAAATAGAGGGCACCTAGAGGAGCAACAGTTTGGGTAAAGGCATGGAGGTGGGGATGAGAATGGCATGTCCGAGAAGGCAGTGTGGGATAGAGAAGCAGTGGCAAGATCATAGAGCCAGGGCCAAGTCCTGATTCTGCCTTCTACTGGCTATATTATCTTGGACAGGTTATTTGCCTTTCTATTTTCTCATTCATAAAATGAGGACAGTGCTAACTACACTACAGACTTTTCACCAGGATTAAATAAAACAATTTGTTTACTTTTTAAAATTATCTATCACCTTCATCAATATTATAATGCTCAACATCAATGAAATTGTCTCCAAAAAACTGCTGTCAAAAAGCCCAAAGTCTGTTGGCACTGGGAAATTGGGAGGTGTTTTTTTCCTTTGACATTCTCAAATAGAGTAAACCACTTGGCAACATAGTAAGACCATATCTCTATGAAAAAAAAAATGCTGGGTTTAGTGGCCTGTACCTGTAGTTCCAGCTACTTTGGGGGCTGAGGTGGGACGATGGCTTGAGCCTGAGGGTTGAGGCTTCAGTGAGCCCTGTTTGCATCACTGTACTCCAGCCTGGGCAACAGGGAGGCCCTATCTCAAAAACGAAGAACAAAAAACAACTCCCCACAAGAAGGAAAGGAATGTGCATGGGATCAGGAAATGCAAATACAACGAACTGAGACAGGAAAGGAGAACAACAAAGAGAGGGAGAAGATAGGAAGATTTATTACGAAGAAAGGAAGTCAAATCAAAGGAAAGACAATCATGGAATAGTGGTAGTAAAAACCAAAGAAGTCCAAATGTTTTCCCCTTTGAATAGAGCATATAGGATCTGAATATAAATAGTGTCTAGTGTGGGACAGAAGAGGGAACAGAGTACAAAAAGTGTTCATCGCTACAAAAAAGAAATCAGTCAACTATGCATACTTTTTTTTTCTCATCGATTCTCCAAATATTCTGCTGGGAAAAAGATGGGAGTTATTGGCTCCCAGTTAGTGAAACCTCTTATATGTGACTCCAGTGACCCTTGAAGTTTGCATCTGTCACAATCGAGCACACATTTCCTAACACACTGCCTTTGTCTGCTGGACTCAAGCAGAGCGGCGGAGTGAGTCACTACATAGCCCACTAGGCACCATGGCTACCAGCCTCCCTCTGCCTGCTGCTTCCTTCTTGGACCAAGACCCTGACATGCAAATCAACATCATAGAATCCTTCCGGCATTTCTTGTCTTCTCATTTTCTCTCCTTCCTCATATGATAGCTCTTCATCAATGAGTACTAGGAGTGACTGCAAATATAGGTGAATAGTTAGTTCCTTTGGGTCTTAGAAAGCAGGCTAGAGGGAAAGGGTTGCAGAACAGCTTAATAGCAGTAAAAGCAGTGAATGTTAAACTGCTAGTTATTGTTGGCACTATTCTTGTCTAAGCGCTCTGAATACCAATATATTTGCCATTAGAGTTAGGGCCCTTTCCCCCCAAAACCAATTGCTTTGAGTTTTACAGATGAGCTAAGTGTGCTAGTTCAGAGAATGACTGCACCAGATTAGAACCCAGCTTTACTGAGGAACCATTTGCTGCCCTTCCAATGATGGTTAGAAGACTTCAGCAAAGCTTGATAAAATCCTTCCTATATGGCACCTCTCTTGGACCACAGTGGTATTACCTGGGCACTGTTTACTGCCAGGTCAGCGAACACTCTTGCATCTGCTTCACTCTGCCCAACATTGTGTTGACTCATCTCTGTCTGCTGTTTTCTTCTCCATTCCCCTAAGTGTATACCTTTTATTTCCTTTATTATCATTTAAGTGGGATTTTATTGCCAGTAGAGATAAACATGTTCAAACAGCTATGTTTACCAGAAGTCTTGCATGGAGGATCAGAAACCCTTACACTCCATCTAACACAAAACTCCAGGTGAATGTGGTAGCCAGAAAAAAATATAATCTAGAGCAAGGGTTGATAAACTTCTGTCCACGGGCAAAGTCTGACTCACTGTTGCTTGTTTGTTTAAACAAAGTTTTATTGGAACACAGTCATGGCCATTCATTTATGAATTATCTATAGTTGCTTTCATACTACAATGGCAGAATTGAGTAGCTTCAACAGAGACCACACCACCTGTCCAAAAATATTTACTACTTGGACTTTTATATGGGAAATTTGCCAACCTCTGGTCTAGAATGCAATCTGATTAACAGTGAATAATATTGTAAGACATAATATAAACATTTTTCTGTATTTCAAACTTGTTTGAAAAATGTTAAAATTTTTGGAATTATTACATTTAGTTTTAGTGTCAAAGGAAAGGCCATAGGCATTTTAAATATTTATATATAAATATATATATTTATAAATCTATATAATATTTATAAATACATAAATATATATTTATATATAAATATATAAATACAAATATAAAAATATATTGTATATAAATATAAATTTATATATTTATATATAATTTAAAATTATCTAGTATATATATTTATATATTTATATATATAGAAATATATTTTACCAAGGAATGGCAAAAGAATATCCTTTTAAATAAAGGTATTAATCTAGATACAACATCTTGTATCAAATATAGCAGTGAGATAAATGTTACTCATAAAGAGAAATCTGGCATTTCTTTACATATTAAATTAAGAAAATGTTAGTTAACATGTCTGTTGTTTCCAGTGTTTCAACAAAAATGTTTAATTTAAAAAGTTATCCAGCTAAAATTTTGTAGCAAAGGCAGCTATAATTGAACATTACTAGCTTAGATCTTTAAATTGTACTTCTAAACTATTCCACATTTTTCAAACCTAAATTTTCACCATCATGATTAAAAAGTGAAGCATCTTGGAAAAAATAATCCTGCTCCATAAGGTCAAAATATTTTCCAACACAGAAAAAATTCTGGAAGGAAATACATGTCATTTCTAAAAGCGGTAAAATGATAAGATTAAGGATGACTTTCTTTAGTTTTTTTCTATTTTCCAATAGTTTACAGTGAATATTATACTTTTATAATTGGGGAAAAATACCTTCACTGGAATTTTTTTCCACCGGGAAATGGATTAGAATTGAACTGTGCTGTTATAATAGATTCAATTAACCTTTCAACTGTCACAAAGTTATTATTGCAGTGGGCCAGCCTTCTGAGGGATAAAATGATCAACGAAGTTTATTTTACACATAAAAAGATTTTAGGTGATAGCCTCAGAGATGTAAAATACTCAGAAAATAAGAATTCTGTCTGAAGATCATTGGATATAGATAAATGGGCAGTTAATTTTTTTTTCTTCAGCTCCCACTCTGGTTTGAAGAATAAGATGACATAGCACCTCCCCAGAACATAATAAGTGTTCTAGAGAGGTCTTTATCAGGTCCATTCCTCAACAAGGACTTTCCTAGATATGGGTGGGCTGGGGGTGGAAGCAGTGGGGACAAGTTATGCATCATCCTTCCTCCTGATATTTTCCTACAGACAAAAATGCATGTGTAATTAATGTCTATGATAAATAGATCCTATAATGTGAATACCGATTGAATTTAGGAGTAAATGTACTAAGAGGTTTTAGAAGAAAGTCATATTTTTTTGGATGCTTCCCTCATTTAATCTTCAAATATGCAACAAATTAGCCATTGTTACAGATTCAAAGGTTAAGTCTGTAAACCAAGGCCTTGTCTACTGGCGTCCATGTTCCAAACCACCCCTCCTGATGGACTGACTCCTGCACTTCTCTAACTTTATGAGTAACTGTAATGAAGCTAATTTACTTAAAATATTGAACATTGCTAGCTTAGATCTTTAAACTGTACTTCTAAACTATTCCATATTTTTGAAACCGAAATTTTCACCATCATGATTAAAAAGTGAAGCATCTTGGAAATCAATTTCCACTAGTTCTGCGTTTTCTTCAATGTATCAAATGTTTGAAAATACCATGTATGTACTCCCAGCAAATGGTTAACATTTTAAATATTCTGTTTCTTTTTCAATGCTGAGATTCAGATATCGTTTATTTGTGGCAGTCTCTGCGGGTTTTCAAACTTTTATATTGCATCATAAGACAATTAACTTTTCCTAATGAGGGCTGCCACCCTGAGTGAAAAGTCACATGCAATATGAAAGTCCACAGAAAGAACTGTGATTTAGTCACAAGCTCAAGACTGCACATTGATGGTATGGACATCTCTATTAAGTCAGGTGCTGGGCAGACCTGTCCCTTGCTCCTCATTTGTTGATTCCCTTATGAATTCACTGAACTGCACTGCACTGTGTCAAGCACTTGCTCTGTGCGTAGTACTGTGCTAGATACTGGGGATAAAGAAGGTTCAGTACCTACAGTGATATTGTAAGGATATTGACTCAGAACCTTAGTGCTGACTGCTTCTATTCTCAGTTATTGTGGTTAGGGTGCTCCACTCTAGTTCCGGCCCTGGGACTCCAACTCACCCCCTACACACTGTTAGTAGGTATCCCATGAGGTATGTGAGATAACTGGGTTATTTAAGCCAGACTCCTAAAAGTGGAGGCTATTGGAAAACCAAACAAGGCATCTCAAATTCAGGCTCCAAGGGCTGTTTCTGTCCAACTGGGGCTTGGTCAAGGCCCCCAGGGGCTAAGAAGATTGTTCTAGTGCCCTGGGCTTCTGCTTGTCTAGCATTTTAGGGGACAAGGAAATATTCTGCAAAGGTCATTTATCTATGAAAGCAGTGGCTTACGACATGGGAAGGCCTCTGCTGGCTGCAGGGGTTGGCACTGGCCAGATTTGTTGCTGCTTGGATTTCTGTGCCCTGGTCAGCCATCCACCAAAGGTGGCAATCCTCTTCCTCATCCTGTGCTGTTGTCGCCAAGAACTGGGTCCTGCTCTGGACAAGTAGGGCAAAGCTAGCTGAGGGCTCCATTGCTCTTAAGATATTGACCCATTCACTGGGGACACCTCAACCTCACACTTCCCTTTGTACTCTCCTGTGTCTCTAAATCCTCATCTGTCTGGAGAACATCAGCCCTTTGTGTCTGGAGGAAAGTGATAGAGGGTGGGAACACAAAGGAATGCACTGCTATATAAATTATTTCAGGCTTCTGCTTAAGAAGGTCGGCTGGCAAGGTTGTAGAAATTGGATTGGAAAAGAGAAGAGGAATTCTTCTTAGACCCCTTGACTCATTTATTGTGCCTAAACCCCTTCACTTTTTATGGTTGTGATATTCCAAGCCAGCCGTACCTGAAGTGAAAGAGTAGAGTGTCCTGCTCACATCTTCCTGCACAAACCTTGCCCACAACCAGCTGATTCCACGTCAAGTTATTTTTATTTGTATTTAATTTGTTATTACAACTGAGATGGAAGGAAAAGAGTACGACTAAAATCAGAAAAAGATTCTTTTTCCTTCAAAAGTCAGTAAGGTCATCATTACAGCAGTCTGGGTATAGGCCTCTTCTTAACATCTGCAAAGGGCCTTTCTTGATAAGATTTCTATTATCAGCAAAATATCTCATAGGAATCAGAAGAGCTGACGAAGTATATCTTGACAGATAAAGTAAAAATGAATTTGAAATACGTGGATTACATTTCCTTAAAAATGGGCTTGAGTTTAAAAGTTAGCAATAGTAATGTTTAACTAAAAGCATTTGGGAATTTCGTAAGCCCCAAGTGTTTGAAAGACCAGTTTCTAAGTTGAAATTAGATGGCTTCTCTTATCCACTAAGGAACTTTAATTTACATTAAACATATTCCTAGATAATACTTTTACTGACCAGGGATGGTAATATGTCAGTGTTTTATTTCTTGTTTTGGAAATTTCCTCATATTTTAGTGCTTTAAATACTTTTTTTTTTTTTTTCTTTTGAGACAAGATCTTACTTCATTGCCCAGGCTGGAGTGCGGTGGCACGATCACACTTCACTGCAGCCTTCACCTCCTGGCTCAAGCAATCTTCCCGCCTCTGTCTCCCAAGTAGCTGGGACCATAGGCACATGCCACCACGCCCAGCTGGATTTTGTTTTAAATTTATTTTTGGTAGAGACAGGGTCTCTTCTATGTTGCCCAAGCTGTTCTAGAGCTCCTGGGCTCAAGCAATCCTACTGCCTCAGCCTCCCAAAATGCTGGGCTTACAGGTGTAAGCCGCCGTGCCTAACCTAAATTTTGAATTAAATCCTTTTATTTATATAGCTATTGAATTGCTTTATTATTTGCTGTTACAAATAAATTCAAAATACACAATAGTCCAGGGAATGCAAAGTTAAACATAAAATTTCTAGAAATAATAGCATCTTAATATTCAATATACATTTGATGCTTGAATTACTAAGAAACTATACAATAGAAATACTGTAGGAATACAAAAGATATCTATATTTGTCTTGTTTCTTTTACAGTTTGCTCATCTGTTTATAACAGTTTAGAAACTTTGTTAAAAACAAACAAACAAACAAAAACCCATGTTGTACCTGTAAATATGAACTAATGTGACTGTAAAATAAAAATTCAGTAGAAAGTCATGATCGAGACATAGGAATAGTCTTAACTGTCTACATTTACTGGGGGAAAAAATCGTGTTTATTTAAGTATATTCAAGGTTATTTTTCAAATAAATAGAAATAAAAGCATGTAGATTCAGAGATGTAGAGAGAAGATGATCCAAAGTCCGGTGCTACCAGCGCCCGCTACATGAAACACGGGCCATCGCACAGCTAAGGTGGAGCAAGAGGGCTGATGAGAGATGCCTGGCTCGCTTTCCCCCAACAGAAGAGGACCACAGCAATGGATAAACAGCTAAGATTTGACTGGAGTGTGGAAGGGAGAGCACGGAAGTGCAGCAGGGGAGTAGGGATGCACATGTGGTGATTGGAAGCCCAGGAGGGCAGCGTGGAGGCACCAGGCCTCTGTAGCCCCCTCTTCCATTTTTGGATTGGATCGGCCTAGAATCAGGAGGAACTTCCCATTTCCAGGGAAAGGTAAGCAGAAGATCCCCATCACCCCCTATTGCCCCCACAAACACCTACAGTCCTCACTACTGGAGAATCCTACAGTCCTCTCAAGCCCTAAGCCCAGTTTGTAGAACTGCCAGGAATTCACATAGCTGCATTGCCCGAATTAGGAACACAAAGTGTGTACTCTCCACCCGCTACCCACCCTCTGTGAGCCAAGCTGCTGCCGCTGGGCGCCACCTTGAGACCAGACACCTCTGGAGTGCGCCCTCCTCTGGGGGTCAGTGGCCACAGCACCTGTCCCACAGTGGGGGTCCATCTTCATTCCACCTAGCCCCAGCTGTGTGGAGCCTGGGCCCGGGACCTGCTGTGATTCTGGTCCTGCACAGCACGGAAACCACCTCCTGCTACTGCACTTCCAGCCAAAGGAACAGTCTGGCAGTCCCGTTCATGGAGAACCCCGCCTTGAGCTGGCTAAACCACTGTGTGCCTGCCGCCGAGCAGGAGAGGTCCTTAAGCTGCTGAGCAGCTTACACCCCTTGGGCCAGCGGGTTGGCCACATAGGCACCCACACTCAAGGTCTGAAAAACGGCCCGGCAGCACCTCCTTGCAGACTTCACCACTGAATTTTACTGAACCTTTAAAGAAGAATTAATAGCAATTTTTCTCAAAATATTTTTTAAAAAAGCAGAGGAAATTATTCCTAACTCATTCTATGAGGCCAGCATATCCCTGATACCAAAACCAGACAAGGACTCAGCAAAAAAATAAAACTACAGGCCATTATCCCAGATGAACATAGGACTACAGGCCAATATCCCTGATTAACATAGATGGAAAAATCTTCAATAAAATATTAGCAAACCAAATCTAACAACACTTCAAAATGATAATACACCATGATTAAGTGAGATTCGCAGGAATGCAAAAGTGGTTCAATATATGCAAATCAATAAATGTCATAAATTATATCAATAGAATTAAGAACAAAAACCAGATGAGTATCTCTGTAGATGCAGGAAAAACATCTGATAAAATTCAATGTACCTTCATGATAAAAACTCTCAACAAACTATGCATCAATGGAATATACTTCAAAATAATAAAAGCCATATATGATGAACCCACAGTTAATGTCTTAATGAATGGAGAAAAACTGAAAGCGTTTTCTTTAAAAACTGGAACAAGATTAAGATGCCTACTCTCACCAATCTTATTCAACGTAGTACTGGAAGTCTTAGAGCAAATGAGTAAGAGAAAGAAATAAAGTGTATCCACATTGGAAATGAGGAAGTCAAATAGTCCTCTGTGCAGATGACATGATCATATATATAGAAAAACCTAAAGATGCTACCAAAAAACTCTAAGAAATGAACGAATTCAGTAAAGTTGCAGAATACAAAAAAAAATTAGTGTTTCTACATACAAACAATGAATTACCTGAAAAAAAAAATCAAGAAGGCAATGCAATTTACAATAGCTATTAATACAAACCACCACCACCTAGGAATCAATTTAACCAAAGATGTGGAAGACTTCTACAAGGAAAACTACAAAACACTGATGAAAGAAATTTAGGAGAATACAAACAAATGCAAAGACATCCCATGCTCATCAGGAGAATTAATATTATTAAAATGACCATACTAACCAAGACAATCTACAGATTCAAGGGAGTCACCATCAAAATACCTATGACATTCTTCACATAAATAGAAAAAAAATCCTAGACTTTGCATGGGAACATAAAAGACCCCAAATAGCCGTAGCAATTCTGGGCAAAAATAACAAAGCTGAAGCATCACATTACCAGACTTCAAAAAATAATACAAAGCTGTAGTAACCAAAACAACATGGTACTGTCATAGAGACAGACACATAGACCAATGAAACAGAATAGAGAACCTAGAAATTAATCCACATATCTGTGGACAACTGATTTTTGACAAAATGCCAAGAAAATTCTTTGGGAAAAAGATAGTCTCTTCAATAAATGATGCTGCAAAAACTGGATATCCATATGCAGAAGAATGAAACTGGACTCCTACCTCTTATCCTACACAAAAATAAACCCACAATGGATCAAAGACCTGAGTGTAAAACCTGAAACTATACAACTACTAGAAGAAAACATAAGGAAAATGCTTCAAAACATTGGTCTGGGGAAAGATGTTATGAATAAGACTTCTAAAGCACAGGCAACAAAAGCAAAAATAAACAAATGGGATTATTTAAAACTAAAAAGTTTCTGCACAGCAAAGGAAATTAATCAACAGAATGAAAAGACAACCTACAGAATAGGAGAAAATATTTGCAAATGATTCATACAACAGGAGATTAACATCAAGCATATACAAGTAATTCAAATAACTTAACAGCAAAAAAAATCTAACAACTGATTAAAAAATGGGGAAATGATCTGAACAGATATTTCTCAAAAGAAGACATACATATGACCAACAAATATATGACAAAATGTTCAACATCACTAATCATCAAAGAAATGCAAACCAAAACCACAATGAGGTATTGCCTCACCCCAGTTACAGTGGCTATTATTAAAAAGAAAAAAAATAACAAATGCTGGTAAGGATGCAGAGAAAAGAGTACTCTTACATGCTGTTGCGAATATAAACTAGTACAACCACTATAGAGAATAGTATGGAGGTCCCTCAGTAACTACAAATAGAACTACCATATAATCCAGCAATCCCACTACTAGGCATTTATCCTAAGGAAAGGAAATGATTATATTGAAGAGACATCTGCACCCCCATGCTTATTGCAGCACTATTCACAATAGTTAAGATATGGAATCAACCCAGGTCTCCCAAAACAGATGGATAAAGAAAAGGTGATATATATGGCTGGGCGCAGTGGCTCATGCCTGTAATCCCAGCACTTTGGGAGGCCAAGGTGGGCAGATCATCTGAGATTGGGAGCTCAAGACCAGCCTGGCCAACATGGTGAAACCCTGTCTCTAATAAAATACAAAAATTAGCCTGAAGTGGTGGGGCACGCCTGTAGTCCCAGCTACTTGGGAAGTTGAGGCAGGAGAATCACTTGAACATTCATGAATATCACTTGAACATCCATGTTGGACAGGCTGATCTCAAACTCCTGGCCTCGAGCAATCCACCCACCTTGGCCTCCCAAAGTGCTGGGATTACAGGCGTGAACCACCACGCTTGGCCCATCTCCTCAATTAATAGGTGATTATTAAATGAAGAGTTCATTAATTCAACCACAAATTCATTGTCTTTTCTGTACTACTAGTGTATACTGGAAATTCTCATTTCTGCAGTAGTAGTGCTTCTTACACTTTAATGTGCTTATGAAACACCTGGCTGGAGGTGGCGGTCTTGTTAAACTGTAGATGCTGATTCAATAGGTCTAGGGTAAGTCAGAGAATCTGAATTTCTAACAAGCACCCAGGTGATGTTGATGTTGTTGGTCCATGGACCGTATTTCAAGAAGCAAGGATCTGTTGCAGTTTTTCTCAACCACTGCTGATATTTTTGAATTCTTTGTTTTGGGATTGGGGGGCTGTCCTGTGCATTGAGTATATTTAGCAGCATTCCTGGGCTCTATCCACTAGAAGTCAGTAGCACCCTTTCCCAAGCTGTGGCAATGAAAAATGTCCCTAGATGTTATCAAATGGGGGAGACAAAATTACCTTTGGTTTAGAATAATTGCTCTATTGTTATGTTTCATGGTTGTGTGTTTGTTGCATAATATAAACACTTCTTTTGATGAACTGGCTTTAGTGAGAACAGCATTCGCCAGCCAGATAAACAGCTTTCTTCCCCTCCTCCCAGAAGGAGTTACTACACTTTTGTTTGTGGACACTGTAGATTTTTAAACCAATATTGTTGCCCTCTTTACTACAACCACTAGGGTGCTCAGAAGTAAATTTCAAACCACATTTAGCAATCGTGAATATTTCCAGGGATAAGTTTCTGAAAAATAACTCAACTACTGGATTCATTTTCTTTATGTTTACTTTCACCCACACATTGAGTAAAAATTCTTTTTGCTTTATTATGTATTTTTATAGGCTGCTTCGTGTACTGTTTGAAATAGATTACTTTCTATTGAGTAAGGTAAACAAAACTGTTAGAATAGAAACAGCCAGGACAGATGCAATGCATTAATTTGCTGATCATAGTTGGTTATCTGCTGCTTGATACATACTAATGAGTAAATCCAATCAAATAGTGAGACAAGCCTCACAACTATTGAACAATTTGGCTTATTTTCTCCCAACTGTAGTAAACTGATGAATGCAGATGTCTAGAGAAAGGACACGAAATTAATATGAAAGAAAAGTTTTGTGTTTTAATTTATATTGGAGATGCAACATTAGTAATAAAGTTTTTGAGGCTGATCACAAAAAAAGACCTTGGCTGAATAACTAGATTTTACACTTTGCCAGCTCTGCCATAAGACACTTGGGATTAATTGCATTTAGAGCATAAAGGACCTTAAAAGTTATCCAGTCCAGTGCTTTTCAAGTTTCTTTAAGCTGTGGAATTCTTGGTTTAAACATCCATCCGGAAGGCTAGTGTGCGAAGCCAGCTACATCGGGGTTGTTCTGTTTGCAGGGCAAGTAAAGGGAGGAAAAAAGGGTCTCTGGGGCCTCTGTAGGGAGCAGAGGTTGCAAACTCATGGCCCTGTAATATGCTCTTGGGATAAGTGTGAGGAAGTGGTGATCAAGGAGATGAAGTAACCTGTTCAAAGAATCAGAATTGCCCTAGAGCAGAGGTGGGACTGGAACCCAATTTAGACAGGATGCTGGGCATCTGGAGTTATAACCTTGTTCCAAGTTACCCACATCTCTATTACTGAAGCCAATTATTCTTATTAAAAATTTCCAAACCTTGCAGAAATATTTACATTAAAATGTTCAAATTTCCCCCCCTCTCTCTTTTTTCTCCACCTGCACCCCCAATCTGATTATTTTTCTTTTTATTGTTTTGAGACAGGATCTGGCTCTGTTGCCCAGGCTGGAGTGCAGTGGTGCGATCTTGGCTCAACCTCCACCTCCTGGGCTCAAGTGATTCTCCTAGCTCAGTCTCCTGAGAAGCTGGGACCAGAGGCATGCCACCATTCCCGGTTAATTTTTGGATATTTTAGTAGAGATGGGGTTTTGCCATTTTGCCCAGGCTCTTCTTGAACTCCTGAGCTCAGGCGATCTGCCCACCTTGTCCTCCAAAGTGTTGGGATTACAGGTGTGAGCCACTGCACCCAGCCCCAGCGTAATTCTTCAGGGAAAAACAGTGATAGTTGCCTGATATGTATCCTTCTAGAAGTTTCCGTCCTACCTCCAAATTTGTATATACATACACATATATGTAAATCCTTTTTTTCCTGGTTTTTCTTGGCTGGCTCTATTTTTTTCTTTTATCATAGCACTTAAGGCTTTGTAACATCCTACATATTTTACTTATTTATCATATGTCTTTTCCCACTAGAATAGCCTCCATGAAGGCAAGAATATTTGCCTATTTTGATCACTGATGTTTCCCAAGTCCCAGGAGTGGTGCTGGCATGTAGTAGGCACTGAGAAATTTTGTGGAATGAATGAATAAGATGAAGAAGCAGAACAGGGAATATTTTTAGGGCAGTGGAATTACTCTGTTTGAAACTACAATAATGGACACATGTCATTAAACATTTGTCAAAACCCATAAAAGGTACAATACCAAAGTGAATCTCAGTGTAAACTATGGACTCTAGATGGTAATGTGTCATTATGGGTTCATCGATTGCACCAATGTATTGCTGTGGTGAGGGATGCTGACAGTGGGGGAAGTTGTGTGTGTAGTGGGGGCACAGGGGGTAAATGGGAATTCTCTATACTTTCCATTCAATTTTGCTGTGAATCTAAAACTTCTCTAAAAAGTAAAGTTTACTAATTTAAAAGAAAATGAGCTGTCATCTCAAAATTCATGTGTCTAAAACCAAGCTCTTGATTTGTATCTCCCCACACATTCTTCCTCTAGTCTTATCTGTCTCATCCATCCATTGGGTGATTAGGCCCAACCCATCGGCACTGCTGACAACCTTCCTTTGAAATATATCTGGAGTGAACAATTCTCACCACCTGTAGTCCAACCACCCTGATCTAGGGTCCCACACATAAAGTATCCTTCTGCCTCATGGCTTTGTATTTACTGTGCTGTCCTTGCTGCTTCTCATTCATGTCTCCATTGCAAAATCACATCAGTAGAGATACCTTCCTCAGTTACTCTACCTAAATAGTAATCATATTCTTTATCTCCCACAACTTGTTTTGTTTCATAACACCTGTCACTACTTGGCATTATTCTTTCTACGTATTTTTTGTTCTGGTCCATATCATCCCACGAAATAAGTTCCAAGAAGGGAGAGATTTGCTTTGTTTGCTGCTATATCTTCAGTGCCTAGCACACTGTAGGGACTCAAATTTTTGTTGAATGAATGAATGAATGAATGAATGAATCTCTCACCTGTAGAATAGTAGTTGCTTCCTAAGGAGTCTCTAGCTCCCTCTACAGACTAATCTCCACATTGCAGGTAGGGAGATAATGTTTTCAATCTGACTTTTCTTTTAGGATAGACCCCACATCCCTGCCTACATTGAACTATCCTCCTCCTCCTCACTTCACTTCAGTGCTCCCCAGGGAGCCAACTTCCAGTCCCTGGAGTAGGCAGTACTCTTTCTCTCCACAGAACAGATGGTTATGTTCAGCTCCCACACCTCTGCTTCCTCTCCACATTTCTCAAGAGTTCCTTCTCCAGGGAAGCTACTTTGACTCCCAGATTAGGGCAGATTCCATGTGATAGGTTCCGACAGAACCGTATTCCTTTTCCACGGATAATTCATCTCACTTTGTAACTACATATTATATAAGTTCCATGAAAGCAGAGTCCATGTCTATTCCGCACACAGTTGTATTCCCTGCCCACAGCAGTGTGCCTGGTACTGCCAGGTTCTCAAGAAGAGTTGGCTGATGAATGAAGGAAGACATAAATGAGCATGGCAATCTCTGCTGTTGCAAGACAAGTCTCCAAAGCATATCCAGAGAATGAACCTTCCAGGCATCAAATGCCTCAAGTTTGAGAGACTAGGGAACTCTAGGGGTGGCTGGCTAAGTTTCTCCCTGCCTGGCCCAACACCAGATGCTTTGAGCACAAATACTAGCTAAGCAGATGACAACATGCTTGTGTGTTGAAGCTTAGAAATCTCACTGGGGAGACACAGTCACCTGTCATTATCCCTAGCTATGTAAGTAAGGCATTACTTTCCAGATTAATATTTCTTCAAACATCTAAACTTAAGTGATCATTTGTAAAAAGTAGTTTTTACTTACATGTATAAACTAGAGGGTTTTACATGAGAAACAGAATCACACTCTCAGAGTTTCTTTGACAGCTTTACATTTCCTGCATTTGTGACTTATTTTAATGCGAGTGTAATATTTTAATGGCTGTGGGATAATTGATGTGGATATTTTCATCTGAAAAATGATTACTTTCTGTAAAACAAATTATCTTTAAAAGTTTGCTGACTTTTTTTTTTTCTTTTTTGAGACTGGGCCTCTCTTTGTCACCCAGGCTGAAGTGCAGTGGTGCAGTCACGGCTCACTGCAGCCTCCACCTCTTGGACTCAAGCAATTCTCTCACCTCAGCCTCCCAAGCAGCTGGGACTACAAGTGCACATCACGGCTGGCTTACTTTTGTATTTTTTTGTAGAGATGGGGTTTCACCATACTGCCCAGGCTGGTCATGAACTCCTGGGCTCAAGCAACTCACCCACCTTGGCCTCCTAGGGTTGGAATTATGGGCGTGAGCCACCACGCCGGGCCAACTGAATCTTTTTATAAGAAAAACAAAACAAACAAACAACAACAAAAGCCCCCTGTGTTTTATAATTTTTCACCAGTCCCTAATGTGAACAGGGCAAAAATGTAGACCAGGAATTAGCTATCTTTTACTCAGCTCTTTTTGCCTCACTCCAAGTAGGCTCTGTCAGCTTTGGACTCATCTGCGGTAAATATGCAGCTCTCTGAAAATGAACTGTAACACAGATCAGTTCCTACCCAATTATCAAATACCTGGACTCTTGATTGCTAACTATGTAATTGCCTATGATTCTGGTAAAACATTTAAAAATCCTCCATCACCTGAAATTTGATGGTTGTTGTGCAGCAAATAGGAGGAAATAATCTACCCTCCTCCATCCCCACCTTTTCCTCTGTCTTATCAAAAACCTTTACCCAGCGATATAATCTCTTTTCAGTTTCCTGGCTACCAACTCTTCATCACCAACAGAGCTCAAAAATATGGATTTACTCTGTTTACTCTGTTTTTAAATGAGATTTGATGACATCCAGGGACTACTCTGTTTCCCTACAGGGCATATACTGCCAGTTTCATAATGAAAGTAAATGGAAAAATAACATTCACTTTACTGAAATTTGGTTTGTGGCAAACTGGATTGGAATATACTCTTCTGCTGGGGACTGTCAGGGCCTCAGGACCATTTTGTACTGCACCATCCCTTGGAGTAAAGCCCCCAAACAACAATAATGGATGACTGATAATAATCTATGAGTATAAGCTTCCTTAAAAAAGATAAAAGTACTAACTGTGGATATAGAAGTATAGTGCTATATACCCTTCTATCTTAATAATAATACATTTCAAAAATATATTTAAGACTATGAAATATGCCACAGCAAACAACTGCTTTTACACCACCTGCACCTCTTCATTTTTCTTTTAATGTGTTGACTTTTAGAGTAAAATATATTGAAATGTGCTCCTGTGCATTTTTGCTCCATTTATGTATTTACTTTTACCTCTGTTTATTTGTTAGCAAGGTCCCTTTAAAGCTATTAGAGACACACCCAAGGTGGATACTATATTAGGGGAATTAGGCATTTCAAGGTTTGAGCTGACGGATTTCATTTTCAATCAGATAACTGCTCCTGGATCTCCATACAAAATGTCCTAAGAGTATGCATATGCTCAACCAATTTTATTTTGCACTGTTTTCTAGTCAGATGAATATTCATCTCATCTGTAGATAAATATCAGGTTAACCAGAGATGCAGACAAACAACATACTCCTTTGTCCAACTGCATTGTAAGAAACTTTTTTTTTTTTTTTTTTGAAATGGAGTCTTGCTCTGTCACCCAGGCTGGAGTGCAGTGGTATGATCTCAGCTCACTGCAACCTACGCCTTCCGGGTTCAAGTGATTCTCCTGCCTCAGCCTCCCAAGTAGCTGGGACTACAGGCGTATGCTACCACGTCCGGCTAATTTTTGTATTTTTAGTAGAGATGGGGTTTCGCCATGTTGGCCAGGCTGGTCTCGAACTCCTGGTCTCAGGTGATCCACCTGCCTTGGCCTCCCAAAGTATTGGGATTACGTAATAGGCGTGAGCCACCGCATCCGGCCAGAACATTTTTCTTTAATTATTTATTTAAATGTGCAAAGGAAACCAAACTTTTTATTTTAAAGAAGAGCTTTTAAAAATATAATTAATGAGAAACAAAGTTATCTTATGTCTTCTTTTGGAAGTTTGCAACATGTTAAGTCATGGATGCGAGTAGGTAACATCCTTCCCGGTGATTTGTGGTTACATGCCTGACTCTGGCACCTATTCTTGGCTGAGGATGTGCAAGGGTAGTGATCTGATGTTAACTCACTAGAGTAGTTTGCAGAGAGTCTTTTCAAAAGGATTTGTAAATCTTCATTTCTTCTTGTTATTTGGATGTGTTTCACGGGCTGTTGCAGATGACTGGGATTGGGATATGTGTGGCAGGAGAAAGTAAAGATAGAAATCAGTTGCTGTTACATCTGCCTTTGTCAACTAAAATTCACTCTTTGGAGAGGTGGGAGCAGGTAAGTAAGGTAATCCAAGAAAAGTCCCAAAGCACCAAGAAAAGTTCGCTAGAAAAGTATTCCCTAATAAGTGCCCTTCTAACAGGGGCCCAAGAGACCACCTCAATGAAATGAGGTTCCAGGGAATTTGGTAACATTTTCTTATTTGCTGTTTTTCTTTCTCAAATTGTGTGAAAAAGATTTAGCGTTCTTCTCTGGCTCCAAATTCTACAACTTCAATTTATGGAGGAATTATCCTAATCCCATGATTAAACTAATCCATTAAAAAATAAAAAAGAAACCTTCCCAGAAGCATTAAGTGGATGGGCGTAATCAACATCCCCCGGATGGGACCAAGTGGGCCAGGAGGATGTGAGCACCCCACAGTCACACCAACACTGAGGTGGACCTGACTACATCCAGATTTTCAGTAAGGAAGCTTTATTTGTCATTCACCACGAAAACAATGCCCACTAATTGATATTACTAATTAATCTCGTTTTAAGAAAAATCAACTTGTCACTTTGGGAGGCTGAGATGAGTGGATCACAAGGTCAGGAGATCGAGACCATACTGGTCAACATGGTGAAACACCCTCTCTGCTAAAAATACAAAAATTAGCTGGGCATAGTGGCATGTGCCTGTAGTCCCAGCTACTCGGGAGGCTGAGGCAGGAGAATCACTTGAACCAAGAAGTCGGAGGTTGCAGTGAGCTGAGATTGTGCCACAGCACTCCAGCTTGGTGAAAGAGTGAGACTCTGTCTCAAAAAAAGAAAGAAAAAAAAAAGAAAGAGAGAAAGAAAAATCAACTTGTGTGGGTAAAGGAAGGACTACATTACTAGCTTAAAAATTAGCTTTCTGTAAGTCAGCCTTGCTGATACACTCTACAGATGGCATGTATTTTCACCCAATCAGGAAATACTTCAAAGTAACATTGATGGGTTCTTGTGAGCTTTTATGTCATTCTTTATAGAACTTCAGTTATGGGCCAGATTTCCAAGGATTTTTTTTTACAATATCATATGTGTGTTTTTTTGACCTCTAATCAGCTTTGTTCACATGAATGAATACCAGTGATTCAGATTTTTAAAATGCCCTTTGGCAGATGAATTCAGTTCTTCCAGTCTTGTAAATAAATACAATCAGGCAGTGATATTAGACCATTGCTCTGTTGATGAATATATAACTTTAAGTGGCTGGTAAACCTGCACAAATACTAGAGACCTACAGGGCTCAGAAGCGAATTACTGACCTAGGAATAACAGGCTGTTTCATACCCAAAATGACACTGCCGACCCAACCTTAATAAGACTTGGGGTTTGACATTTTTTCCAGACACAATGATAGATTCTCACTGATCTGTTTATACTCTATTGCCTGTCCCCAGTGTGATCAATATAATGCAATAATAGATGACTGACTGGAGTTATGAATGCTATTTGTGACCCTGACTCAACTCATACCTAATTCTGCTATACAGTGACCAGTGAGGTTCCTATTCATTTAACATAGTTTATACTGAAGTATTAAGCGGAACCATATGAAATTGATGTTTTTGTACGTCAAAAGAGTCTAATGTCAGTTTTTTCATATGGACCAACCTAACATCAAAAGAATTTCTTTCAAAGGTTGTTTTGTCCTGTTCCTAGCGTATGTACTTTGTAACAGCAGTCCAAAATTTTTCTTAAGACCCGTCTCTACTAAAAAATACAAAAAACTAGCCGGGTGAGGTGGCGGGCGCCTGTAGTCCCAGCTACTCAGGAGGCTGAGGCAGGAGAATGGCGTGAACCCGGGAGGCGGAGCTTGCAGTGAGCTGAGATCTGGCCACTGCACTCCAGCCTGGGCGACAGAGCGAGACTCCGTCTCAAAAAAAAAAAAAAAGAGTGTTCCTAGCGTATGTACTTTGTAACAGCAGTCCAAAATTTTTCTTAAGACATTGTTGTTATTTCCTGCTGGCTATATGTTCCTTTAACTTTAAATGTTTCAGAAGTGGTTTTTATGCTTCTTCTCTTTGCTTCTTGACTAGTATGCATAATTCATCAAGAAAGATCAAATATGTTGCGTTTATACCAGCAACACATTAAACATAACACAATTAAGCCTAAAGTTTTTTGAATAAGTTTTCAAGGAAAGAAAGGTAATATTGTTGAGCAATATTATGATAACAAGCAAAATTGTGTCAGCCAGATGACTGCTGGTGTGTCACTGAATAATTTATACTACTTCTGAAATAATAACAATGTGTCCCCTACAATCAGCCTGAACTCTTTCTCAGCGGATGTATTAGCAGTGAATCATATAAATTTTCGATCCTTCACACATATCTCTGTGCAAGGAATTGCCCAGGAAATTCCAAGAGTATGAATGAATTCCAAAATGTCAGCTAAAAAAATACATACTCAGTTCTAGGTCATCTAGGTCATCCCTGGTAGGAAACATCAATATCAAAAGAAAGTATTATTTTTTTAACTAAAGATGATGAATTTATTCAATATTTTTGAAAAAAGAAAGCAAAGTTAACTAGTTAATTGTCAAACTACAGATGCTTTTTGATTTACGATGGGGTTATGTCCCCATAACCCCATTGTAAGTTGAAAATCTTATGTTGAAAATGCATTTAATACACTTAACCTACCGAACATCATAGCTTAGCCTGGCCTACCCCAAATGTGCTCAGAATACATACATTAGCCTACAGTTGGGCAAAACAATCTAACACAAAGCCTATATAATAACGTTAGTTGTTATGAAGAATTTTGAATCAAAATTCAAAGTATGGTTTCTACTGAATGTATATGGCTTTTGCACCATTGTACAGTCAAAAAATCCTACGTCAAACCACCATAAATCAAGGACCATCTGTAATTTTAACCCCCA
Source organism: Macaca thibetana thibetana (assembly GCF_024542745.1). Taxonomy (NCBI): domain Eukaryota; kingdom Metazoa; phylum Chordata; class Mammalia; order Primates; family Cercopithecidae; genus Macaca; species Macaca thibetana. Next base: position 60,020,728 of record NC_065579.1, read on the forward strand.
AAGTAACTCAAGGCAATAAGAAATATCATTTGTTTTTGACAAGCAGATATTTGAAGTAAATCTGCAGGATTTTCTCACACATTTCCACAAGACTAAAACTCATTGCATAGTAAACCTTTAATGCTTTAGATCAACTTTGAAAAATCCCACTATTTTACCTTTATCTTTGCAATTGACTCCCGCTGTCAAACTGGGGAATTCACTTAACCTCTCTTACATTAAATTCTCCAACTTGTGCAATAGATACATAGATTATTAGCAAAGCAGGCAATTGTATACTGTTTATTTTGATGGAACTTTATTGATTTTAGCTATTTCCAAGCCCTGGTATACTTATCTAATACTTACATTTGAATATAAGCAATATTTTATTGTCACCATTAAAATGGATTTAAAAGAGTTTTAGGAAGGCTAATAAAATTAGTGCAAACACTTTTGAAAGTGTCAGATTATATACAGACATGCAAAATAATATTCTAATGTTATCAGCAAACACTTGAATCCCCCTTTCCCTTTGTTAACATGAGAACACACTCTTTCCTCTGATTTGAAGTGGGAAAAGAGCTAGAAAGTAGAATATGGGAAAAAGGGCTCTTCTAGTACCTAAACATGATAGCCAGCGGGCAGGTGAATATGAATTGGATTTGCTACTCTTCAGCTATGTTTCTTTCTGGAGGCTGAGCTGTCTGGCTTTTTCTAAGAGGGCTGTAGCCTATAAGATGGCAGATCCTGCCAGAGTGCTAGAACCATCACATGTATCTCAAGGGAAGAACACGGTTGCTGCCTAAGAATTGTTGTTGTAAAGATTATGAGCCTGACAGTGCCTTAAAGCTATTCAAACTTGTTCAACCCACCAGAAAAGTGAGTCTGCCCTAGCACTGTGGCATTTTAGGACCTGTGTCTCAAACACATTTCCTTTCCCAGGGCCAGGAAGGACTAGGGCACAAAATATAAAGGAGTGCTGGAAATATATAGTAATCAAGATACATAATGTTTTTTAGAATTAAAATTAATGCAAATAATGTACGATGAATATCAAAATTGTAATTAGGTACAGGATTGATATTACTAATTATTCCTTTTGTCTTAGGTTCCACTATGGCTCAGTAAGACACTGTTACTGATCTTGTCATCGCTTAAAATTTTACTGAGTTTCATTTATTTATTTATTCATTTATTTATTTTTATTTTTATTTTTGGGACAGAGTCCCGCTCAGTCACCCAGGCTGGAATGCAGTGGCACGATATCGGCTCACTGCAACCTCCACCTCTCGGGCTCAAGCCATTCTCCTGCCTCAGCCTCCTGAGTAGCTAGGATTATAGGCGTCAGCCACCATGGCCTGCTAATTGTTGTATTTTTAGTAGAGATGGAGTTTCACCATGCTGGCCAGGCTGGTCTTGAACTCCTGACCTCAGGCGATCCACCTGCCTCAGCCTCCCAAAGTGCTTGGATTACAGGCATGAGCCACCGTGCCCAGCCTTTACTGAGTTTTATTGGTGCCACCCTAATTTGTGTGCCAGAGGGAGGTCCTGGCCCCTGACATCCTACTTAAAATTTTTTATTTTTTTACTTTGCCCTTTGTTTTCTGACTAGCTCAACCTCTCACTGGCTTCCCTCTCTTAAGACACCTCCTGACTATGGTTGTGCCCTTTTCTTTGTGTACGGATGGTCCTGACATAAGATGGTTGAACTTACCATTTTTCGACTTCACAATGGTGTGAAAGTGATGCTCATTCAGTAGAAACAATACTTCCAGTGCCTATATGACCGTTCTATTTTTCACTTTCAGTACAGCATTCAATAAATTACATGAGATATTCAACAGTTTATTATAAAATACACTTTGTGTTAGATAATTTTGCCTAATGTAGGCTAGTGTAAGTGTTCTGGGCATGTTTTAATGTAAGCTAGGCTAAGCTGTAATGTTCGGTAAACTAGGTGCATTTTCAACTTATAATGGGTTTCTGGGGACATGGTCTCATCCTAAGTTGCGTGTCACCATCTACACTCTAAACTCTAAGAGGTCAGGAATTGTATCTGTTTGGTTAATAGCTGAATCGTGAGTACTTTTAACACAGTGCCTGGAACACAGTAGCTGAGTGGAAGCTGATATTCAGTGTTGTGCGTGGCTTTCTTGCATGATTATGTGGTTGGGAAATGTCTCTGGCAGAATCCCTACCACAGAGCCTGCTACAGGGTCACAGACCTCTTTCCAGGATTTTCCTGAATTCTGGGGACAGGGAACCAGAAATAATATATCTTGAGGTTTGCAAAAATCAGAGAGTCAGTGGACTTATGTGCACCCAAGTAGATTCAAATGGGAATCAAGGAGATGATGAACCTTTTTTGGGGGTGGGGTGGGGAAACTAACATAATGTAAGGTGTTTAAAAAAAATGTTCTATTTTGCAAAAGATACAGAAAAGAGTATGCTAATTTACATGATTCGAGCTTTTTGTTTGTTTATTTGCAGTGACTCCTGAAGTTGCTCAGGTTTGGGAAGTACACAACACTTACCTTCAATGGTACACTGATCAGGGACTGGAATCTTCTTTCCAATTTCCATGGCATATGCTTTCACTTTGCTGAGGTTTTTTTTTAAGTGCAAGTAGAGCTTATCTTGGTATTCTATAGGACTTGCAGTTGTCTCTGGAGTTTCTTCCTGGAAGTTTTCTTTAACAGTTTCTGGCAAATTCTCTGAGTCTTTATGTATAATATTTGGGTATGAAACTGAAGACTCTCCCAGCTGTGATCTGTCAGTGTCTGCCTTAAAGGGCAGCTTGTCATCTCCTTGGCTAAGTGGGTCTATTTCTGAAAGAGAGATGCTGGCTGGTATATCTCCCCTGTTTTCATCTTCACCATCGTCTGAACCCACACCCTTTGTGAGCACAGTGTGCAAAGCCAAACTTTTTGACCTAGAGTTCAAACAAAGGGAAAGTTAGAGAAGCTGTGTTACCATTCACTGCCAAGGAAAAGAAATAATAATAATATTGGGACAAAAAGTTACTTCCTCTGGAGTGTGAAACTACTAATGGCCCTGATAAATGTACATCACCAACAAATGATGTAATAAACCAAACCTTTGAAAATCTAGGTCACCCCCAAACACAAAGGTTTAAAAATCAATTTCATGGCAAAACTGGCTGCAAAATGATAGACTTGCATATTTTTCATTGTTGTCTACCTTTGCTTTTGATTTTTCATCAGAAATCAAGAGACGGTATTTTCCATATGGCATACTTATATTTAAGAATTGCTTTAAAAATTAAGCAATAGGTTTTTTTTCCATTCATAGTACCCATTTAAAATAGTGGACTTCTTTGGATAATGAGAGCATTGTGGATAACATTTCATTCATGTAAGGACAGCACTTCAGGTGGCTATAGGTAGAAGATATATAAAAAACACCCCGTAACAGAGTGATAACAAAGCTAATAGCTGATATTAAGTGTATAATTTAAAAAACAAACCAAACAAGAGTTATACCTGTTAAATCTAATGTTTTTTCTTTCTTCTTTAGAAACTTGGCCCAGACTATATCTTCTGATAGAGCCAGGGGTATTGCTGTCTGCATTTATCTTGTCTTCAAAAGCCTGGATTTTAACTTGGAGTTTTTCATGGTCTCCATTTTCAGCTACTATGAGCTTGGTTTCTTCCAGTTTCTCAGGGAATTCAATTTCAGTGCTGATTTTTCTCCTAAAGGAATAGAAATCATTGCATTAGATGTTGGTCATATATACTCTTCAGAACAGTGTTATTCTCTATTTAACTGCCTCTCACTCAGAAGCGAAAACTTTGCCTAATAAATTTTTTCAGTAGTCATTTAACAAGTATTTACTGAATATCTACTACAGGCATAGGTCTTTGAAATTCTTTCTACAGATTGTTCTGCCAGAAGTTTAGAAACAGCGGTGTTTATGTGAACATTGTATTAAAAATGCTTTTTTAAGGGTTCAAAGAATAAAAAGCAGTTTTTATGCTCATGTACCATATTCTTTTCTAGAAATTCTTCCAATGTATGGCTTTCACATGAAATGTGTGCCAGATATTTTCTAAAAAATTTACATGTGCTGATATGTTTCTCCTGAAATTACAGAATAGGAAAATTTCACGTGGACTGCATAAACTCATGGTTTTGTTAATTTTTAAAAAATCAGTATAGCAAGAAATATCTTTCTGAATTTTAAGATGTTGGAAGGAAGAGGTTTTCTATGAAATGATATTAATATAGACCCAAGTATCTTTTATAGCAGGGTTTATAAACCACTTTGTGGGTCATTAAAATTACTTCCTTTAAAGCAGGGGCCATGTGTGGTATAATTTTGGATTTCCTCTGAGGGCTAACAGTGCGTTAGCTAGGATAAGCACCTACAAATAAACTGCAGAAATAGCTTTCTGATGTTCACTGAGGTGCTGAGTAATTATACGAAAGTAGCATGCATTTATCTTCCCTTATTTATCTTCTAATATTGAGCTGGCCTACAGGTATTTTAATTTTTATTCAACAACCACTATCCATTTTTATAACACATGGTGTTAGTATTAATTCTTTTCTCAAAAAAAAATATAAAAGGAATTATTTACTTACCACACTTTTGACACACAATGTGTGGGTTTTTTTCTCATACCAACTAATTCTCCAACCCTCTAGACACCAACTGGGTGTCCTACAGTTCAATTCAATCCTAATACTGATGACCTGGAATAAAGCCCAGACTCCACAGACTGCCCCCAGTTCAGATGCCAGTGAGAAGTATGGGGTCCCCAGCTTACTCACACTTCTGTTCAGCTTGGCTACAAAGGTTCCAGCACTGCCCCACCTCCATGGTTCAATAATTCACTGGAATGGCTCATAGGACTCAGGAAAACACTTTAACTTATTATTATTGGATTTATTAGAAAGGATACAACTCAGAAACACCCCAGTAGAAGAGATGCACAGAGCAAGGTATGGGAGAAGGGGCTCAGAGCTTCTGTGCCCTTTCTAGGTGTGCTGTACTCCCAGCACCTCAATGTGTTCACCAATCTGGAAGTTCTTGGAATTTTAGGGGTTACTAGGATGGTTTCATTATTCAGGTGTGATTGATTAAACGATTATCATTGGTGGTTAACTCAATCTTCAGTCCCTCTCCCCTCCCCAGAGACTGGGGGTGGGTGAGTTATAGGGTAAGATAGAGAATGGGGCTGAAAGTTCCAACAATGAAATCATGCCTTGGTCTTTCCTGTGACCAGCCCCAATCCTCAAGAAATCTAGGGGTCCCTGCCACCAGTCATCTCATTAGCATATAAAAGACACCCATCAATCTGAGATTCTGAGGGTTTAGGAGCTGTATGCCATGAACTCGGCATGGAGGCAAAATATTTATTTTTTATTACAGTACATAATAATCCCTAGAAATATATTCACCAAGATGGTCTAATGATTTTGTTGATTTGTCTGTGTGTATTTACTTGGCCGTCTTTAGTATTTTTCCAAGACTTTGAGGAAAGGGCCCAGACTTACACAAAAATCTTAGCTTCTTCAAACATTTTTCCCTAAGGGCCAAAGTGAACCTGGTATAATACCTGAATGAGAGTGAGAGGAAAAACATACTTAGAAAAAAAAAAAAGAAAGAAAGCACTGCCAGGCACGATGGCTCACGCCTGTAATCCCAACACTTTGGGAGGCTGAGGTGGGTGGATCACTTGAGGTCAGGAGTTCGAGACCAGCCTGCTCAACATGGTGAAACCCCGTCTCTACTAAAAATACAAAAATTAGCTGGGTGTGGTGGCAGGCACCTGTAATCCCAGCTAATTGGGAGGCTGAGGGAGGAGAATCAATTGAACCTGGGGGCGGAGGTTGTAGTGAGCCGAGATCGCACCATTGCACTCCAGCCTGGGTGACAAGAGCGAAACTCTGTGTCAAAAACAACAACATCAACCAACCAACAAACAAACAAGCACAAGAACAACAACAACAAAACAAAAACAAAAACAAAAACTGCTTTTTAGAAAAAAGCAATGCAGAAGGGCTGGTAACTAATTTTTTCAGTTACAATCTACCCATTCTGGCACCTATATCTGCGGTGGACACTGGTGAAGGTGCGTTGGCAGGGTTGGATGGTGAAGTTTTTCTGGCTGGCCCAGAGAGGAGAGCAGTCCTGGCGTTGAGGGAGGGTTCATGATTATGGGCCCTCAGTGGTCAGAATTCACCTGTAGGTCCAGCCCAGGGAAAGCTGCTGATGGTTCAAAGTGGGAACCAGCATCTTTCAGGTAACCAGGCAATTGTTTATTGTTTAATAAGAGGTTACTGATACAATTTAAAACCATTTTTCTTACATAATTTTATAAGTTTTCTATGACTTTACATAATTTTTATCTACCCATACCATGCATAAATGAAATATACATTGGTAGATTGCAAGAATCAGTATGTGGGAATAGAGGCTAAGCTTGAAAACGTTTTTCTTTCTGACATATATATGATATTGGCTACAGTCAAATAGATGGGAGGCTTTGACATCTTTTAGCCGGAAGATCCTAAATGTTTACTCCCATTACAAATGAAACCAAGATAATGTTATCTCTAGACGATATTTTACAAACCATGATGATTGCCAAGGTTAATTTAAAAAAATCTAATGGACTCACTCCACACAAGAAATTTTGGGGAGTATTTATTTTCTATCCACATTAGTTAATGTGTAGTCATGAAACTAAAATATTTCTCCGGTTCCATAGAACCTAGTCACATTTCAAAATTAAAAGATACCTTTATTTCAAATATTGCTATAGCTGGGGTCATTAAAACTTAAAAACTTGTAAAGCATAACTTGTAATCCAAAATGTAAGTATTAGATATTGAGCATTATACAAACGTTTTAATATTTTAATTTTTAAGTTTTTAGAGATGGGGGTCTTGCTATGTTGCCCAGGCTGGCCTCAAACATCTGGGCCCTAGCAGTTCTCCTATCTCAGCCTCCTGAGTAGTGGGGACTACAGGTGTGTGTCACTGTACCTGACTATACACATTTTTAAACCTCAAAACATATGAATTGTTAGAGGAAAATTTCTCATTAATTTATAATTTTTTTTTCTTTCTGTCTAAAGCTCTGGGTTATATCAGCTACAATAATCACATTTTCTTCAAAAAAACTTCAAATTTCATAGATTATAGAAAATGTCCTAAGATAATTTTATTGGATCAGCTTTTATTCTTAAAAAAGTTTCATATTTATGGAGATCCTTCTTTTATTTGTTGTACTCAATATATCAATTTCACCATCTATAAAATGGGGATAATAACCGTACTTAACTCATGGGGTTGGCAGAATGATTAAATGACAGAACCAACATGAAGCAGTGTTCCTAGCACATAACAAGCAGTCATCCCACGTTAGATTTTATTACTGTCAGGCTGTAGGAGGGGATGGTCACTTAGGCCCCTTTCCCTGCCTGTGTCTCCAGTGACCAGATGTTGGTTAGTAAGCTCCGCAGCCTGGATGCATCAGAGCTTTAGTAGTTGGAAGCAGCCTTCCTTCACGTTCAAGTTGCTTTATAGCATTACCCTGATGAGATGCTTGGCATGACACTCACTGACCCCAAGAGGGCAGGTTGGGTGTCTCAAGGGTAGGGTTCTCAGTGAAAAAACAGGACACCCAGTCAAATCTGAATTTCAGATAAACAATACTTTTTTTTTTTTTTTTTTTGAGATTGAGTCACACTCTGTCACCCAGGCTGGAGTGCAGTGGCACGATCTCGGCTCACTGCAAGCTCCGCCTCCCTGGTTCACACCATTCTCCTGCCTCAGCCTCCTGAGTAGCTGGGACTACAGGTATCCATCACCACGTCCAGCTAATTTTGTTTTTGTATTCGTAGAGACAGGGTTTCACCATGTTAGCCAGGAAGGTCTCAATCTCCTGACCTCATGATCTGCCCGCCTCGGCCTCCCAAAGTGCTGGGATTACAGGCATGAGCCACCGCGCCTGGCCAACAATAAGTATTTTTAAGTGTAGGTATGTCCCTAGTGAAATGTACTAAAGATATATTATACTTTACTACAGTTATTATACTAAAAACTACTAAGGAATTATTTGTTCTTTAACCGAAATTCAACTGGGTATCCTGTATTTTTATTTGTTAGATTTGGCAAGGCAACTCTGGGCTAAGTACCCGCTGCCCTGTGGGCAGGGACCTGTACAGCTCATCTGGTCTGGCACAGTGCTTGGCACAAAGGACCTGGAATTTCTGTAGAATAAGTGAACTGAGACCACATTGTTGTCTGAAGTCAGCCTGCCACCCACCTCCAAACAACAACCACCACCACCACAAAACACAAAAAAACAAAACAAACAAATAGCAACAACAACAACAACAAACAAAAACCTCCTGAGGTCTACCAGATACCCATGAGAGACTGGCCACTCCTCCTGGCCCTTCAGGGTTTGGGGGTGGCACAGTGCTATTTGGTAAACATGAAATGTGGAGAGAAGCAGGGAGCAAGAGTAGAGGCAAAAAGAGTAATTTGCAAGGGAACAAATATGAAGAATGAAGAAGCAACAATAGAATGTCTGGGATACAGAAATTCTTTCTAGATCTAAGGCTGATGAGAATTCTCACCACAAAGACTTTCTCTTCTGCACAGAATGCTTTCTCTTCTGATTTAGATTTGTAGAGCACAGAAGTCAGTGGACTGGGGTGGTAATGAAGTCATGGAGGCAGCCAAGGTCTCCAGATGGATCAAAGGGAACTTCTGTTTCTGGCCATCAGTCCACCTGGGCTTGCCACAGAAATTTGCTGGCAGGGAGGTAGGACAAACTTCAATTCCAATAAATTGGAAGGTCAGGAAATGGTAGATAGAGGGTTTGGGTTTATCATAAACATTCCTTCTCCTTTACTTCTTTTCCTGTTGCTTTTAAAATTTAATATAAAAAGATAGAAGAGAAGTATTTTGATCAAAACAAAGTTTTTGAACAAAAAGTTCAAAAACAAAGATCTTTTCCTGAGATAAACTTCTGCTTCCCTTCTAGAGCAAGGAAACACATCACAAATGTGAAAGTGCTGGCAGAACCATGGGTCCTGTATGTGTTTACTTGTAGAGTGGTGGCAGCGGGGGCCAGTGGGTTGGGCTCACGCAGGGGGTTGTTATTTCTTTTCCATTTGTCACTTTTGACCCCAGAGGTAATTTTACAGAAATCTTTGCCAGAGTTCTATAATCCCCTAAATATTAACTTGGCCTTAACTCAACACGCCACGTTACAAGAGGCTCAGATAATTTCCAGTCTGAACAGTTTCTGGTCTCTGTTGCCAAAGTAAAGTTTTTAAAAGTACCTCTAGGGATTCCCAGGGGGAGGCCTAATTACCTCCCTCTTGTGTGAACGGGGACTCCCCTTGGAAACAAATTGGCCCTTGGGCTGCTGGCTGCTCTCACTAAGCCGGGAGATGAGACTATAAAGCTGGCAGGGGTGGAAAGATTGGCAGCCTCTCTTCCTGGCTCCTCAAATCAAAGAAAAATAATATTAGTTAATGTTTGATGATCTTGGCTTACAATTCCATGTCCAGGATATGTACTCCTGCAGAGTTAAGCTTGTTAAAGGAGAAGTAGGAGAACGCAATGGACTAAATCCACATTGGAGTCCTAAATTCTTAGAATGCTATGTTCCTTACTCTTCAGTGATCTCTTGGGTCATGAATCATCATAGAGAAGATCCCCCAGCTTCACAGTGCTAGCATCTGTTTTGGGACTCCAATAAATAATGCTGCTGGAACACCTAAGCTGGAATGTTAAGGGAAACGACCAACAATAAGACTCAGTTCTTGGTATCTATTCTGCCTCTGACCTGCTCAGTGGGCAAAAGCAGAGATGGGCAGGTACCTAGTTATGTGGGGATCAGAATGTGATCATGCCAATGATAGAACTCTGCTAAACTGAAATAACTCCATGGTTTACTTCATTCACACAAAATTTTAAAAGAGTTTTCAAAAGGAGACAGTTGTGGGGGAAATTGACTGAACATGATCTTATGGGGAAAAGTTTAGGTTCATGACTCCAATTTCATGTTTATTAGTGATGCTATAAAACTCTTAAGGACTCTAAGTTTTATTTTTGCTATATAAAGATGGGATTGACATTACATCATCAGATTGCTGAAAGCATTATGTAAGATAATGGATTTAACAGTGTTGCTCATATAGAATGGGCATGAAAAATTCAAGGCATGGTAAAACCCTGAGTGGCTGCTGCTTAATGTGGACATTTGACACTGAAAAAAAGAGGCTTGTGCAATTGGTACCAATCCTGGAAGATATGCTTTTCCTGCTCAAAGCCAGGGAGGACTATAAAATCTCTCCTCTTACTGCAGTATCTTAAACAGTGTGTACTAAAAGAGAGGGACTCTCCTACTCCGTGAGCATACAAGAAATGGGATATAGAAATAGCCAATTTTAAAAATTCCCTGTACTTCAAATATGAATTCTGAGCAACTGCAGACAAAGAGAATTTCCTGAAATTAGAATGAAAATATGAAAGCCATGATACAAGGAAGTGACACTTCTAATTCAGATGCCCAGTCATTTGCTCACTTTTCAGTTATTTAACCAACATGGGAGAGAATGAGACACAGAAAAGGGATCAGCAAAAAGTGCAAAGCCCCTGCTTTTGTTACTCAAAGTGAGATCCCTGGACCAGCGGCATCAGCATCACCTTGGAGCTGTCAGAAATATAGAATCTCAGGCTCTGATCCCAGATCTACCAAATCAGAATGTGCACTTTCATACGGTCCCCAGGTATCCAGTGACACATTCGAATTTTGAGAAGCAATGGCCCAGACAAGAAATAAGAGAATCTGAAGCGGACCAGGGCAGAGGCCTTTTTCCTCAAGCAAGGCTGCTGAGGGTTTCACTAATTCTGTAGTAAGGTAAGACTTAATCTATGGAGTATTTGGAGTTGGTGGGCTTTGCCTTTTATCCTTTTGGGGATGCAATCCGAGGTAAAGGTACCTTTTCGGGTTTTGCTGCTGACAGATACTGGTTCAGATGGACCCAAATCTTTAGATTCCTGAGACGACTGGGCATATCGGGTGAGCAGTAGCCTTAACAGAAGAAGGCTGCCCCATCCTAATGAACTGCCACCCAGATATAACACGAGCTACAAAATCACTTTGTAAATTATAAAGGACTGTAAAAAATGTAGAGTAGGAATATCATCAAAGCACTGTGAATCAAGAGGGAGACCTGCAAGGCAATGTGCTCTTCTTTGTCTAGGCTGACTTTATCGTCTGGGCACAGGAGCAAGCAACAGGGTCTGGCCATGAGGATTAAATAGCTAAGACATTGTCACTCCTGGCATTTGACACTGGAAGAGCAGGAAAAATGGTTAAAATTTTCCTATTTGATACATCTTCTCCTAGTCTTCATCTCAAATATGATACTGTAACCCAATTTTAATTGATAGAAGCATAGTTACCCAGAAATGGAGGGAAATAATTAAAACACATCAATAACTGAGCTGGGGCTAGAACTCCTACATAAAATTCTGTGATTCAATTCCTAGTCTACCTAGAATTCAGCCCTTACCTACAGCAAAGTTTAGTTAACAACCTTCAGGTTGCCAACTAATGAAAAGCCTACCTTTTGCTTTATGATGAATATGAATAATATTAAGAACCATTTTTCCTCAGCTGTAACCCATCTTAGAGTTGCTGTATCTCAACCATGGTCACAATGGTGTGTGTTCATCACCTTTCATTTATTAAATCTCTTTCCTTTCTGTCCCAGAAGAAAGTTTAGGGAACAAAATATTAGGTATTAAAGAGAGTTCCCAGGCTTAGTCTGGGTCCAGCTGCATCCAACATTTAATACAGTAACTCACTGTAGTAAAGAATTATTTATTTTAAATTTTCATTTCACAGATCAGTATTTTTGTAAAAATAGCAAAAATAAATTACTAGACAAATGCAATGAATAAAACAAGACATACAATGTCTACTGATCAGGTATTTGGTTATTATAGCAATGTTAAATTGCTATAAAAGTTCCAACTTCTTATTTTCTTATTTTTAATATCTGCAATCGCTTCACTGTAGTCTGATAAGAAACAGTTTGCAGATGGACACTGGTCTAGTGGATATGCCATCACCTATTATAATACACACCTGTAAAAATGTGCTAATGCTACTCATTAACATTTACAGAGGGCTTTCTATGTATAGTCTTCACTGTTCTAAATCTGGTACATGAATTGCTTCTCATACAATCAAGTGAGGCTGGCCCTATTAGTAACTCCATTTACAGATGAGGCAACTGAAGCATACTGAAGGTCACTTAGTTACACCAACATTAAATCCAACTGTTTGCCTCCAGAGCTCACACTTAACACTCTACTCTCCACACTTCCTCTAAATAGGTGTGGTTCAGGTTACATCTGAATCTACCCCAGGAATACGTAATACATATTAGGGCATTGGTGATCTAGCATGGTAACCAAGAAGAGTTATTACACTCTGATATCTCTGAATAACATTCTGTGGGAAGTAGACACCAGAATAGAGTTGATATATAGTCACTGGAACAACCCTTCGTATTGATTGGAAAAATGAATTTTGGCACCCTCTTTTAACACAATCTAAAAAGGTGTTCAAAACTCAGAAAATGTCATGCAAATGGCAACTTTAAAGTTCAATTATGACAGATACTAAAAAGGAACAGGGAGCATTTGGGGAACCAAAATAGCAAATAGCTAGGTCATCAGGGTCCAGGAAGAAGCGTCTGAGCACCAGCTGGCACCCTGTCACTCCTCTCACGTGGGTTGTAGAGGGTCAAGGTCCTCTTACCTCTTCTCCCACAAACACCCTTTTTCCTCTTTCCCTAGGCTAGAATTTTGGTGTTCTCTGTCTTGCTTGAAATGGGAAGCCAAGGCATGGGTGCCTGATGAAAAGCTTTCTTTTCTTGTGTGCCTTGTGTTTTGAACATTGCTATGTTACAGAAAATGGACCTGCTTCCCCATGAAGCTGATATTAAATTGCCCGCACTCCGTACTGGGGCTGCCCGAGTCTCTACCCTACTGTGTCCTTCTATGGCAGAGCCAGCCTGTCTGAGGTCTCACACTCCCTGGACCTGCTTCATTGTCTCCAAAGCTGATAACAGTGTCTCCTAGCTACATGTCTTGCTGATAGACGAATTCCTGAAATACCTTTAAAGACCTTCACATCACCCTAAATGCTGCGTTAAGGGAGGACAACTGGTGGAGTAAATGAACAACAGATGGAACATAAATGGTACAACATGTCAGACTTAACCTCTTCAGTAAGAAGAGGGGCCCAAAACCGAAGCCTTTCCTTCCTTTTCCATGCGCAGAGAAGTAACAACAGCCACAGCTATTGTTATTGCCACAAATGGCTGTTATGGTTTTCTTTTTATACAAGTGACCACCGTAGACCTCTCTAGATTGAAAAGATTTACTTGTTTCTTATCAAAACTCTTGTTTCATTCTTAAAATTTACCTTGGTGGTGCAAAATTACAGTCAGCTTTTCCTAAGCAGGGGCAACGGTGACCAGAATGTCACATGTTTTTAATTATGGTTCTGAACTGACTCGTGTACCTTCCCTGAACCAACAGCTGCTTTCAAAGAATCAGTTTTTCTTTGTACAAACATGTCTTACCTAAAAATGTGGAAGTTCTTGTAAACACTTATAAGATCTTATTTTTCCTTCCATAGAGCATAGGGTGTGAATATTAGCTCTTCAAGTTTGTGGAAGAGTAGAGGGACACAGAAGGACACCTAATACTCCAGGGCAGGATGGCATGTGCTGGGAGGTAGAGAGGTTGTATGAGCTGTGGGAGCTGAGAGGAAAGTACAGATCACTATGTGTGATGGTGGGTGGAAAAGGCCTCATGGAGAAGTAGTAGCAAACTGGAGTCTTGGTTCTGAATGCCAGCCTTCAATGGGAAGAGAGGCACAAAGAGGGCATTCTAGAAGGCGATGGTAAAAGTTAGTGGGGTACCAGTTTGGGGAGGAATAGGCAAAAGTTACCCTTGACATTCCTTTAAAATTCTTTTGAATTATCCATGTAATACTATGAACACAGTAACTCTCATCCACACTGAAATTTGAGATTCATTGGACCAGATTAAAAGAAGAAATTAAAAGAAACTTAATGAACTGATGTCTGGGCATTTGTATTATTGACCCTCCAGGAATTACCATGGACTCAGCAAGAATTTTACTTTGTTCTTGTTTGTCTGAAAGGTTTACCCTATTATGCTCTAATATGAAGTTTCTATTATCCTGATGCATATGAAAAGACTTTTTTGTTGTGAGGATTAAACAATATATCAGAGGTGAAAGCCCCTAGCACAGGATCTACCATGTGGTAAGAGCTGGTTTAAAGCTTGATCAGGCCTACATATGCAGAATTTTTTGCAGAGTTGCAGAGAAGAACTTGGCCCCCTGTTTTCTGAAATTTGTGTTGTGGACTCAGTGAAGAGCCATTACTTTCAAGGTCTCGGACAATGTCTTGGGGAAATGATGTCTAAGCATGTGCATTATTGTTATTTCAGCAGAGTTAGGTTCTGATGTGACTCCCAGGATGTCAAGATGGGAACTCTGGAATGACAGGTTGCAAAGGGCCTCGTAGTTGAAAGGGTTCTTTACAGGCAGTGTTACTTGAGTATACATTAGGGCCACACAATACATCAAATGTGTCTCTTTGCTGTGCTCCGTTTCTTTGATGTTCATTGCATGGAATGTGGGATAAATGGAATTCTGGAGCCACTCCAAGGAAGACAGATTTCCTGGAGTCATTTTTCTGTGAACATAGTCGACTTACCGTATTTTCCCTTCATTCTCTCGCATGTGCTATTGTTTTATTTCCTTCCCTCCTTTGTGTCATCTCTTTTCACTTATACCAAAGTCAGATTTACACCTATTCAGTCAGTTTTGACTATAATTTAGCTTTTATTATCCCTTTCTGTTTTCAGGCCTGATTCTTAAAGTGAAGAGCAAACATAAAATCTCATAATCACTACTACCATCACCACCAAAACAACAAAAAAATGCAACATTCATGTAATTAAGCCAAACGATTGGAGAAGCTTTAATCACACACTTTGTCTTAAACTTTTCTTACAAAAAAAACTTCTTTTTTTCCCCCATGACTTTCATGGCTTTGACTGAAGTTTGCAGGCTGGATCTGAGAGAACTGTAACCTTCCTTCACCCTCCTCTGCCCCAGGCCTGTGTCAGGACCCCTTCTCCTTTTTCCTCAGGTCTCCCCTTCTGCTTTTTGCCATCATCATCCTCTCTCCCTATCTTTTTTCATTCCTCAAATTTATCTCCCACTGCTGCTTTCTTTCCACAAATTCCATCCCTCAAAGTTTCCATCCCCAACTGGGGCCTGAGCGTAACCGCCTACTAAGACCACCTGTGACAAATTGCCCCCATTCTGATGGTGCCTGATTATAGCAGCCTCCCTGGCGCCACATTCATTTGGCAAAGGCATCTTCTAGGCAATGATCACTCCACTGCTCGGCTCAGTCAGTTACAGAGGTGCCCTGAGCTCACCCTCTCCCTCTCCAGCTTCAACTGGGCCCTGGCAGACAAACAGCTTGATGTTTAGGGGTAGCTAGGACTTGCACGGTATTGAAAGGTATAGATCTCTTCTCCAACCTGACACCTTCTCCTTTTCAATGCATAATAGCTCTTGTACACTTTTGCTTCTGCAGAATTAATTTAAAAAATATAAATGCTTTGCTTGGCTGTCCTGTTATTTAGCCTCTGTTGGTTTATTATTTACATATAAACATGCTTTCTAAAACAGGAGCAGGAAAAGTGCAAGTGGGCTCACCTGGTGCTTCTAACAAAACTCACTCAATTTATTCAGTCATTTGGCACAAGAAAGGCTCCTGTCTGCTTCAGTTTTTCATTCTCTCTAGGATGCTAATTGTTTTTCTTTTGATAATCTTGTAGTTTTGGCCTGAAGTCTAAAATCTGGCCTGCTGGGCTATGTGTCAGCTTTGTAAATTAGATGACATCTGTTTTGAATTTTATCATCTTTAATTTTCTTTCAAGCTCTCTTCACTTATTCATTTCCCCTTTAATTGTAAGGATCAGATTTTGCTGCATGCTTTCGACAAAAGTGTAGACCTTTCTGCTTTGAGGGCAGAGATTAAAATGACTGAAGTTAAATGGTCACAATGAAGGGTATTCAAGGAAAAGATGTTGGGAGAGAAGCCTTAACAACCATCCCAGAGAGGATGAGCCATTCAGACAAAAGACTGGCTGTCCACACGAGGGTTTAGAGATTCCCACTGAATAATTACAATCAATTAGAAGAAGATTGACAATGAGGGTTGAACTGAGAGAAGTATTTTCAGTTGAGAGAGGTTGAGGTGGGGGATGATGGCAGTAGTGGTATGAGGTGAGTGGTGACCTTTTCATCTCTTTATATTTCATTTTGCTCTTTCTTTGTTTCATACTCTCCTGCCCTCTAACCTCAGAAAAATAGTTTAAAAATATTTTAAATGCATTCTCATATATGCAGACTCATATTTTCAAGTAGGACCTTATTTTTTCTTCCTATCTACATATCTCCTAAATTCTTTTCTTGGGGAAATTGTTCATTGCTAATTGCTAATTGAGTTGGGCTTGACATGGTTAGGCTTTGTGTCCCCACCCAAATCTCATCTGGAATTGTAATCCCCATAATCCCCATGTGTCAAGGGAGAGACCAGGTGGAGGTAATTGAATCATGGGGGCAGTAGCCCCCATGCTGTTCTCGCGATAGTGAGTGAGTACTCATGAGAGCTGATGGTTTTATAAGGGGCTCTTCCTGCTTTGCTTGGCACCTCTTGCTGCCTTGTGAAGATGGTGTCTTGTTTCCCCTTTGCCTTCTTCCATGATTGTAAGTTTCCTGAGGTTTCCCAGCCATGCCGAACTCTTGACTTTATAAATTACCCAGTCTCAGCCAGTTCTTTACAACAGTATGAAAATGGACTAATACAGGCCTACTTATTAAAAATGGATTTTCCTGTTAAGATGCCTAAGTAACACCCTTATATAATATTTTTTCTCTTTATGTAAAGATTTTCACATATATAATCTCAGAAATGTCAACTGGCCTCTTGAAACCTTGTGTCCATAGGGACAATAGAGAATAGGAGAGCACTGGCCAGGACATGGGCTCAAACTTTCACTCATGGCACATCTCAGCCATGGCTTGGAGAAGACACACACAGTTCAGCTGTGCATACAGCACAGAATGGCTCCCTCAGACACCAGCTGCAGAGACCGTAAACCAAATTTCTAAAACCACATCATTAAAATTGTCCAACAGCGACTTTGTGGGTGCATATAAATGGCAAATCTTTTTAATGATGCTGGTCTTGATTCTCCTGGATGCTGCCACGTGTTTAGCTTATTGCCAGTTAACTTATGGGTCTATGAAAATGCTATTTTTGAATGGTATATGTATATAGTAGTGATTCTCAAGTGGGGGAGGTTTTTGTTTCCTCAGGGACATTTAGCAAAACCTGGAGACATTTTTGGTTGTCACAATTGAAAGGGGGTGCTTCTTCTATCATCTAGTGGGTAGCGGCCAGCACTGCTGGTGAATATTCCATAATGCATATGGCAGCCTTACGACTCAGTCTAGCCCAAATATCAACAATACCAAGGTTAAGAAACTCTTCTAATAGGCATCTGTATATCAAATGAGGTGACAACACATTTTTATATGCTCGATCAAACCCATTGTGTTGAAAGAAAAGGACATTTACAATGACTCTACCTCTGTGAATAGTTATTGACTTTGATGACACTATTGGTCAGATTATGTTCTCTGTGCAGGGGCTAAGAGGCCGTCCCAGGTTGGCTTCCCTCCTGCAACCTCCTTTCTTGGTTATCAGTATCATCTCCATTTCTGTGCAATCACTTAAGCTACATATCTCTGGGTGTTCATCCACTACCCTCTTCTTACTCCACCTCCAATAGGTGATCAGTTCCTCGTAATTTTGTGTTCTCTACTATAATGATCTGCCCTGACTTCTTAGGCTCTCATCATTTTGTCTAGACCTCTCAGTTTGTCTTTTGCCAGCTGGGTGCTCCAGTCAAATTAATTCAATGCTTTATGATGTTAGTTACTCCTGATTTACCTATTCATTTGGTGAAAATATTTGAGTGCTTACTATCTGCTAATTCCTGTGCTAAGAGCTGTGATCATTCTCTGGAGTAAAATCTTTCCAAGTTTACATGTTGCTTATAGAACAAACCCTTGCTTCTAACATAGCATGTAAGGCCTCTGATAATCTGCCTCTGACCTAACTTTTCAACTTACTTTCTTGCCCTACTGAACAAATTGTCTTTCCTTAGTCTGAGCACATACTATTAAGCCCTTGTATCTTGGCATGTGCTATTTATTTTTGGTTGTTTGTTTGTGGTGTCCTTTCTACCCTATCTGAGGAATTTTCATTCATTCTGTGCAACTTGACCTAGTGTTTAGAGAAATGCTTGGCATGTGGAAGATAATAAATAGGAAATGAACTTAAATTTTACCTTCTCTGTGAAATATTCGACTCCCTGGCTGCTGGAGAGTGCATTCCTTTTTCTCCATGCACATCACATCCTCTGACTGTGACTCTTGATGGTAAGGATAGTACCTTATGTCTCTTAGGACCTCCAGGCTCTACACCATGATGAACATAAAGTGGACCCAAATGACTAAATGCTCACTACTCTATCAAGATGACCTCTCATGGAATTCTTGTTTCACACTGGAAATGGCATGCATCATTTGTTATTCCAAAAAACCCCCACAGAATTTGACATTAGTCGCAAATGGCCCCACCCTCCTCCATAACTGTGCACCTTCCATTGCCTGTGATCTGAATTATGGAGATGCGGTTGAGTCCATCCTCTGTCACTTAGTCATTGTGTAACATTGGGAATATATTTAACCAGTATCTGAGCCTCTGTTTCTTCTTCTATAAACTAGGAGTAAGTGACATCTGTCCTTCTTGCCTGTAGAATGGTCATGAAGATCAAATGAGATTACATACTTAAAGGGCTTTTGTAACTTCTAAAGGTCATAAAGCTTTTTAAGTTTCTCTCTATTCAAAACATAGCAAAACAAATAAAACCCCTCCCTCAATCTTGCATGGCCTTGCATATTTTTTCCAAAGACAAGCTTCTTTAAAACGCCAGTTTGTGCATTGTGTCCTCTCTCTCTGCAACCCCCATCACCCTGTTTTCTGCTAGCCACACCAATGGCAGCTTCCTCACATCAATCGTCAATAATTTCCTCATGGCCAACACCTATGCACACTTTTCTGCTCTTCCCTCATTTGATCTGGCTCATCTGCCTCTTCCTGAGACATCCTCTGCACTGGGGCCAGGATGGGCTTCCTGAAATCTGGACTGATTGTACCCTGCCATGTACGAAGCTCCACAATCACTCCTCACTGCTTAGAGGGTAAAGTTGAACTCCTTAGTCCACTTTGTTGAGCCTGTCATCCTCTGGTCCCTGCCTACCACTTCATTAGCACTCCTAATGTTATTTTCCTTGTGACATAACCCTAGTCATACAAAATGACTTCTGTTTCCAGAAAGTGCTTTTTCAAATGCTGCCCGAAAGACAGCCTGGTGAAATCTGGTCATCTTTCGCTACTTGGTTCAAAATATCACCTCTTCAGGGGAACCTCTTCTGATATCAGATTTCCACCCCTCTCCCTTTGATACAGAAGTAGATACTCCATCTCTGTATTTTCCATGCCTCTTGAACCCATGTTGATAAGCATAAGCTTTCCGCCATTCTGCCATTCTCCCATTATGCACTTAAATATTTATCTCATACTAGTCAGTGAGCTTCTTGAATACAAGGAACATGTTATTATCTCTCTATATGTGTCTAGCTTCCTGGTACGCAGTAAGCTATGTTAAATTATTCAGTATGACAACTTAAATTGTTAAATTTGTTGAGTAAATAAACGGGTGCTATAAAATATTCCTTGTACTACGTTCTTATTCCTTTACCATATTTTGTGAACCTTTTTATTGTTTTGTTACATTCTTGTTTTCACATATTTAGAAGAAAGATTCTGGCAAGTGCCATAATTTGTACAGATATTATTCTCTGTTGAGATACAGGTTTTAGCTTCCTTTGGCAGTTAGAAAGGCTTAGCTGTCTGCATTCTACCTCCACAGGTGCACAGCAGCTCCCTGAGGTACACAGAAGCTCTTGCTCACCTGCCACTTCCAGCCTTCGCATTTTCCAGTTGTCGGGTAAGGAGTTTAGCAATGGCGGTGAAGCTGTTGCTCATGCGGAAGATGTCTCTGCTCTGAGGGCCCAAGATTGAGGAGAAGGTGTCGGTGATGCCTTTAATCTCCAGCAGGAGAATATGGTGAAACGAATGCTCCATGTTGGCCAGTTGGCTCACCAGGTATGTCAGGCAGCTCCTGGCTCTCTCCTGCCAAAAACAATGAAGAAAATAGGTTTATCTTTTAAAAGAAAATCATCCAGGCACGGTAGCTCACACCTGTAATCCCAGCACTTTGGAAGGCTGAGGTGGGTGGATGGCTTGGAACTCCTGATCGAGAACAGGAGTTTGCAACCAGCCTGGTCAACATGGCAAAACCCCGTCTCAACAAAAAATACAAAGAATTAGCTGGGCGTGGTGGCACATGCCTATAATCCCAGCTACTCGGGAGGCTGAGGCATGAGAATTGCTTGAACCCAGGAGGCATAGGGTGCAATGAGCCAAGATAGTGCCGCTGCACTCCAGCCTGGGAAACAGAGGGAGACAGTCTCAGAAAAAAAAAAAAAAAAAAAAAAAAAAAAAAAAAAAAAAAAAAAAAATCAGAGTCCCATGAGCAGCAGATTCTATAGGGAGTTGACACTCAGGGAGCTAGCTCAAGTTGAATAATAGGTTTCATTCATAGTTCCTCTGAATCTGCTTCTTTGAGGTTTTTAATTTGTTCCTGATTTCCAGGACAGACTAATATGCAAATATTCTCATTAACCTATCTTTCCAGGTCAAAATATCTCAACCATCATAAATGATCGGACCCCACACATGCACCTTTCACAACTATGTGAACTGCTAACTCCACCTGCATGGGGCAGGTGTGGTCCATGGTCTTAAAGTGAGCCTTGACCCTGGCACACTCAACCCATCTGTCGGGTGATGGTTGCATATTCCACTAGTGTGCTAGGTTGATTTCCTTGCCACAGGTTTTCTCGCTGACTTGTTAACTTTAAGCATCTTTCAGTGTATTACAGTTTTTATGTGCTTGGCCGATTGAGTAGATTCTATTATCTAGCTTTAACCAAGCTAACTTTCACAAGTCATTTAAGTTCCTTCAAAGAACAGAGGATTAAGGACAATATGAATAATGTAGGCATGAGCAAATAAGAAAATGGCTTAGCTGACACATCTCTTATACCTATTAAAATTCCTTATTAGCCATATTTTGAGGCAATGTGATCCAATCTGATATGACTGGAAGTTAGCCATAAAATTCAATATTCAAAATTATTGAAAAGGTTATTGGAAATGTAGATTTATGCCCAATAGAAATAATGATATACCATTAATAAATAACAATTTAAAATATTACTTATTTCATCTTTAACTTTTCTTTTAAAATCTTATTTTTGTGTATGTCTAAATTTTTTTCTTGTTAATGTAGTGGAACATACGTATAAATATAAATAAATATATATTGGAGGTTGCTGCTCACAGTCCTTCTAACCGATTGGTGCACAGATCTAGATTACTCTCCTTGTTAGGAATTCCTATTTACCCTTTGTTCTAGCATTTGAAGCCTTAATTTCCTACAAGGTGCAACTCTTCCATGCGGCTGTCTCCAGTGACTCCTTCTGTGTAAATTTTTACTGCATTATAGACTCTTTAAAAATCTTAAAATTTTCTTTTATTTTAGTATCTTTTTGAGACAGAGTCTCACTCTGTTGACCAGGCTGTAGTGCAGAGGTGTGATCATGGCTCACTGCAGCCTTGACCTCCTGGGCTCAAGCTATACTGCTGCCTCAGTCTCCTATGTAGGTGCACCACCGGCGTGTGCCACCACAATTGACTATTTTTTTATTTCAGGATCTCACTATGTTGCCCAGGCTGGTATCGAACTCCTGGGCTCAAGTAATCCTCCTGCCTCGGCCTCCCAAAATGCTAGGATTACAGGCGTGAACCACCATGTCTAGCCAAAAATCTTTTTAGTACTTAATTGCATTTGATCATTTGCTTACTCATGATTTTATTCAATCACCAAATAGGTATGGCATGCCTATAATATGCTTTTACGAGACTCCAGATAACAAAGGTGAATGAAAGGATGCCCTTGCTTTTGAAGAACACACAATCCCCCCCACCTTTTATTTATAATTTCCTAATGGTTACATGTGCCAGTCAAGTCTTCTAAAGGAGCTACTTCTTATTCATCAATCATCATCCTGGCCCAAAATTGAGCTTGTGGATTCTACACCCAGTGTGTGTGTGTCTCAATTTACTGATTTAAGAAAATCTTAGATATCAAAATATGACCTTATAAAGCATGTTGTTACAAAGGAATTCTGTGCTTTACAATAAATATTTAGTACAGAACAAATTTAAGTAGTGAAGTTCCCTCATTTTTGGTACTTGATTTTCAAATATTCCATGTACGATTGCACTGGAACACATCACTTGGGGAAAATGGGGTACTTCTGCCATCAATCCCTTATTTATTTTTTAAACCCCACTAAGGCACAGTGTCCTGTATGGGTATGTGAGACAGAGGTTTGTGCTTTCATGAGCTGGACAGCTGGTTGAAGCTAAAGACATCTATTCATCAAAGAATAATGTTAGATGAATGAAAATGAAAGACCCCTGGAATATGTTCCTGGAGCCCCTGTTTCATATTTTGGCTCATACAATTGCCAGGTTGCAGAACAATACTTAAATGCTCTTGGGTCCAACAGGTTTTTTTTTGCAACATAGACTCATTTATTACTTCAAAGGCTCTATGTATGAATTCATGATATGCAATGAATCAAGGGACATTTTTTATTCCCAATTTAAAGGTAAAAGCTGGATGTGGGAGGTCCCTACCATAGGCCAGACCCCGTTCTAGAAGTCAGGAACATATCACTGAAGAAAAAGTACAAAAATTCCTGCCACAATATTGAGGCAGAAAGACACTAAACAAAATACCTATGTAAAATATATAGTGTGTTAGATGGAGAAATGTGCCTCAAGGAAAATGAAAAATGGGGAGCCAATGGTAAATGGTGTACTTAGGACACATCTCAGAGAGAAGGTGACATTCGAATTTGGCAAGGTTTCAGACTCTCAACTCAACATTCTCAGCAACCTTAGAAAACAATTACCGTAAATTTATCCTGCTTGATATAGGGTGGTAGGAAGATACAGGAACTGAATTTTATATACTGTTTGTCCTACTAAGATATAATTTAAAATTTGAGGTAACTTCCTTACTTTCAGAAGTAGATTTTTCATTAGAATTTTTAAAACCATTTCACAAACATTTCATTTGCTTATGCAATAAATGTCCCCATGGTTTCATTAAGAATCCTTCTCACTATAAAAATTTGCAAGCCCCTTCTTTAAAGCATGTGTCTTTTAAAAGGTGAAGGTCGTTGTGTGGGTCTTTGCTGAAATCAACGTAATTCCAAATGATTGCTGGCAGCCAAACTGAGCTGAAGGGAAAATTAATCACAGTGCAGGAACAAGAAAAATTATAACTGCTCTGGAACTGACGTATGAAACCAAGCCAACCTCACATCATTTGCTCTGAAACCTTGGAGCACATCCATGTACCTCACAGGGGTAACAGATGTGATTCTGGATTAGAAAGTGTGATATTAGGGCAGGAAGGGGGTTAGGAGATTCTAAGTTCTTTCTCAGCTTCATGATATTTTGTCTCTGGGGGCTAGTGACTGGATTTTCCTGCTTTCAGTCATCCCATTGAGGTGACAGGGTCAGCACCTGTAAGCCATAACTGTGGGTCTGACCTTATCCCTGCTGACACAAATTCATTGTTTATTATTAAACAAAAATAGCTGACCCAGACAGGGCACTTACTCTAAGCACCAAGCCTATTCTATACTCTTTTTAGCGATTTACTCATGTAATCCTCCAAATAATGCTGTAAGTACTGGAATCATTGCCACTTTAACAATGAGGAAACTGAAGCACAGATAGGAGACTAAATTGCTCAAGGCCACATATGCCCTCCCTGTTTCTACATCTAGACCCTCACTTGCTATACTGCCAGCTCCTCCCATCAAAAAACAAAAACAAAAAGTACCCAAAAAACTAAACGACCTATGTACATATTTTCCCACTCCTTTTTCCTATATCTCATTCATCATTAGAGTTATGTGGTCTTTATTGTTAATAATGTTTAATTTAGTTACATAAATATTATAAATACTCTGCAAACACAAAATAGATCAGCAATTCTCAAATCTTTTGGTTTTAGGACCCCTTTACTCTCTTGAAAATTATCAAAGATCCCAGCGTTTTTGTCATTTGGCTTATATCTATTGATATTGGCCATATTGGAAGTTAAAATAGGCAATTTTTAAAATGTATATTTTCATAAAAAATCACATTTTCCAAAACAAAAAAATTTAGTGAGAAGACTTGCATTCCTGTATATTTTTGCATTTTTTTTTTAGTAACTGCTTAATAGATGACGTCTAGATTCTCATACGTTTCTGTATTTGATCTGTTAAATCTGGCCTCATAAAGATATGAAGTTAGAAAAGGGAGGACTATTTTCAGAATTGCCTTGATAATTGTGAATATTCTTCTTGGATACTACACCAAAACTCACCAAGTAGTAGTTTCTCAAAGGTTAGTTGTGATATGTGACTTTAATTAACTTTGTATCCTATTACATTAAAATCCGCTGGTCTGTCTTGCACTTTGATTAAATATTTTGCCTATGCATGACTTTGAAATATTAAGCATTAGTCATTTGGAAAAATACTGGTTTACTGAGTTTGGCATATCTTCCAGAGGTTGATGCATTTCATTATATAATATAAAACATTGCATTCACTATTTTCACCACTGATCTCATCAGAAAAGTCTTGTAAGTATTGGGAAACTTTCAAGTTTACAGTGGCGATATAGATTTTCCAAAACTTCAGTTTTCATATGCAAGCTCAAATTGTATCACTGGCAACAAATACTAATATCTGTAGTTTTGCTTGAAAGGAAAGGCTCACTTCATTCATTTTCTGTATAATGTCTACCAAATAGCCCCAAATGAAGAATCATAGATTGTTCATTAGTTATTGTTTCAAGTAAAAACTGTTCCATAAAAAAAAGTGGTTAGTTTGGCACATAGGCAAATAACACAAGGGTTTTTTTTTTTTTTCTTAAGATAACCACTGAATTTCTGTATTGCAATCAGCAGCATAAGTGCCAAGCCAATGCATCCTTCCCATTTAGCCAGAGAGAAACTTAAGAAGATGTGTACTCAGGATTGAGATTTAATAAAATTAATAATTTCTACTGCTTCATCAGGTTAATTTAGTGGTTCCCAGGGGGAGGGAGTGGGGAAAAGAAAGGGAGAGGAGTGATTTTTTTTCCTCCCCAGAGCGCATTTGGAGAAGGTCTGGAGACACTTTTGTCATGACTAGGAGAAAGGGAGGGCTAGTGGTATCTGGTGGGTAGAGGCCAAACACCCCACAACGCACAAGATAACCACACAACCAAGAGTGGTTTAGTCCAAAATGTCAATATTGCCAAGGCTGAGAAACACTGACTAAGGTGAAACTGGCTTTTTTTCTTGTCCTGCAAATGTGTGGTGGTAAAGAATATGGCTACGAGTACACTTTGGTGCCACTGTCTTGTATCTTGGTTTGTGCCTAGGCACTTGCAGTTTTACCCACCATTGCTTTGTTCTATTAATGCAAATGTCAACACAGTGAAAATGGTAAATGATGTCTTAGTATTATTGTAAAAATAGCTTTGACCTTACAGATCCCCTGAAAGGGTCTTGGTGTCCATGAACCACACTGAGTATTGATGAACTAGGATCAGAAGTCAAATAAATATTTTCTCTAAAGGAATGGACAGTAAATATTTCCAGTTTAATGGGCCAGATGGTCTC
The DNA here is from genome assembly GCF_024542745.1 of Macaca thibetana thibetana. Lineage (NCBI taxonomy): Eukaryota > Metazoa > Chordata > Mammalia > Primates > Cercopithecidae > Macaca > Macaca thibetana. The sequence continues at coordinate 60,046,837 of NC_065579.1, forward strand.
TTGTTGTGGGAAAAGAGCTAAAAGCAAAAAATAAATGAGTGGATGTGGCTGGATTTGGCCCACAGGCAGTAACTTGTTGACCCCTGAACTAGATTATATGTTTGCAAAATTGCATTGGCCATTTTTTTCACTTTTTATTATTTTGTTTTTATAATACTACTAGTCCAATTTCATAAAGCTACTCTGTTATTCTTTGCAGAATAAAAGAACACAACTCAGAAAATGGCCAAACATGAAAATGTGGGGGTCTGATAATAACAACAATAGTTTCCATACACTAAGCATCCCCTGTGTGTCTGGTACTTGACATACGCATTTTCACTTAATCTTCACAATGACCTTGCAAAATGAGTATCTAGATGAGGATGCTGATGTCAAGAGGATAGTAACTTCATTAAAGTTGTATAAGTATAATATAGTCATAAGTGGCAGAGCCAATATTAAATCAAGATCCGTCTGATTCCAGAGTTTGAATGTTTCCACATCACTAGGGTTGATAAAAACCATTTAGGGCAGCTCTGTAGGCTGCAGCCCTCCTTTCTGTACTCCACCTGTGGTAGGCATCACCAGCTGATGACAGCATTCATTCTTCCCTGCTGAACACAGAAGTTTCCTGATATTCTTTCTCAATGCTGTCCTCCTTGTGAGTGTTTCTCAGCACTGGCTGCACGTTAGAATCACCTGGAAAGCTGTTAAAACTATTCTGATGCCAAGTACATCTCTCCTGCTTCCCAATTCCTATTCAATTTTATTGAAATGGGTGGAGCTCAGGCATAGGAATTTTTAAACCCCTTGGATGATTCAAATGTGCAGCCAAAGTTGAGAATCACTGGTCTATGTGGAGTCCTAAATCTCTGAAAATTTGAGAATTTGCTGATGTAGGAAATGTGGATTTGGCCCTATAATCCACATTTTTCTCTCCACTGTCTTTTATCACTTTACACATGTAAAAGAAAATGATATATTAGTTGCCTGAATGAAAATATTGCATTCCCCGGGCATTTGTATTTTACACTATTTGATTTAAACACAATCTTTCTTCATAGTTCAACGCTTTGAAATCTCTACACACATCAAAGATACACTTGCAAGGGCCATTAGAAATGTAAAGCAAATGAGTTTTTTGTTAATGTTCTCTCAGTGGAACTTTGCCAGAGTGACCCAGGCCTTTCTTAGGAGCCTTCAAAAGCCTAAGTGTGGCCAGTACTGCTTAACTGCCTGGCAGTGTATTTATTCCATGAGAATCTCTTTCTTAATGGGGGGTTACTAGCTGCAGACCAAGAGTTGAAGGGTTTGTACTGGGCTCTCCTCCCACCTCAGTGCTGCTTTGGCTGTGAGAAACTCTGGTATTGGGGGAACAATTCTTTGTTTGCCCCAAGATTTTCCCAGTTTTAGCACTGCAAGTCTCTTGTCTCTTATCCTGGGAAACTCCTTAATCATGGGAAAATCAGGACAGTTTACCTGAATGTAGGAGAATGTAGGCAGGTAGAAAATTCAGCTCAGAGGACTCTGTTCAATAGACTCATATTGCAGATGAATATGATGATATATCACTCTATATACCTCCCTATATAGATACAGTTGGCCCTCCATATTGGAGAGTTCTACATCCACAGATTCAACCAACTGCAGGTCAAAATATTTGGAAAAAAATAGAAAACAATACAGCAATAAAAATAATACAGATAGAAACATAGAATAACACTATTTACATAGCATTTACATTTTATTAGGTATTATAAATAATCTAGAGATGATTTAAAGGACACAGCAGGATGTGCATAGGTTGTATGCAAGTCCTATGCCACTCTATACAAGTGACTTGAGTATTCTTGGATTTTGGTATCCACAGGGGTTCTGGAACCAATCCTCCTCAGATATTGAGGGATGACTGTATGTACAATATGTTGATTCTTGTTATTTGGGAATAACAAGTAGCTATGTTCCATAAAATTACAATCCTGAATTAGACAATACTGAAGTATTGTTTCTAGGAAATTCAGGGTTAGTTTCCTGCAAGCCTCTGGTCACATTTTTGTCAACTGATTCATACATAACATTGTTTTATGTGTGTTTCTGTTTAAAGATATTTAATATATACTGTTGATTCATTAAATTTGAACCCATGGCCAACAGCAGTGTAATTTATGCCTGAACAAAACTTATCCAACACATGTATTTTCTCCATAAGGCATATCACAGTCTTTTTGTGCTTAGGAACACTACAGATTACTTTAGCACTACACTTAGGGGACACTTTAAACAGTGAAATCACCAAAAACAAAAACAAAAAGCATGAAGATAAGAAAAATGTGGCAATAAAGAGGCCATGAAAAGAATAGATACTTGTTTACAGTATGAGAGCTGAACAAAGAAAGCAGGGCATCACGGTGTTCAACTTCAGTTGGGGACAACTGAAGTTTTTGCTACTCTGTGCACATCTGTGAATGACTTTGAAAGCGCTATAGTATTGATTTGGGGTTACAAAGACATTTTTAGCAAGTAGGTAAATTTGAAAATGTAAAATCACAGAGCTGGATGGATGAATAGATAAGTAGACGGATAGATAGATAGATAGATAGATAGATAGATAGACAGATAGATAGAAATGGGTATATAGCTAGACCAATCCATTGATGAATTTCAGATCTTGTGGATCTTCTGTAAAAAGAAAAAAACTTTGGGATGAATTTCTATGAAACCATTGCAATCATACCCAGAGAGATGCAAGGTTAGCTTTACTGAGGTCAGGTGAAATTTTATTTGATTTTAGGTCTTCAGCATATTTTCCAGTTTGTCTTCCCTTCTTTCTACCATGGGCAGATTTTCTTATTGCCTTTGCACTAATTGGGCTTTCTTTCACTAGCAAATTACTAATCATCCATGTGAGCATGGTTTTCCATCCACATATTAATTCTTCTCTCCGTTACATATTGTTTTGTAAATGTGACCTGACTCAGGTGTGCAGATTGAAGACTGGGGACAGTCATTTGCTTTTCACTTGTAACCTCGTTGTTTACAGAAGAATATGAAAAGTGTGGGTAGCACGGCATATGCTGAAATACTTTTATTTTCTTGGTTCTCCCAATAAAAGACAAAAAAGTTTGAATAATGTAATTTTTAAAAAGAAGAGATCCATTTGGTTTGGGACAATGAGTTAGGGTTACAATTATAATTTCCAATCCCATAGAATGAGAATCCAATCCCAATCTCATAGAATGAGAATTGTAATTTTAAGGAAGTCAAAGGAGGAATTTTTCTCCTAATCCTTTTTCAAATGGATCCTGATGTGCTTGGTAAGACATTTATGAAGTAGTGTTAATTGGAGATATTGAAATTTGTTTTATTTTTGGAGTTGGTCATGAATTGGTTATTTGTGACCATTTTTTTAAAAACATCTCATTTTGTTTTGTTTTGTTTTCTAAGATGGCAGATTAGAGGATTTTCAGAGTGCCTCAGACATTTGGAAATAGCAAGATAGTACATAAAGATCAACTCTGTGAGCTTTAATTCAAGAAGGAAAATGGGACTCCACCAGAATCGTGAAGGACACCCCAGATCCTGGAGAGGAAAATGCTGGAAACAACACCCATGACAGCATCTGGCTGATAAAAGTGAGTGAAGCCCTACTGATAGCAGCAGGAGACAGACAAATTCCTAGGCAGAAAGGGGTAGGTCCCTGGTGAAACCCAAGCCAAAGACAACTTGAAGCCTGAAAACTGGGCTGCCAGTTCTGGTTGGAATCCACAACCAGAGTGAGAACTTTCTTGATACCTTTTAGCAAATCAAATGGTGATTTTTACAGGCCCACCCATGGACCAATCAGCATGCACTCCCTTATTCAGAGCCCATAAGAACCCCAGACTCAGCCAAACATTGAGACTACCCACCTTTGGGTAGGGGCCACTCACTTCGGGTTTCCCTCTCATGTGAAGAAGTGTTCTGTCACTCATTAAAACTCTCCTCTGCCCTGCTCACTCTCAAGGTGTCCGCCTAACCTCATTCTTCTTGGATGTGGGACAAAAACCCAGGACCACTGAACAGTAAGTACAAAAGGAGCTGTAATACTGCAACCCTCCTGGCCTCTGCCAGTGCCAGGTGGCCACCCCATGTGACAGAAACCAATGGTGGGGCCTGGCCTGTTCAGGAGCTGTGGGCTGGAGCAGGGAAGAAGGACTGAATGAGCTGTAATATGAACAAGCTGAAACATGTTTCTGGCCAGCCCTCCAAGCTGTGGGTGGTGACATGCTCCCATTTGCCAGACTAGGGGAGAAGAGCTGCGACCCTTCTGGAGGCCCAGACCTCAGGACTCCCTGAGTCAGAGCTGTGACATGCTGTAACACCCCCTTGGGGCTCCACGGTTGTTGGCATCTCCAAGTTTTTGGGCACCACCACATTCCTCTTGTCCAGACACCAGTGCCCAAAGCAGAAGCTGCTTGAGGCATGCCTGGTCCAGCTACAGGCTTGCATGGAGCTTGCACCTCTGCTGATGCCTGGAGCTGCCTGCTGCAGCAGCCAGTGCACCTGGCTTGCTGTGGCCGGATCTTGTAATCTCTCTCACACATCCCTTGCCATTCCACGCCTGGCTCACCCGTGGTGGATATGGGGTCTGGGCCAGTAGTGTGAGCCAAGTACAGCTTGCCAGGCTGAGTGGGCAGAGCCAGCCCAATGGTCACAAGAAAAACTTGGGCAGAGGTGCCACTGGCCATAGAGGTTTTCAGCTGGCAAAGCAGCACCAAAAGAATCCTGTGTCATCAGTACATAAGAGAGGCAGACAGCCTCCTTTGTGACTTACCTTTCCACTGGGATCCATGCCACCCAGGCCGAGGGAAAGCAGTTTGTTTCTTTCAAGCCCTAGAGTTAACTTGGGGAGAAGCTCTTGGAGATATTCTGAAGGAAAGACAATGGGAAAAACTGTACTTTCCCAGACCTGGGACTGACAGCGGGATGCCATCTTTAATCCCGGTACATATAAAGTCAGCCATTCTTTGGTAAACCAGTGGCATGGCTGCACAGACATTTTAGTCTCAGGCCAGAGTTTTTGGGATTATGTAAAGTGACATACCAATCAGGTATTCCTGATAAAGAAGGAGAAAAAGTAAAACATCTGGAAAATATATTTGAAGGAATAATTCACAAAAACTTTCCTAATCTTGCTAGAAAGGTAGGCATCTAGACATAAGAAATGCAGAGAACACCTGTGAGATACCATACAAAATGAATATCATCAAGGAATGTAACCACCAGATTGTCCAAAGTCAACGCTAAACAAAAATATCTAAAAGGCAGCTAGAGAAAAAGGGCAGATCACATACAAAGGGAATCCCATCAGGCTAACAGACTTCTTAACAGAAATCTTACAAGCAAGGAGAGATTGGGGGCCTATTTTAGCACTCTTAAAAGAAAAGAAATTTCAACCGAGAATTTCATACCCCACCATACTAAAGCTTCATAAATGAAGGAGAAATAAAATATTGTCCAGACAAGGAAGCTGTAAGAGAATTTGTTAACACTAGATCAGCCTTAGAAGAGATCCTTAAGGGAGTTCTAAACATGAAATGAAAGAATGATACCTGCTAAAGCAGAAACACACTTAAGTACATAGCCTGCAACACACAATAGAAACTACAAAGCAACTAGCTAACAACTTCATGATAGTATGAAAACCTCACATTATCAATATCAACCTTGAATGTAAATGGTTGTATTAGTCCATTTTCACAATCATGGCAGAAGGAGCAAGTCATGTCTTACATGGATGGCAGCAGGAAAACAGAGAGCACGTATGTAGGGCAATTCCTCTTTTTAAAACCATCAGATCTCATGAGACTTATTCACTATCATGAGAACAGCATGGGAAAGATATGCCCCCATGATTCAATTACCTCCCACCAGGTCCCTCCCACAACATGTGGGAATTCAATATAAGAGCTGGGTGGTGACACAGCCAAACTATATCAATGGTCTACATCAGGGGTGTACAATCATTTGGCTTCCCTGGACCACATCAGAAGAAGAAGAATTGTCTTGGGCCACACACAAACTACACTGGCACTAACAACAGCTGATGAGCTGAAAAACAAATCACAAAAAAATCTCATAATGTTTTAAGAAAGTTTATGGATTTGTGTTGGGCTGCATTCAAAGCTGTCCTGGGCCTCATGTGGCCTACAGGCTGTGGACTGGACAGTCTTGTCTAAATGCACCATTTAAAAGGCACAGTATCTTATTTAACCAGTTTGAGCCTAAGCTTCATCTGTAGATTGGAGCTAAGAGTTCAGCGGCAGATACTTTTAATTGCCTATCACTAATCGTATCTCACCGTATCCCCTTCTTTCTTATTAGTAGAACCCCCAGCCTGCTATAAAGTGGAAACAGCTATTCTATTTCTCAGGCTCCCTTTAAACTAGGGCATGGGTATGTGATTTAATCCTGGGCAGCTGGACCTGATGTGAAGTTTTCTAGGGTAGAAGACTACTGAAAAATGTTTTCCTCCCAGATAAAAAGAGATGGAAGAACACATCCCTATTCCTTAACCAGACATTGTTGTACCTATATGCACTACCTGGATCTGGGCAGCTATCTTTTCAAGTGTGAGGGGGTATGTTTATGGGGCCAATTCAAGTATACTGATGATGATAGAGAGAGAATGGAAAGAAGCTTATCAAGGGTTCTTGATGATGTTGTGGAACTTCTGAACAAACCGGGGACCCACCATATTTTCCAGGCTTCTTGTTATAGGAGATAATAAATATTTTTCTTCTGAATCAGCTTTAGTTGGATATGCTATTACCAAATTCATCTTAGCTGACACAACTACTTCACGATGTTGTGAGGAACAATGAAAACATAATTGTAAAGTATCTAGCATAGAGTAGGTGATAAAACAATGGTATCAATGAATTGTTATTATTAGCATTATTTTTAATATGATCTAATGATGCCAGAAATATCAGTGAATTTAAAAATAAGTTTCTTAGTACAGCCTGAATGTTTTATTATAAAGATACATATTTGACATACTATTTGGCACATAGCAAATATTCGATGATTGTATTTTTCTTTGACATTATGGAATATACGCTACATATGAAAGAATGTATATAAATATATGTAATGTAACAGGAAATTATCAACAACATTGGCAGCATCTGTGAGCCCCTTCCTACCCCACCCCTCTTCCTTATTCTACATACTTCCCTTGTAGAGAAACCAGTATCAGGTTTTAAAAGCCATTTTTAACCAGTGGTCATCACTCTGGAGGAGGTACATTTCTATCTACTGCTGGTATATGATTGTTTGTCCTATTCTATTGGAAGACTTTTGTTATGTCCTATTTTGTTGTTTGTTCAGAGCTTGAGATATTAAGCCTTAAAATAAAATCTCAAATACTCTCATTGGCTGGTGGTTTAGAGCCACTTTAGAAAATCCAGAACCACAACTGAAACAAAGCTACGAAAACCCTGTTAGCACCACCCTTCTGTTGGATTCAGCTGGTCTGTCTGAGCGATGGGTTCAGTTTCTCCATCCCAGAGATGTGATCAGGCATTTGGGTTTCAAGAGGCTTTCTTACTGCATGCAAAGTAGAATTGATGAGTAAGGGACTAGCAAGGAAAGTGTTGACTGTTTAAAATGTCAATATATGTGAAAGATTTTCTTTGGATAAACATTTACATGGCAAATTTTACCTTCGAGGAATGAAAAGGTAGTAGTACCATGTAAAGCCTTCCTAGCTGTGCCTTGTTTGTCTGAGCAGGCAAGTGCAATAATATGGTTGTTTATAAAGTGGTTTCGGAAGCTTTTTCCTAAGTTTGAATCTGGCACTGTAGCTAACCAGACATGGACCTTGGGCAAGTTATTTAACCTTGCATGGCTCAGTTTATTAAAAGGAGTTAATCACAGTATCTGACTCATAGAGATTAACACTCATAGAGTGTTAGTCCATTCTTGCATTGCTATAAAGAATACCTCAGACTGGGTAATTTATAAGAAAAGAGGTTTAATTGGTTCATGGTTCTGCAGGCTGTTCAGGAAGCATATTTCTGCAAGCTGCTTCTGTGGGAAGCCTCAGGGAGCTTTTACTCATGGTAGAAGGCAAAGCAGGAATAGACAGATCATGTGGTAAAAGTGGAGCAAGGGTGGGAAGGTGCCACACACTTAAACAACCAGCTCTCATGAGAACTTACTATCTTGAGAGCAGCATACCTCACTCTGAAACTAAGGCCTCTAGGCCGGCAGAACATAATGTCGTGGGAATATGAAACAAAAATGGTGCTAGTGGGTCACCAGGGGTAATTGTGAGTGGTGTCACTTCTACTTCCACCCCTTGATTCCTGGACCTGTGAATCCTACCTATGGGAGAAACAGTACCATATACTAGATGCTGATTCAGAGCATATACAGCCTTCTGGAGAACTTTTCCCCAGTCCTGCAAAGTATTGTCACCCGTTTGGCAATGTAATTATGACTTCAAAAAGCCATTCTATTGTTCTCTCAAGCCAGCTGCTTCAGGATCAAGGGGAGCATGGTAAGACCAGTGAATGCCATGATCATGAATGCATGCATTTCTGTCTGTAGAGTGAGTTCCTTGGTGAAAAGCAATGCTATGTGTAATACCACGGCAGTCGACAAGTCCGTTCTGCAAGTCCATGGATGGTAGTCTTGGCGGAAGCATTGCATGTAGGAGAGACAAATCCATATCCTGAGTAAGAGTATCCCAGTAAGAACAAACCCTGTCCCTTCCATAATGGAAGTGGTCCAATGTAATCGAACTGCCACAGGTAGCTGGCCGAACACCCCAAGGAATAGTGCCATATAGAGGGCTCATTGTTGGTCTCTGCTGCTGGCAGATTGGCAGTCAGCGATGGCAATAGCTAGGTCAGCCTTTGTGAATGGAAGTACATGATGCTGAGTCCATGAATAACCTCCTTCTCTGACACCATGGCCACTGTGTTCATAAGCCCATTGGGCGATGACAGGAGTGGTTGGGGAAAGAACCTGAGTGGTGTCAACAGAGTGGGTCATCATATCCACTTGATTATTAAAATCCTCCTTGCCAAGGTCACCCTTTGCTGAGAGCACACAGAGGACACAAATATCTTCACAGTTTTTGGTCACTCAGAGAGGTCCATCCACACACCTCTTCCCAAAATTTCTTTGTCACCAATTTTCTTTTTGTTTTATTAACTTTTATTTTAGGTTTGGGGGTGCAAGTGAAGGTTTGTTACATAGGTAAACACGTATCATCGGGGTTTGTTGTACATATTATTTCATCACCCAGGTATTAAGCCCAGTACCCAATAGTTGTCTTTTCTGCTCCTCTCCCTGTTCCCACCCTCCCGCCTCAAGTAGACCCCAGTGTTTGTTGTTTCCTTCTCTGTGTCACCAATTTTCTTTTCTTTTTAATTTAATTTTATTCTAAGTTCCGGGATACATGTGCAGGATGTGCAGGTTTGTTACATAGGTAAATATGTGCCATAGTGTTTGGCTGCACCTATCAACCCATCACCTAGGTATTAAGCCCAGCATGCATTATCTATTCTTCCTCATGCTCTCCCTTGCCGCACCCCTGCTGCAGGCCCCAGTGTGTGTTGTTCCCCTCCCTGTGTCCATGTGTCCCATTGTTCAGCTCCCACTTACAAGTGAGAACATGTGGTGTTTGATTTTCTGTTCCTATTTTAGTTTGCTGAGGATAACGGCTTCCAGCTCCATCCATGTCCCTGCAAAGGACATGATCTCATTCCTTTTTATGGCTGCATAGTATTCCATGGTGTATACGTACCACATTTTCTTTATCCAGTCTATCATTTATTGGCATTTGGGTAGATTCCATGTCTTTGCTATTGTGGATAGTGCTGCAGTGAACATACTTGTGCATGTATCTTTATAACAGAATTATTTATATTCCTTTCTTTATATACCCAGTAATGGGATTGCTGGGTCAAATGGTATTTCTGCCTCTAGGTCTTTAAGGAATCACCACACTGTCTTCTACAATGGATGAACTAATTTACATTCCCACCAATAGTGTAAAAGTGTTCCTATTTCTCTACAGTCTTGCCAGCATCTGCTGTTTCTTGACTTTTTAATAATTGCCATTCTGACTGGTGTGAGACGGTATTTCATTGTGGGTTTGATTTGCATTTCTCTAATGATTAGTGATGTTGAGCTTTTTTTCATATGTTTGTTGACCAGATGTATGTCTTCTTTTGAGAAGTGGCTATTCATGTTCTTTGCCTACTTTTTAATGGGGTTGTTTGTTTTTTTTTCTTGTAAATTTGTTCAAGTTCCTCGTAAATTCTAGATGTTAGACTTTTGTCGGATGGATAGATTGCAAAAATCTTCTCCCATTCTGTAGATTATCTGTTCACTCTGATGATAGCTTCTTTTGCTGTGCAGAAGCTCTTTGATTAGATCCCATTTGTCAATTTTTGCTTTTGTTGAAATTGCTTTTGACATTTTCATCATGAAATCTTTGCCCATGACTATGTCCTGAATGATATTGCCTAGATTTTCTTCTAGGATTTTGATCATTTTGGGTTTTATATTTAAGTCTTTAATCCATCTTGAGTTAATTTTTGTATAAGGAAAGGGGCTAGTTTCAATTTTCTGCATATGGCTGGCCACTTCTCCCAGAACCATGTATTAAATAGGGAATCTTTTCCCCACTGCTTGTTTTTGTCAGGTTTGTTGAAGATCAGATGGTTGTAGATGTGCAGTCTTATTTCTGAGATCCCTATTCTGTTCCCTTGGTCTATGTGTCTGTTTTTTGTACCAGTGCTCTGCTGTTTTGGTTACTGGAGTCTTGTAGTACAGTTTGAAGTTGGATAGCATGATTCCTCCAGCTATATTCTTTTTGTTTAGGATTGTCTTGGTTATATGGGCTCTCTTTTGGTTCCATATGAATTTTAAAGTAGTTTTTTCTAATTCTGTGAAGAATGTTAATGGTAGTTTAGTGGGAATAGCATTGAATCTATAAATTACTTTAGGCAGTATGGCCATTTTCACGATATTGATTCTTCCTGTCAATGACTGTGGAATGTTTTTTCATTTGTTTGTGTCCTCTCTGATTTCCTTGAACGGTGGTTTGTAGTTCTCTTTGAAGAGGCCCTTCACTTCCCTTGTTAACTGTATTCCTAGGTATTTTATTCTCTTTTTAGCAATTGTGAATAGGACTTCATTCATGATTTGGCACTCAGCTTCTCTATTGTTCTGTGTCACCAATTTTCTAATCATATTCCTTCCAAGTCCCTGACCATCCAGCCAAACCATTGGCTCAACCCATATATATAACTGCATGTCTGGCCACATCTCCTTTTAAGCAAAGTGCACAGCCATGTGCATTGCTTGAATTTCTCCCCATTGGGAAGATTTTCCTTTACCACTGTCCTTCAGGCATGTCCCAGAGATGTCCTGTAGTGCTGCAGCTGTCTGCTTTTGGTTGATGCCGCATATCGTGCAGAGCCATCTGTAAACCATGCCCTAGCGTCTTCCTCTGTTAACTGATCACAGGAAACTCCCCATGAGGCCATAGGTAGAGGCTGGGAGACAGAAGGCAGGGTAGCAGGAGTGGAGACCATGGGCATTTAAGCTACTTCTTCATGTAACTTACTTGTGTTCTCAGGACCTGCTCAACCCTGATCACGTATACACCACTTCTATTTGATGATGGAATACTACAGTGCACGCCCAATTTTATGTCTTGATGGGTCAGAAAGCACCCAGTTCATGATAGGCAGTTCAGGTCACATAGAAACTTGGTGACCTGTAGTCAAATATTCAGTTTCTACCAAGGTCCAGTAGCAGGCCAAAGCTGTCTCTCAAAAGGAGTTATCAACCAGGAGTGGTGGCTCAAGCCTGTAATCCCAGCACTTTGGGAGGCCAAGGCAGGTGGATCATGCGGTCAGGAGATCGACACCCTACTGGCCAATGTGGTGAAACACTGTTTCTACTGAAAATACAAAAATTAGCTGGGCCTGGTGGTGCATGCCAATAGTCCCAGCTACTCAGGAGGCTGAGGCAGGAGAACTGTTTGAACCCAGGAGGTGGAGGTTGCAGTGAGCCGAGATCGCGCCACTGTACTCCAGCCGGGCAACAGAGCAAGACTCAAAAAAAAAAAAAAAAAAAAAAAAGAAAAAAGAAAAGGAGTTATCTACAGAAGATGGTAGGGCCTTGCTCTAGAATCCTAAAGGGCTCCACTATGATTCACCTATGAGGACCTGCCAAAGGCTCCCAACAGCATCCCAATCTGCTATTGATACCTCATGCACCACTAGATCTGCTGGGTCATACGGCTTGCACAGTAGCTTAGACCTGTTGCAGAGACTTCTGGTCTGGGCTCCACTCAAAACTATCTGCCTTTCAGGTCACTTGAAAAATGGGCCAGAGCAACACACCCAAAAACAGTACTTTACCAGCCATCTAGGCATCCTTCAATCCAGTCAAGTTGACACCTAATATTGACCATCATAGGCTGTGAGAATTCAGTGAGTTGAAAAAAAGTGAGTTAAAAATTGCCTGTCATACAGAAATGTTAAATCAACATTAGTTATTATTACTTAAGTATCAAAAATCTTAAACATGAATGCAGAAATATTTGAATTATCACAAAAATGAAAACAAGCCATTTTAGAAGCTATATAGCCCTTTAATTTTTCCCAGTTAATTTATCTTGAGAATTGATAATGGTTGGGAAGTTCTAGAAATGTCCAACACCCCAAAACCAACTCAATATAAGCAAATGTGAGCCAGTATTTTGGTAACCTGCAAAAGACTTTACTTAGAATTGAAATATGTTCAACATTTCACCAAGAAAGCCAATTTCTCTTTTAAAAGCAGTTATGTGATTACATCAAAACACTATACAACTTAAAATTTTCTTTGTGACCTGAACCCAACTTTAGCTCATTATTTTAGATAATCTAGATATTTATATCATTTTCTCTTTGTAATTATTCCTCAATCTTTTCCTATTTCTGAAGTAAAAATGTTACAGTCTTTTAAATTCTGCAAAAACTTGCTGTTATTGAAGTAGGGAAGCCAGTAAAGGTCAAGCTATCTAGTAATCTTTAAATTTCAAGATATTTTTACAATTAATAAATTTCATTCTTTAAAAATTATGCCACACAGACAAGAAAATGCTCTTTTAGCCTTAAAATATTAGCATAAAATACATGTAAAATGCTTGCCAAGAAAGTAGACATCAAATGTTAATCATATTCAAAAGCTTGTATAATCTTTTAACAGAACATCAAGAAGCAAGCTGCCTGAAATATTTTTTGTGGAACAAAGGAGAAAATAAATAAATAAAAACTTTGTTAATCTCTCTCTTACGTACATAATTCTCCAACTTTGAGCTGATTTTTAGAATAGCATTACAAGTCACTTTCTTCAATTCTTTCTTTTATCTTTTGATTGTGTCTCAATTTTTCTGTATATCAACTTGGGGTAGTCGAATATATTTTTGTACCCATTGATTGAAAAAAACCCTATTAGAATTTAAACGTATTTACATATTTTAAATGATCATTTAGTCAATTGTAAAATGAATAAGTTTCCATTCTTCATTATTTTTGATTCAGGAACAAATATTTTTTGTGTGCTCATGGGAGAGTAATAAATCATGCTTAGGAAAACAAAGCTGTCTGGGCAAAACAATTTTAAAAAATAAATCCCAGTAATAAAAGTTAAGAAACAGCTGATGAAAATAGATGTATTCTTTGTTTTATATGAATGTTACATTTTATATCATGTTAAAAATTAAGGATAAGTTGGATTTAGTTTAGGTCTATGCATTTGGCACAGAATGCTAAAGTAAACCCACCCTTGAGAAAAAAAGCAAGGTATAATTTTTTAATTATAAAACAATTATGGCTAAAGTTGAGTGTGGAACATAGTATATCTTTCTCAAAAAGATGTTTGAATGAAATTGACTTAGGATTTAAAATAGAAATCAGAGGATATGAGAGGTGGCTTAACTTTATGCTATGTTATTTGAGACAATAAATTATGTCTTTAGTTTGAATTTTTTAAAGGGCAGAAAACTTGACATGGTCTGTTGTCAAATACGTTTTTTTCAATTTCAAATTATTTTTCCCCAAATAGCATTCAATGTGGCCATGTCTGTGTTTAAAAACCCAAATCTCCCTCTATTTGTGCTAAGAGTTTATTTTTCAGCATTTTTTTGTTGTTGTTGCATTGACCCCCAAATAATTACAGAATCCTAAAGCTTATGGAAGTCTGTCTAATTTTAGCTTCAAACATAGTATTATTTTATGAATTGATAAAAGATTTAGAGGTTCTATAGTTTGGATTTACTCTCTAAAAACTAGGGGCTTGGGAACTTAAACTCTTAAAGGTAAATCTTTTGTGTGGGCTCAAGGGACCCAGAATGAATTATACTGAGCCACATTTTCCTCTCCCACCATGCCATAGTCCCCTCATGTAAATGACCTCTCATTGATTATCCTGAACAATGGCTCCACTATTTCTTTTGCTTCAATTAAACAAACTTTTTGAAAGACCATTGGGGACTTTAGAATTGAAACATTTCTAGAGAACTCAAAGAAGTAGCCCATCTTTAATTACACAATATCTGTTTAGTAAATGAGGTGCAATCTCTGAGTGAAAGAGAAAAGTAACCACAGGCCTTCTGGCCCAATCATGGAAATCATTTTGAAGAATGATGCCTATTATGGGTCCAAAAAGAAAAGAAAGAGAAATAAAAGGAGAGGCTGATTGTATTTGAACTTTTTGCCAGGAAAAAAGTATATGCTTTTAGCTCATTAGAAAAAGGAACAATATGGTAAGATTTAACTCAGTTGAACTATACATCAGTTACAATTGAACTTCCCATAATTTACTCATTACATGACATAATTTACTCATTAGATAATTAGATGCAAGGTGCCTATTTTTCTTTGCACCTACTTAGTTTCAAAACAAATAGCCAGGATGTTTTATTCATGGTAGTTGAGATGTAACACCCAAAATACAGGTTAGACAGAAAGATTTGGGCACTATTTCATTACTTATAGGGAAGAATGAAATGGAAAAATGCATTTTGCAAAAGTGTAAACCTTGCCTTGGGTTGGTGATTTCCTTAGCTAAGGAAACTTTGATATAGTAATAATTTCTCTGGTACCTTACCCACCAATCCTTCCAACACTCCCTTTTTTAGTTCAAGGATTTTTCCTTGAGTTAATTTTCTTTTTTTTCTTTTCTTTTTTCTTTTTTTTCTTTTCTTTTTTCTTTTTTGGTTTCGCAGCAACTGTGATTTTCTTGTGAACTGCCTTAATTGCTTTCTAGAAGTAAGCAGAGAACGAACGAGTGAATAAATGAATGGAAGCAAATTTCAGTTAATAGAATGGGGTTGTGAAGATACCCCTGGTTAAGATGTCTGCAAAAGAAAAAGTCTGAAATATGCTTGCCTGGAGAAAAACCATCAGTTTCCAAATTTGTTTCCACTCATTTGTGAGCTCTCCTTTAGGTAAATGGTGGAAATAGAATAAAACAGTTTAGGACTTTAAATAGTGTTGTGTTGAGATCTTAAGCATGGTTTAATCTTGCCACTTTTCAATAGATGAACAGAAGAGTCACCTCACTGTATCTCTAGTGCCTATTATGTATATTGTATGGGATGCTAAAATCCATGCAACTTGCCTTTGAGGTTATTCTCACTTCATAAGATGAGTGAAGGTAGAATTGTTTCCTTCAGGGAACATTTGTAACTTTTGCTGTTGCTCCTCTATCACTCTCTTACCCCCCTTTATTTTGTATTTACTAGTCAAGAAGGAGTTGGTGGACAAACAGTGCTTTAGAAATGTGTTGCTGTCATGGAGAAGGTGGGCTCTGGAAACTCTTCTGGATGAAGAAAGGAAGATTTGAAGGAGATAGGAACCCTCATTGTGGGAGAATGCTGCCTACAGCTGAAGGAAGTTTGCCCTCTTAAAGCAGAAGGAAGCAGAAGGAAGAACTGGAGAAAATGTAGACAGGAGTAGGAGTTTAGTCTAATCCAGAGATTTAAAAAATCAATCACACATAGTAAATAAAGATTTCAATGAAGCAAGATGGTTAGAAAGGTTTATTTTCTAATTTTCTGAGCGAATTGTTAGATGTTTAGACCTCTATAGGATCTATACTGCACTGAAGGTTGGGAAATATTATTACCCTTTCATTTACTCATCAACAGTTCTGGAAACATTTATTTTCTATTTATCTCATATTCATCAATCTTAAAAAGCAACAAATATTTCTTCATTTACTTTATTACTTAGCAAGAAATAAACTGATGTCAAAATATCCTCTCAGTGTAATTTCTTACATGTTATCTACATGAATACACATAGATAACAGCAACCATTCTGGTTAATATTATGATCTATACCTGTGAACATTTTAGTGTGATAGTGTATTGCTGCTAAGCCAACTGTTAGATGCATATTTTCTTAGAGAACTTCAGCTCAGTTCATGTAAACCAGTACCAAGTTCCTAAGCCCTACTCACTACAAAATAAATTCAGGCTTAACTTTCTTGATAAATAATGAAGAAGGCTGAAATGTAAATATAATTCCAAGACAGTATAGTTAGTCATGGCTTTGCAACAAAATTCATCTACTTTCAAGTACTCTCTTCATATATTTTGAGAGTAAAATTGTTACACAATTTTACATCATAGTGATAATACCTTTGTGTCAAATCCTGCAGGGAGCCCTTGGAATACTTTCAGATCCTGCTTGAGCTACAAAAACATTGAATAACATTAAAAATAAAAACAAGAACTTAAGCAATAGAAAAGACTTGTACATATCCTCCTGTGATATTCCATGTGAACCATTATTTAGGAACACCCTCTCCCTTTATACAGGAGGGGGATGGAGTGAGGAATTCTAAGAATATTACACAAAAGTGTCAAAGCATCACAATTTTTGCCTAGTAAAGGATCATTTTTTTCTTCTATTTTATTGTGCCACTGGAGTGTAGTGGCACAATCATAGCTCACTACCTTGAACTCCTGGGCTCAAGTGAGTAAAGGATCATTTCTAAGTGAATAAAAAAGCCCCTTTTTATAGCAGAGGGATTGAATTTGATTTAACTTTGCACTTGCATACAGTGCCTTGCATACAGCAGGTGTGTGATAAATATTCATAAACTGTATTATAGGTAATCCATGATATTTCCTGACTTCATGTATATACTGACATTGTCAAAGATTATGACTGTTAAAGGTTACTGATTATTTACATAAAAACAAGTGGGTCTTGCAAAGAAAATTGGGTATAGCAGTGTGTGTGTCTGGAAACATATACACATCAAGCATGTATGTATATATGTGGGCATGTCTAGACTCCCTCAGGTTCTATAGCAGATAAATCCTGTAGGGCCTGGATCCTCAGGAGCAGTACTACTTACACTTTCATGTGCATATACACCATCTGGGCATCTTGTTAAATTATGGATTCTGATTTAAGTTTCTGAGTGATACTCAATGCTGCTGGTCTGGACACTTTGGGGACCATATGGCATGGAGACTGACAGATCCTGAAAAACAGTATCCATAACTGTTGACTGGAACCCAATGTCGATAGTTTTCCTGGCCTCCTCAAACACAACCTGCCATGTCATCAGATGCCATCTACTAGTACAAGACACCGATGGTCAGTCAAGTCCCAGTCTCTATGGAACAGTTAGTTGGCAAGTACCTGTGAGCCACCTGCTATGAGCTAATTACTTGGAGGAGGGGGAGTGGGGCTGTTGTGCCAGGGCCACAAGGAGGTGTAAGGTATGGTTCCTTCCTTCAGAATGCTTATGGCGTGTTGGGAGTGTGTGTATTCATGCACTAAATATATGAAAAGCAAATGCAACCAGAAAACAATCAGATGCTAAACCCTGTGTTGTAGATGTATGTTCTCAAATGTTCAGAGCAGGGCAGATTGCAATGGCTTGGGAAAGTTCTAGAAATGTCTTTGTCTTGGATTGGGGTTCCTAGAAACAGACAGACCCTGAGATGATTTAAGTGCAAATCATTTATTTGAAAACTTCAGGAAACCAATATTGGAATAGAAGAGTGAGAAAGAGAAGGGAAACAGTTCAAAAAGTAGCCAGGGAAATTCTAGGGAGAGTTTATTTCATTTGAGGGGTAAAGGAGTTTTGGAAGTTTACAAAACACCAACTCCCATCACAACATTCATTCCTCACATATGCATATGCCATGTGTGTTAGCAGAATGGTTTGTGAAGTTGGGGAAGCCACAGGCAAAGAAATGCAAATATTGGCTGTTGGAAATAGTCAGAAGTCAAGTGATTTCAGTCTGAGGGCTACAGGAAGGGCAAGGACCTGCTATCATCTTAAAAGAGCATCAGGATTTGAGCTGGAATTAGCAACTGCTTCGTCCTCTTCAACTCACCTGATGCCAGTGCCCAGTTGTCCTTTCTGGTGAATCTGAGATTTGTTCACTTGTTAGGCTCATGGCTAGAAAGGGCATTTACTAAGTGGTGGCTTCCTGCCTTTCTTGAGGCAGGCACCTACATCCTTCACAGACACCGGTGTAGGAAAGTCAGATCGTCCTTCTCTGGAAAGAGGAAGATCAAGTCTGTGGGGACCAGGCTGCCCATTTCTAGGGTTTGATCCTGGTCTCGCAGACACCCCTTCTATGTGCAGCCATGTCATGGGACTTGCCAAACTGACCCAGCTCACAGGGAACTGCAGGTCTTCTGTGGATTTGGTCAGTTGGCCCAAAGTACAGTTGATAATTACAAGACATTGTTGAAAATTTTTGCAACATGTAACTTTTGTAACATTATTTACTACTCTGCATTTGCAAGTATTTTGGGAACCGTTTGTCCTTTCACCAGCTCTTTAGTTTCTTGGGAACACTAAGGTACATAGGATTACATTTACTTATCTTCACTATGAAGGGAAATAAAGTACTGTTCTTAGAATCAGCTGAGAGAAGGTAGAAAACAGGAACGATCTGCTAATCAATAAGGAGTTTTCATAATCTGACCCCAGCCCGCTGTCCAGCCACATCTCTCTCCCTCCCCTCCATTATTCATCCTAGGCTCCAAGCACCTGAAATCATTCATGGCTTCTAGAAGACTCAAGGCCTTTTCCGGGCTGATTGCCATTGAATGCGATGACTTCCCCATGGATACCTTCCTCCTCTTCCCCTGACATAACCCTATCGTCTTACAAGCCAAACTTATAATGCTCTCCTAAAACTCCCCCTCATGGGGTTAGTTCCTTCCTTCCTGGTCCAGTTCAAAATTCAATAACAGCAAGTACCAAATTAAATTCCAATTGTCTGTCTTTACATCTTCCTCATCCCCAATTGTGAGACCTCTAGGTCAGGGACCATGTCTTTCTCTCCTCTGTGTCCCCATCACCAGTACTGGGTCTTACAGTTAGAAAGAATCGGCAGCTCCACCCTAGATCACTGAGGGAGAAAGGATATGCAATATCAATACTCTTATTTGAAAGTATATTTTGTATGTACCCCAAATTTGCCTTTGTTTTCCTTATACTTTGTAAGAGGTTTATTATTAATATTATTTACAATTAACATGTATCATTTTTAACAATACAAACAAAAATAAAAACTGTCTTCACCTTGGAAAAAATCCTTCCCCAATTCATGACAATTTTATAATATTAGGTAGCAGCCACTGGTACCAACCAAGGCTTAAGAAAATATATCCCCAAAGTCATTGAACCTACCAAAATTTTAACTAAGTTTATCATCCCTGGAGAAATTATGCTTTTAAGTCACAGGTCCTTCCTTTTGTAGAATGGTCCCCAGATTTTTTTTAGTCTTGAATTATAATTTAAAGGTGTAAATCATCCACCCAGCTCCCATTTCTCAGGATGTTATTCAACAGCCAGGATGAGGACAGTAATGTGGTTCTCAGCTGCCTTTGTCATTCTTTTCCTTTTCCTCTTGAAAGTGTTTTTGTAGGCCTGCCGGATGTCACAGAAATGCAACCTGGGCAAGATGTGTGTCACTTCTTTACTTGAAAAGTGTCCATGACTCTGGGCCCAGAAAGGATGTAATGAACACGCCCTGGTGCTTGGCCAGCATATTCCAGCTAGTTAGAAAAACAAGGCAGAGGGCACAGGATTTAACACACACACAATGGCAGCGGCTGCACTCGGGGGCATGCCATTTGATTCTTCACAGATGTGGGCTATTGGTCTGTAGTGAAGGAAAAACAAGTGGCCATAGCATCCTTCCACATGCTGTGAGATCATTTGTAAAAAAATATTTAAAGCATCTCGCCTCTGTTTCCACCACTAGGTCTACTGCCTTGTAGATCTGGCACAGAGGAGGGGCATGGTGATGGAGTGCATGCTACATACTGGTATGTGCTTTCTAATGAGACCAGACCCTAAAGTAAAGTAAAGATGACTATTAAACTAAAATTTGTATCAGTTCACTTATTTGAGGCTTAAATATATGGAAAGATACATGAATTTAAGTTGGCCTCTCAAAAAAAAAAAAAAATCAATGCCATTCCTAAAGTGTTCTCTTTTCCAAGTTGACCCATGTTAGGAAAGAGGGCTATAATAACAATAATACCCAACAAGTGAGCTGAGACCACTTGCATGGCTAAAAGAGTCTAATTAGGGAAGAAAATAATGAAAAAGTAAAACCCTCTAAAGTGGAAACAAACATTCTATTTCAGTCCTCCATGGACAAGGAACATCAACCTAGTTTGGGTTTAACTTAAACCACTTCATATTTAGTTTAAGAGTTTTTTAAAAATTGCTGCAAACTTATTTGAGCTGTTTATATAGCTGGGGAGGTGGGGACCACCTACCCTTTATGGAAAGCAATGTACTTCCAGTGGCCCGAGAAAACCAGGCCTATTTTAAATTATGAAGTTTTACAAAATGAGGCTTTATTATTTTTGTTATCCTTATTTCTCCCATGAATGGTGGTCTGTGATACAAATGTAAAACAGATATACATTCCACCCCGAGGAATAAAAATCTACATACACCAGTTATTTCCTAAAAATGAAAAAATTGTGTAGCCAGCTATGCCTTCCCCCTTTAATGATACATGTAGTTGTCTACGGTGCCTCATTCCAATTCTGTCTTCTGATTTTGACTGGTCCCACATATGCCTACCCATTCAGCTGCTTTCCTTGGAGAAACAGAGGCAAGGTAAGCCATTTCCCTAGTTTTCATCTACCTAATTTCAGTCTGTTAGGGTCAAGTTTTAGCCTGTATACAAATAAATGCAATGAGAAAGCCTTGGACAATGGTGAGCAAAGTAATAAAGTGCTGACATTTATCAAATGTTTACTATTTGTTAAATACTGTTCCACATGGGTTAACTCATTAAATCCTCACAACAAACCTAAGAGGTGAATAATATTCCCATTTTACAGATGAGGAAACTGAGTCAAGAGAGGTGATGTAAGTTGCCCATAACTGGTGAGTAACTGAGTCAGGACTGAAATCAAGGCAGGCTGACTCTGAGCCCACCCTCTTAGTCACCACGTTATTTTGCCCTCCTCATAAGCAAATTAATTCATGTAATGGATTCTTGCACAGACAGTTCCTTGGTGGTGATCACTGCTCAGTCTACAGTGGTGAGTGCTCCTTCTTGGAGCTGTACTTCAACCAATTTGCAGCCTGCTGAGGCCTCATATATGAAAATCTCTTTATAATCCACTCAGAATCATCTTTCACTTATGTCACCTCCTAGCAGCCATTATGGATGGCCTTGGCTCATCACATATTTGTTGTATAATGACTCCATATTCCCCTGTCAACTTTATTCTCATCTTTTACCTGCTAGATATCAGAAATAGATTGTATAAGCTCAGAAATAAACAGCCCTCTCCACACTAATATTTCCTCCTCCTCTCTCTTAAGTTATAATTATGTCATCTAGAATAAGTAGACAGATACTTGATGGAATCAAAGTTCAAGTGAGAAATAAATCCTCAAATTATTAATTACCAGTACTCTCAAGTACTCATTTAGTCTTATGGCCACAGGTGAATTCAGATGGATTTGATAATATTTATTTCCTCTGGAAGCTGAGAGACATAGGGAGGAGAAAAAGACATGAACCTGCAAATTGCAGTATGACATAATTGAGATACAACCATGACACATTTGAGGTACAACCAAATTACTATGGAAGTATAGACTGGGAGTGACTAACTTTGTCTAAGGGGACTAGGAAGAACTCACAGAGGAGGCAACATTTGAGCTGGGTCACGTAAGATAAGTAGGAGAAGGGGGTAAAAACTATCCAGACAGAATAAGCTGTGAAGATCTCAATGTATGTCAGAGTAAAGGGTGTTCAGGGAAGGGTGTAAAATCCTGAATAGTCAGAATGTAGGGGAATGAAGTGGACTGCACAGGTAAGAGGTGAAGCTATAGAAGGAAGCTGGGGCCATGCCAAGGAGTTCGCATAATATCCCACAGGCAGTGGAAGAGACCACAGAAGACTTTGTGTGAGGAAGTACGATCACACTTGTATTTTTCCCTCTCTTGTTGGCCTCTCCAGCTAGGCAGGTTTTGTTTATTATATTGCTGCTGTTACTTTATTGCTGTTGGTTGAAATCCATCAAGCATTTATTAGTATGCCACACACAGGCACTGTGTTAAGTGTTTTATATAAATTGCTGGATGTATGTTTGGGGAATGAACCCTTAGGTGCTACTAAGAAGTCATTTCTGCTGTTGTCTGAAAGGTTTCTACTGCAACCTTCTCATTTGAGAAAGACAAAAGGACCCATGTATTTTTGCTGTGTTTTGGACATATTTAATCAAATACTATTTATTATTTATGAATTTACTTCAACTGAGCATATCAGAGAAATGAAGTAAATCCTGGCATTCTAAAGAACTGGATAGATCTTTACTGAAAGGTGTACCTCAAGGGCAACAATTGATCGGTTCTCCCAGAGGCAAATTTCTCTGCCCTGGTAGTGTTCTGTGAGTCATTCATGGCCTCCACAGTGACATAAGCACTATATGACTATTAAACATGGCTTTATTTAAGTTTGGGCAAAAAAAGATCCCTGAGTTAATCTGGGAGACAGAGAAAATAAGAATCTGTAGGATTTTGGTTTTTGTTTTATATATACAACTCTTCTCTGCCGAATGTAATACAGATGGAAAAATTGTGATGCTGCTATCGAGCTGTTGAAAACAGTCTGCTCACCCAGATGGGCGCTCATTTGAAAGACAGGCACACCCGGTCAGTTCCCAGTAGCCAGCCCTGCAGTTCTTACACCTGGCTTCATGCAAGCACAGAAGGTGAAGCCAATTAATAACTTGTATAATTCCAGGCTGTCTCTACTCCCATGGCCAAATTCTGGACTGAGGATTGCAAACCCTCAGGAGACTCTGCTCTTCTTAAAGATCAAACCATAGAGTTTGCTGGAAACCAGGAAACAAAGGAGGTATGCTCTGATCAGTCATAGATTGTATATTATATGCTCTGATCAGTCAGTATGCTCTGATCTGTCATAGATTGTATATTATAAAAGTTGGAGAAGGATCTCAAAGTTGAATTGGCTTTTCCATATTGCCAAAATCTTTTAAATCCTGGAAATAAAATTATCTGACAGTTTGAACCCCCAAAACCCAACTGAAAGGACTACTTTGGTGTCAAAGAGAAAAATTTCAAACGGAATCAATTTTTAGATGAGAACAGAATAGGATAAGGGACACGACCCTAGGACTAGAGGTCGCAAGGGTCCTGTGGCTGTCTTATAAGCATCCCAAAAATCCCCATGCCTCATATGGTCTCATGTTTCATTGTCTCCCCATAGACCAAGCTTTCCACATAGAAAGTGATGGGGCTTTTCCAGGGCAGTTTTTGCCTCTCTTTCTTTATTGATATTTCCTTTCACTTTGGTACCCAAGACTCCATACTGGGCATTTGCCTTCATGCCCACCTCTCAGTGTACCTCAGGAACTTCTTGTTTCATTTTGGAAAGAGGCTGGGTAGAGATATACATACGTGCATATCTTGCCTATTGTTTTTGGTTTTTAGAAATATTGCTCCACAAGGTTTTATTTAGAAAATTAGACAAATTTACTCAAATTACACTGTTACTAGCTGCTTAGATTACTACACTTATTCTTGGGACATCTGAACTTTAGCATTCCTTACAGCTAAAAGAACTTTCTTACAGTTATATTTCAGGCATTACACATAATCAAGAAAGAGCATTATTTCTGAGCAAAGGAGCCTGCCTGACATTTATAGGTAATTTTATTAGACTAAATAAAACGAAATAATGGAATCAAATAATATCAGACCATAAAGGAGGCAATCCAGTGTAAAGCTGCTAATTTTTACGGATGTGAAATGAACTGACCACCTGCAACAGCAACAGTTTTTTGTTTTTCATCATTCTTTCTGTCTTTTCCCCCTGTTTAACTGGGCATGGGGCCACCCAAAACCAGGCAACACGCTTCAGTCTCCCTTGCAGCTACATATGGTCATATTCAGCTTTATTCTATTTAGCTAATGGATTGTAAACAAAAGGTTGTGTTTGACAGCTTGGAAGATTCCTTCTCCCCTTCCCCCTTCCTGCTGGCTGAAAGACTGATGTGATGGGTGGAGACAGTGTCATCTTGGACCATGACACAGAAGCTATTGCTTTCTGGTGCACTCAGGAATGGTAGAGCAATAAGGTAGAAGGAGCCTGAGTCTCTGAAACATGGCACTCTAGAGAGATTGCCTTCTAGATTTCTTTAAGTGTAAGACAATCAGATATCTATCTTTGTTTAAGTTACTGTGGTTTTGGATTTTTGTGTTACTCTTAGCCAAGCCTACTCTAAGCTGCTATATCAATAGTCTAGAAAATTATTAAATTGATTAGCAATGGCTTGCTAGAGGAGGGCAGGATGATGGGTGATGGGCAAGGCCTGATTCTAAATCCAACAGAGAAAGCACTTTAAATATTCTCTGTCTGGAGTTCCCAAATACTGATCCACAAATAGCTGCATCAGAATTACCCTGACAGAGGTTCCCGTAAATCCAGACTTCTGGTTCTCTTTTCAGGAGATTATGACTTAGTAGGCATTCTATGGGGTCCAAGACTGACATTATTTTAAAGCTCCTCACATAACCCTGATATCCAGATACACTTGGTAACTATCTGATCTACAACTGTTCTCTGCTGTGGGTCTGGGGTGGGGGGTGAAACAGAACCACCAGAAAGATTTGTTTGTTTTGGGGAAAAAAGCAAACAAATTTGAATTCTGAAATAATTTATTCCTCAAGTTATTTAGACCCACCTCTCCTTCTCCTAGTACCCACTGACAGTCACACAAATGTCACCAAATGAACTGTTCTCTTTCAGGTTAGCCTTTGATATGGTTTAGATCCATGTTGCACCCAAATCTCATGTCGAATTGTAATACTCAATGTTGGAGGTGAGGCCTGGTGGGAGGTGACTGGATCACAGGGGTGGATTTCCCCCTCGCTGCTGCTCTCATGAGAGTGAGTGAGTGCTCATGAGATCTGGCGCAGCACCTCCCCACTCTCTCTTCCTCCTGCTCTGGCCATGAGGTGCCTTCTTCCCCTCTGCCTTCCGCCACGATTGTAGGTTTTCCTGAGGCCTCCCCAAAAGCTGAGCAGATGCCAGCATCATGCTTCCTGTTGCAGCCTTTGGAAGTGCAAGCCAATTAAGCCTCTTTTCTTTATAAATTACCCAGTCCCAGCTATTTCTTTATAGCAGTGCAAGAATAGATGGATACAGCCTTCGTTCAGACAAACTGACATTGACATAATTTGCATGTGGTTAGACTGCATGTGGCTACTGTTTTTTGTTTTTCACAGATTACATTTTCCATGGGAGTTTAGTCAACACCAATGTGCATTACTATACATTAATGAATCATTTCTGACAAAAAGAATTACCATGAAAATGCAGAAAGACTTTACTTTTTAAAGATTCCAGGGCCTCACACCTCAGAGGTTGAAATTTTTGGTCCTTGCAAAGATCTGCAAGGTCAGCAGATTCAGTTAAACAGCTGTCAGGCGAAGCTGGCCTAATAACACTCGGGCATACCAGTGGGTTCTCTTGGCAGAAAAGGTGACGGGCAGGGGAAAGCATTAACAGAAGGCAGAGTGTGGCGAGACATTCCCAACAGCAGTGCACAGAAAGGGATTATACTAAGAGTACATCTACACCAGAGAAATCCCCTTTCAAGATCCATCCTCACGTTGACAGGTGCAGGCTTGGGAACTCAGTTCTCCTGCCCTTCTCTGGAAAGCTAGAGGAGAAAGAGCCTCGACCAGGAGGAAGCCAGGCAGGTCTCAAGGGGTTCACTATAACTCTGAGAAGAAATATAATCAAACAGCACCAAAGATGCGTTTTAAGACAAAATTCCAAAATGATGCTGAAGATACCAAAGATCTAATTCTAACTGGGTTACTAACTCAGTCTGAGTCTGGGTAAGTCACATAACGTTTCTGGTTTTAAATTTTATCTTATGCAGAATCAAGGGATTGAACTTAATGAACTATGAAATTCCTTTTAAAAGTTGGACAATTTTATATTTATTGAATAGCTAATTATATTATATATACATAGGTTCAAGGAAAAGCTCTCAGTCAATTATAGATTTGTTTTTATTTTAAAATATAAAAATCCTAAATCCCAACATAAAATCATCAGAGAGACATGCATGTCTTTGAAACCGGAATTTCTGAAAACTTTCTTAATTGCTTAATCCCCATAAACTCTGATGGCATCCTGTTGTCCCTACTGAAAGATGCCATTATGCAAATATTTAGCTTAGTACTTTTAAACATCCACAAACGTTTATTTCACTCTCCCAAATAACATCAGTCAGAGGACTGAAAACATTCTGAACCCAGGCACTTATTGACATGATAGCTACAGGCTCTCATTAAAGGGTAGTCTATGAAATCTAATTCTGTGCTTACTGATGGTCTCCTGGGTTAAGAGAAATTGCAACCTGAAATGAGATACAGCTCTTTTATTGGTTGTTGTTACTGCAAAGTGGTCTTGAATCTTTTGGTGCTCTCTCCATTTTAACCCTCCTTCTTCAGGTGACACAGCAGTAATAAAATACTCACTTCCTAAACCTTCCACATAACCCTGCTACTTGACTCACAGGCCATTGCCCATGTAAAAGGATTGAAAGATAAATTGGAACTCCCAGAAATCCCAGGAAATATTTGTATGTCATAGAGCTCCAATAGATTAAATAGGTTGGATTAAGCGCCAGTGCAATTCAGGGGAATGGAGAGAAAAAAACCAAACTTACTTCATCCACATGCCCAACGGTTCCATAAATCCTTGCCATCTGTCCAATGAGGTAGGGGAATCTCTCACCAATCTCTTTCAGCATTGGAAGAAAACCATTCAAAGCCACTGGCTCATAGCCTGCTATCTCTATTAGGATGTTTAGGATGATGTCATTATGGGTTGAATCCTTCAAATGCCCAATTAGGAAAGGAATACACTTCTGAACTACCTATAAAGAGAGAGGGGAGGAGGAGGGAAGAAAGAAGAAGGAAAAAGAAAAGTTAATTAAATTGCAATTAATTTTGAAAGCAAAATTTTTTTGTATTAAACCTGAACTCAACACATTCTGGGATTATTAACCTCATTGGTACTCAGGCAAATCTCCCAAGTTTAGAATTTAAAATTTACAATAAAATCTTCAGAGCCTTTAGTTCCTTTTTCTTTTAATCTGTGCCTTACTGTTGAAGAGTGAAGTTTAAAATAATGCTTCAGTGTTGCTATTCATAAGTCAAGTTTCGATGTGTTATTTCCTCATTGGGAATGGTACATTTCCTCCAACCACCATGAAAGCTGAAATTTAAAGGACAATTTAAGTAGGTAGGAGATCCTTGTTGACTTTAATCAAAGCCTTCAAAATGGAGAAATCCAGTTTAGAAATGTTTAATAAATAAAAATATGAAAGCAGAAAAGATCTCCCACATTTTCTTCAATTTTCCATTTTGATCACAAAAATGTAATAATAAGATAAAATTATTAAAGCAAAATGATTTATACCATAGTCTCATATGTTAATTTTTTTTCTTGACTCTTAATGCTTATATGAATGTAAAGGTGAAATTTATCCAAGAAAATGGAACTCTTTGGTGGAATAAAGACTCTATGTTAATATGTCACATACTGATAATGTAATGAATTGTTTTGTTTGCTAAAATAGAAGAATTAGAAAGGGAAACTTGTGGGAAGCTGAACAACGAAAGTGCAACAGATTTGCCCATCCATATTTCTGCTTTATTTGTTTCTTTTGTTTGTGTTTGATTTACTTTATTGATTTGTCATTTTTTGAGTAGGGTAGACTTTAAATGTAGCTTCCAGTATTAAAACCAAATCTGATACACAGCACCATCTGCCCAAAGTTGAACTCATAATCCACCCCCTGCCAAAAACCTGCTTCTCCCACCACCTCTTCTGGCTCTAAGTGCCTCCTTTTCCTATAAATTACACCATTATCCACCTGGCTACTCAAACTAGAAACTGTTTCTCCCTTACCAGCAGCTATTTTCCAAGCAATCACCAAGTCCTGTTGATTCCAATACCCAAGAATCCCACAGATTTGTCCACTCCTTTCTTTTTATATTCATCCATTCATTCACTCTTTCACAAATACTGACTGAGTCCTTCCTATTTGCAAGCTGTAGGTGATGGGGACAGCAATAAGTCTGACAAGATTCACTGTTTAGTAAAGGAGACATTCAGTAAAAGAAATAATCACATCAGAAATGAACAATTATAATTTTAATAAATCCCATGTAGGGAAAATGTAGGGCTCTGTGAGAGACTGTCCCAGGGCCCTAATTGAGGCAAAGGGTCAGGGAAGGTCTCTCTCAGGGGGACATGGAGCTGAGATCCCTGACCCAGGCATCCCACACATGGGTTATTCCAACAGCCTCCTAACAGGTCTCCCTGCCCTCAGTCTTGCCCATCCAATCTCTTCTCAGATTTAGCCACAGTGGTGTTTTTTCCTGCCTTAAAACCCTACGGTCACTTGCCCTTTTTTTCATACCTGACTCCTATCCATCTTCCCACATTCAGTCCCTTGTCCACTTGGTCCACCTTCCCCAGTCCAGATTCCACTACCTATCGCATATCAACTATGATGAATTATTTTTAAAAATTCTTAACTTGAGAAATTTTCTTTTGCATCTTGGATTTTACTCATGTGATCTGTTCTGCCTGGAATTCATGTTGCCCCGAATTTGCTTGAGTAGCTCCTGATCATTCTTGAGGCCTCAGATGAACTATTATTTCCTTAAGAAACCTCCCTCAACTCCTCTCTTCTTCCTTCTCAGGCTATAGTGCCCTTGTGGAAGCTCCCACTGTACCCTAAATGGCCCTGAGCAGGTCCTTCACATGATTCCTTCTTACTGCTGCTCTAGACGCCTTTCAGGCTGGATTGAAAGCTCCACAAGGTTAAGCATCATCCCTATCTTGTACACCATTGGACACCTAATGCCTTACACAGAGCTTATCCGGAAGGTGAGTTAATAAGTTTTTGAGCAACAAATCAAAGGAAGATAAATCTAATTTGTATACAGTGACATCTGAATAAAACATCTCCCCCACCCCATAGTAAAGAGTTGTACACAATGTTTAAACATATACTGTCATGTATTACTACAAAACAATTAACAAGAACATAAAAGAAGAAAGTTTCTAGATAATTAAAATTATCCTATATAGAGATTTAAACTTCAGATTCATATCCAGTACTTTTGGAGGAAAGAATAGGGCTAGATTCTGGTAAATAGCATATACGAATGCACAGTTCTAGAAATGCTGCCTGTGCATTAGGAAGCAATTGTATGTTCTTCAGGAGAAGCCATGCAAGGTCCCTGGCATATATGGCAGAAGTGTCAGCCAGCTGCTCCAGGTCAGGGCAACATACTTAACCTCATGTTTTTAGCAATGAAAAATGCTTGCACATTTCCTGCCCCATTCTATAAAGTTTCATTTCCCAGTCCTTACTCTTCAGGTCCTGTTTCCTGAACACCAAGGTCTTTGTGACATGTGCTTCTCTCATGCCACTTTTACTTTAAAATTTAAACTTCAGCAATACGTCCCAAGCTACATAGCATGGGTTTTAGCTGTTGTCCCATAAAGAACAATTAAGAAGGAAAGAAAAAGAAGAAGTGAAGGAAGGAAGGAAGAGAGAGAGAAAGAAAGAAAGAAAGAAAGAAAGAAAGAAAGAAAGAAAGAAAGAAAGAAAGAAAGAAAGAAAGAAGGAAGGAAGGAAGGAAGGAAGGAAGGAAGGAAGAAAGAAAGAAAGAAAGAAAGAAAGAAAGAAAGAAAGAAAGAGGGAGGAAGGAAGAGAGGAAGGAAGAAAGGAAAGGAAGGATGGAAGGAGGGACGGAAGAAAAAGAAAGAAAGAAAGAAGGAAAGAAAGAAAGAAAAGAAAAGAAAGAAGACAGAAAGAGAAAGAAAGATGCTCAAGGCAAATACATACACTTGGGCATAGTTGAATCCACAGAAAGAGCAAGGGAAGAGAAGCCTTGAACAATGTAAATTAAATAATAACAATTTTACAAATTCAACAAAAGTTGATATTTTTTACTCTGAATTCCGAATAGCCTAAAGTTTGTTACGATGATAGAAAAGATAGATATTTCTTGAAGTTTATCCACACATGAGAGACAAGTCTGCTTTGGGTTTTAGATAGATTATTCTTGGATTAGAAGGAATTTTATTTTCCAAACATAGGGCATTTCCTTAGGCTGGTGTCTTCAGTGCTTCCTCATTGAGAGCTGCCTGCCTGATGCAGGGAATGGTGGGCTTCAATGAGAGCCAAGTAGCCACTAAGAATAAGATTCTGGCTGCAGAGAGCAAGCTGACATGGACTTTGTTCAGGCTGTAAACCATGGACAGCTGAAAAAGCTACCAAACTGGCCTTGTTGCCTCAAATCTCTCTCCCTTCTGTTCAGGCTCCTCACTGCCACCAGACTCATAGCCCTCAAACTCCGATCTGATCACCTCAGGTTTCTCTTAGAGATTTTCAAAATTTTCTCATGGCCCATGGACAAAATTCCAGAGCCATGCTATTCCAGACTCCGGTGTCTTTTTTGATGGGCCTATCTGCAGACTCTTCCCCTATGACCCAGTTACATGGCACTGATCACCCACAGTGGCTTGAACACAGAGAAATTTTGTACTTTCAAATTCGATCTCAAATCTCTACTTCTGGGAAATCTTCTCTCCACCCACCCTAACACATGCAGGACCTGACACTAGGGTACAAGCAGAGTCCTTCACATCACAAATACTCAGCCACTATATAAAATGTTCTATCCTCCTTCCTGACAAATGTGCCTTTCTAACAATCTGTGACACTTGATTTGAATTTAGAACGTTTGACCTCTGGAGAGA
Organism: Macaca thibetana thibetana; assembly: GCF_024542745.1. NCBI lineage: Eukaryota > Metazoa > Chordata > Mammalia > Primates > Cercopithecidae > Macaca > Macaca thibetana. Next base: position 60,078,227 of record NC_065579.1, read on the forward strand.
AAATAAGGAGAGATGTCTCCCAGTCCCCATTCCTTGTCCCATACCTTCTCTTCTATTTCCACCCCGGCTTTGCCCTGCATGTGAACACCCCAGTCCACACATGCAAGCTCTTCTAGGCCACCTCTCAAGAATATGGGGTCAACTGTTGGCATGGCTTGTTCTCAGGAGAACAGACCCAAGGACCAAGTATTCACAAATCCTGGAAGCAGGTTTGAGATACCTGGGAAAGGAATTCGAAGGTCTCAGTTACCTGAACTGAGTTTAGTGGGCAAAAGACTGGGTGGGAACTGGGGGTGCAAGTAAAGGAGGGCCCAAACAGAATGCTCTAAACCAAGTAGCCCAGCATAGGGCCTCAGCCCTGAATTCCCTGGTTTTTCCTGGGTAGAATTAGTCACTTCCTCTTCTATGCTCCCACAGCAGTCTATTTACGAGTTTGGCATTTTGTCATTGAAGTTTTATGGATACATCTCCCAGACCATGTACACCTTGAGGATATGGCCATCTGAAGACAGTGCCATAACTTAATTTACAGCAATAACATTTCAAATCTTATGTAAAGAATAAATTTTTTGAACAATTAAAGTCTCAGGATACAAAATCAATATGCAAAAATCACTAGCATTCCTATATACCAACAGCAGGCAACAAAGAGCCAAATCATGAATAAATTCCCATTCACAATTGCTACAAAGAGAATAAAATACCTTGGAATACAGCTAACAAGAGAAGTGAAGGACCTCTTCAAGGAGTGCTACAAACCACTGCTCAAGAAAATCAGAGAGGACACAAACAAATGGAAAAACATTCCATGGTCATGGATAGGAAGAATCAATATTGTGAAAATGGCCATACTGCTCAAAGCAATTTACAGATTCAATGCTATTCTTATTAAACTACCACTGACCTTCACAGAATTAGAAAAAACTACTTTAAAATTCATATGGAACCAAAAGAGAGCCCATATAACCAAGACAATCCTAAACAAAAAGAATATAGCTGGAGGAATCATGCTATCCAACTTTAAACTGTACTACAAGACTCCAGTAACCAAAACAGCAGAGCACTGGTACAAAAACAGACACACAGACCAATGGAACAGAATAGAGATCTCAGAAATAAGACTGCACATTTACAATCATTTGATCTTCAACAAACCTGACAAAAACAAGCAAGGGGGAAAGGATTTTCTATTCAATAAACTGTGCTGGGAGAAGTGACCAACCATATGCAGAAAACTGAAACAGGACCCGTTCCTTACGCCTTATACAAAAATTAACTCAAGATGGATTAAAGACTTAAATGTAAAACCCCAAATGATCAAAACTCTAGAAGAAAATCGAGGCAATACTATTCAGGACATAGGCGCAGGCAAAGATTCATGATGAAAACATCAAAAGCAATTGCAAGAGAAGCAAAAATTGACAAATGGGATCTAATTAAAGAGCTTCTGCACAGCAAAAGAAACTATCATTAGAGTGAACAGAAAATCTATAGAATGGGAGAAGATTTTTGCAATCTATCAATCTGATAAAGGTCTAATATCCAGAATCTACAAGGAACTTAAACAAATTTGCAAGAAAAAAAACAAACAACCCAATTAAAAAGTGGGCAAAGAATGTGAACAGCCATTTCTCAAAAGAAGACATTCTTGTGGTCAACAAACATGAAAAAAAGCTCAACATCGCTGATCATTAGAGAAATTCAAATCAAAACCACAATGAGATACTGTCCCATGCCAGTGAGGATAGCAGTTACTAAAAAGTCAAGAAGGAATAAATGCTGGCGAGGTTGTGGAGAAAATGGAACATTTTTACACTATTGGTGGGAATGTAAATTAGTTCAACCATTTTGGAAGATAATGTGGTGATTCTTCAAAGACCCAGAACCAGAAATAGCATTTGACCCAGCAATCTCATTAGTGCGTATATACCCAAAGGAATATAAATCATTCTATTATAAAGATACATGCATGCATATGTTCATTGCAGCACCATTTGCAATACCAAAGACATGGGGTCAACCCAAGTACCCATCAATGATAGACTGGATAAAGAAAATGTGGCACATATATACCATGGACTACTATGCAGTCATAAAAAGGAACAAGATCATGTCCTTTGCAGGGACATGGATGGAGCTGGAAACCACTATACTCAGAAAACTAATGCAGAAACAGAAAACCAAACACCACATATTCTCATTTATAAGTGGGAGGTGAACGATAAGAATACAAGCATATGATGTGGGAAGGGTGGAACAACACACACTGGGGCCTGTTGGGAGGCTAGGGGGGAGGGAGAGAATCAGGTAGAATAGCTAATGCGTGCTTGGCTTAATAACCAGGTGATGGGTTGATCTGTGCAGCAAACCACCATGGCACACATTTACCTGTGTAATAGACCTGCACATCCTGCCCATGTACCCCAAAACTTAAAAGTTGAAGGAGAAAAAAAAAAAAGAGCAATTATGCACACACATGTGTGTTGGCACACACTTTCTCTTCAATTAGTCTTCATGCCCAGTTTTATCTTGTAATTACTTTGGCTAGCATTAAGAATCTACTAATCTCTAGAAATCTACAAAATGAGTGCCATTCTTTTTATTTACTAATTCCCACCGTACTGAAATATATTATATATTCCAAAAACTATAGTTCTGCACTAAATTTCAGAACAGTCTATATATTCCAGCACTCCATCTTCTTAACATTCTGTAAATGACTTCTTATTTTAAATAAATACCAAAAGTGACCCTGAGTATTGTTGGCCTCGGTTAGGTGTGTGAATAGAAATGCTCTACATTGTTGTGTGAAAATCCTAGAAAATAATTCTCTCCTCTAGGGAACACATCACAAAAGCAGCTCCTCTGTGTCTGAACATTCATCACCGGAAGACTGCCCTTGCCACTTCCTGCCACTCATTGCTGTGTGCTTGGGGCTAGAAGCTAATGTCCCAGGGATAACAACAGATGTGCTTATATGTGTAACTAAACTCTGTTCCTTTCATTGGCTAGACTACAACATGGTTTACAGCAGCCAAGATTACAGACTTGATTCTCACAAAGGCCACTCGGAAAACTGACCATCCAGCCTTTTTCCATAAATGGATCCTGAGAATTCTCTGGAGGTACCAGGTATAAATTACTAGCCAGGAACTGCCTCCTCCCATCTGACAAGGATAGTGTCCTGAAAAGTAGGATGCCCAGAGGGCAGTGATGGAGGAAGGGGACCCACCTACTCAGTTAGCCACATCCTGGAGCTCACAGATACGTGGATGTTGAAGCGAGGCTACCGTCACAGTCTCATGGACTAGTCAGCTTTATGTAGAGAAATTTTTTTTCAAGGGCCAACTGTTGATCCTCCAGCCCTGGAAAACCATGTTATCCCAGGTCACAGAGGGTGAGTAGTGAGAAGGGCATTTGGGACACATGAAACATCCCTGCACATTGCCTTCCCTAGGGAGCCCACTCAGTTTACCTCCAAGTTACACAGCATCAGGAATGCTTTAATGCAGGAACAGAAGCTTTACTTGAATTCCAGTTTCATGAAGTCAAAGTCTCCTTATTTAGCTTCCTCTTTTGCCTGAAATGAATTAGGCTTAACTTGAAAGCTTCAGTCTAAATTTCTGGTTGTCGCCACTTATTTCCCTTCTCAGTAAACCATTTCTCCACATATCCTTCCATCTCCCTTGCTCACTGTCTAATTAAGGAAGGGGTGAGAGAGAAGGTGAATCAGGTGGTTTCTGTATTGTACCACCTGTGGTGACAGACCCTTTGAAATCAAGGGTGCACTCTAGTTCTAGGGGTGCTGGCAGCAGGAACAGAGCATGAAGAGCTGCGGGAGGCAAGTGAAGAGGCCGCTTTGCCATGAAGGTAGGGCTGACAGGAAATGGGACTCCACAATCCCCCCTGCCATTACAACTTCTTCTCCCCAGGTAGGATCCCGGTATTGGTGGGGTCCATCCACATCACTCTAGGTGCTCCCTAAACCCTGGCCTCTTTGTTCTGGGATCCACATGCAGCACCCACAATACCTAGCAGAACATGAGTTCACCCTCTCCTCATTTTGTTTACTCTCCTTCTCTTGTCTAGCCACGCTCCAACTGCCCTCTCTTCCTCACTTTCTCCTGTATCTTCTGGAACTTTCATTTGCTTCACAAGCCACAGCCTTACAGCCTTGATTCTTTAGTGTGTTGAGGTCAAAAGATTTCATTGGTTGGAATTAGACTGGGTTTGTATTGCAGCTTGGCCTGATCTATCTGGCTTTGGGAAAGTGACCTAGCTAGTGTGAGGCCCAGATGGTTTTAGGATGGTTTTAGGGAAGGTAGTATGACTCTGATGGTCAGTGGGGGACATGAAAGTTGAAAGGCTGATAAAGATGAAGTGCATGTGAAAAGCCACTTCAGCCACCAAGTCACCCTTTGGTACCACCACTGTTCTTAATAACCTCTCCAAACTTTGGCTTCTCTATTTATAAAATAAAAAGCTTGTTGTGGGAAATAAATGAGACGTCTGTGATACACCTACATAGTGCCTGGTACATGGTATGAGCTCAGTCACTATTAGTGCTATTGTCCACCCTCCCCTGCCTGCTGGGACCAGCACTGAGAAAACTCCTCCTCTGTTAGCCTTCTCTACAGTGGAAGTGGAAGCTGCCCAGTTATTTCCCCAGTTGGAGACCTCTGTTCTAGGTGATCCAATAATCCTTCAACTCCACTCCTCAACCCAAACTCTATGGCAGTTTTGCTCATCCTTTCTGTCCTCAGTCCTTTCCAAAATTGGTTCTCTCACTTGTGCTCTGGAATACATTCCCCATCTTCCTCCAGCACCTTGTTCTGTCTCCTATTTCCTCTCGCATCTTCAATCCCTTATTCTTATTGTGTCTTTAACCCTCCTTGTTTCTTCTAAACTTCCTGAATTGGCAGTCCATACTCATATGGTCCTTTCCTAACCTTCCCTTCCACATGCAATCCACAATAAATGACTGACTTCTCCCACTCCACCTCACAAATGCTGCCTTTTGTAAAAAAGATACAACTGACGAGCCCCAATTGCCAAATCCAAGGTCAATGCCTGCCTCTTGTCTTTTTTACTTCTCTAGACCTTGACCCTGTTGAGCCACTTTTTCCCCTTTCACAGCATGAATTTTCCTGGTTCTTCATGTCTTCACTCTTTTTGTCTCTTGTTAATTTGTTCATTTCTTAATTCAATAACTTTGTATTCACATCATACTATGTGACCCAGCACTACACTAGGGAGTGCATATGAATATGTAGATAAGAGTCCTATGTACCTTAAGGAGTTTATTGTGCACCAAAAGAAACAGTCTTGCAAAAATGACATATTGCTCTAGGGGCAACAGGGACAGTGCATACCAATAACATAGAACTCCCCAGTCCTCTGCCTGAGCTCTAGCCTTGCTACTGAAAGTGTGGTCCCTTGAAGCAACAGCAGCAGCACCATATGGGTACTTGTAAAAAAGACACAGTTGGGTCCCCAATTGTGTCTACTGAACCTACTGAACCAAAACCCCTGGGATTGAGGCCCAGGCATTGGTCATCCTTGTTGGTCTCATCTCCTGAAGCTTCCTGTGAATTCTGCTCTCCAATATCCAAGATTCCCAGCTCTGAATCATCCACATAAAAGTATGCATTTTTCAGGGATGGCTCTGATGTCACTCCCTTTGTGGGGCTTCATGGCATCTATTTCCCCCTAAAATAGAATTCATTACCCCCTCTCTCTGTTTATGCCATTTGCAAAGCATTTATCACCTTGTTTAATTTGGTTCTATCTTTGTTCTCAGTTTGGTTCTATGAATATTTATTGAGCACTATCAGATACTGTGGAAAAGTCTAAGATACAGAGGAAAGAAGAAATCATTTCTTGTCAAAGGAGCTTGCAGTCTATTGTGGCTAATTATGCATACAACTATTCTTTCTTGCTTTTCTTTGAATAATTTGTTCCAGTCTTCACTTTAGCATTGATTTTTTTTCAAGTGGTGGATAGTGAAATTATAAAGAAATGGGACAACCATAATTGAATAACCTTGGGCTAACCATTCATATTCACTGGGCACACATGTTGGTTGATATGGTTTGGCTCTGTGTCCTCACCCAAATCTCATCTTGAATTGTACTCCCATAAGTTCCACATGTTGTGGGAGGGACCTAGTAGGAGATAATTTGAATAATGGGGGCAGTTTCCCCCAAACGTTTTTCATGGTAGAGAATAAGTCTCATGAGATCTGATGGTTTTATCAGGGGTATCCGAAAATGAGAGGCTTCATTTTCTCTTACTGCCACCATGTAAGAAGTGCCTTTTGCCTCCCACCATGATTCTGAGGCCTTCCCAGCCATGTGGAACTGTAAGTCGAATTAAACCTCTTTTTCTTCCCAGTCTTGGGTATGTCTTTATCAGCAGCATGAAAACTGACTAATACAGTAAATTGGTACCAGTAGAGTGGGGCGTTGCTGAAAAGACACCTGAAAACTTGGACGTGACTTCGAAACTGGGTAACAGGCAGCAGTTGGAACAGTTTGGAGGGTTCAGAAGAAAACAGGAAAATGTGGGAAAATTTGGAACTTCCTAGAGACTTGTTGAACAGCTTTGACCAAAACACTGAAAGGGATATAGACAATAAGGTCCAGGCTGAGGTGGTCTCAGATGGAGATGAGAAACTTGTTGGAAACTACAGCAAAGGTGATGCTTGTTACGTTTTAGCAAAAAGACTGGTAGCATTTTGCCCCTGCCCTAGGGATTTCTGGAACTTTGAACTTGAGAGAGATGATTTAGGGTATCTGGCAAATAAGTTTCTAAGCAGCAAAGCATTCAAGAGGTGACTTGGGTGCTGTTAAAGACATTCAGTTTTATAAGGGAAGTAGAGCATAAAAGTTTGGAAAATTTGCGGACTGACAATGTGATAGAAAAGAAAAACCCATTTTCTGAGGAGAAATTCAAGCTGGCTGCAGAAATTTGCATAAGTAACAAGGAGCCAAATGTTAATCCCCAAGACAATGGGGAAAATGTGTCCAAGGCATGTCAGAGGTCTTCATGGCAGCCCCTCCTATCACAGGCCCAGAGACCTAGGAGGAAAAAATGGTTTCATGGGCAAGGCCCAGGGCCCCCATGCTGTGAGCAGTCTAGGGACTTGGTGCCCTGTGTCCTAAACACTCCCACTGTGACTGAAAGGGGCCAAAGTACAGCTCGGGCCATGACTTCAGAGGGTGCAAACCCCAAGCCTTGACAACTTCCATGAGGTGTTGAGCCTGCAGGTGCACAAAAGTCAAGAATTGAGGTTTGGGAACCTCTGCCTAGATTTCAGAGGCTGTATGGAAATGCCTGGATGTCCAGACAAAAGTTTGCTTCAGGGGCAGGGCTCTCATGGAGAACCTTTCCTAAGGCAGTGCAGAAGGGAAATGTGGGGTCAGAGCCTCCACACAGAGTCCCTACTGGGGCACCAGCCTGTGAAAGCAGCCAGGAGGGAGGCTGTACCCTGAAAAGTCACAGGGGTGGAGCTGCCGAAGAACCCCTGCATTGGTGTGACTCAGATGCGAGACATGGAGTCAATGGAGGTCATTTCGGAGCTTTAATATTTGAGTGCCCTGCAGATTTCAGACTTGCATGGGACCTGTAGCCCCTGGCTTTGACCAATTCTCCCATTTGGAACAGTTGTATTTATCCAATGTAACTTGCTTTTGATTTTACAGGCTCATAGGCAGAAGGCACTTGCCTTATCTTAGATGAGGTTTTGGACTGTGGATTTTGGACTGTGTTAATGCTGAAATGAGTTAAGACTTTGGGGGACTGCTGGGAAGGCATGGTTGGTTTTGAAATGTGAGGAAATGAGATTTGGATGGGCCAGGGATGTAGTGTTATGGTTTGGCTCAGTGTCCCCACCAAAATCTCATCTTGAATTGTACTCCCATGATGCCCAAATGTTGTGGGAGGGATGCAGTGGAAGATAATTTGAATTATGGGGGTGGTTTCCCCCATACTGTTCTCCTGGTAGTGAATAAGTCTCATGAGATCTGAAGGTTTTATCAGGGTTGTCTGCTTTTGCATGGGGTTTCTCATTTTCTCTTCCTGCCACCATGTAAGGAGTGCTTTTTGTCTCCTGCCATGATTCTGAGGCCTCCCCAGCCATGTGGAACTGTAAGTCGAATTAAATCTCTTTTCTTCCCAGTCTTGGGTATGTCTTTATCAGCAGCATGAAAACGGAATAACACATTGGTACTCTCCAAAATCCATTTCTACTTCCCTCTTCCTGGCAGCCTCTAGTTTCTGTCTGTGTATCCTCCAGTTCAAGAGAAGCTCTAGAGGTAGAGCATGTATCCTAAACAGACAGAATATCAAGACTTCTGTTGGCTGCTGGTGGCAGTGATAGATGTAGGAGAAGCATAGTGCCAAGAGAGCCCCTAGCACCTATTTGGAGATGACAAGGAGAAAGCCTGTGGAAAATGGAAGCCTAGAAGTCAAATCTGAGAAATCAAAATAGAGAAATTGTTTGTTCATATTATTTTTGAACCAAACCTCATCTGATTTTTTTTCCCATCACATTAGCTATAAATTCCTATCATTGATGAAACTATTGTGGTTTGGGTGTTCTATTACTGATAATCATAAGCATCCTAATTGTTACAATATTCTACTTGAATCCAAAGAACAATAACTGATTTGCTATCTGAGAAATGAACCTTTGCTCTCACTATAGGCTGATTAATTCACAAATAAAGTTAAGTATAGTTCTTTCTCTTGGTCTTACCTGAGAAACTACAGATTCCTAGAACTGCATGATGACATTAAACTTTCTTTAACGCCATTCTACAATAGCTACAGATTCGCACATCTCTTGCCTTTTTTTTTGTTTGTTTGTTTTGTGTTTTTTAAGACAGAGTCTCACTGTATCACCCAGGCTGGAGTTCAGTGGCTCGATCTCAGCTCACTGCAACCTCTGCCACCTGGGTTCAAGCGATTCTCCTGCCTCAGCCTCCGGAGTAGCTGGGATTACAGGCTCCTGCCACCACGCCGGGCTAATTCTTCTTTATATTTTTTATTTTTTTGAGACAGAGTCTTGCTCTGTTGCCCAGGCTGGAGTGCAGTGGTGCAACCTTGGCTCAGTGCAACTTCTGCCTCCTGAGTTCAAGTGATTCTCCTGCTTCAGCCTCCTGACTAGCTGGAATAACAGGCACGCACCACCATGCCCAGCTAGTTTTTGTATTTTTAGTAGAGACAGGGTTTCACCATGTTGGTCATGTTGGTTGAACTCCTGACCTCGTGATCTGCCTGCCTCAGCCTCCCAAGGTGCTGGGATTACAGGCATGAGCTACTGCACTCAGTCTAATTTTTGTATTTTTAATAGAGACAGGGTTTCACCATCTTGGCCAGGCTGGTCTTGAACTCCTGACCTTCTGATCCACCCGCCTCAGCCTCCCAAAGTGCTGGGATTACAGCCATGAGCCATTACTCTGCCTGGCCCATTTGTTGCTTTTCATTACTGTATCTGTATGGTTAATTTTTTAATTTTTAATTTTTATTTATTTATGTCTTTATTTTTAAGACAGGGTCTCACTCTGTCACCCAGGCTGGAGTGCAGTGGCATGATTTTGGCTCACTGTAGCCTCAATTTCCCTGGCTCAGGTGATTCTCCCACCTCAGCCTCCTGAGTAGCTAGGACTACAGGTGCCTCCTCCATGCCCTGCTAATTTTTGTATTTTTTGTATAGACAGAGTTTCACCATGTTGTTCAGACTGGCCTCAAGTGATTCACCCACCTCAGCCTCCCAAAATATTGAGCTTACAGGCATGAGCCACCATGCTTGGCCTGTGATGGTTAATTTTATATGTCAACATGACTGGGTCATGGGGCACCCAAGTATTTTATTAAACGTTATTTCTGGATGTGTCTGTGAGGATGATTTCAGATGAGATTAGCATTTTAATGGGTTGACTAAATAAAGCAGATTGCCCCTGCAATATGGGTGGGCCTCATCCAATTATCTGAGGGCCTGAAAAGAACAAAAAGGTGGAGGAAGAGAGAATTTACTCTCTCTGCCTGATTTTGTGAGCTGGAACATTGGTCTCTCCTGTCCTCAGACTGTAACTTATGCCATCGGCTCTCCAGTTCTCAGGCTTTCAGACTTGAATTGAAATTATGCCACTGGTTTTCCTTGGCATCTAGCTTGCAGATGACAGATGGGACTTCTTAGCCTCCATAATTTCATGAGCCAATTTCTCATTATACAAATATAATAAGTAGATGAGTGCTTTCACTTAAAAATGGACATGTATAAATGTATGAGACAGGAAATCCTAAGCACATATGCTGTTCACACACAAAGAAACATGCCTGGTTGCGTGGACCATGACATATACAATGTACTTTTTACCTCGAGTTGTTTTTTCTTTGCTGCTACATGCAAAAGCCGTAGTAGATGGTACTGTTCTGGCTGTTCCAGCTGAGACATCAAGGCCAGGAGTTCTGTCAGGTGTCTATTAATTGGCTGAGGCTGCTTTTCATACACAGCAGGTAACACTCTCAACAACATGGTGTTACCTGTTAAGGGAACAATAAAGGAAATGATGACTTTATCAAGCCATGAGCAACAGAAATAACATTATTACCAATGTAATAATATTGGCACTTACACATTAAATAGCACAGACTGATGGCCAATTCTTTAACTAAAAATAACGTGGTACCTTATTCTGAGATTAAAATGTGATTTACTCCGATTCCACAAAAGGAAATATTTTATGATATAATCAGCACCATTAACTAATGAAAAATTTTCCTGAGTAATGCACCATGGGGATAGAGGAACTCTGACAGTAATCAGACCACACCCTTTTGAAGGAAACAGTTCCAGTAAAGAATTACTGATGATAAACAAAATTTAGATGATGTTTAAATGAAAGCTAAGCAGTGCTATAATCATGGACCTAAATGAAACTGAACAACAGAAAAAGTGCAGAGGGATGAATTCACATTCCTGGAAGATACAGAATCATAATTTAGTCAACTCACATACAGAAACTATGCTTATTTTATGAATAGTTTAAGAAGTAGTAATGCAAATTTAAATCCACAATTTCTGCACTATTTCAAGGGAAGGTTAGCCTCAGCTGGTTTGTCACACATAATTTCCTCAAAGATATGTAGAGACAACTAGATTTATAATGGCAAAATCTCAAGAAATATATTACATAAGGTATAGAAACTTATCTGCAATCAACATATGGGCAACATCTGCTTATCACTTTATGGTATGGATTTTTTTTCTCAAAATCCTCACAAGTAGTTAAATGTCTCAGGGGAATTGTTTCTAGGGATTTCTTGAACAATAATTTTCTTGACTCTATTTACTTTTACTTTAAATTTGGCTTTGTATATAGAAGCCATATACAGAAAGAATCAAATAAGCATGAATTACACATATATGGGCCTTCATTAAATGGTAGGAACATGCCTATATATAAAAGACAATTATTAAAGAAAGAAGACCAGGATTTTCAGAATATCAATATCTAAATTTAATGAAAGTGTGATTCTGGATAAAACTGAATGAATTTGGGAGACAATAAAAAATGAGAATTTTTTTCCCCACATGTAGTTCATAGAATAAGTCTAAAGCAGGTTTTATCATGTTCTCCAGAATACAAATTGTTGGAAATATTTACAGTTTTCTTTAAAATGTTGTGTTCACCAGTATTTATTTTCAATAATTTAATTTTCAACAATTTGCTTTGTTTTTTGTTTATTTTACTATGAGTGTCTCCTTAAAAGATCAGGAATTTTTTTAATGCAATACCCAATTTGTACAGCCCACATTAGATCATAGAACTTAGTTATGAGGACATACTGATCAACTGCTAAAAATGGTCACGTTAAAAGGGACTGTAGTTGCCATCTAAGACAGGAAACTATTGTGTGGCATTTTGTTACAAAACTCAGTACAGGCCCTGGGAGCCTTGAAGGGAAAAACCCTAGATTAGTCATTTTCAGCTGACTTGAATTTCATTCAAATAATACAAAAATAAATGCAGAACTTTTGCAGAAATCTTATAAATTCCATTAGTAAATAATACCTTCTTTTAAATTATGAAATAGTTCAAGTCATCAAACAATTGTAGGCAATAATATAAGGAGCATTGGTGTGCCTACCAACCAGATTTGTCAAAACTTAACCTTATATCATAATTGCTTTTCATCCCATTTGTTTCCTTTTCTCCCCAGAGGCAACCATCATCCTAAAGGTAGTATTTATGATCTCTATAAGTATTTTTACACTTTAATTACATGCGTAGGTATCAATAAACATTTTATAGTATGGTTTTTGATGTTTTAAAATTTTATATGAATACCATCATACTCTACATATCCCTTTGCAACTTATTTTTTTTCTATTCAACATTTTGTAGAAGTTGTACCTCCAAGAAGCTCTCCTTCATTTATTCTCACAGCCATGTGTTATTCCAATGTATAAATATGCAACAACTTATTTATATACACTCTGTGATTGAAAGACATTATGTTGTTATTATTATTCGTTGCTATAATCAATAATGCTGAAATAACTGTCTCTGTGCAAAAATGAGAGATATTTCATAGGGTAGTGTTTCTGAGTCTAATGTGCTTAGAAGTCACTGGGCATATCTTTAAAACACAGATGTTGATTCAACAGGTTGGAGGTAGGGTTTGAGAGTCTGAATTTCTAACCAGCTCTCAGGTGACACTGATGGTCCCTGGACCACATAGTTAAGTGGCAAAGCACTGGGTATGTCCCTAGGAGTTGACTTTGTAGATGTTCCAAAATTTCTTTGTGAAGCAGTTGTATTCATTTTCTATAGCTGTCATTAGAAATTATCTCAAAATTAGTGGCCTAAAATAACACAAATTTATTATCTTATATTTCGGTAGTTCAGAAGTCTGACGTAAGCCTCACTAACATAAAATCAAATGTGTGCCCAGGGTTGGGTTCCTTCCTGGAGGCTCTAGGAGAGAATTTGTTTCCTTGGCTTAACCAGTGATATACTTTGGCTCCGTGTCCCCACCTAAATCTCATCTTGAATTGTAATCCTCACGTGTCGAGGGAGGGTCCTGGTGGGAGGAGGTTGTATCGTTAGGGTGATTTTATTCATGCTGTTTTCATGATAGTGAGGGAGTTCTCATGAGATCTAATGGTTTAAAAGTGGTAGTTTCCCCTTTACTCTCCCTCTCTCCTGCTGCCATGTAAGATGTGCCTTGTTTCACCTTTGCTTTCTGACAGGATCATAAGTTTCCTGACGCCTCCTCAGCCACGTGGAACTGTGAGTCAACTGTGAGTCGTGCCCTACAAGGGACACAAACTCATCCTTTTTTATGGCTGCATAGTATTCCATGGTGTATATGTGCCACATTTTCTTAATCCAGTCTGTCACAGATGGACATTTGGGTTGATTCCAAGTCTTTGCTATTGTGAATAGTGCTGCAATAAACATACGTGTTCATGTGTCTTTATAGCAGCATGATTTATAATCCTTTGGGTATATCCCCAGTAATGGGATGGCTGGGTCAAATGGTATTTCTAGTTCTGTATCCTTGAGGAATCGCCACACTGTCTTCCACAATGGTTGAACTAGTTTACACTCCCACCAACAGTGTAAAAGTGTTCTTATTTCTCCACATCCTCTCCAGCACCTGTCATTTCCTGATTTTTTTAATGATTGCCATTCTAACTGGTGTGAACAAAGCTGGAGGCATCATGCTACCTGACTTCAAGCTATATTACAAGGCTACGGTAACCAAAACAGCATGGTACTGGTACCAAAACAGAGATATAGACCAATGGAACAGAACAGAGTCCTCAGAAATAATACCACACATCTACAGCTATTTGATCTTTGACAAACCTGAGAGAAACAAGAAATGGGGAAAGGATTCCCTATTTAATAAATGGTGCTGGGAAAATTGGCTAGCCATAAGTAGAAAGCTGAAACTGGATCCTTGCCTTACTCCTTATATGAAAACTAATTCAAGATGGATTAGAGACTTAAATGTTAGACCTAAAACCATAAAAACCCTAGAAGAAAACCTAGGGAATACCATTCAGGACATAGGCATGGGAAAGGACTTCATGTCTAAAACACCAAAAGTAACAGCAACAAAAGCCAAAATTGACAAATGGGATCTAATTAAACTAAAGAGCTTCTGCACAGCAAAAGAAACTACCATCAGAGTGAACATGCAACCTACAGAATGGAAGAAAATTTTTGCAATCTACTCATCTGACAAAGGGCTAATATCCAGAACCTACAAAGAAATCAAACAAATTTACAAGAAAAAAACAAACAACCCCATCAAAAAGTGGACAAAGGATATGAACAGACACTTCTCAAAAGAAGACATTCATATAGCCAATAGACACATGAAAAAATGCTCATCATCCCTCACCATCACAGAAATGCAAATCAAAACCACAATGAGATACCATCTCACACCAGTTAAATAAGGTGTTATAATTAGCTGTGTCTTATGTTAAATTGTTGTTTAGGTATCCCACAGCTGTTGTCGCTACTGTAAATGAAAACTTTATTTTCAAAGGCGTTTTCTATTTATGTGCTAGTATTAATAAAGCAATAGATTTTTGTATGTTGATCTTATATCCAACAAAAGTTGCTCAGTTCTTATTAGTAATGTCTTTTGAGTCTCTTAGATTTTTCTGTATGTGGATGATCCACTCATGATAAATGATAACAACTTTATTTCTTTCCATCCTAATCCTTATGTTTCTTCTCCTTATATCCTTATGTCCTACTTTACGGGCAGGGACTTCCAATACACGCTTTGATGAATAGAGTCACTGTCCACGGGTATCCTTGTGTTAATCCTGTTTTCAAAAGTATGTTACCATGGATTTACAATTACATATGTATCTGTTTCTATAGGTTTTGGTATTTATGTTTTTTCAGTTTAAGTAAGTTCCTGTCTGCTTTCTAGTTTGATTATTTTGAGTGTTGAATTTTATCAAACATTTTTCTCATCTGTTGATATGATTATGCTTCTCCTATAAACTGTTAATGTAATACATTAACAGCTATTCTAACATTTAATCAATCTTGCAGTCTTAGAATAAACTCAACTTGCTAATGATATATTTTTATGCATATTGCTGTGCATAATGTATATTTTTATGCATATTGCTGTGTCTGTTTGGCTAATACTTTATTTAGAGCTACTGCATCTATATTCTTTTTTTTTTTTTTTTGAGACGGAGTCTCGCTCTGTCGCCCAGGCTGGAGTGCAGTGGCCGGATCTCAGCTCACTGCAAGCTCCGCCTCCTGGGTTTACGCCATTCTCCTGCCTCAGCCTCCCGAGTAGCTGGGACTGCAGGCACCCGCCACCTCGCCCGGCTAGTTTTTTGTATCTTTTAGTAGAGACGGGGTTTCACAGTGTTAGCCAGGATGGTCTCCATCTCCTGACCTCGTGATCCGCCCGTCTCGGCCTCCCAAAGTTCTGGGATTACAGGCGTGAGCCCCTGCGCCCGGCTGCATCTACATTCTTAATGAGACAGGTTGCAGTTTTCCCTTCTTGTATTGTCCTTGTCTCTTTTTGGTATCATACTTAGTAGACATGTAAAACGAATTTAGCACATTCCTGAACACTCTATTCTCAGAAGCAATTTGTGTAAGATAGGGATTATGTGTTACTTGAATGTTTGGTAGAACTTGCCCATCGAACTATCTGGGCAGTACTCTATATATTTCATTATATCAAACCTTAAATTACGTAGTTTAAGTTTCTGTATCCTTTGGCAGGCTTTTTTTGGCATTTGAATGATGAGTTATGATATAGGTGAACTTCTCAGTTATGTTAAAATCTCCCTCCATGATTAGGTATTTGCCCATTTCTCCCTGCAATTCTGTCAATCTTTGGTTTATATTTTTTGAAACTATATTACTAGATAATTCAGAGATATCATCCTGCTATTCTTTGTATCGTTCCTGTATTTCTTTGAATCATAATTTTAACTATCCTCTTCTGCCTAAGTCTATTTTTTAATGATGTTACTATTGCTATGCTAGCTTTTTTGAATAGTACTTGCTTGATATGTTCTCTTTCTCCCCTCCAATTTAAAGTTTTTAACTTTTAACATTTCTACTTTGTTTTATGTGTAGCTTTTGTAAGTGATGTATAGCTGGATTTTTAAAATATTTCTTTTCTTTTTCCTTCTCTCTCTCTCTCTCCTTTTCTTTTTTTCAGGGTCTCATTCTGTCGCCCAGGCTGGAATGCAGTGGTGTGATCATAGCTCACTGCAGCCTCAACCTCCCAGGCTCAAGTGATCCTCTTGCCTCCTGCCTCAGCCTCCTGAGTAGCTGAGACTACAGGTGCACACCACCACACCAGGCTAATTTTTAAATTTTTTGTGCAGATGAGGGTCTTGCTACGTTGATCAGGCTGGTCTCAAACTCCTGGCCTCAAGTGATCCTCCTACTTTGGCCTCCCAAAGTACTGGGATTCTGAATGTGAACCCAGCCTAAAATATTTCTATATGACAAACAGAAATATTTGTCTCTTAACTGGAAAATGTGTTTCATTAACATTTATGGTAATTATTGGTATATTTTGATTTAGTTTTAGCAAATAATATTGTACTTTTAACTTATCCTTCTTTGTGCTTTTCTTTCCTTCTTCATTGATTTTTTTTTAATAGATCAAGTCTTTCTTTAAAAATTCCCCCTGCTCCTTCTGTTTGGATGCCTATGTCCGTTTAGTAGCTGTCCTTAAAATTATAACGAACATTTTTGAGCAAAGCAAAATTAGTTAATTTTTTTATCATCCTCCTGAGCAATTAAAGGATTGGAGAATCCTATTACTGAACATAAAAGCAGTACATTTTAGATTATTTCCTTATATCTGTCTTCCAGTTCATTAATATTCTTTTCAGCTTTGCCTAATTTGCCACTTAATCCATGCCTGTAGCTCTTAAAAATTTCAATTAACTTTTAATTCTAGAAGTTATATTTGGTTCTTTTAAAAAATCACCTAGCCTTTTTCTTTTTGACAATGTCTTATTCTTTTCTCATATTTTCAATTCCTTCTTTTACAGCTTCAATAGTTTTAAACATATTTATTTTCTAGTTTTTGGCTGATATTTCAACTAAATGAAGTTCTTGGGGAGGGGTGTCTAATTCTTTTTGGTTTCTGCTGATTCTCATTTATAGTGGTTTGCTTCCTCATATGTTCAAATATCACTGTGAATTCTTTTTTTTTTTTTTTCCCCACAGTGGCAGACAGTATATATTTGAATTCCAAACATGTCTGAGGGCAGGCCCAAATTCACAAACTCAGAGGGACCTTGTAGAGTCCAAAGAGAGATATGGTTGCTTCCTACCTTTTTGTGCTAGGGCAAAGTGGGATTGTACCTACTGAAATGCAGTATGTAACCCTCTGAGGGTCCTGGATTTCATGAGGGTCTCTCTTCTAACTCTCTACCTTTGGCCTAAGCTTTGCTTCCACATGGTCACCAACATTTGGTGGTTATAGAACTATTAACCCCTATCTCACTTCACTCCTATTCCAGAGGGACCCTAGCATCAGCTCATGGGATTGTTATTTTTGCTTTCCTCTATCTTTGGCCCCTGGATTTTTCCCTTACTTTAACGGGAGCTCATCTGTACCTTTTAAGTTTTTATTAATATAATGCGACCACAGGCCTGTATATATTGTTAGAAGCAGAAATCTCTAAGTTTACTTTTAAAACATGATCCTTGCCTTGAAACCTTGTAGAATAATATAATGTCCACATATTACCAAGTTATGAAAAGAAACATACCTAAATAACTAAATAAGTATACTCATTTTCCCCCCAGGTTTTTCCCCCCATTTTAGGTTTACCCAGTTGTACTGTGTTGTTTGTCATAGGCCAGGCACGGTGGCTCACGCCTGTAATCCTAGCACTTTGGGAGGCTGAGGCAGGTAGATCGCCTGAGGTCAGGAGTTCGAGATTAGCCTGGCCAACATGGTGACACCTCGTCTCTACTAAAAATACAAAAATTAACTGGGCGTGGTGGCAGGTGCCTGTAATTCCAGCTACTCAGGAAGCTGAGGCAGGAGAATCGCTTGAACCCAGGAGGTGGAGGTTGCAGTGAGCCGAGATCACGCCATTGCATTCTAGCCTGGACAACGAGAGCGAAACTCAGTCTCAAAAAAAAAAAAAAAAAAAGAAACACAAAAAAGTCTATAAAAGTATAGGTGCAACTCCAGAAGTATTAAAGACAAGATAGCTCGGATTGGACTTGACTTCCAGAGCCATACAATTATTAATATGTTGGTTTATCTTGGAATCAGACCATTTTCAGTTTCAACCTGTAAAACAGCGTACAAAGGAAATATGGAAAGTTTTCTATATATAAAGGGTTGTGAAATAATAACAGCTCACAGGAAATG
Source organism: Macaca thibetana thibetana (assembly GCF_024542745.1). Classification (NCBI taxonomy): domain Eukaryota; kingdom Metazoa; phylum Chordata; class Mammalia; order Primates; family Cercopithecidae; genus Macaca; species Macaca thibetana. The sequence goes on from NC_065579.1 coordinate 60,096,647, forward strand.
CTGAAATTATGATTTGCTTCAGTACCCTCTGAGACCTTCAGTCTCCCCTACCACCCCTCCTTCATCCCCATTGCTATCAATTCAAGTTACAACAGCTAATTCTCAGGAGAACAGTGAAAGCCTAGTTTCCTTCCTCTTTCCCCTCTGACCCTCCTCCAGTTAATCTGACTGCAGTGTAAACCTTTGCAGTTTAATATTGTGCAACTTCCACATTTCCCTCGCCCTCCCACCAAGCCCCCTCCCCCACCAAATTCAGGGGAACTCCCGTTACCGCAGTGCCACCAGCATTACTCATTCATCCCCATTCAGGCTTTCCCCAGCATTTATTAAGGGCTCTCCGCTCCAGCCTCTCACTCTCATTCTCCTCCGCTCAAATTCAGCTCACTTGAGAGTCTCCTCCCGCCAGCTGTGGAAAGAACTTTGCGTCTCTCCAGCAATGCATCTCCTTGCGATTCTGTTTTGTGCTCTCTGGTCTGCAGTGTTGGCCGAGAACTCGGATGATTATGATCTCATGTATGTGAATTTGGACAACGAAATAGACAATGGACTCCATCCCACTGAGGACCGTAAGTTCACTTTAACTGTTTCTCTGCTAGCCCTAACTACATATCCACCTCTTGGTCTAAATAACACATGTATACTTTGTAGCCAGTGAGACGAGTTAAAAATTTACAGTTTGTTTTGCAAAAGTGAGAAGCACTTGAAGAAAGATGGAGGTTTCAAAGTTATTTCTGGAACGTACATAATGGGTTGAATCATATAAAATCGCCGATATTTGACTGTTTTGAGCTACATAACCGGCGATTTCATAGGGTACAACTTAATCTATACCTGAATGAATGATTTCCGTCGTTTTTGAGACATTTACATGCTGTTTTTCGGAGGTGTCCTTAAAGGGAAGGGGGATGCCAGGGAAGGGGGATGCCAGGGACGGGCTGCAACTTGGCACCACCGAGGGAGGTCAGCTTTTACAAAGCACATCCAAGGCAGGCCTGGGCGGACTGGTAACGTGTGTGTATCCCGCGCTCTAGCCACGCCGTGCGACTGCCGTCAGGAACACTCCGAATGGGACAAGCTCTTCACCATGCTGGAGAACTCGCAGATGAGAGAGGGCATGCTGCTGCAAGCCACGGACGACGTCCTGCGGGGCGACCTGCAGAGGCTGCGGGAGGAGCTGGGCCGGCTAGCGGAAAGCCTGGCGAGGCCATGCGAGCAGGGGGCTCTCGCGGAGGCCAAGCTGGCTAGTGCTCTGGACGAGCTGCTGCAGGCGAGCCGCGACGCGGGCCGCAGGCTGGAGCGCCTGGAGGGCGCGGAGACTCAGCGCCCAGAGGAGGCGGGGCGCGCCCTGGCCGCGATGCTGGAGGAGCTGCGGCAGACGCGAGCCGACCTGCACGCAGTGCAGGGCTGGGCGGCCCGGACCTGGCTGCCGGCAGGTAAGGAGGCAAGCGGGGCCCGGACCTCCCACTGCGGCTTTGTTCCGGGAGCGCGCTTAACGGCAAGCCAAGCCAGGCCAGGCCACCTTCTAGGGGAAGCTTTCATGGGAAGCACACACACACACACACACACACACACACACCCCTCTATTTCTGCATGCGCGGTCACAGAGCTCAGGCACACCATACAAGGCGGGAAAATTGGCTTTAAAAAAGTATTCCTCAGTCCTAAGGAACCCTAAAGAGAGTTGTGGAGGTAACCCTTACAGTCTTGAAATAGACTTCTAGGGCCCCTGACACCCGATCCGACTAGGCGCTGCAGGAGTCCACTGGCCCGTTATAACCGTGACCCTTCTTGCCGCCCAGCTTCCCTCCGTTAGGGATTTCCACGTCTTCTAATTTTATCCTGTCTCTGTCTTTAGAGGAGCTCTGGTTTCCCGCACTATTTCAGGGCCCAGGCTAACATTTAGGGATGTTTTCCAGCCCCTCAGACAGCCACTCCTCTCCGCCCCTTCTCAGCAAGAAACTTGAGACTGAATATCATCTCCTGAAGGGTCAGCGGAATTCTCCAGGGGTCCCCCAGTCCCCGGGGTTTGTAGAATTAGCGCGACAGGGGAGGTCGGAGGGTGTGCAGTTTGGGATTCAGCGTGGAAGAGTCAGGTGTAGGAGCCAATACGTGTAGGCGATCCCAGCTCCAACCCAGGGATTCAGAGAATTGGGACCAAACAGGTGAGAGACTGTTCAAACCAGAGACAACCTCTCAAAATCCCATGTGACACTCCATGAATCTCCAAACAGACATGGGTTCCCAAAATAATACATTCTAAAGATGGTTAAAAGAAAGAAACAGAAGATTCGGAGCCAAGCAATACTCCTTTGTATGCCAAAACTTCTAAGAAATGATGGTGTGACAATCATTTTGGATTATATTAGAAAATCAGTGTCCTAGGTAAGAAAATATAACTTGCATTTCTCCTGAGAATCCTTCCCTATATTTCCAAGAAAACAACTTTTGCTGGATGGGGAGGGGGAAGAAGCATGTTTCATTTAAAATTACAGAACTTTATGTAATGAGAGCATGTTTCATTTAAAGTTACAGAAACCACACCATATTTCCTAAATATTTGAGGGGTGCTTATCAGTAAATACCAAATAGGGCTTCAGAGGAGAAAAAGCATAAATTCAAATGTACAGTAGATTTTCAATGTGACAGGAGAGAAATTAGAATTCTGCAGCCATTTTAATGGATGAAATGTCTTGTGTTTTGCAAACCACATAAAGTCATTGTACACTTAATGCACCCGAAAAACTGAAGAATTACTCTATTTTTTATCTTCATCTTTGCATATTAGTTAGAGCAGAAGAGGGATGTATTTCTGAATTCTAAAATGTTAATCCTTATTACATCCGATAATACTTTTACCCATAGGCTTTGATTTATCTTCTCTCGGTCTCCAGCCAGCTTGGCTCCTAATCATTCTGTTGTTAGCCTCCTAAGAACCTGGTTTTAATTTTGTTTGGTCTTTGATAATCAGAAAAACCTATTAGTTAAAAGCCATTTCATAAGAGAGTTTCTGACATTTTAAAGAGGTATTAAGAGCCTCGTTTTGGGGTATTGCTGGTCCCCAAAAGAAGATGACCAAAAATAGCCAACATGCGGTTCCAGTCCATGAACTTATACAGCCAGTGTAGCCTATAGGGAAGCTGAGTCTCTGAGATGCAATCCAGGACTGCTTTGGAATGCAATCCTGACTGCCTGGGCTTATTTAAAGAGGAAATCACTTAATTAGATTGCAGTAGGCACCCTCTTGAACACTACTTTACTGAAACTTTATAGAGACTATGTCAAATGCCCATGGATATGGTGATTTTTTCAATGATTTTTATTTGATTTTAATTAACACAGATAGAAAAAAAGATGTACCTAGCAATTTCATTTGAAATAAGAATCACTGCGTCATTAAAAATTAATTTTAAAAAATCTTCAGAAGTTCAAATTATTTAGTGAAAAAGAATCAAAGCATGACAGGGCCAGTTTTGTGTTTTAGTATTGTAGTTACTTTTATATGATTATCTGAATGTCAATATTTTATTTGACTATCCCTAATACTAAAGGATAAGGTCCATAGTTGTTTAATGTTTTCAGAATAAAGCCTAGCCCTGAGCCACTTGTAGGAACCTGACGTAGTTTACCATACTTTTACATGGATGTTTGGGTTCTGCAAGTTCTCTTTACCAGTTATTCTGGAACCGTACTGGGAGTTTGCTTTTCAAAGTTATCTTATGGAAAATCTTCTTTAGGTTGTTATACCTGCCCTAATTTAGGTGTTTTTTAAAAAAAAACCTAAATACACACACACACATATATATACACACATTTATATACATATATGTATGTATACATACACATACACATATGTGTATATATACATATATACATATGTGTGTATACATATATGTATATGTATGTATACATATGTATATATGTATATATACACGTATATATGTATACATATCTATATAAGTATATATACACATGTATATATACACACATATATACACACATATATATACACACACACGCACACACACATGTATATAGATGCAGAGCTCACCTGTTCTTTCCCAGGGACACGTAAAAGGTTTTCGTTTCAGCATCTCCAGCTTCCCAAATTGCTAAGTCGCCTTGAGATGGACAGTGATGGTAACTTACTGAGCTTTCCACCTCAGATTTGAAAGTCCCCCTCCCAAGTGCTCTTTAGCAGAAACATGTTCTCCAACCAGGCCCCTTGAAAGAATGTACTTCTCTTAAAGATTTTCAGTTACTGCTTAAATAGTAATTATAAGCCTATGGACAAAGTAGAATTTTTAAACGTATTTTTGGTCTATTCAGCTCTTGAGTGCTACATACTTGCTGCTTACAGACTTGCAGAATATTAGGAGCAGAATGGAAAGGCCTTTTTAAGGTAACACTAAAGCCTAGAGAAATTATGGGGCTCATCCAAAGTTGCACAGCTCATTAGTAGTAACACCATCTGGATTCTAGCCCTCCTAGAGAAATCTAGGGGTTCTATTAATAAGAGGCAATGTAGTGTGCTGGTTAAGGGCATGGCCTCTGTGACCAGACTGCAAAAGTTCAAACTCTAGTTTTACTACTTATCAGCTATGTAAACATAGATAAGTTACTTTTACCTAAGTTTTCTCATCTGTAAAATAGGAATGTAAAAGACTATCTCTTAGGGTTAGCATGAGGATGAAAATGACATACAAAGTGATTAGAACAGTATCTGATACATAGTGAATGCCCAATAAGCTTAGTCATCATTATTATACATTGTTGCCTTTCAAAGGCAGTTTTCTAAAAACTGTGCAAAGTTTACAAATATCTGAGAACATTTGGTGTATTAAAATGTATTCTGCAGGCTGGGTGTGGTGGCTTATGCCTGTAATCCCAGCACTTTGGAAGGCTGAGGCAGGTGGATCACAAGGTCAGGAGTTTGAGACCAGCCTGGCCAATGTGATGAAACCCCATGTCTAAACAAAATACTAAAATTAGCTGGGCGCAGTGGTGTGAACCTGTAGTCCCAGCTACTTGGGAGGCTGAGGCAGGAGAATCGCTTGAACCTGGGAAGCGAAGGTTGCAATGAGCCGAGATCGCACTACTGCAATCCAGCCTGGGTGACAGAGTGAGACTCTGTCTCAAAATAAATACATAAATAAATAAATAAATAAAATAAAGTATTCTGCAATAACATCAGTATCCTAGAATTTTGCTGAAAAATGCATGTTGGTAAAGGCTAAATGGAGCGAACCAGGTCTACTGAATTTCATAGGTTTATTATTTTAGGAAGCTGGTGGTGGCAAAAAGAGAGAACCCGGTTGGGTTCTGAATTCTTGGAAATTATAGAATTATTGTCTGAAGTTAACTGATAGTGATTCAACTTTTTTTTTTTTTAAAAAAAGCAGTAACAAAATATGCAAATTGGAAGGGGAGGTAGTTATGGCTTTTGTTATTTTGTGGGTTTGGACTAGTTGGCTCTTCTATTTGCATGCTTTCTCTTCATTTCGATGCTTCATTGGATAAGACAATTGGCTTTCCTTTTTCTCATTTTCTTTGCTCTGCAGAGATTACAGTTGAAGCTTCTTAAGTCATAATGTAGGGTTTCATATAGCTTTCAATTGTAGTCATTAAAATGCTTATGTTGAAATAACTAATGCCAGAATAATTCTGAATAAATTTATAGTTTCTTTAATATTCTTCTTGTTTTCTTGCTACTCTAGGTTGTGAAACAGCTATTTTATTCCCAATGCGTTCCAAGAAGATTTTTGGAAGCGTGCATCCAGTGAGACCAATGAGGCTTGAATCTTTCAGTGCCTGCATTTGGGTCAAAGCCACAGATGTGTTAAACAAAACCATCCTGTTTTCCTATGGCACAAAGAGGAATCCATATGAAATCCAGCTGTATCTCAGCTACCAGTCCATAGTGTTTGTGGTGGGTGGAGAGGAGAACAAACTGGTTGCTGAAACCATGGTTTCCCTGGGAAGGTGGACCCACCTGTGCAGCACCTGGAATTCAGAGAAAGGGCTCACATCCTTGTGGGTAAATGGTGAACTGGTGGCTACCACTGTTGAGATGGCCACAGGTCACACTGTTCCTGAGGGAGGAATCCTGCAGATTGGCCAAGAAAAGAATGGCTGCTGTGTGGGTGGTGGCTTTGATGAAACATTAGCCTTCTCTGGGAGACTCACAGGCTTCAATATCTGGGATAGTGTTCTTAGCAATGAAGAGATAAGAGAGACTGGAGGAGCAGAGTCTTGTCACATCCGGGGGAATATTGTTGGATGGGGAGTCACAGAGATCCAGCCACATGGAGGAGCTCAGTATGTTTCGTAAGTGTTGTGAAACTCCACGTGAAGCCAAAGAAAGAAACTCACACTTAAAATACATGCCAGTTGGGAAGGTCTGAAAACTCAATGCTTAATAGGAACACTTGAGACTAATGAAGGAGAGAGTTGAGATCAATCTTTATTTGTACTGGCAAAATAGTGAATAAACAGTTGAAGGAAAGACATTGGAAAAAGCTTTTGAGGATAATGTTACTAGACTTTATGCCATGGTGCTTTCAGTTTAATGCTGTGTCTCTGTCAGATAAACTCTCAAATAATTAAAAAGGACTGTATTGTTGAACAGAAGGACAATTGTTTTACTTTTCTTTGGTTAACTTTGTTTTGGCCAGAGATGAATTTTACATTGGAAGAATAACAAAATAAGATTTGTTGTCCACTGTTCATTGTTATTGGTGTGTACCTTATTACAAAAAAAAGATGATGAAAACATATTTATACTACAAGGTGGCTTAACAACTATAAATGTAGTTTATGTGTTATAATCGAATGTCACTTTTTTGAGAAGATAGTCATATAAGTTATATTGTAAAAGGGATTTGTATTAATTTTATTAAGACTATTTTTGTAAAGCTCTACTGTAAATAAAATGTTTTATAAAACTAGCTCATGTCATTTAATTATAAATTTTAGAGACGTTTTGGAGCAAACTCATACTTTTCTCTTTTCATTTAAAGTAGGCAATTAGTTTTCAGACACTATTATGTGAACAGCATGGTTAATATTGTTAGGAATGAACAACTATAGACTTAAGTTTGGCTTCCTATAAATCATAAGCAAGAAATATTATCTCTACCAAGTCAATTCATCTCTGTGGGTTTTAGTTTTCTCAGCTGAGAAATCAAGGAATTGATGAAATAAGAATCTCTAGGACTCTTCCCATTTGACAATTCTAGGAGCTTATACAACAGCTTTCTGTACTGTGTAACATAAAAACAAACACCAAACATGAATCATCACAGTTCCCCAGATACACATGATGCTTGCAAGACATGGCTTAGGAATGTTATTTGGGAGACCTAAGAATCTGGAAAAGAACTCCTGCCCTGAAAGCACACCCCTTTCTCTTACTTACTCAGGAGGGAAAGGTCAAGCCCCTTCACACTGTGGACTTGGAGGTAATTTCCCCACCATGCTAGCATTCTCCTGTAGAGTCTATGTGAGGGCTGATAGAAGGGCCTCACAAAGCTGCTTCTGAAATGAGGTGGACTCACAGTGATCATACGTCCTCCTAAAGATAGGGCATGGAGAGCCACAGGACGTTTTCTCTTCATGAGGTTTGGAGACAGGACCAGGAGTAATTTTGTAACTAACTAGCTAGGTGTCAGACAAGTTACATAACTCCTTTGGATCTTCTCAGTAAAAGGAGATGATTGGACTCAGTGCCTTTCAGCAATAAAATTCCATGAATCTAATAATTTTTGTGTATGTTCATCATATAAGTATAGCTTCATCCCATTTGTGAAACCCACAAAAGAAGCTAAGTCTCTAAGAAAATCACTTATAGTTAGGGGCTGATAGACCAGTCTCAGACTCTTGGAGATCACATAATTCAAGGCTCTAGGCACACTGGGCACATGCAAAGTCCCTATCTAGCCATTGTCTATATGACTTGAACTCCCAGCTGGAAGAAGAAAAACTAGACCCAAAACTTAGGCAGAAAATTAGGCATGATTTAAATTCCTTTACACGCTGCAACACGAATTATACATGTTTAAGTGATGCCAGATGTTGCAGGCCAAGATAAATGCAAATTCATATGCTGGCAGAATGTAATGTAAGAAAACTTTTAATTTTTTAAAGTAATTACATGTTTATGGCAAAGAACAAACAAATAGAAGAAAATAAAATAATTCTTGGGTTAAAAAAATAGAAATTTCATCTGCTAGAGCAGTAAGTCTAGCTAGGAGTTCTATGGACTTATAATTGTTCCCAGATATTCATTTTCTCTCTTTCCATAAATGAGAGAATCCTAGCTTTAGTGGCACATGTGACCGCTCAGAGTAAATTCTATATTTTTCAACGTTGCCTGCAGCTTGATGCAGCCATGTAACTATGTTCTGACCAATGCTGAAACATTACATGTGATTCGTTTCCTCCTTCTGTCTGATTGGAATATGGTAATGGGCTGAATTTCGGCAACCATCTTAGACCATGAGACTCCATGCAACAATACAGAAGAAGCATGGGTTTCTGATCGTTGTGAAGCCATCTAGCCATCCCTGGGCTGCCTGCACTCACTGCAACCCCACTTTGTAGGTTGAAGGTGAAATCTGGTGAATTTCATTCACCAAATACTGAGGCATCACCATATTACAGCATAGTAAACTAATTGTGCAAGATGACTCAAACTATTAGGAGGAAAGATTTCTTTTATGTGAGAGAAAAATATACTTGTGTCGTGTTTAATCTTTTAGTTGGTTGATCATTCAATCTAATTTTGATCCAGTAATTTTTATTTTAATTTTAAAAACTACAGCCAGGCAGGTGGCTCACACCTGTAATACCAGCACTTTGGGAGGCTGAGCCAGGCGGACCACGAGGTCAGGAGATCAAGACCATCCTGGCCAACATGGTGAAACCCCATCTCTACTAAAAATACAAAAAATGAGCCGGACATGGTGGCACGCACCTGTAGTCCCAGCTACTCGGGAGGCTGAGGCAGGAGAATCACTTGAACCTGCAAGGTGGAGGTTGCAGTGAGCCATATTGCGCCACTGCACTCCAGCCTGACAGCAGAGTGAGACTATGTCTCAAAATATATAAATAAATAAATTAGCTGGGTGTGGTGGTGTGCTCCTGTAATCCCAGCTACTCTTGAACCTGGGAGGCGGAGACTGCAGTGAGCTGAGATCACACCACTGCACTCCAGCCTGGTAACAGAGTGAGACTCCATCTCAAAAAATAAAATAAAATAAAATAAAATAAAATACAACTACACACTTTATTCTCTCTAAAACACCCATAACCTAAACTTGGAAAATACATTTTACAAATTCTCGGGAAGTTGGATATCTGACTTAAAAAAAAACAACAACTAAGCAAATTAATGAGTTTGAGAATATATAGGTGTTAGCAAAAGGAGGAAATAAGAAATGTGTAAAACTGAGATAAAATATCTAAAGAGAAGTATCAGCATGCTGGCTTATGTTAGCACATTGTCACATATTTTCATTCACCAAATACTGAGGCATCACCATATTACAGCACAGTAAAATAATTGTGCAAGATGACTCAGACCATTAGGAGGAAAGATGTGTGTGTAATAAATATATATTATATATATACACATATATATTTATAAAATAATATTATTTGTGTGTGTAGAGTGAGCAACTGTCCTGGTTTCCCTAAGATAGTCCCACCTTTAGCACTGAAAGTTCCATGTCCTGGGAAGCCCTCAGTCCCAGGCAAACTGGAACAGTTTTTCACTCGAGTATATATGTAAGTACGTCCGGTAGAGCTAATTTTTTGGCAGAGATAATATATGAACTAAACACAGTTGATATATTTTCCTTGTCTATTACAATATAAATTGGCTTATAAGTATTAACACCTTTAAAATATATTCAGAACATTCTACTACCAAGTATATATTGTAGAATTGTAGAGCTTTCTATTTACAATTACTGGATTGACTTCACTTTAACGAAGAATTAGATTTGCAAACAAACGAGAAATTATAATTGATTTTTATTTCATTTCCTCTCAAATCTTAGATTAGAAATCTCTTCCCTGAGTTTTACTAAGGCCAAATGTTTCCAGAATTGTCTTTCAGCCACTTAAAAAATGTACTCCTAAGGTTAAAGTCTTGGTTAAAGTAATTGTATATGTTCGTTGATGTATTCTTGGATTCAGTGAACATGAACACTCGTATCGTTGATCCTTGCATCAAGTTTTATAAATCTGGAGTGTAGAAGACAAGTTTGCTGGGCTTGGGGTCAGAAATCCAGTATTCAAATCCTGGCACTATGACCTACTAACTTAATAACTGTAAGAAATCAGGCCTGTCAAGTAATCTCAATGAGTCTCAAATTAGTCAGGAAATTAGGGATAACAAGACTTGCCTACCTTGTTGAAAGGTTAGTAAGCAGATAATTTCAAAAAAGTGCTTTCTAAACCATAAAGTTATATTGAAAATAAGATAGTTATCTTAAAAAATGTTTTTCCAAGTTGTTTTGAGTGGATTGAAACATAAATAAGCAAGCAAACAAAAATACAAACAAATAAATGAATGTAAGGATTATTTTTCATTGTGGGTAAGTCATTTTCAGAGTTCAGCACACGAATGTCCAAATCTATGCAGGCCTTGTTCTACTTCACAGCAGCATCTACTGGCGAAGTCAAGAAGGTGCAAACTCTGACTTAGATCAGATCGAAGATTTGGTTAACAATTTAGAAGTCTTTTTCTGTTTTAAGATATCTCTGTTCCTTGATCCATATGTGCATTGTCTTTTTATATCTCTACATTTAATAGTTTTCTATGGGTATAAATATTCAGGTTGAATATTCTTAATAAGATTGCTTGGTAGCTTGTTTCCTAGAATATTTGATTAATAAATTATTTCTCAACAACTTGTTTTATGGTGAACTTAAAAACCACTTCCTTTAAGAATAATTGTATCATGAATTTTTAATGGTTAAGCATCTCCCTGGAGATTACAAAACTCCATGAGGGGATACGGTTCTGCTTCCAGTCTTTTTTTTTTTTTGAAACGAAGTCTTGCTCTGTCTCCCAGGCTGGAGTGAAGTGGCATGATCTTGGCTCACTGCAACCTCTGCCTCCCAGGTTCAAGTGATTCTTCTGCCTCAGCCTCCCGAGTAGCTGGGATTACAGGCACGTGCCACCTTGCCTGGCTAATTTCTTCATTTTTAGTAGAGATGGTGTTTCACCACGTTGGCCAGCTGGGCTCAAACTCCTGACAAAAAGTGATCTGCCCACCTTGGCCTCCCAAAGTGCTGGGATTACAGGCATGAGCCACAGTGCCCAACCTGCCTCCAGTCTTTTAATATGGACCTGGTACATAGCAAATACTCAATTGGTGATGACAAAAACAACCAGAATGATGATGATGATGATGATGATGATGATAATGATGATGATAGAAATCATGATAACCATTGATGAACGATGGGCCCAGAACTGCACAAAGCATAGACATTTTATCTATTTAAGTCTCATACATCCTATGTTATATATACTACAACTGTCATATTAGATGGGGGGACAATTTTCTATCTCCATTTCTCTGAGACTGCTCACCAAGCAGTGGTTTGAAATTTGTCTCACATGGAGAAAAAATGAGCTGAATTTATCATAATTAACTAGACAGTATTTTCCAGGTTATTGCCAGCAAGTAAAAAAGGAATTTGGACTCTTGATGAGATAATGTTACATTTTTATTCCAAAGACTTTCTACTTAAGTTTCCAATCATTTGAAGTCATTCTGTGACTTGTGCCAGAGGACCACGTAAAAGACATATTGATGGTGAGGCATATTTCTTTATTATGATCACTAATTCAGAAATGCGGAAAAAGGGACATTACTACTTTTAGATTAAATAGCAATGGTGTTCATTGCATCATGGAGTTTCAAATCAAAATTTTAAAAGGGCTTCCCTATAAACTCTCAGATAATCCATTGCAGTTATAGGGTCTTCAATAATATTTTCAGCTTTTTGAATGAAAGATATGCTAACTTGCGCTGCACTAAGCATTGGTTGTGCTTTTATTTATCAGTACTGAAAAGACATTACAGACCATTTTCATATGGCAAAGAACAAGTTTGGAGACTTATTCGGGAGCACTGGAAAACAACTTTCTTTTTTAAAAAGGTTCTGATGTTACAAAACATCACATTTTACTCCTGGAATGATTTAAGCAGAAAACAAATTCATTGCCCAAGTGATATGGTTTGGCTCTGTGTCCCCACCCAAATCTCATCTTGAATTGTACTCCCATAATTCCCACATGTTGTGGGAGGGACCCAGTGGGAGACACTTGACTCATGGGGGTGGTTACCCCCATACTATTCTCGTGGTAGTAAATAAGTCTCATGAGATTTGATGGTTTTATAAGGGGTTTCAGCTTTTACTACCTCCTCATACTCTCTTGCTGCCACCATGTAAGAAGTGCCTTTCACCTTCTGCCATGATTGTGAGGCCTCCCTAGCCATGTGGAACTGTGAGTCCAACGAATGTCTTTCTTTTGGAAATTGCCCAGTCTCAGGTACATCTTTATCAGCAGCATGAAAATGGACTAATACACCAAGTGACATCCTTATCTTATTTTTTAATTCAAGGGGAAACATTAATATTTCCCTAATAAGTATAATTTTAGTTTAGTTGTTTAGTATTAATAGATACCTTTTATCAGAATAAAGATGCTCCCTTTTATTTCTTGTTTGCTGAGAGATTTTTAAAATTTTACTAAAGAAGAGACTTAGATTTGTTTTGTGTATTTAGGTCTTTATTCCATCTGCTATTAATTTATGCATGTTGTGATGTGGACAATTGTCTCAAAACCATTTATTGAATAGTCTGTCCTTCTCTACTGTCAATATTCCCCTAACATATATACAGTTTCCATATATGCATGGATTTGTTTCTTGCCTCTCTGTTCTATTCCATGAGTTATTTAGCTATCTTACACTAGTGCTACACTGTCTTGATTATTACGATTTTATAATATATTGATATCTGGTAGGGAAATTACTGCCTCTTCCTCTCCCCCAACAATTCCCATCTTCTTCTCCTTCTGTGAAAATGTCTTGGCTATCTGTTTCACTTAATCTTGTAAATTTAAAAATCAGCTTGTCATCTTTCATGGAAACCTCTGTTGGTATTTTATCAAAATTTCACTAAATTTATTGAAAATTTACATCTTTGCCACATCAAACTCTCTCATCTGTGAACATGGTATATTTCTCCATTTTCTTATTTAATTGCTTTCAATACACTTTTATAATTTTATTCTCAAAAGCTACATTTTCCTGTAAGTATTATATATTTTTCTACTTTAATATTTTTAATTTTATATTTTCAATTTATTATGACCAGTATGGAAGAAAACAACTAATTTCTCTAAATTGATCTCACTTCCAGCACTTTACTGAAACTTGTCTTATTTTGTCTTAAAACTGATTGGAGAAGACTTACTTTTTTTTTTTTTTTTTTTTAATTGAGACAGGGGCTTGTCCTGTCATCCAGGCTGGAGCACAGTGGCACAATTACACCTCGCTGCAGCCTCAACCTCCTGGGCTCAAGCTATTTTCCCACTCCAGCCTCCAGAGTAGTTGAGACTACAGGTGCACACCACCCAGCCCAGATAAATTCTTTGATTTTTAATAGGAACGAGGTCTTGCTATGTTCCCCAGGCTCTTGAACTCCTGAGCTCAAGCGATCCTCTCACCTTGGCCTCCCAAAGTTCTGGGATTGCAGGTGCAAGCCACCATACCCAGCCAGAATATTTAAATGTTCTATTATAGACAATTATCACATTTTTCTAGAGAAAATTATTGTTTTGACCCTTCCTTTCTGATTGTTATAACTTTCATATATTTTTCTTATCTAGGCTAGGGCTTCTAGTGCCACAGTAAATAGAAGTAGATAGATTAGTATCCTCATCTCATTCCTGACTTTAAATGAATGCTTCTACTGCTTCACTATATATAATGAAACATATATACATATATTTATATATAGTGCTCTATCATTATCTATGTATATATCTCCTCATAATCATGTTAAGAAATTTCTCCAAAATTACTATTTTTGAATTTTGTTTTCATGAACAAACAGGTACTGAATTTTATGAGTTACTTGTTACTAATCACATGATGTTTTTCCTCTTTAGTCTTTTGCAATGTGGAATTATATCGAATATTAAGCCATCCTGCATTTGTGGGAGAAACTCAGCTAGGTCATTATGCATTTATAAAGTGGGTTTAACAATAGTTTTTCCCTCATAAGATATTGATAGAGAATTACATAGGTTAAAAAGTCAGTACCTGGTATATAGTAAGCACTCAGTAAATGTTAACTATTATTTACTTTAAGCACTGCTAGAGTCAATTTTGTTAAAATTTTTATTTATGATTTATGCATCTATGTTCATAATTAAGATGGGCCTGTATTTTTATTTCTCATACTGTCCTTGTCCGTGTTGATATCATGGTATTGATATCATGGCTATACTAGCCCTGTAGAATAAGGTGGAGAATGTTTTTCTGTTTCAGTTATCTGGGAAAGTTTAAAAGAGATTGTAATGATCTGTTCTTTGTATATTTGTTATAATTTTCCTGTAAAACTAATTGGTATGTTTTTTATTTTTAATTTTTTGCATGTGAGTCGATTTTAAAATACTGACACAATTGTCTTATTTGGTATAGAGATATTCAAGTTTTCAATGCCCTTAACTTTTAAGTATGAATTAAGATAACATTCCAATTATACCTTTAATCCTTCCTCCAAGAAGTAAGACCTTTTACAATTACCACTTACTGGGAGAATTCAGAGAATACAAAACAGACAAAATAACTCTGAACAATTTGAATAAAATAAATGTGTACTTAAATTTAACGTAAAAGTAAACATTACTTACATATAACCATTAATAACAAGAGGTAGCAACAATTGACTTAGAACAATTGAAATATTTGCCTTCAGGGATAAACACATAGGCCATTGGACAAAGTCTCTCACGATTCACTCATAAGCATAAAAGAGCATTTGGTTTGAAATCAGGCACAGGATGCAAATGGATGCATATAACACAATTGTTAAAAATATGATCAAGGAAATAATAGCAAACAAGTCTAACAGGCAAACACCCTGCCACAGCACAAGAGTCTCCTGGCCCCATCTGGTCAACTTTTTAATCAGTGTTTTAAAATGAAGACCAGAGTGGCTCTGCTCATAAAATTTACGAGATTTCAAATGTAAGTCAAGAGAAATCAAAGAGTGATTGTGTGATTGACAAAGAAGTGAATCTGATTTTAGGTTACCTTAAGGAAAATACAGTATCAATAGGGAGGATAAATCCATTTTAGTCCTCATAGGCAAGGAAACCAGAGCACATGCTGGGGAGGGCAGCCAAGCAGAGCAGGGGTCTGGGAACACCTTGCAAATGGATGCAGAAACAAATCATCATCTGCTGAGTGAGAAAACTGAGAGGGAAACTGAATGTTATGCCTAAGGAGGAAAAGAGGGAAGTGCAAAGGGAAGGCGTGGTGAGATATGAAAGTTGGAGCTAGTTTTTGAAAGTTTGTCATGTGAAAGAGGAACGAGGCTTTATTAGGCCCAAGAAAAGGGCCTTAGTCAAAAGTGGAAGGCCACAAGGGGAGAACTTCTAATTCAACAAAAGGAAGAAACATCTAGTACTCAGTTTTGTCCAGAGATAAAGTGGATTGTCACAGGAAACAGTGAGTGAGTTCCCTGGCAATAAAGGGATTCAAATATAGGAAGGCAAGTATGATTATCATCATCACTACCCTAGCTGATATTTATTGAAAGCTGACTATGTTTTGACATTATCGCATGTCATTGTCTCAACATCTATATGTACATATGAGGAAACAGAGGCTAAGAAAATAAAAATACAACCCAGTATTTGGTGGTGCTAAGATTACATCATGAAAGTAGACTTTACAGTGAAATGGTCAGGGTTTGAATATTGCTTTTAACTTCTCTAGGCTTCAGCTTGCTCACTTACAAAATGGCATGTGGACATTTGTATTCTTTCATTCCCCACTATTCATTCACCTACTGTTGGCAACAGTCCTGGGTTTCTTTTGGGGATCTACTCCTCCTCTACTCCCTATCTATGTGGCTTTGGTGCAGCCGACTCCCATTCCCTGCTTTGAGGGTGGCTCATGACCTAAGCCTGACCAATTGATGTACAGTATCCCCTGGAAATAATGATGGATTGGTTCAGAAATGTTCATGTGGCCTGTGTCAGATCAAAGAGAAAAAAGAGACTGGATGTGAACTTTCTTTTTCTTAATCGGTGTTCATGATGATGTGAGCTGGAAGATGCAGAGGCCTACACCAATCACGAAAGTAAAACCCATCCTGAGGAAGCAGGGCTGAGAATTGACCTTTGGGATACCATTGAACCCTGAATCAACCATCTGAGAAGTCTGGTATACTCGTGGACTTTGCAGGTATGTGTGCCAAGGAGAGGTTGTTGTTGCTCCTCTTTCTCCTCCGCTTCCTTCTCCTTCTCTTCTTCCTCATCATCAAGTCATTTACATCTGTAGATTTCTGTTACCTAAAATACTACTAACTGGTAAAATGGCATAATAATAGGACTTCTTTAATGAGGTTCTTGTGGGTATTGAATGATATAATGGGTATAAATGGCTTAATACAATATCTGACATCAGAAATGCACGCAGCAAATTTTAGCCATTGTAGCTATTATTAGTGTTTTTGTAATTATTATCTTCATCATTGAATGGATGACCATTCAATATATTTTATAGAAGTAGAAATATGGGAAAATAAGCATTAGTGTACTGTAAGGCAAAGAAGACCTAAAGAGGAGAAAAACTATAAGTAATGAAAAAAGAAATCCCATGATGACTCCTCAGGCCGTTTGGTAGGGGATGTAAGACAAAGAATTGCAGAGCAGAAAACTTACTAATCAGAGACAGCAAGATCCCTTCTGCTTTGCAACTTAAAGTTTGACGGGCTTATGTGAGTGGTAATGGAGTTTTATAGTCACATCAGTCTTAAAACTCCAAACCCTGAAAGAGGTAGCCCCAACCTTTCATAGGTCAAATTACCATTCATTTTATGATAATTTTCATAGTGCCAGATCAAATAAACCAAATTGTTTATTTCAAATGCTTGCAGTGAATTTAGAAAGTCTACTTCGTGTTTCAAAGATTTCGTTGTCATCGAAAAAGGATTTTTTAAAAACCCATAGATGAGCTAAGTTTTTGGCACCAATAAAGGGCTAATTCATTTTTTTTTTTTTCATAAATCTGTTACTTGCAAGTCTGACTATCATGGTTTTAAAATGTGTGGTGTGCATAAATGTTTTAAATTCCTATAAAATCTGTTTCAAAAATGTAGCCAAGGTGTTGAAAAAAAACATAATTGCTTTTCTGGGCTTTAAGCAAATTTAATATTACATATAAAGTGAAATTGGGGATTTAATCCTGTGGCCAAAAGAAATTGGAAATGAAAATACTGACTAGTATTATTAATGACAAATCTTTAGAGGGAAGCACAGGTTGAGTGATAAACTTCCACTGTCATGCTGGAGTTCAGACATACCTAGCAGACCATTGGAGTGCCTGGTCAGAAGTCTTGGAATGGTACTAAGAACCCACCTTAGGAATGTCTGGTACAATGAACTTAAGTTAGGAACAAAACTTTAGTTCTTGGAAGGAAATAGGCGTTTTGAGAATTAAAGTATTAATTTGTTGGTAACCACAACTCCTGGGTGAATAGTTGAGCCCAGGGGAAGGAAAGACAGCTTTAGATAAAACAATAATCTATTTTATTTTAGTTTTTCAACTTTTAGAGTCAAGGAAACATGTGCAGGTTTCTTAAAGGCTATATTGCATGATGCTGAGGTTTGGGGTACAATTGAACCCATCACACAGTTAGTGAGCACAGTACCCAATAAGTAGTTTTTCTATCCTTGCTCCCCACTTCCTAGCCCTCTTTCAGTACCCCAGTGTCTATCATTCCCATCTTTATGTCCACATGTACCCAATGATTAGTTCCCACTTATAAGTGAGAACATGTGGTGTCTGGTTTCTGCATTAATTCGCTTAGGATAAAGGCCTCTAGCTGCATCTATGTTGCTGCAAAGGACATGATTTTGTTCTTATTTATGGTAGCATAGTATTCCTTGGTGTATATGTACCACATTTTCTTCATCTAATCCACTGTTGATGGGCACCTAGGTTAATTCCATGTCTTTGCTATTGTAAATAGTGTTGCAATGAAGATATGAGTGCATGTGTCTTTTTGGTAGAAGGATTTATTTTCCTTTGGGTATATATACCCAGTAGTGGAATTGCTGGGTCAAATAATAGTTCTATTTTAACTTCTTTGAGAAATCGCCAAACTGCCTTTCACAGTGGCTGAACTAATGGGCACTCCCACAAATAGTGCATAAGCATTCTCTTTTCTCCGCAGCCTTGCCAACATCTATTGTTTTTTGAATTTTTAATAATAGCCATTCAGACTGGTATGAGATGGTATCTCACTGTGATTTTGATTTGCATTTCTCTGATGATTAGTGATATGGAGCATGTTTTCCTATATTTGTTGGCTGCTTTTATGTCTTCTTTTGAGAAGTGTCTGTTCAGGTCCTTTGCCCCCTTTTTTTTCTTTAAGTTCAGGGGTACGTGCGCAGTTTTTTTTATATAGGTAAACTTATGTTATGGCGGTTTGTTGTACAGATTATTTTGTTACCTAGGTATTAAGCCCAGTACCCATTAGTTACTTTTCTTGATCCTCTCCCTCCTCTCACCCTTCACCCTCCAATAGGCCCCAGTATCTTTTGTTCCTCTCTATGTGTCCAGGTATTGTCATAATTTAGCTCCCACTTGTAAGTGACAACATCTGGTATTTGGTTTCCTGTTCCTGTGTTAGCTTGCTAAGGATAATGGCCTCTGGCTCCATCCACATTCCTGCAAAGGACATAATCTTGTTCTTTTTTATGACTGCATAGTTTTCCATGGTGTATAGGTATCACATTTTCTTTAGCCAGTCTATGATTGATGGTCATTTTAGGTTGATTCTATGTCTTTGCTAATGTGAATAGTGCTGCAATGAACATATGTGTGCATGTGTCCTTATGATGGAACAATTTATATTTCTTTGGGTATATACCCAGTAATGGGATTGCTGAATTGAATAGTAGTTCTGTTTTTAGGTTTTTGAGGACCAACCACCACTAACAGTGTATAAGCATTCCTCTTTCTCCACAACCTTGCCAACATCTGTTATTTTTTAATAATACACTGGTGTGAGATGGTCTCTCATTGTGGTTTTGATTTGCATTTCTCTAATGATCAGTAATGTTGAGTTTTTTCATGACTGTTGACTGCACGTATGTCTTCTTTCGAAATATGTCTTTTCATGTCCTTTGCCCACTTTGTAATTTTTTTTCTTGTAAATTTCTTTAAGTTTCTGGCCGGGCGCGGTGGCTCACGCCTGTAATCCCAGCACTTTGGGAGGCCGAGGCGGGCGGATCACAAGGTCAGGAGATCGAGACCACGGTGAAACCCCGTCTCTACTAAAAATACAAAAAATTAGCCGGGCGCGGTTGTGGGCGCCTGTAGTCCCAGCTACTCGGGAGGCTGAGGCAGGAGAATGGCGTGAACCCGGGAGGCGGAGCTTGCAGTGAGCCAAGATCGCGCCACTGCACTCCAGCCTGGGCGACAGAGCGAGACTCCGTCTCAAAAAAAAAAAAAAAAAAAAAAAAAAAAAAAAAAAAAAAAAAAAGTTTCTTATAGATGGTGGATATTAGACCTTTGTCAGATGCATACTTTGCAAATATTTCCTTTCATCCTCTAGATTATTTGTTCACTCTATTGATAGTTTCTTTTGCTGTGCAGAAGCTCTTTAATTTAATTAGACCCTATTTGTCAATTTTTGCTTTTGTTGCAGTTGCTTTTGTTGCAATTGCTTTTGGTATCTTCTTCATGAGATTTTTGCGCATTCCTATGTCCAGAATGGTGTTGCCTAGGTTGTCTTCCAGCATTTTTGTAGTTTTGGGTTTTAAATTTAAGTATTTAATCCATCTTAAGTTAATTTTTGTATGTGGTATAAGGAAGGGGTCAAGTTTTAATCTTCTGCATATGACTAGGCAGTTATCCCAGCACCATTTATTGAATAGGTAGTCCTTTCCTCATTGCTTGCTTTGTCAGCTTTTTCAGAGATTAGATAGTTGTAGGTGTGTAGCCTTATTTCTGGGTTCTCTATTCTGTTCTATTGGTCTATGTGTGTGTGTTTGTACCCGTACCATGCTGTTTTGCTTACTGTATCCCTATTTGAAGTCAGTTTGAAGTCAGATAGTGTGATGCCTCCAGGTTTGTTCTTTTTGCTTAGGATTGCCTTGGCTATTCAGGCTCTTTTTTGATTTCATATGAATTTTAAAATATTTTTTCTAGTTCTGTGATGAATGTCATTAGTAGTTTAATAGGAATAGTATTGAATCTATAAATTGCTTTGGGCAGCATGGCCATTCTAATGATATTGTTTCTTCCTATCCATGAGTATAGAATATTTTTCCATTTGTTTCTGTCATCTCTGACTTCTTTGAGGAGAGTTTTGTAGTTCTCCTTATAGAGATCTTTCACCTCCCTGGTTAGCTGGATTCCTAGGTATTTTATCTGTGTGTGTGTGTGGCACTTGTAAATGGGATTGCATTACTGATTTGGCTCTCAGCGTGGCTACTGGTGGTGTGTGGGAGTGCTAGTGATTTTTGTACATTGATTTTTGTATCCTGAGACTTTGCTACAGTTGTTTATCAGCTTAAGGAGCTTTTGAGCTGAAACTATGGCATTTTCTAGATATAGGATCATATCATCTGCAAATAGGGATAGTTTGACTTCCTCTCTTCCTATTTGGATGTGCTATATTTCTTTCTCTTTCATGATTGCTCTGGCCAGGACTTCCAATTCTATGATGAATAGGAGTGGTGAGAGAGGGCGTCCTTGTCTTGTGTCAGTTTTCAGTGGTAATGTTTCCAGCTTTTGCCCATTCAGTATGATGTTGCCTGTGGGTTTGCCATTGATGGCTCTTACTATTTTGAGGTATCTTTCTTCAATACCTAGATTATTGGGAGTTCTTAACATAGAGGGGTGTTGAATTTTATCAAAAGCCTTATCTGCATCTATTGGTTTTTGTCTTTAGTTCTGTTTATGTGATGAATCACATTTATTGATTTGCATATGTTCAACCAACCTTGCATCCCAGGGATAAAGCCTACTTGATCATGGTCGATAAGCTTTTTGATGTGCTGCTGGATTTGTTTTGCCAGTATTTTATTGAGAATTTTTGCATCAATGTTCAAGGATATTGGCTTCAAGTTTTCTTTTTATGTTGTGCCTCTACCAGATTTTGCTATCAGGATGATGCTGGCCTTATAGAATGTGTTAGGGAGGATTCTTTCTCCCTCAATTTTGGTACCAGCTCTTCTTTGTACATCTGGTAGAATTCAACTGTGAATCTGTCTGGTCCTGGGCTTATTGTGAGTGGTAGGCTATTTATTACTGATTCAATTTCAGAGCTCATTATTGGTCTGTTCAGGGACTCAATTACTTACTGGTTAGCTCTTAAGGGTGTATGTGCCCAGGAATTTACTAATTTCCTCTAGATTTTCTAGTTTATGTGTATAGAGGTGTTCATAATATCTTCTGATGGTTGTTTGTATTTCTGTGGGGTCAATAGTAATATCCCTTTGTTGTTTCTGGTTATGTTTATTTGGAGCTTCTCTATTACCTTCTTTATTAGTCTAGCTAGCAGTCTAGCTAGCTCCTGGATTCATTGATCTTTTACATTTTTTGTGTGTCTTAATCTCCTCCAGTTCAGCTCTGATTTTGGTTATTTCTTGTCTTCTGCTAGCTTTGGAGTTGGTTTCCTCTTGGTTCTCTTGGTTCTCTTAGTTACACTGCTAGGTTGTTAAATTGAGATCTTTCTAACTTTTTGATTCGCACTTTTTAATGGGGTTATTTGTTTCTTGCTTGTTGAATTGCTTAAGTTCCGTATAGATTCTGGATATTAGACCTTTCTCAGATGCATAGTTTGCAAAAATTTTCTCCCATTCTGTAGGTTGTCTGTTCACTCTGTTGATAATAATTTATTCTGCTGTCTAGAAGCTCTCTAGTTCAATTAGGTCCCACTTGTCAATTTTTGTTTTTGTCATAATTGCATTTAAGGACTTAGCCGTAAATTTATTGCCAAGGCTGTTGTCAAGAAGGGTATTTCCTAGGTTTTCCTTGAGGACTTTTGTAGTTTCCTTGAGGACTTGCATTGAAGTCTTTAATCCATTTTGAGTTAATTTTTGTATATGGTGATAGTTGTCCAGTTTTATTCCTCTGCATATAGATAGCCAGTTATCCTACCACCATTTGTTGAATAGGGAGTCCTTCCCCCATTGATTATTTTTGTTGAATTTGTCAAAGATCAGATGGCTCTAGGTGTGCAGCTTTATTTCTGGGTTCTCTATTCTGTTCTACTGAAAAACCATCTATTTTACTGCAAACATGGCAACTCACTTTGGCACTGCTCTGGGGCCTCTCTACCAAGGTGCAACACTAAGGAGAAAGGCTAGTTAGTGTTTTTTCTCATCCTGCCACTGGCTGCCACATTGAATTACTGGGCTAAGGACTTAGTAGTTCCTGAAGCTTCAGGTGGTTCAGCACAAAGGCTGCCATCACTGGCAGGGTAGCATGGAGTTCCCAGGAGTGGAGTCCATTCCTGGGACCTGCATGGCAGTGGTCTTAGGGTCTGCTGGGCTCACATGGTGGAAGAGGACAGCACCCCACCATGCTATGCCAGGAAGCATGGACAGAATAGCAGTATGGGCTTGGGGATTGGTCTGGATACCTTGGGAAGACAGCACACATAGGACACCCTTGGGGACCCTAAGAATTATTTGGACTGTGAGCACTTTACAGAGGGTTGATGATCAACCTTATCATGTGGTGGGTTAATGGCGGTAAACTGTGGGCTGAGATACTCATGGACCTCATGTATCTTTATTAATGAGAACTGGGGACATTTGGATGCACATCAATTAATATCATATATTGTTCTCTGACTCCAAATTCAAAAACATGTTTTTTGATTGATCTGACACCAAAGAAAATAAAAGAAGACAAGGAGAATATTTTGCATGAACTAATTTGAGCTTCTCATTCATTCAAATGTTGTAACAATTAACAGAGGTGTACTACTTGGCTTTTTATGCTAGCATTTATGCTTGTTATCATTCCCAAATCAAGTTCACATTTAAGAAGTCATTACACATTTTCTGATGTATTTTATCTAAAAAAAGACATTTCTTGCTTTGGAAACCAAATGAAGACAGGTTTTTCATATCCCACTGAGTGACAAGTTCCACTCAGTACACAGAGATAAGATCTCCACAGTTGGTAGTTGAACAGGTGACCAGAAGCATGGAAAATGCAGTTCTTCAAACTGAGAAACACAGATTTGGAAGAAAGCTTACAATTCTTTTACTGAGTCTAAGTAATTCATCTGCCTTGGGAAGGGACACAGACAGCCAGATTAAGTAACCTTTTGCATGTTCACAAGTCGACTAGCAGCAAAACAGAGAAATTAACTTGCTTCTAATACTCTAGGTCTTGCTTCCCACAAACCACAAATGCTTCATGAAAATACTTTTAAATGTCTCCTAAAACATGTCCCCAAGCTCAACTTTTGCACCATACCTTGGAGTATGCTCTTTACTATAACTTCCGTGTGATCAGCCAGGAGATCTGCCTTGGTAATTGCAGCCAGAGACAGGTAGTTAGACATATTCCTGCATAGATCCTTGTTGCCTCTGTGGAGGAATTTCACTGCAATGGGGATGGCTAATGCCATCACTGGGGGTCGGTTGTAATTCTGAGGAAATATAAGAAAGCCACAAATAATAAGTGACTCATTATTCATTTATTCATTCATTCACTCATTCAAAAAATATTTATTGGATGAAGCTCCCAGAGTACAGCTGTGAAAACACAGGCCTTGCCCTGTTTATATTGTATTTGGGAATTCTGGGAACTCTTGGTTTTGTTTAAGAGACCTAAAGACAAACAGGCAGTTAACAGCATAAACTGATGACAGCCGAGATGGGCAAAAGGCAGGGTGCTAAGACAGCAGAGAAGGAGCACTCAATTCGGTTTTGGGGAATGTCAAGAAAGACTTCCTGGAGGAGGTAATGTCTTAGTTGGGACCTCATGGATGAATAAAAGATGGCTGGGTGTGGCAAGGCAGGGAGTAGACAGAAAGAAGGAAGAGTAGGTGTGCAGAGACCGAGGTGAGGGAGTACCTGATGGCATTGGGGAGTTGTAAATAGCTCAGGATGGCTGGAATGTGGTATGTGTGAGGAAATGGGAGTAGGAGGTGAGGGGAGAGAAGGGTTAGGTAAACAGGGGCATGATTATGAAAGGCCCAGCATACCAGGCTGAGAAATTTGGAATTGATCTTTAGGGTAATCAGGGGCCACTGATGACAGGAATCACTTGTCAGATTTACACTTGAGAAAAAAACCTAAGGAATGTTGAACAAGTTGATTTTTGACTATATCTATCTTAAAAATTAAAGTTTCAGCTAATTAGATTCAGAGGAAAAAAAATGAACGTAAGATTAAAACCTAAAGGTATTCTGGATCCTAAAATAATTCTCTTCTTGATTTACTTTGTGACTGAATATAAATATCCTTACATATAAAGTAGTCCTATTAGCATTTAGTTACCAAATTAAGGAATAATATTTAGAAAATACAAATTGTTTTCTTTTTTTTTTTTCTATCACATAACATTTTGGTCAACGAATTGTTTTCTTAAAAATGAATGGTACATATTCACTGCCCCTGGCCATCAACCCCACCTCTCAGACTAACTGTAGAAAAAAAAACTGTGTGGTGCACAGTGTGTTTGGGAGAAATAGTCCTGGACTCCTACTCTTGCATTATTTGATGAGAGACAATGTTCTGTGTTGCTTAACCCACTGTTATATTTAGATCTTTGTTCTGTAACTGAGCTTGTATCCTGATTAATACAATGCAAAGCCAGGACCACTTTCATTCTTTAACTTTCCCTGTGGCTTAAAGAGAAAATTATATTCTTAGAATGAAATGTAGAATTCTGCCTTTATACATTCAAATCCTACAATAAGGACAAAAGAAAGGACATGAGATAAAAACTGTCATTGATACATACAACTCCTGAGCAATAGAAATGGGGCAGTTGGGTCAATGAGATATTTACATGGGGGAAAAACATATCTCCACCCCTGTATCTGCCATAACTAAAATCAATTTCAGATAGATTGCAGATCTAAAGGTGAAAAATAAAACAAGACAGAGAAGACAACCCAGGAGAACATCTTGATGGCCTCAGAGTAGACAAATACTTCCTTAAACTAACTCAAAAATTAACAATAAAAAAGTCATAAAGTGGATAAAATCAAGAACTTCTAGTCATTAAGAGATACAGTTTAAAAAGTAAAAAGATAATCCAAAGAATGAAAGAAGATATCTATAATATGTTCTGGGTACTAGTAAACCTTTGGATAAATGTGTGTGTGTGTGTATATATATATATATATAATATTATATATAATATGTTATAAATATAAAAGTATTATTTTTTATATATATAATATATATATACACACACACACTCTTCCAATCCACAAGAAAAAGAAGACAGGCAATCAAATAGAAAAATAAGCAGGACTTAAACAGAAACTTTACAAAATAAAGCCCCAAAACATGAAAATATGCTCAATTTCATTAATTTTTAATTTTGGTCTGGGTTCTGATTACAGGGTTGTATTTGGAGAGAATTCATCAAGATATTATATGACCTCTTTTCATATCACAAAAGCACAGTTATGTAATTTCAGATTTTAGCTATTCTTTTAAATAGATTCAAAAGTTAGTATGAATACAGGATTGCCTATTGTACACATGCATTATATAAACAACTCTTGTCTTAGGGTTCTACGAAGGACAATGACACACAGTTGTGGAGTCAATGCAGCCAAGAGTATAATAATGGTGGTGACAATGTCAGGAAGATGACTTGTCTATTCACACTGAGTATGGGAATCAGGTAAAATAAATATTATGGGATACGTGAGACACTCAAATGTATGTTCCTTAAAGAGCTAATGAGTTTTAGGAGTGATAACGTTCATATCTTGATATCCAGTCCAAAAATTTTCCTGAAGTCACAGAAAATATCATTCTATGATTTTTCTCCGATCTCCATATCATCAGCCTTTTACACTCCTGCCCAATATACATTTATCTTTCTTCTGGAGACTCTACCCTAATTCTTCTCTGTGAAATTGTCCAGGTGCTTCTAATGAAGGTATCTCGACGTTTGTCTTAAAGATGATCAAGTGACTCAGACACTGACCAATGAAAGAATCACATTTCCCTGGTTCAAGGATGGACAAGTTACCAAATTATAATTAAGGAGCCATGAAATGGCTCTGTGAAAGAGATTCTCTCTCCTGCTGTATTTAAAGTATTGAGAAGGGAGGATCAAAAGTAGTTGCCATCATCTTGTGACCTCAGTAGGAGACAAACTGTATGAGACTCAAGGAAACATGGTTCTATCTGAGAGATCAGATCCTGATAATACCATTTAAGCCCAATGCCTTCGGCTGTGCCTGAGGCCAGTTATATTCCTAAAGTTTTTTAAATGAGCCAATTAAATCTCTTGCACTTAAGCGTTTCTGCCTCCCCAGTCACTAGAAACAAAAATGGAACTGATAAATCTTTAATCCATTCCTGCAGTTCCATCCATTTTCCAGACTCAGGGGTCAATCTGACCACTGGGCAGAGAAAACAGGTATTCCACAACCTAACCTGATACCCCACTAAGTCAGTTGTGTTGAAAACTCTGATGCTATTCTTTGGCGATAAATCATGTGTCTATGTAGCAGTTCCTCTCAGTAGGCCTCTGTCCTACCCATCCTAGAGTTCTTAACATCATGGAAGTTATCAGAACCATAGCCCATAGCCAGTGTCCTCTGATGACTTTCCTGAATGCCTCTGTTTAGATTGTCTTCCCTCCCAGTGAATTTAATTGGGCCTGATCTGACTGATACGACGAGCTTTGAGACCTCTCTGAGAGGCTGGCTGCTCCCTTCCTCAGGGGTTAGTCCTCAGCTTTAGAAGTCAGGGCATGTGCTTGGTTGGAACACAAAAAATTGTTTGGATCCACTAAGGCTAACTCACACCAAAGGATTTCCAAAAGGCTGGTACATAACCAGGCATGCCAGTGTACTCAACACCAGTGAGAGGCTTTCATAGGTCAGACCTAGGGTATCCCTTTCACATTTGCAGGATACCTAGGAGACAGATTAGAAACTAGAATGTTCACTCATGGACACAAAATGAGATCAGAGCAGAGAGAGATCCTGAGGGATATTTCATGTAGACCATGGTGAAACCTGATTAAAAGAAGACTCCTGCCCCGTAACTGAATCCCTTTCTCTGGTCATTGGAAGTTTCCTTTCATCAGATTCATTATTTTTCCTAGTGGTGCTGGACAAACATGCCAAAATAATGACACAACATTGAGCATCCTCTTTTTGTTAACATACTGATCAAACATCTGGTGTTTAGAAAACCTAATTGATTTGGTCATTTTTTCTCAATTATATTCTGTCCCTGCTCCCTTGACTTACATCCAAAAAAGTTACTTATTAGAGCACTGGGTATTCCTCAAACATCTCAGTCTCACCTATGCAATTTCTTGGGTTGCTCCTATAGGCAGCCAATCTCTTCCTTGCATGTAGGTTTTTGCTAGTTCAACTTTTAGATGACACGTCCTTGTCCCTATCATCCTTGTCCCAGCTTTGAGGGTTGAACACAATGACACAATTATTCTCAAAACTTTCCAACCAAGAACTCCACGCCTAAGTTTATTTTATCTACTCTGGGTCTTTCACCAAGAACAACTTGCAGATAGAGAGACACACATCTTCCATCAGAGGAATGCGTCTTCAAGCACGTGTACTTGTAACTTGCTGAGACACCAAAATTGTCAATTTTTTTTTTGAGTGCATTAACTGGGAAGTGTTCCTTACTTTCTGTGAACACAGACAGAAATAGTGAAAGATCCATGGAAATCAGTATTCCCAGTAACTGATGTTACGTAAACCTTGGGGTGAGTTAGCACTCACCAGTAATAATGAAAAACAGGCGATCTCAACCAATTTGATCATATTCTTTTTTACAATTCTAGACGTTCTAGAGAAAATTAGTGGCCAGCCATTCAAGTCTCTGAAGTGGTTCCAAGTAAAGTATATAAAATCCCCCCAAAATATGTCTTTTTTTTTTTTAATTAACACACTCATTTTTTTTTCCTAGCACGGCATCTGGATATCTTTCATATGACAAAAAAGTGAAACAAGCAAAGAGCAAATAGTTCATACAAACACCAAGAAACTGCTGCAAAAGGCTCTGAATCACTAGACAGTGTCTAGACAGTTTCTGGTGCATCAAGAAGCCCTGGGCAAAGGGCTGGGGGGCTAAGATGAGCCTGGACAAACAAGTGTCCCATGGACCTAACAGGTACCAAACAACATCCAGTGGCTGAGCTTCACTTTCAAGGGCAGCAAAAGGAGTTGGTAATGCAGGAGATCTCAAGCCCATGAAATTATTTCATCTCTAGAATTATTTGGGTCACAGAAATGCTAATGGCATGCATGCAGAGAAAGCCCTATGATTACAGTTTTACAAACAAATGACTTTAACAGCAGCTGATAATGCCAGAGCCTATGACAGACCTTGCTTCTCAGTGCAGATGTGAGCATGTTGGATGAATATCATCTTACAGTTTGGTGCTGAGGGAACAAATTCAGTGAAGTGCAGCATAGAAATAGACTTTCCTGTGGGGACAATTATATCTAGCTGTAGAGGTTAAACAAGAGAGCTTTGTTCTATGGTGCCAAGAATTATATTTCTAAACTAGATTAGCACCAATTTGAACTTTGATGGAAATTGTCCCTTTGAAAATGCACTTTGGGAATGTTTCCCAGTGTTTTAAAATTGAGGAGAATAAAGCTAAGTAGGAAAGATATCTATCTGAGGCAATAGCAACTAAAAAGCTCTTTGGCTCTTAGGCCTTGAATTCAAGTAAGAACCATAACAATTGATTAAGCTCAAGAAATATTAAACCTCATTTGTTAAAATAGGGTTCCTTGATTATTCATCAAGCATTATCAATCAAAGCTAAACCAATTTTGGATTTACATATAAAATGGTTCATTCTTCCCAGCATAGCTATATGTAAAATCTAATTGGCACACAAGCCTAAGTTTTCCCAGCATATTTTCTGGGAGGTAACAGGGAGCAGATCTCAGGAACCTGGGAGTGTACATCCCAGTCTCCTCCCATTTCATGCCACTATCTGGGCATTAGGTACTGAAGCCTACTCTGGAGAGAAATGTAGCTGATATGAAAGCCAGAGGGTAGCCATGTCGCCTAAGCCCCTTCACTCAACCATTCAGCAAATATTATTTGAGCACCTACTATATGCCAGGCACTATTCTATGTGCTGGGATTACTTCAGTGAATAAAAGAGCTTATAATTTGGGGAAAGGAGAGACAGGATATTTAAAAAGTGGCTATAACACATAATTAAATCAATAGTTTGTTAGAAAGCATCGAGTGTTATTTTAGTCACCCAAATAATGATAGTGTTAGTCTCCTAGATAGTGATAATTATGATGATACCAACTCCCTATGTTCTAAATATTTTGTCTATTATTTAAAGTTTATTAATTTACTCTTCACAGCAAACTCATGAGGCAGCTGCTCTTAATATCGGCATTTTACATATGAGGCAATTAAGGCCCAGAAAGATTAATTTTCCCAAGACCACACTAGGTACAGAGTGGAGCTGGGATTGCCTCCTGAATAAACTGCTAGATTGGCATAACCAGTCCCACCTCTAAGAGTTGTGAAGGAAATGCCCTCCACTGTCTGAGGCACTTCACATGCAACACCAGCAAGGGCAGAGTTTAAACCTTCATATTGCATTGACTGGGGAAGAAGAACTGAGAAGACTGTGTGGCATCAAGGAGAAGGAACAGCGGGTCCTTCTATAAAGAGGGAAAAGTAGACACTTTCTGATTTTCCAGCAGCAGATCTGGAGATTATTTCTATTACCCCTCTTACCCTGCTTTGGTTATTTCCCTCTTCATGTAGTCATCAACAGTGGTAGCAGAGATGCAGGGAAGATGAAATGTGGAGCTGATTAAATACATGGCAATGGCTCTGCTAAGTGATTTGGCTGGGGAAGAGGCTGTGACTGCAGTAGAGTGAGGATAAAGCCAGGCATTGGCTGCCAGGCTTCATGATGGTTGACCTGTCAATTCTCTAGAATTTCATTCTAGAACAGCAGCTATGTCAATCATTATAATGTCCTTGAGGTACATTTTAATTTTAATCAAGTTTGTCAAGTTTGTTTTTATCCTTTAATGTAATACACATTGTATGGGTATATTGTTTTTCCGGATTTTTCTAGGAGCAAAAAAAAGTGGGGGTGGGGATGGCCAACTCCATATAGATATCTGGGCAGAGGGTTACAGGAAGCTGTTAACTCTAGGTAAGCTGTGCTTTGAATTAGGTACTTCCATATAGTGGCTAGAGCACAGATAGAGATTGCTTTTGTAATAAAAGATCCTCTTCACGTGTACCTGCCACCACCAATGAGAAGTACTAAACTCCAATAGTTTGATGTCTTGAATGGAACCAGCTGGATGCTCGTTTTCATTGCCGTGCAAGCCTGGATTAATTTGCTAGCTACAAACCACTATTTCTATTGAGTACTTACTATGTAGCAATTGTACTATGTAAACACTGTATATGCAGTATCATTTTTAACCTTCATAACAGTCCCGAGCAGGAGGTATTGTTATCCCAACTTTAGAGATGGCAGAACAGAAATTGAGAGAGAGAAAATACCTTGCTAATCTCTCCTCTTAGTAAGACCAAGATCCAAATGACATGGAAGCCTCAAGCTCTAAAGCTCTTTGCTATTCTATTCTTAGAGTCTCCTCAGGGAGTCAGAATTTCTGACTGGGAGATGACATGGAAGGTGATCTGATTCAATTCTCTATTTTATACATAAGTTGAGAGACTTGTCTAAGGACACAGGATGTGTAGAAACATATGGCCCAAAGCCAAAAAACAAATTCACAAGTGCACGCCCCATATATGTAGTGATTTTGTATTGAGGAAAGAGTAGAAGGTGAGTTCTGGAATTTTGAAAGTTATTTTAAGGTAAATGTGGCAAGTTCACAAATTTGGGGACCAAGAAAAGAAGTCTAATTACCAACTAAAAGAGGAAAAGCAATGGTCGCCTGAAGTAGGTTTGAGGGTAGACCGACAAGAGGAAATCTGGGGGACAAAAAGAAAAGTGTGTGTGTGTATGTACACATTTAGCTTAAAATGACAGTGAAGTGGCCAGAAAAAAAGAAATCAAATGAAATGGCCAAGGGTTCGGGAAGAAGAAATGACTGGGCCTCTGCCTGATCAGATAGTAAGACCCTGAGTTGCTTATCTGGGGAGATGGGATGGGTGGAGAGGGAATCACTCATTTTTTGTTGTTTGTTTTCCTTCCATTTTGTGTAAAGCTAAAAATGCTGAGTGTCTAACTTTTGAAAGTTGGTCTATTGTTTCATTTTACTGAAAAAAACAATAGAAGAAAAGGAGTCATTTGGATTTCCACACATTCCCCACAGGAACCTAAATTACAAGTAATACCAAAATCATCCTTTCAGTGTTTACTGCAAGCCACAAACTTCCCTTTAAAATCTGATGAGAGCTAAATATAAATGCTATGACCACAGCTTTGCCTTTGGTTCCTGGGGCTGCCTTTCTGGGACCCCTGGGGTGGGCAGGACAAGACGCTGAACTTTGCTGAAAGCAAGTTTGCCTTTAGGCCTTCATGCTTTCCATTTTAGTGGCTTCTGCCTCCTTCTGAGGGCCTACCATGAACACCCCATCCCTACACTGGCCCTACATGCTAGACTTACCCACTTCTCTGCCTGACTTGTCCCTCTTAACCAAAGAGCCTACTAGTCTTCAGTCTTTTTCTCTTTTGCTTCCCAAAATATCAGCTCTTGACCTCAGAACCCTGCTCTCAACAATCTTACAAACTCATTTACACTAAGTTTTGTTCATCAGTGAGTTGAGCATTTCAATTTCTCAAAAGCATTTAATTCCCTACACCATATCCCATCCCCTTTAAGTAGGAGACATAATGCTTTACGCAGAATAAAACATCCCATCTAACATAAATGTTAGAATCATGGGCATTTTGGAAAGGTAGCATGCTTACAATTCTCTGATCTTGGTCTTATTTCACAAATCTGTACTTTTGCACAAGCTGTTTTCCTATGTAGACTGTCTTCTCACTCTAATTAGCCTATCTAATGAAATTCCTGCTAACTGCTCATAAGCCTTCCTAACACGATCTCTACCCAGAAAACTTTCTCTGATTATTCTAAAACTGTGTTAACACAGGAGCCACTGACCATGGGATGCTCTTGAGCATCTGAAGTGTGACTAGTCCATTTAGTGAGGCACTAAAATGCACATCAGATATGTAAGAATTGTGTAAAAAAATGATGAATCACAAGGTCAGGAGTTCAAGGCCAGCCTGGCCAATATGGTGAAACCCCTTCTCTACTAAAAATATACAAAAATTAGCCAGGCATGGTGCAGGCACGTGTAGTCCCAGCTACTCGGGAGGCTGAGGCAGGAGAATCGCCTGAATCTGGGAGGCGGAGGTTGCAGTGAGCTGAGATCATCACGCCACTGCACTCCAGCCTGGGCGACACAGTGAGACTCCATCTCAAAATAATAATAATAATAATAAAATAAATAAATAAATAAATTTTAAAAATTGTTATATTGATTGCATGTTGAAATGACACTATTTTGGATACAATGGATTGAGGAAATATATTATCAAAATCAATTTCATCTTTATTTTTACTTAAGTGGCTACTATAATTTTTTCTTTTTAATTTTTTAATTGAGACAAAATATACACATATAATTTACCACCTTTAAAATTTTTACGTGCACAGTTCAGTGGTAATAAATATATTTGTATTCTTTTTCTCCCTCTTCACCACTGTTCCCCCACTTACCCTGGGACAAAAACATTTAAAATTACATCTTTGGCTTCTGTTTGGCTTGTATTAGATTTCTATTGGATAGTGCTGCCCTAAAGACCAGTGGTTTTGAACCTGCAGGGGGAGAGGGATAGGATGGCTAAATTGTCTGGATGTCTGTTATAGTGCATATTGGAGTAAAATAAACTATGTTTCTGATATATATCAATAATATACCCAGATAATCAATGAAGAGCAAACGTATTTGGGTCTTTGGTGTTCTATCAAGGACTATTCATCTTTTGTTAATTTTGCTGCAATCCTCATTTTCTCCCCACCTACCCTTAACCCTGGGGATGAAGGAGACACAGTGTGGGTCTTTTGTTCAGTTGATCAATTCCTAGACTGAGCAGACGAGGTATAATATGATCCAGTTAATCATTAACAACTGTGGGAAAAAAAGGAGGAAGAATAAAGGACGCTTATATCAGCTGCCACATGCACTGCTAAGCATTTTAACATAACCAGAATTTCCTGACCTGTGCTCAGTGGAACACAAGTTCTGAGGGATTTTCACAGTGTTGTGTTGGGAGTGGGGAGGAGAAAGGAGATTCCATGGTGAAATCAGACTGGAAAATGCCGGCCTAAACAAGGTTAACCAGCTTTCTTTATTGCAGTACTTTGCAGAAACTTTAATGTGCTTTGAAACATTGTGATCGCTCAAAAGGGAAAACACGAATTGTTTCCCAGCTTATTTGATCATAAAATTCTTTCTTGAGAAACACCTATCATCATGTCTGGTTGGTAAATTTGTCATAGACAATGTCATTTAACATGCACTTCACAAGGAGGACCCTGTGGCTTAAGAATTTAAGTGACTTGCCCAACATTGCAGTGTTACACAACTCATTACTGGCTGAGCCAAAACTCCAAATTCACATTTACACCATAGGAAAGAATTAACTGTGGTCAGAACAGGCAAATACCATCAAGAAAAATTCTCAACACGCATAGAAATATGTCTGAAATGACTTAGTCGCTTTCCCTGCTACACCCCGAGCTCACTGCCCCTCAGTTCATTTTCTGCTTCTACTGTGTTCTCCCTGAATGAAAGAGATCTCTCCTCTTCTGAATTTTTTAGTACTCTTCCTGTGGGTCTTGGCACATATTGCTTTATTCTTAATTTTGTATATGTATACTCTCCAAACAGATTAGAGGCTTGCAGTGGTATCACTTGAATTCCCTACTGTGTGTCTTGCATGTAGCAGGAACTCTATAGAACTTTCTCAGTTTATTAATTACCAGCCCTCCCAGCTTAGCTATTGATGGCTTGTGGTGTCTTTTTACAGTATCTAAATGCTACAAAAACATTAGCTCTTGGTTCAGAGATATCATGGGTTCACCTAGGCTGCCAACTGTGTATCAAATAGCCTGATGTTGAACACTGACATACCTGTAAAATGCAACTCATGATATCAGATGCAATTTTTGCATGAGGAGTGTCTTCATCTTTCCCGAAGGGTCTCAGGTTATGTTCCAAGCAGGAGTCCCAGAGCCCCACAAGGGCCTTGGCATGCTTTTCAATAGATTCAGTCTCTCTGATGGCTGTTGTGATTCTTGTGATACAGATTTCAACTACTGCCTGGTCATTGTTATTGGTTTGGTAATCCTGTTTGGAAAGAAAATCTTCATATTAAATAATACTCTAGAAAGTTATCCTTCAAAGGACAAAATACTAACTCGGTCATTTAGAAAATGGGTGCACCAGGCTGTGTGCCAAGGGGTGAGGGTGTTAAGCCTAATACAGTAAAGGCTTTCTTCCTTGGAGATCCTAATCTTGTGGAAGAGGCAGATACTCAAACATGCTAAAATGGAGCAGGTTCTACTATCACCCTTAGACAGGGATCCCTGAGAATCCACAGGCGCTTAACTATTCATTTGCAAGTGGGTTTAATCTTTAGACTATTTCGGTTTCTAAGTCCATTACAGGGCAGGGGTTACTTTTTACTCTGACATTTCAGCAACTTTTGTGAAATGTTTCAAATTACCCTTCAATTTCCCCTCATTAGTTTTCTCCCTCTTTCTGGACATAATGGAACACATCATTTCATCTCTCCCTTTTCAACTCAGATAACTACAAAACCCATTTTAGCTTTCCCCAACCAGGTTTTCCTCCATTCCCCTGTTTTAATTCTCCCTCAAATACCTGATCATCTTTACTGAGAAATAATGTTTTTTGGACCCCCAAAACATCTAAATGTTAAAAACAGGCCCATTGCATTAATTTGGAAAATTGGTCTGACTGTGAACTTCACATGGTGGACTCACAAAACTGAAAACATAATAGAGCAGGAAAGTATTTAGAACCTGACATCATCATGTGAGATTAGAGATGGGAAACGACGGGGTTTTTCGGCACTACACCAAACTCCAGTTGTAACAATTTTCTGTTGCTGTTGCTATAACTAATAGGGCAGTAAACATCTTGTGCATGAAGCTCTCTCTACATTGCAAATTATTTATATACTAGAGCCTCCAGAAGTGAAAATTTCTGAGACAAAGGACAGGAACATTTTTAAGGCTCAAATTAGGTATGCTGAACTATGTTCCAGAAAGGTTTTACGAATTTGAACTCCCTCTAGCTGGGTAATAGCATGATCTTATTGTACACTTACAAGAACAGAGTATTTATAATATTTCTAATTTGTTAGTGAGAAACAGTATCTTATTGCTATTTTGCTTAGGAATTTCTTTGCCCAAAAGTGAGGTTGAATGCTTCTGTGTTTATGGGCTGTTTGTATTTTGTCCTTTGGGAACTAACCATTGTACCTTATGTATATTTTTCTTTAGGTGACCTCATTTTTTTTTTTAACCTTCTTTGGTACAATATATTTTTCTATTAAGGATAATAAGTGAACATTTGACATTTGGCTGCAAATATATCTCCATGTTTCATCATCATCATCATTATTATTATTATTATTATTATTTTGCTGCTATTCAATGACATCCTAAGATGTTAAGTAATTAAATTTGTCAATTTGGGGGGCCTCATTGTTTTTCCTTTTCTAAATCGGACACTTAAGTTGTTTACATTGTTTTTGAAGGGTAATACATAAACATGGTACAAAAATTCAAAAGCTGCAAAGAAAGGGTTTACAGTGAAAAGTTAATCTCCCTGTCAGTCCTGTTCCTCATCCATCCCAGTCCCCTTCCTCAGTGGGAGCCAGGCTCAGCAAATCCTTATGTTTTCACAGAGGCATTCTAAGCACATGCAGATATCATCCACACATTCTCCTTTCTTTCTGTGTGATTCCTGTAACAGATTTTTGTTTAACTTCAAGTTTTCCTTATTCAAAAGTTGAATAAAAATCATCTCTACTTTTTTCCAGATTAAAAAGAACTTTACAAAACACTCAACATTTATTACTCTAGAAATTCATCTTTTAACCATTTGTTAGCTCTTAAATCTATCTGGTATTTATGGAAATAAGTAGACATGTACATTTTCTTCTAAATAGCTAACTTAATCTTCCTGCTACCATTTAGTGAATAATTCATTTCCTGGTAATTGTTTTAAATCTATCAGATTCTATTTCAGGGCTGTCTTTTCTGTCTGTCATTTCTCAATTATTTTACAATGCTAATTTTGCAACTTTCTCTATGTAAGCTTCAGAAATTTTTTTAAACTTTTATTTTAAGTTCAGGGGTACATGTGCAAGTTTGCTATTTCGGTAAACTCACGTCATGGGAGTTTGTTTTACAAGTTATTTTGTCACCCAAGTATTATGCCTAGTACTCATTAATTATTTTTTCTGATTCTCTCCTTCCTCCCACCATCCATCCTCTGATAGGCCCCAGTGTGTGTTGCTCCCCTCTATGGGTCCATGTGTTCTTATCATTTAGCTCCCACTTAAAGTGACAACATGCAGTATTTGTTTTTCTGTTCCTGCATTAATTTGCTAAGGATAATAGACTCCGACTCCATGTTCCTACGAAGAACATGATCTTGTTCTTTTTTATGGTTGTGTAATATTCCATGCTGTATATATACCACATTTTCTTTATCCAGTGTACCATTGATGAGCATTTAGGTTGACTCCATGTCTTTGCTATTGAGCTTCACAAATTTTTAACTGTGTTTCCTAGTGTATTTTGTCTTTTTGTTGTTGTTGTTAACAAAATATTTTTTTCTCATTAGAACTTTTAATTAGTTTTTGCTGATTAAATGAACCTATTGGGTTTTTTTGTTTTGTTTCATTTTGTTTTTTCGATGGAGTCTCACTCTGTCACCCAGGCTGGAGTGCAGTGGTGCAATCTCGGCTCACTGCAACCTCTGCCTCCGCGATTCAAGCAATTCTCCTGCCTCAGCCTCCCAAGTAGCTGGGATTACAGGAGCGTGCCACCATGCCCGGCTAATTTTTTGTATTTTCAGTAGAGACGGGGTTTCACCACATTAGTCAGGATGGTCTCGATCCCTTGACCTCGTGATCTGCCCACCTCAGCTTCCCAAAGTGCTGGGATTACAGGCTTGAGCCACCATGTCCTGCTTTTTGTATTTACTTTGTAACTTGCTGTTTAGCTTAACTATACTTAATTATGATAAATTTTCAATTCATCTTATTGGGTTTTCTAGAAAGATTTTTGTGTTTTATGCAGCCTTTCTGAGATCTATATATTTTATATATCCCGTGACTTATGTTGGCTAGAATATTCTATGCTAGTTCACATAAAAGTAATTAGAACAAGAATGCTAGCTTAGTTCCTAGTTTTGGTTCTTGATTTTTGGCATAAAATTTTATGGTCAAAACCAAAAAAAAAAAAATACAGTAAATGTTTTAAATCATATAGAATGCATCACTTTCCATTTTCAAAGTTTATATATTTGATTTAATTTCCCTAGTAAGCATTATGCTGGCTTTTTGGGTGAAAGATTTTATAACATTATAATTTACAATATTAAAGAGGTATCAATCTATTGCTATTTTATTGAGTTTATTTTTAAGTAAAGAATAAATTGTGAATTTCATTAAATGCCTTTTTAGCATCTATAGATATATCAAATATTTTTGTCCTTAGATCTATCAATATGATAAATTACAGAAACAAATTTCTCAATATTAGTTAACTTTGCATTCCTGGAACGTGTTGTACTGGATCTTGGGAAATAATTTTTTAATGTGCTGCTAAATTCTGTTTTTAATATTTTATTTAAAATTTTTCGCATCAATATTTGGTCAGGTTTCATATTAATTTTATGCTAATTCCATAAAAGGATTTTGGAAGATTTAAGCTCTCTATAATCTTACTTATTATTTGACCTTACAGTGGCCCAACAGAAGTGAATTAACATTTCCTGCAACTAACGTGTCTATCTGTTTTTACTGGTATCTCCTGGAGTTTTTCTTTTGTGAATGTTACTGCTATGTAATTTAACATAAAGATATTCTTAATCTTTATAACTCTTGTGAACTGAATCCATTAAAAAAACAAAGTGCCTTTATTTTACTGAATGCTTCTGGCATGAATTTTTTTCTTATCTGACTAAAGAACATGATCCCTGTTCCTTTTGGTTTACATTTTCCTCATATCAGTTGCCTATTTTATTGTTATTTTTAAAATTTCTTTTATAGCCTATATTGTATCAAATGAGTCGTTAACTCTCTTTATATAACTTTCTAGGAAACAATTTCGTAGCATTATTCAACGATTCTTAATAGTAAAAAATATGCCTAGTATATAGGGTATACAGAAGTCCTTGATCATCGTCTGGGTCCAAACGATTCTATCATAATCAACAATTTAAGCATAGTGGAGCTACATGTAGACCTCACTGGGCTTCACTTGAGAACAGAGGGCCCTGCCTTAGCAAATGAGTGGGCAAACTGTTTCTCACAATTTTAAGCAAAGAGGATTAGTTTTGACTGAGCATTGATTTTCTGTGTCAAAGGATCATTTTCTGTGCTTTACCTGTGAATCTGGCATGGTATGTTAAAAAAAAAAAGAAAAGAAATAGCCTATATATTAGGTTTGAATATGTGATATGGTTTTGTGGTAAACATCAAAATGATTTGCTTTAATTTGAATTATTCACATGTGTTTTATAGTCAAGTAAATCATTGTTTAATTTTGCACCTTTTTATTTTAGATTTTCTAATTTTTAATTTTTGGTTTTTTTCCAGACAGGTTCTCTCTGCCACCCAGGCTGGAATGCAGTGGTGCCATGGCTCACTGCAGCCTCACCTTCCTGGGCTCAAGGGTTCCTCCTATCCCAGCCTCCTGAGTAGCTGGGATTACAGGTGCATGCCGCCATTCCCAGCTAATTTAATTTAATTTTTTTTTTTTTTTTTTGTAGAGATGGAGTCTTGTTATTTTTCCCTGGCTAGTCTTGAACTCCTAGGCTCAGGTGATCCTCCCCACCTTGGCTTTCCAAAGTGCTAGGATTATAAGTGTGAGCCACCATGTCCAGCCTATTTTTACATTTTCTAAGTCATTAAATATATGTCTCTTCTTTGCTGGATTTTGCCTGGTGATCTAATCTAAAAGTCTTTTTTAAAAAAATAGGTGAGTTTTACCCTTTATATAAAGTGATATGATGGATACATTTGGCTTTAAATATGTCATATTAGCTCATATTATGCTTGAGTGTTTTCTTAACTTTTGAAGTTCAAGTATTTTACTAGGAAGTGGTACATTTTGGATCAGACATGAACAAGGCCAGAGTGCACAAATAAGCTGTGTGAGCAGGTGACCTGGACCCCTGTGTCATCAACCACTATAGAAATAACATCTTACACTCAGGTGACACTTATGGCCACATGAGGGATTCCCTCATGGCCAGTTGACAGAGGAGGAAAATGTCTCAACTTGGTTTACTGATGGGTTGGCTAGAAACATGGGTGCAATTCAAAATTTGACTTCTCTTATGTATACACCTACTCAGGGGTGACCCTGAAAGACAAAAGTGAGGGAACATTCTCCCAGCGGTCAGAGCTTCAGCCATGCACCTGATCATCAATTTTGTGTGGCAAGAGAAATGACTTGGCTGAATGGCCAAGGGCCTGAAAAAAGAAAAAGAAAGATTGAGAAACTGGAAATAAGGAGCTCTGGGTAAGAAGCATGGATCCACACATGGGATTGGACATAAAGTATAAACATCTTTTATGCTTATGGGAATATTCACTACACAAGAGGCACTAAAACACAAAGCAGAGGGAATGACTCAGCCAAATGACACCAACCAAGCCTCTGTCATCAGTTACTCCAGTGTGATCCAGTCAGCACATAAATGGAGTAGCCATGGCGAGGGATGGAGGCCAGGCATCACCCAGCACTGCCTTGATGTAAATCTGCCAGCAACAGAGGCCCCTGCTGAGTCCTCAGAATGGCACCATCCCTCAAGGAAACAAATCAATCACTTGGTGGCAAGTTACTTACATTAGACCTTTTCCACCCTAGAAGGGACATCAATCATATTGAGTGAAATTTACATGTAATCCAAGGTTGGGTTTGTTTTTTTCTGCCCACAGGGCTTAAGCCTGATTCACTATTTGAGAGATCACAGAGTATTTGGTCTGCTGACATAGGATTCTACATAACACTGCATCAAACTAAATAACCATTTTATAGCAAAGGATGTACAGCAGTAGGCACATGATCGTGGGACTCACTGGTTCTATCACATACCATTACCTCTTCTGCCCCCACCCCAATACTACTAGACTGATAAATCAATGGAGGAGGCTTGCAAAGAAGCAACTCAACCTTATATCTTGTTGAGGATGAAACACCATCCTCCAAGGGGCAATACACAT
Source organism: Macaca thibetana thibetana (assembly GCF_024542745.1). Classification (NCBI taxonomy): domain Eukaryota; kingdom Metazoa; phylum Chordata; class Mammalia; order Primates; family Cercopithecidae; genus Macaca; species Macaca thibetana. The sequence continues at coordinate 60,137,650 of NC_065579.1, forward strand.
ACTAAAACAGTGACCACTGCATGGTACTGTATTCCTTGCAGGTAGCATGAGCCCAACAGCCCAGTCACCTCAGGTTCTTTGTGTCAAGGGACCAGCAGATTAAGAAAGGAGTTGCCAACCTGGCAGGAGTAATTTGCCATGATCATTAGAAGACAGTAGGCTGCTGTTACACAATGGGGATATCTCTTGGTACTCCCTTGCCTAATTTTGATGGTAAATGGACAATGGAGCAGTCACATCCTGAGAAAGGAATGGAGTCCAGGAACTCATCTGAGTAACTCAACTAGGAAGCAACTTAGATCAACAGAGGTGCTAGCTGAAGATGAAGGAAATCCAGAATAGGTGGTAGAGGAAGGACACTGCATTTGCCTTTTTGTTATAGTTGCAAATAATTATCACATACTTAGTGGCTCAAGAATTTGTGTTGACAAATTAAAGTTCTGGAGGTTAGAAGTCAAAAATCAGTCTCACTGGACTAAAGTCAAGGTGTCAGCAGGGCTGGTGCCCGCTGGAGGCTGTGAGGACATTTTATTTTTTTAATCTGTTCTAGCTTCTAGAGGCCACCTGCATTCCTTGGCTCATGGTCCCTTCCTCCATCTTCAAAGCACATCACTTTAACCTCTGCTTTTATCATTCCCACTCCTTCTTCTACCTTTGACCTTGTTTACCCTCTTATAAGGACTCTTGATTACATTGGGCCCACCCATATAATCCAGGATCATCTCCCAATCTCAAGATTATTAATTATATTTGAAAAGTTCCTTGCCCATGTAAGATTACATTCACAGGTTCTGGGGTTTAGGATAGGGACATATTTTGTGGGCCATTATTCAGCCTACCACAGAGATGATGTACACCAATTGCAGCCTTGATAAGAACTGGAGTAGTGGACACATGACTTGGGCACAAAGTATAAACATCTTTTTTATCCCGTGTTAATGTCCATGAGAGCATTCATCACAAAAGAGGCAATAAAACACAAAGTAGAGAGAATGGCTCAGCTACATATGACATCAAGCCTCTGTCATCAGTCACTCTAGTGTGATCCAGTAGGCACGTAAATGGAATAGCTATGGTGAGGGATAGAAGCTATGCATCATTCAACACTGCCCTCATGTGAAATCTGCCAGCAACAGAAGCTAATGCTGGGCCTGAAGAATGGCACCATCCCTCAGGGAAACCAGTAAATCACAGACATGTTAGATCCTCTTACTAACTTTCTTATTATAAATTACCTCAGAACAAGAGATCAATCAGCTTATCAGAGAAGCTGTTTCCACATAGGATAAACTTATTATACAAAGCATACCACTTAGAACAGTGCTGGGGTAGACTATAGTGGAAAAGATGATACATTGCCCAAATCCCTGCTCCAGGACCTAGGTACTCATTCTCTCAGCTGTTGGTTTGGAGCCGAGCCTGCCTATAGAAATTTTCTGTGGTCAAAGGGAATGGCCTCATTCAACATTTTGCTCCTCCCAGTGGACAACCTGCATTCAATGACTAGTCCTCATGGAGATATGAAGGCCTGGTCCCTTGTGGTAGGATGACTCTGAAGGGTCATCCCAGTTCCAGAGGTCCCTGTGAGATTAGTTGAGGCTGTTTTATTTATTCACAGCTGCATTACAGTGCAAAGTTTTCCTCTGCCCAATCCTGCTTCATCCACTCCCTAACAGGTATTGTTTCTCAGAGCACTCCCCTATAAATGTTCTGCATGGTAATCACCATTTCAGAGTCTGTTTTCCTGGGAACAGAGTTTATATAGATGACACTGAGAAGCATAGCAAACAACGTCCAAATAATAGTTTATTAATAAATGGCAATGAGATTTTTGTCTGAATGAAACAAGCCTCAATAAAAGTGGAAGGTGCAACTCAATGAAAAACATATGACAGGCATCTGTGTCTTGGTCATGAACACTAAGATTCAGTTTCCATGCTAAGAGAGTAATGAATTATCATAGAATTTTGAAAGGGGCCTTTCGAATGAGGCCATTGTGTATAGGATCGTGTCAGTGATATTGTTGAACATAAGGCAAATATGCTATGATTTCTAACTAGAAAAGTTAAGCAGCTGTCCATAAAGATAAATTACTTCACATTGCTCATAATTGCAGCAAATATAGTAATATATCAGGCATAGATACATCAGTTATGAACTTTGATATTACTGTGAGCCTCTTAAAGCTATGAATTTCTTATTACACAGCACTTTACTACAAAGAGATTTTCAACTTCAAAAATTTTATATATTCAAATTCTGTATATGGCATGAAGAAAAAATTCTCCAAAATGAGATTTCCTCCAAAAAGGGGGAAAACCTGAATAAACAGTTAACTGCTTCCTTTAACAAATATTCAAAAAGACAAAAAAAAAATTTTAACCTGTTTTAGTGGTATAATCGAGTCATTTAAAGTTTTTTGGCAAAGGATCAGCTGTGCAATTAGGGTTTTTCTGACTTGCATTCCAGAAAATACCCTGTTCTTTTGCAATATATGTGTGTATGTGTTTATGTTTGGGCTGGACATTGGGTCAGTACCTGTGCATATTAAAATGAGCAACTTCTAAGGGCCAGATCTACTTAATGTCAAACCCATCAAGCCAGATTTACAGAGTCATTCTTACAGTGACCTAGTCATTGTCAATTTTAAAGTAATTTAGCCTAAAGTGGTGGGGTGTCAAATTGGAGAAGTAGGACAATGAAAAAGCTACAAATTGTGCTGCTCCAGGCTTGTTTATCAGGATGGTTCACTCTCACTCAACCACAGACACTACACCTCCACTTCATCATTCATTAACCTTTTAAGTCACTCTTACCTATGCTAAAAGCAGTCTTCAGGGAATAGCCCACTGGCAAAAGGGAGGGAATACCTGAAATACAGCATTTGGTGGTGGGAAGAATGAATTTGGCATGGGAATGGAAACTTGAAAGAGAACAATGGAGATGTCCTAAGGCAGAGGATGTGATCATTTCTCCCTCCCTTCCTTTAGAGGCAGCATAGCATAGTGGTTAAGAACATGGACTGCCTCAGAATGCCCATGCTAAGGGCTCCACTCTGCTTTTACTAGCTCCACAATCTCAGGCAATCACTTATCTCTCTGTGCCTCTCTTTCCTAATTTTTAAAGTTAGAATATTGTTAATATCTGGCCCCTAGGATTGTTGCAAGTATTCAATGAGTTAATACATGGAAAGGATTTACAACAGTGCCTGGTGCGCAGTAAGTGCAGATAAATGTTAGCTATTATTTTTACTTCCCTTAAGGATACCATAACCCTAAAAGCCAGCTTTGGGTTTATAACCTACAGTGAGTTACAAATTCTCTTTCTTTTCTTTTCTTCCTTTCTCTTTCTTTCTTTCTTTCTTTCTTTCTTTCTTTCTTTCTTCTTTTTCTCTTTCTTTCTAATAGATATCTTTATTGCACTTCCAGTGTTCTTCATTTTTTTTGGATGGATAAAAGTGTCTGAATGTATTATATTCTTTATCTCTGAAGAATTTCTTTCATTTCTTGTTGAGTAGCTCTGTTGTCAATGAATTCCTTGTTTTTATTTGTCTGGAAACGTATTTATCTCTCACTTTCTTTTTAAACATTTTTTATAATTTCAACTTTTATTTTAGATTCAGAGTGTACATGAGCAGGTTTGTTACAAGGGTATATTTTATGACACTGAGGTTTGGGGGCATAAATGATCCTGTCACCCAGGTAGTGAGCATAGTGCACAATAGGAAGATTTTCATTCCTTCCCTCCTTCCCTCCTTCTTCGAGTCCCCAGTGTCTATTGTTCCCATCTTTATGTCTATGTGTACCAAATGCTTGGCTCCCACTTATAAGTGAAAAAAAAAGTGTGGTATTTAGTTTCTGTTTCTGCTTTAGTTCACTTAGGATAAATGGCCTCTAGCTGCATCCATGTTGCTGCAAAGGACATGACTTTGTTCTTTTTTATGGCTGTGTAGTATTCCACGGTGCATATGTACCATATTTTCTTTATCCAATCCACTGTTAATGACCACCTAGGTTGATTCCATGTCTTTGCTATTGTGAGTAGTGCTGCAATGAACATAAAAGTGCATATGTCTTTTTGGTAGAATAATTTATTTTCCTCTGAGTATATGCCCAGTAATGGAATTGCTGGGTCAAATGGTAGTTCTGAGTTCTTTGAGAAATCTTCACACTGGTTTCCACAGTGGCTAAACTAATTTACATTCCCACCAACTGGGTATAAGCTTTCCCTTTTCTCTGCATCTGCAGCCTCACCAACATCTGCTGTTTTTTGACTTTTTAACAAAAGTCATTCTAGCTGGTATGGGATAGTATTTCATTGTGATTTTGATTTGCATTTCTCTGATAATTGGTAAAGATGAGCACTTTTTCATGTTTGTTGGCTGCTTGTATGTCTTCTTTTGAAAAGGGTCTGTTCATGTCCTTTGCCCACTTTTTAATGGGACTAATTGTTTTTTGCATGTCAAATTGTTTAAGTTCTTTACTGATTCTGGATATCAGAACTTTGTCAGATGCATAGTTCACGAATATTTTCTCCCATTCTCTAGGTTATCTGTTTACTTTGTTGATAGTTTCTTTTGATGTGCAGAAAGAAGCTCATAGATTGGAAAAATCAGAATTATTAAAATGGCCATATTGCCCAAAGCAGTCTATAGATTCAACACAATTCCTATCAAATTATCAACATCATTTTTCACAGAATTAGAGGAAACTATTCTAAAATTCATATGGAACCAAAAAAAAAAGCCCGAATAGCCAAAGCAATCCTAAGCAAAAAGAACAAAGTTGGAGGCATCACATTACCTGACTTCAAACTATGTTATAAGGCTATAGTAACTAAAACAGCATGGTACTGCTACAGAAACAGAAGCTCTTTATCTTAATTAGGTCCCACTTGTCAATTTTTGTTTTTGTTGCAATTGCGGTTGAGGACTTAGTCATAAATTCTTTCCCAAGACCAATGCCCAGAATGGTGTTTCCTAGATTATCTTTGAGGATTCTTATAGTTTGAGATCTTACATTTAAATCTTTAATCCACCTTGAGTTAATCTTTGTATATGGTGATAGGTAGGAATTCAGTTTCATTCTTCTGCATATGGCTAGTCATTTATTGAATAGGGAGTCCTTTCCTCATTGCTCAGTTTTGTTGACTCTGTCAAAGATCAGATAGTTGTAGGTGTGCGGCTTTATTTCTGGGTTCTCCATTCTGTTCCATTGGTCTATGTGTCTGTTTTTATACCAGTACCATGTTGTCTTAGTTACTGTAGCCTTATAGTATAGTTTAAGTTCTGGTAATGTGATGCTTCCAGTTTTGTACATTTTGCTTAGGATTGCTTTGGGTATTTGGATTCTTTTTTGGTTATATATGAATTTTAGAATAGTTTTTTCTAACATTGTGAAAAATGATGTTGGTAGGTTTTTTGTTTGTTTGTTTGTTTGTTTGTTTTAAGACTGAGTCTCACTCTCTCACCCAGGCTGGAAGGCAGTGATGTGATCTCAACTCACTGTAACTTCTGCCTCCCAGTTTCAAGTGATTCTTGTGCCTCAGTCTCCTGAGTAGCTGGAACCACAGGCATGTGCCACCACACCCAGTTAATTTTTTGTATTTTTAGTAGAGACAGGGTTTCACCATGTTGGCCAGGCTGGTCTCAAACTGGCCTCAAGTGATCCACCTGCCTTGGCCCCCCAAAGTGCTGGAATTATAGGTGTGAGTCACTCGCACCCAGCTGATGTTGATAGTTTGATAGGAATTGTGTTGAATCTATAGATTGCTTTGGGCGGTATGGCTATTTTCATGATACCGATTCTTTCAATTCATGAGCATGGAATATTTCTCCATTTGTTTGTGTCACCTGTGATTTCTTTCAGTAGTGTTTTGTAGTTGTCCCTGCAGAGATCTTTTGGCTCCTTTGTTAGATGCATTCCTAGGTATTTTAGTTTCTTGCAGCTATTGTAAATGGGATTGTATTCTTGTTTTGGCTCTCATCTTGAATGTTACTAGTGTGTAGAAATGCTAATGCTTGTTGTACATTGAGCTTTGTATCCTAAAACTTTACTGAAGTTGTTTATCAGTTCTAGGACCCTTTTGGTGTGTCTGCAGTGTTTTATAGGTATAAATTATGATGTCAGGGAGGAGAGGTAATTGAATTTCTTCACAAACATTTTCTCGTGTGGTTGATATTTTTATACATTTATTCCACAACTACTTAATAATGTACGGCACAAGGACCACATAGTTATTACCCTCTTATAGTCATATTCTACATTGGCATCCATACTAATAATCCTGTATATTTTTATCCCTCTTTCCACTTTTAAAAGCATACACACACACACACACACACACACAATGTGTATATAATGATATATTATGCCATTTATTCTATCACTTCAAGAATCTCCAAAGGCAAGATGTCACCACCACTAACAACAAGTGAGCTCAGAACTGACAATATTGCTGGGATTCCTAGCAGAAGCAAATATAAACTACATTGAAGGTACCACACTCAATCCAGACCACTCAGTACTTACACAAATAAAATCTTATTTATGCTGAACTTAAAAATTTAATATTACAAAACACCCAAGAAAATAAGCCAATATGAGCACATGTCAACAGATTAAACACAGAGCAGATTAGATATTTAAAAATTTCAGGTAATGAAATTATTGACCTCAAATTATTAAATTATATGTTCAAAATCAGTCAATGTATAAAGAATAATTATTTTTCTTTTTAAAGACCAAATCACTTTTTTAAAAACCAGAAATTTTGTTTTTTAAAAAGAACCCTCTAGAAATTAAAACCTCAGTATATGGATGAAACAGTGGATGGATAGAGCTGAAGAAAAGACTTAATGGATTGGAAGATAGAGCTGAGAAAATAATATATCACAGAGTTGGAAAATATAATAGATCAAGAAATATGGAAGACAAAATAGGATAGAATATGACAGATATGAGGGTGATGATTTTGTCCTTTTTTTTTTGTACTATTATGTTCTCAATGCCTAGAATATTGCTAGAAGAAAGTATGTACTCAATACATATTTGTTGGATGCACAACTGAGTGAATAAATATGATTTCCAAAAGGAAAGATCAGATGTAAAAGTTAATATTTGAGAAAAAGTTTAAGAACTTTACAAAATTGAAAAAAGACATAAAACCCTCAAACTCACAAAACACAATAAGGATTGAGTAGGAATATACAAATAAAACCACATCTAGACATGTAATAGTGAAACCATAGAACACCAAAGGCGCAGGGAAAATATTAAATAGAGAGAAAAGTAGATTGAGTATAAAGAAATGGCAATTAAACTGACAACACATTTCATAACAGCAATAATAGAAACTACTGAGAAATGAAATGGCTGCCAAGCTAGAAATGCATATTCTGGTAATTATTCAAAATTAAGGGTAAAAATAAGGACTTTTTAAGAAAAACAAATATTTAGAGAGTTTATCATTAACGCACCTTCACTGAAGGGCTTTCTTTTCCCCAAAGATGGGGTCTTGCTATGTTGCCCAGGCTGAAGTACAGTGGCTACTCAGAGATGCAATTATAGCATGCTGTAGCCTCAAAGTCCTGTCTCAAATGATCCTCTTACTTCAGCATGCTGAGTAACTGGGACTACAGGGACATGTCACTGCACTTGCTAAAGATACGTTTAAAGTGTATAGTTCAGAAAACAAGAACTTGGGTTCTGGAAAACAAACAAAAGAAAGTCAATAAAAAAATAAAGGTGAAAAAAGAAACAGGGAAATATTAGGCACTTTAAGCAAGCATTGACTATATATTTTTTAAAAGCCTGTCATTTAAAAAGAATAGTTTCAAGGGTGTTACACAAGTAAATAAAAGTGCTGGTTAATAACATGTAAGATGGGCATTAAAGTATTCCAAGGTACTTCAAGGAATAGGAGGAGAATAGAGTTCCCGAATAACTTTAGACATAGTTACTGCAATTAATCAAATGTAAGATGGCATCAATGAGAAGATCTATGATTATTTCGTGTATCATAAACAAAGAGAAGAGACTGCCAGTTAAATTGTGAGGGGCATCATGCCTCCAAGAGAGTCCTATACAGGATATTAATTGAGCATACTAGACTCTCATTTCCTTGAAATTTCTTTCATCTATTCTAAGAGAACTGTCCATTTCTCCTGCCCTCAGTTGCATTACTTATTATAGTGTAATAGGTGATCTTTTACCAATATCTCAGTAACAAAAACTATAATCTTTTTTAGGTTCCATATAGTGCCCAGTTATTATTTTGCAAGAAAATGTGGAATTGCTGTCATTCCCCCAATGATTGGTTAACTAATATAAAACTTATATACCATGATGCTATCTCTGCACACCTTTCTGCATACACAATAAGTTTCTGTTTCAGTGCCACATTATAGTCTAGTAGTTTTGAAAACATTTTAAATGGATATTTAACTCAAAATTGGTAGGAACAATAAGGTATCCAATTCAGTTAGAATGGTAACAATATGAAGAACAATATGACCAGTTCCTGCACATGGAGGCCATGACAACTATGTATGACTACCGCCTGGCCAACAGCAATTGGAAGATTGTCATCAATTATAAAACATACATCTATTTCAGAGATTTTAATATGGGAAAATGTCTATCTTAGAATTGATGAAATAGCATCAGTATATTTGCTAAAATGTTAAAGACAACTATATTAAAATAATAGAAATAGAATACATAATCATCAATCCACTAGCCCCAAGAGTGGCAGAAAATAAAGTGATAAAAACTCAGTCAATTAAAAATTTTCAGAAAAAAGATAAAAATAAACATGATAAAGTCAGAAAATATAACACAAATAAAATGAAATACATCCAAATAGATAGCTTATCATAGTAAGTGTGAGTTGACTAAATTTACCAATTAAAAGACAGATATTTTCTATTTGGATTATTGAAAAAATCTACTTATATAACATTTACAAATTACATTTAAGTCACAATGACATAGAAAGGTAAAAGTAAAAAGATAGAGAAAAAATAGATAACTTCTACTCCAAAGAAAACAGGCAAAACTTATTAGGAATAAAAATGCTCAGTATATACTAATGAAAAGAAAAGTTTTCCAAGAAAGAAATAACAATCTCTAACTTCTGCATCATAATAAAAAAGCCCCTACATGAATAAAGGCAAGCTTGACAAAATTACAAGGAGAAATTGGCAAACTCAAAATTATAATGGAAAATGTAAAACATATCTGTTAGTAACTGACAGTCCAAACAAATGGAAACTTACTAAGGATATACAAAATTTGAACAATATCATTAACAAGAGTTCTTTAATCAACATATTTAATATATAATAATATAGATATTAAGATATCCAATAATTAGAGAATACACATTCCTTTCAAGAACATATTAAACATTTAAAGAGGCAGCATAGACCAGGCACGGTGGCTTATGCCTGTAATCCCAGCACTTTGAGAGACCGAGGAGGATGGATCGTGAGGTCAGGAGTTCCAGACAAGCCTGACCAACATGGTGAAATCCCATCTCTACTGAAAATACAAAAATTAGCCAGGTGTGGTGGTGGGCACCTGTAACCCGGCTACCAAGGAGGCTGAGGCAGGAGAATTGCTTCAACCCAGAAGGCGGAGGTTGAGTGCACCACTGCACTCGAAAGAGCAAGACTCTGACTCAAGGAAAAAAAAAAAAAAAAAAAAAAAAAAAAAAGAGGCAACATAGTTTGGTGGCTAAGAATAGTTTCTGAACTCACATTCTGGGCTTGATTTTTGTTTCTACTAGTTACTAGCTATACAACCTTGGTCAAGTTACATTATTAACCTTTTTATGCCTGTTTCCTCATCTATAAAATGGGAATACTATAAAACTAGTATACTTATCTCAAAAATCTACTGAAAGAAATAAATATATTAACATGTGGAAAGCTCTTAGAACAGTTTCTGCCACATAAGTATTAGCTATTATTATTTACACAGATTAGCCATAAACTCTGTGACAAAGCAAGTCTCAACTACTTCGAAATAACTAGTATCATGCAGTTCACATTCTCTGACTACATGCAGTCAAGATTTAACTTAACAACAAAAAGATTGTAAGAATTCTTGGGGAAATTAAAACTAACTTCTAAATTACTTGTGAGTCAGAGGAAGTCACAATAAAACTAAGAAAATATTTAGAATTTACAATAAAAACATATCTCAAAACTCGTAGAATGATGCTAAATGTTACTTAGCAAGAAATTTATGGTCTTACATGCTTATATTGGAAAATAAGAAAGTTAAAATAATCAATAACCTAATTATATGATTGAAGAGACTAAAAAAAAGAACAGCAGAATAAAGCCATAGAAAGTACAAAAAGTAAAGTAGTAAAGACTTAAAAAGAAATTAATGACATTTTGAAATGATCCTATACAGATGATCAATAAATCAAAACTTTGAAAAGTAGAAGACAAAGCTTTGAAAATATTGATAAGATATCAATGAATACAGATGCTGCCAAAAAAATAATAATTCAAACAATTTGATACTAATAAATTTGAAAACTCAGATAAAATATAAAATTGCTCAGAAAATATACTTTACCAAAAGTGACTGAAGCAACATTCCTAATTTTCCTCAAAGAGGTTGAATCAGTAGCTTAAAAATCTATTAAAATACACAAATTTATAGTGCCAGAGAGTTTTACAGTATTCTATGAAATCTTTGAGGATTAGGTCACAATATTACAAAACTCTTGCAGATAACAGAAAATGTGGAAACATTTCTGAACTCATTTTATGAAACTACTGTGTATAACTTGATATCAAAGCCAAGTAAAGACAGTGGAAAAAGGGCAATTAAAGTCCAATCTCATATACATAGTTCTAAAACTACTTTAAAAATAGCAAACCAAATTTTAAAATGTATTAAAATAAACAACAAATTTTATTTTGCTCCAGGAATGCAATAATGGTTCTATATTTGAAAAATCTATTACTGTAATTCACCACATTAACAGATTAAAGGGGAAAATAGGATTATCTCAAGAGGATAGAAAAATCAGTTGATAAAATTAAACAATTCTTAGATAAACAGGAATAAATGGAACCTCCTTAATCTGATAAAGAGCATTAACCAAAAGCCTGGAGCAAACATCTTGCTTACACTGAAAAGTCAGAAAACTCTCTTCAAATAAAAAGAGAGAAGGATAACTCATTCTAGTCAATCTAGTTCTGGAGAGCTAGTCAGGATGTGAGACAAAGAAATCAAATAACAGAATAAGGATTGGAAAGGAAGAAACAAAACCATAATTATTTTAAAGTGGTGACTTATGCATAAAAAAATCAAGGAAGGTGCTTCTTCCATTTAAAACATATTTTTTCTTGATTCTCTCCTCTCTCCCCATCCCATTCTTTCTAAATACCAGCCCATTTCTTTGATCTTTATGGGAAAATGCCCAGGGTTGTCACTGCTCATTTTCTTCCTTTCTTCTCTTCCCACCATCTTGAACTAACTCCAATCTGGCTTTCAGTCTGACCCATCCAGTGACAACTGCTCTTGTCGAGTCATAATGACCTTCAGGTGTCTGAACCTCAGGCAATTCTCAGTCTTGACCAATCAGTGACAAATCTCACTTGACTAATCAGTGGCATTTGACATCACTCTGTCCTTGGAACAGTTTATTCACCTGGCATTCAGGACACCATTATCTTCTGACTTTCTTTTTTTTTTTTTTTTTTTTACTGGATATTTCTTCTCAGTTTGTTTTCCTAGTCCTTCGTCATCTCCTTAACTTTTAAGTACTGGACTCACTCTCTGGACTTTTTACTTTCTGTCTGCACTCACTCCCTTGGTGATCTCGCTCAGTCTCAAGGCTGACAAGTTCCAAAATTATAATTGCCAGCCCAGACTTCTCTCCTGCTCCAGACTCATACATACAATACTTGCACATCTCTACTCAGAATTCTGACAGCTCAGACTTTACGCATGTAAAGTGAAACTTGTGATTCTTCCTACACTCCCTTCCCCTCACCCTCCCTCTCCAAATTCCTTCCTTCCTTTGTCGTCTTCATCTTACTTATTGACAGTTTTATTATGCTAGTTTTTCAGGCCAAAAATCTTCAGTTTGTTCTTTCTCTCTCTCTCTCTCTCCCCCGCCACCCCTCTCTCTCTTCATCACACGCACATACTTCAGCAAATCCTGTTGGTCCTATCTTCAAAATACATCTAGGATCATCTGAACACTTCTCACCATCACTATTGCTCTGTGATGGTCAGAATCTCTGCTGCTTCTTATCTGAATTATTTCAGTAGCCACTTAACTGGCCTTTCTGATTTCACTCTTGCCTTTCCACAGACTGTTCCCAAAACAGGAATAGAAAAATCAGACCATGTTACTTCTGCTCAGAACTCTCCAGTGGCTGCCCAAGACTCCAACAATCCAGCCTCCACTTCTCTCCTAACCTCATCTCCGTTTCCCCATTGTTCCCTTCACTACAGCCACACTGACCTCAGAAACTCCAGTCTACAACCCTAGGACCTTTGTACTTAATGGTTCCTCTGCCTGAAATGATTTTCTCCAGATACCCACAAGTATTGCTCTCTCATCTCCTTCAAGTTTTGCTTCAATGTCAGCTTTTGTCTCAGTATGGACTACCTTGTCCACCCTATTTAAAATTTCAAGCCTCCAATACCCTGTCACTGCCCTCTGCTTTAACTTTCTACATAGCACTTCCTTATCTTCTAATACACTACGTATCTTCCTTATTTGTTTATTTTCTGTCTTACTCGATTAAATGGATGATGTCAGAGGGCTTTTTTTTGTCTTTTTTGATGACTCTTATATCCTAACATCCAGCACAGTGTCTGAAACGTAGTAGACAGCTAATAAATATTTGTTGAATAAACTGGAAAATGTATATAGACAAATTATTAGGATTAGTAGGAGAATTGAGTTTGATGAACATAAGATCACTATACAAGAATCACTTATGTTGTAATCAACTGAAAATATAATTGGAAAATATAATTTTAAAAAAGAATGTTATTCATATTCTCAGAAAAAAATATAAAACACTTATACATTTAACAAAAGATGTATAATATTCTTAACATTCATAGGAAAAATATCATAAAACCTCTCTGAACAACATTTAAAAACATATAAAGGGATAGAAATACAGTGTCTATAAATATAAAGACAGTACATAATGATGTTAATTTTCTTCAAATTAATCTATAGATAAAATCACACCCAATTAAGATACTGATAGAATTATTCAGAAAACAGGAGAAGCTTAATATAAAATTATTAAAGAACAGAAACCAACAAAGCAATGTTAAAGAAGTTTGGGAATACTGTCCTACCAGATATCAAGACTTATTACAAGGTAAGAGATAAGTTGTGTATCAGAGTGAGATATGCAACCTGTGTAGGTGACAAAGGACTAATACAATAATATACAAAATACTCCAGTTTATAAAATAAGATTTTAAAACTACAAAAGAAAAAAGAAAAAAAAAACATAAACAGATACTTCACTGGAAGTAAAGTGGTAGGCACTTCCTTCAGAGGAAAACAAATGGCAAATAGCAAATAAGCATATGAAAAAGTGGTCAACCTCGGTAATAATGAGAGGAATGTATGTTTAAACAATTACATGCTGCTTCACTTAGATTAAAAAAAAAAACTTTTAAAATCTGATAAAAACAAGCACTGGTGAGGATATAAAACAACTGGAACTTTCAGACACTGATGTCGGGTGTGTAAAGTGGCACATCCACGTTGGAAAGCAATTTGTTGGTATAATCATAAAGTTGCAAAGACACAAAACCCTAAAACCTGTTGTTTCACTTTTAATTGTGTACTTCAGAAATACTTGGCAATTACAAGTATTTAGAACTTTAGAAATAATTGGCCAAAATTTCCAATTACAAGGATGTTTACTGTAGCACTGTTTAAATAATAAATGTAGACTAAAAAAAGAATGGACACATTGTAGCACATTTTTATAAGGGAATACTCTGCCTCAGCAAAAATAAATGAGTTGAAACTACATGCACCAATATAGACAAATCTCAAAAATGTAATTTGAGCCCTATGACAACATTTATATAAAGTTTAAAAATACGAAATATTATGCTATAATTCACTTTGGAACCATGGATATGTAGCAAAAACAAAAACAAAAAGCAAACATGCATAGCTAAATACCACAAGCAGGATATTGGTTACCTTGGGAAGCATGATGGAGGAGAATTAGATTAAAAACAGATATGCAGGGATTTTCAATTGTACCTAACATGTTAAAGTGGGTGATTCTGTGTGCCTGGTGTGTTTCATTGTTAAAAGAAAAATAAAGAGTACTGGAAGGTGGATGGATCAGTTGGGCACGAGGTGAACACCAAGGGAAAGGTGGGAGAAGTGGATGAGACAATCTCATTTGGAGTAGCCTGGGAGGAAAGCCAAGTTCGTACAAGTGATTATTAGGTAAAAGTGGTCTAGAAAGGACTCAAAATGAAAAGACAAAACTTAAAGGTATGTTTGGGAACTTGGAGAGGATATTGAGTTGAGGAGTCACATTTTCAAAGTGAAACATAAGGGCAAAGTATTTCATAGCAGTATTTTGTAGTAACTGGTAGAAAAAGAGGACATGGACTGGAGAGTGAAATCTAGTAAGGTTTAATTATTTTGTGAGTGGCTCTGGGGGAAGGATTGGAGGCTTGTTTGCCACATTTTTGGATTCCACAGAGCTGAAAGTGATAAGTAATATATTTGACAGAATCATGATGTTTAAAAGGCATATTCTGGAATGAGGGCTTAAAGACAATAATTTTTTTTGCATTGTTTAAAATGTGGCAGAATACACTTTAAAAAATTTAAACTTCTGTAATTACAAGTCTTGATTCAACCAGAATGCCTTAGCACATCACAAGATAAATGTGGACAACTGATTTTTTAAAAACACAGAATATTTGACTAGTATTAATAGTTGTTCTAAGCAGTTGGTCTGAGCATTGGGCAACGATAAGTTACAATAATAAATTAGGACTATTCCAAAGGCGGGTAACCAGAATGTTAAGAGTGTAGGCAATACTTGGGAGCTTCAATGAAGCCTTCTCCAACAAGGTAGAAACAAGATTGTCCTTTGAGGATTAAACCAATAAAGTCCACTCGTATGACTGGGATTAGCCAGTACAGGCCTAAACCAAGACATTACTTTTTCATAGGTGACTTTGCAAGTGAGTTAGATGTAATCTCAGGGAGGAAGAGCTGGAATGTGATTGCAATGGAGGAGGAAGAAATCTAATCAATAAAAGTATTTCTTATCCAAAGAAAGACTGAGTAAACAGACTTGAGGAGAACAGCATGAAACAGACAAGAATTCTGATCTGTATGAGTTATAATTTTCATTGTAAATCAATACATCGTGTTCTAATTTATATTTCCAAGTCTTGTGTTTGGATAGCATGATTTGGATAGCATTTCTCAGGTACCAACAAAATTGAGTTTTCCAGATCTGACAATTGAGGGCTACAACATGAGGTGGTGTAACCTTTCCCTGACACAGGCTCCTTCTTTTTCATGGAAAAACCCAAAAACACTAAGATGTTTAGCTGGGAGGAGATAAGCCAGAGGTGAAGCCTGGTGCTTATCTTCAAAAGGTTTAAAGTTTTTCTTGTAGAAATGGAGGGTAGACTCTTTTGATTGTTGGGGGCAGAGACCAGAACAGAGACAACAGTTAGAAAGTACAAAGTAAGATTTCATCTGGCTAAGCAGAGGAACATGTTAACCATTTGAACTCCCAACAATGAAACAGCTATCTCTTTGTCAGGTTCTTTGATCATAAGCAACAGAAAAAGTCTGAATAAGTACAGCAAATAATAATAATAATAGCAATAATAATAAGATAAGAGGTGGCCCACATATTTGAAGGAGAAAGTGAAGGACCAGGCCTTAAAAGGAGCAGTGATCAAGGCAGCTACAATGATGGAGGGGGAGGAAGTAAAGTATTGTTTCTTTAGGGCACCGTCCTCATGATAAATCACCCTCTGCTGATATCTTTCTTAAAATTACTGGGGAAAAACTTCTGATTTTCAAGCTTGGGCCATGTGTCTCACCTCTTCTCTCCCCCACCCCTGATAGGGAAGGGTAGCGGGCACTCATGGTAGGTAACCTTGATGGAGACGCCATCAAGGCTTCATGCAACGGAAAGGGACAATTTACCAAAGGGAACTGAGGAGCAGGTAACAATATTAGAAACCCAGCATATTCTCATCACTGCAAGTGCAGGAGAAGCCACCTATTTTTCAGCAATCTTCTGTGCTGGAAGTTGGAAAAGGCAATTTAGAAGATCCCTTCCTGTTCTACATTTCTGAAGAGAAACTGAGAAGTGGAATTGATTACTGAGATCCAAGGTCATTAGGAAAGGCCTAGAGAGGAATAGCTGGGGCTGGATCTGAGAGAAGGATGGGACACAGCTAACAGGGAAGTAAGCCATAGAGCAGGCATGGTGGTTCCATGTGCTAATTAGAAAAGGAAGATAAGGAGCTGCTGGCATTGGTAACATCAAACTTGATATATATAAATTAGAAGCTACCATTTTTCTTCTGCTCCATGAAGGGGTTACAGATATAAAAATGGAAGAAGTCAGATGTGGTAAAAGTTAGTAGATGAAGAAGACACAACAACTCCTGGCTCTCCAGAACTCCTGATAGAGTGAGATGCTATTTGGACAGCTTAAGGAATGGACGATGATCCTAATGACAAGGGACCTGCCAGCCTTAATAGTTAACCAGTGGAGCTATATAATAGAACTGAGTCACCAGTCCTAAAATTCTGAATTTGATGTCTGTGAAACAAGCAATTATGGAAACAAAAGAAATAATGATGGAAACAAAACAAATAACTGGCCACTAGTGACCTCTAGTGGAAGTAGGCTTTAGGGAACCTATGTGATCTTTGATTTCTGTTTTGTTTTGCTTTCCTATTAAGAAGATGAAAACCCAGTATAATTTTCAGCCAATTTATTTGCAGAGGACTGTGAAAAAACGGGCTTCTGAAAACAGGACAAAAATCTTACCCAGAAAATGAAAATGTACCAGGAATATGTTGTGCTTTGAGTCAAACTAAGTTGATTAATGTTCTGGAAAAGATGTGGATGAGTAATTGCCATCAAAGACGTTACCTGAGAAAAAGAAGAGTTTTTTGAGCAGTGACTTCATTGGTCACTGGGGGGGAGTTTGGGATGTTAATGGCAGCCAGCAAGAGAAAATAGGCTTGAAGAGGAGGCTGCATAGGTTGCCAGTATACCTTTCAAATATATCTTCTTTGTAACATGGAAGAGCGCTGTTGTTTCTGAAATACACACACATTTGCCAGTTCAGTATTGTATGGCTTGAGCCCCACCACTTTCCTCTTCCCAATGGGTGTCTGTGCCAAGTGTTGGCAAACACTGCTGAGCTGGGAGGATGTGGGTGGATGCCTGGTGGCCCTAGGCCTTTGAAGTGGGACCAGTCTCGTGGAGGGTCCAAGTATAATCAAGACGGTCAACATGAAAGCACACTGGGCACTCCACATCCATCCCCTTTGGGAAGTGCTTTCAGAATTCATAATCTTGACATTGAAGAGAAGCAAAGGAATGCAAGGATTGATGGGAGGTTTTACATCTGTCTGATCACACTGGGGACTAATAATGGGTGGGTGGAATTAAATGGCGGGTCCAGGGAGCAGGGGTGTGGGTGGGTAGAAAAAGAAGCAAGAGAAAGATAAAAAATAGAGACAATACAGAAGTAAACAGAATCAGCGTTATCAAGCCCTGGGCAACTGTCACTTCTGGCAGCCGAGCGATTGTTGTCCTTGTCTCATATTACCTGCGTGGCAGGAAGTGTCATCCTGCCTTCTTTCATTATTCAGCCTCCCACACACACCCTGCTCTTGTTTACCGATGCTATTGTGCTGCTCTGCAGGTCTGCTTTTCCCTGGATTTGCTCCCTCTCCTCTCAGTGTCATTTCAAGGAAATAACAATAGCCCCTAAATAATATTTTTGTGAGAATTCCACCCTGGTCTGCAATTTTCAGAATTCTGGTCTTTGTGAGTGGGCAAAAGACAATCTAACTGCCCCCGCTAAGCCATGACTTCCCTACTGTTATTTCTTAGATGCCAACAAAACCACAGAGCAGAGTTAATAAAGACCCATATTAGTGGTATTTCCTCTTTCCCCTGCAAAGATTCTTCTGCCAGGATATGTACAAATCTCTAGCTCTAGGATAGGCCATTTCAGAGATGTAGTCTGTAAACCAGTTTACTTACTGAGGATGAGCTAATTATCTTAATTTGCTCCAAAGCTTCTGTCAGGCTGTCTTCAATCTCAGAGTCATCTAAGGAGAAGAGGTCCCCAGCTCGTGAAAGATCTTTTTGTCCCAAAACCAGTCTGAACAGTTGATGCATGGTGAGGAGGAGTTTGATCAGTTGACTTTCTACAGACCCAGAGCCATGTGTTTCAGGTATCAGAGGTCAGTAAGACAAAAACATGTAGCAGGAGGTATACTTCTTATTCCATGAAAGATCATTTTTCTCCAGACTTTGAGGTCTTCATTGACACTCTCTGCAAGGGAAACAAATGACACAATATAGCCCCTGGCAGAATGGCATAAGCTCAGAATGTGAACTCGGTGTCCAGCGGAGAGAGAGAAAAAAGAAACTTGGAAACATGTGCCTGGAGTAATAGATCCCGGCTTAATGATCTTTAAATGAGCTCTTTCTTTGTTTTTGTCTCAAAAAGTCTTGTCAAAAATTACTAGGTTTCTCCAGAATTTAATTCGAACTTTAAAAGTCAACATGAGCCCCACACTTTTCTCCTTTCTATATCCTTCTCTTCTCTCCATGTCACAAGGACAAACAATAATCATGCCTAACACTTGCCAGATTTTCCTCAAACAGATTCTCATGGGAATCAAACAGAAAGGGAGAACAAAAGGAAAAGAGGGAGCATAGGAAACATCTCCTAGACCCACTTCCTAGAACACTTTCTTCCAGAACCTGGACACAGAAACCAGTGCTTACCCTCTTGGTTGGGCTGCCTTGCTATGCTAGCAGGAGAAGTTCCCCCCTCTGTCAGTCAAAAAGGTGTCCTCAGTACTTACCCTACTCCTACGTACTCTATAATCAAGTAGTAATAAAATAAAGGATGCTGCTTAGGAGAATGGCATTAGATAAATCTCTACTGAACATGAAGATGAACTTGAACACTTAAATGAACATGATAGCCTTGCCATGAAGGCTAAAAGGAGGGCTTTGAGATCAGGCAACCCTCCCTCTATTCCAGTTGAAATAATAAAGTCCCACTATATTTTTCACCTAATTAACAGTCTATAGAGAGGAGACCAAAGGCACAAATTAGACATCTGATTATTCTCATCAGCTCCCTTCTGGGCCTAATAAAATCACAGACCATTTGCACTGGTAGAGACCTTAGTAATCATTTAATGGCCAGTGAGGTTTAATGACTTCCCCAAGGCCCCATAATAGCTGTGGCAAGGATAGTCTCCTGATTTCAGTCCAGTGCGCTTCCCTCCCAGTTTACAGTAGAGGGGAATCACCTCATACATGTGGGTAACTTACAAATGCAGCCACATGCTTAGTGAGAGCCAAGAGTGAGTTATTTAATATAAGCAATAGGCAATTCTGCCTAGCATTTTACTCTGAATGTGTTTGTCAGAAAGAGTGTGAAAAGGGAGAGGAGAATCTGTTGTTCCCTTGGGTAGTCTCAGCCCTCTCCTGTGAGCTATTGTTTGAGAGCACCTCTTTGTGTTGAATGCAAGTTTAAAGACACATACTCTTCACACAACATGGCCTCTAAATACAAGCCAAATCTTTAAGTAGACACTCAACTAAATAAGCTACCTGTAGTATTCTAAGTGGTACAATTCATGAGTCATAGGGATTTTAAGGAAAATACTGCCTATATGCAATTTTTGTACTATCTACCAGCTTTTGAAAAACGAAGCCTGATACTTACATGCCTTTATCTATGTACCAGGCATAAACACTTTGTAAATATTAACTCATCTAATCCTCATAACTATATGAAGATATATCATCCCCACTTTGTAGGTGAGCAACCTGAGGTAGTTAAATAACTGCTAAAGTCATGCAGCTACCAAGCTGGAGAGCTGGAATTTGAATTCAGAGACCCCAGTAGTGCTAGACTCCAAGTTCATAACCATTATGAAATATTGACTCCATGTAAGATGTGAAGCTACTGTAAGGAGTAAAGGTCCTCAGAGCATTATTAATATTTAGTGATGAAGGTGTGAGCAGGGTTATTAAGCAATGAAATAAATTCCTGTCCCCTTCTACACTGCTCCTGGATCCTTGCCCATTCTATGCCCTGGGATTTAGAGCAACCAGAGAGCAAGAGAGTCACAAGGAGAAGATGCTTGGAGGAAGAGCAAAGGAGAGTGGTAAGCTTTCAGAGGCAGGTGGAGCACAGAGTGAGGTACTGCAAAGTAGTTTGCACCCTGGGAAATGTGGAAGAGTGAATCACAATATCTCTAAGAAAAATCGGCACAGTGTTTTCCTACATTTTTCTCTTAACACATTTTCCTCCCAGGCTCAGATATTTACAGTGAAAAGAGTCTCAATAAAATAATATTCAGGAAAACTGGATGGAAATGACTTCACCTGACCTGTCAGTTTGTTGGACATGTGGCACTCCATGAAGTACATTCAGCTGCCCCAGTCATACATGCTCAGGAGCTCCAAGAAGGAGCAGAAATACGTGCTGGTACAGAAGAGCACCCCCAGGCTTTTCCTGGGCTCTTTCTGCACACTTCACATTTACGTGACACCTGGTGTGGAGTCCCACATTCATGCTTCCAACTTCAGCTGTTACTCTGGAGGGCCCATCGCATGCAAAACATTGCTTTGGGCCCTAAACAGAAACATCAAGTTGTTTAACACACAGCCATACAGGAAAGCTTACACAAACCTAGGGGTGGAGTGGGGAGAGGTGGAACTTGCATATTATTTTACAAAGGGCTCCTTTGCACATTTTCAACAGTGATCTTCAAAACACCTTCTACAATATGGGAGTGACCAAGAAAAATCTCCTGGATAACACAAAAAGAAGTTTGGGGAAGTACAAGGGAGAGAGAAGTCACTTCCAGGGGAAGATGATAATGAATAGCTTCATGGAGGAAATGGCATTTGAGAAGCACCTTTAGGATAACTAAGATTTTTACAGATTTCATTCAATGCACTTGTGCTGAGTTCATACTAAGTCATCTGCTCATCTAGGAACCGAGGGTCAAATCCCAGCTCAGCTACTCTGTGATTATGGGACCTTCAGTTCATGTTTTTTTTTTTTCCTTTCTTGAGCCTTGGTTTTCTTATTTGCAAAATGGGGCTAATAAACACCTCGTCTGTTTCATCAGGGTGTTTTGAGGGTCACAGGTGATAATGCGTAATGGAGTCCTTTATAAAATAATGGCACAACTGACATTTGGTGGGTGTTTGCCATGTGTCAGGTACTTATCTCAGTGCTTCCCACATACTGAGCCACTTAATTCTTATGACAGTTCCATGCAATAAAAACTGATGTTTAGAGAGGAAAGTAACCACCAGCCTTCAAGAGGCACTTGAAGAGTAAGTTGCCAAGTTAGGATTGAAGGCAGCTGGTCTCCCAGGATAGTTGTATTCATGACTGTGTGAGATAATTATTATTGAGCTGCCTCTCTTCCCATCAGCTCTCATTCAGTGAGTACCTCCACATGCTGCACATCCCTTCCTAGATAAGGACTGGCAAGGCACATTATTTATTTTTCAGCAGCTCTCATTAATATTTTGCTCAGGTGTCTGGCTTCTCCTGCTGGTCTTTTTGCAATAGCAGGGAAGGTCAGAGCCAGATCAAATTCTACCTCATGTTCTGAGAAACTCCCTACCCTTATGAATGTCATAGTCCTGTGGCCTGTGTGCATGTGTACATATACATGCATCATATACACACAAGCACACCATATACACGCATGCACATATGTGCACATACGCAAATACTTTCTACACATCAACCTTTTTACTAGACACTAGACGCTTCTCTTAGTTCTCCCATCAACTCTGCAGGTAGATATTACCACCTAAGAGGAAACAGGACCAGTGAGGTTAAGTATTATGCCCAAGGTTACACACACAGCCAATATTCACATTCAGGTAGGCCAGACTCCAAAATTTCATACTTTGTGAACGATTTTAAAAACTGGTTTATACAATTTTTACTGCCTTTAATTTGCTTCCTTCATAATTTCTTTCCCTAATCTTTAAGGGGTTCTAATCTGAGGCCCACCTTCTCCTTATTTAGTTTTTTGTTTTTTTGTTTGTTTGTTTTTTTAAACAGGTATTTGCTGGCGAATCAGCTTTCTGTAAGGAGAAACAGAAACCACAAAAACAGAAATGACGGCCCCAAACACGGCACATTTCAGAGAGTCACAGCTGTCCCGCGCAAACTTGACTTTACCTGCGTGCTACTCCTCAAAGGCGCCCTTGCAGTTACTTAGCTGCATGGTTTGAGGCTGGGCGGGAGATTCAGGCAGGCTCCGAGGGCACAGCGAGTGGAATCCGCTCAGCTCAGTGAACCTGAAGTTGTTCATTGCGGAGCCGGTGCCGGGTGGAAGAATTCAAGGAATGCAGCCTGATGCCACCGGCAGCCCCAGAGACCGGTCAGGTGACAGGCTGCACCTCACCCAGCGGAGTTACCTCCCAGTGCAATGCTCTGTTTCCTTGGGTGAAACACAAAGCCTGCCCCAGTAAAGGAGAGTTGTTTTTAACAGAGAAAACAGAACTCCCTGTGTTCGTGAAAATCTATACTTTCCCAGGGAAGAATGGGGGGCGGGGGCGAGCCGCGCAGGAAACAATTTGCAACAGGAACTCAAGCAGGTGAACGGAATGGCTGTAGGGAGCCACCTCTCGGAGCCCCAGGGGAGGAGAAGAGAACTGCAGCTTCATTAACACTTCCCTCTCCCTGAGATTTCACACACGTTTTGGAAACTGAGTGTTCCTCCAGTAAGGGTCACCTCCTAAAGAAAGTATCCCTTTGCTCTGCTTCTAGAGTAATATTGTTGAAAGTTTAAGTATGCGGGAAATTGCTAAGAAACAGAACAAACTTCACAACATACATACTCTCTTTTTTTCGTTATTTGCTGGAAAGCTTTTCATAAAAATCCACGTGGACCAGATATACTGGATTTGTACTTTCAAATATTGCAGCAACACTCAGGAAAAAGGTTTATCCTGCTAAATCTACTGACACTCCGATGGAGAAAAAGGCACTGGAAACTTCCTTTATTCTTTTTTTTTTTTTTTTTGAGACGGAGTCTCGCTCTGTCGCCCAGGCTAGAGTGCAGTGGCCGGATCTCAGCTCACTGCAAGCTCCGCTTCCCGGGTTCACGCCATTCTCCTGCCTCAGCCTCCCGAGTAGCTGGGACTACAGGCGCCCGCCACCACGCCGGGCTCATTTTTTGTGTTTTTTTAGTAGAGACGGGGGTTTCACCGTGTTAGCCAGGATGGTCTCGATCTCCTGACCTCGTAATCCGCCCATCTCGGCCTCCCAAAGTGCTGGGATTACAGGCTTGAGCCACCGCGCCCGGCCCCTTTATTCTTTAGTTAACAGTGCACTTTAAAAAGCAAGGTTTTTAAAACTGCATTATTCTCGACCCGTAAATCATCTGTTCCTGTGATAGATTTATAGCTATCAAATCATCTCTCTTCTGGCAATGCGTACAGGCAGCTATCCTGCAGATAATCTCATCTTTGTGCTCACTGAAAGGGTGTGATGTGTCTACTCAAAGGGTGTGGTCAGGGTGGCCACAGTTAAAACAGGTCATGTGTTCCAGGAGAACAACCTCATAAATCTGCCTAGACAGTTGGTGATCAATCATATTTTTATGGCATCCACATTTGGAGAACTATCCCCTTGAAGAATCCCTTTATAAAAATCAAGAATCCAGTCATTCATGAGTAGCTGTATTTTTTCATTAGTAGTTTTCTAATTTACAAGATACTAATGAAGGCTCCTCTTTTAATGGAATAGATGATAATGCTTTAGCCTTCCCTTTTAATCCTTTATTCCTTATTACTGATTTTTAATCCCTAGATTTTTATACAGTTTTATTTTTTTAAAGGGTGTAGAGTCCTGAATTAGACACTCTATGGGACTCCAGTAAGAAGAGCAGAGTGATAAGAGTATGGGAACCCAGACTCAACGGGGTTCCAAACTCAGCTATGCCATTATCTGCAGTGTAAATGTGGGCAGGTTAATTAGACTCCCTGAGCCTGGAGTTCCTCCTTTGCGCCTGACGATTGTGATATGGGTTGTTGGGAGGTTTAAGGAGATGATGTAAAACATTCAACACAGAACCTGGCATGTGACAACCATAGAAGAAGTGTCAGCATTCATATCCTTAGGAGTACTATTATTCCTATAGATGGTCCACCAGTTAACACATCCCCATGCCATACCTTTTAAAAATTAATACACAACTGTACTGTTCACCAAATTGAGTTCACAGAGCTAAACATGTTTAGGTTGTTTCCATTTGTGCCATATTTATACCTTTGTTGTCCTTTCCCTATCTTAGTCATCCTGTCCTTACCTCTGGGTTGTTCACTTTTCATCTGTAAACTTCACTCTCTTGAATGTGTCCCTGTTGATTTTGGTAACCTTATCTTGTTTCCTGGAGAGATAGTTTTACCGTGATCCTACCCCCACCAAGGTTGAACAATAACAGTGAATGTTTTTACAGAGCAGAAATGGGCCAGGATACAATGTATCTCAAACTTTTTGTGGCTGGGTAATCCAAACACCTGAGTTTTCCATGGAAGTGTAGAACTCCTTCTCATGTTTGTTAGTGAGAAAGGAGTGCCCGTCCAGGGCTCCAGCTACTAACTTTACTACTTTTCAAGGTGACCTACACTCAATGCCCACTAATAAAACATTAGTGGCTTACTCTATTATGCATCTGTAGATTCTGCTAAATGAAAATATACGTGAACCGGAGGACTTAATCACCACACTATTGGGACACTGCCTGTAGAATAATTGAAACTCTTGGGGGAGATTTCAGTCACCATAATTAACTCAAGAAACCAACTTATTCTGAAGAATTCAGTCTCTAGCTTACAACTTAGGTTAGGCTATACCCTGGTTTCCTCACTTCAGAAAACTCTAGAACGGCAATATTTGTTTACATTATGCTTTAGACTACATTACTCTGCATCAAAACATTTTTGTTTTATTCACTTGCATTAAAAATGCTCATTAACAATCTGAGACCTATTTGGGCTCTAGAAACTTTCAATAAATTTCTCAGATTTTTCCCTTGAAAGAAAGGATTAAAGATTCTTTTGAAGGAGCATCTTTTTCACACCGCGTGAAAGGCCTACAGGAGTTCCCATGGGAATTGGCTGCATACATTTCAGCCCTTCCCACAAGATGTCTATTGTTCCCTGGATGTCTCTGGGCTTCCTTGGCTGTGGCATGCTGCTATAGTTCACTTCTACTGAAAGCCTCTGAGGCTGGCTTATTCCAAGCGATGCTAAAGGACTCAGCCCTGTCTTTTTGCTAGAGTGCATACAATCAAAGTTTGTAGCAAGCTTATTTCATAAGTACATGAAAAAAATAGGTTTGGTGACCTATTTAGTCAAGAGCCCAAAAAATGACTTAATTTTGATTATGTATTTCAACTTATTAAAACACAAATAGGAAACATTTCCTTCAAAAAGAATGAGAAATATTTATCTTCAAGTCTAATAAGCTTTCCAAAATCAAGACTTTTGTGACTTGTCATAGTTTTATAGTGTATTCATTTTCACCTGTAAATTTTGACTTTGCAGGTCATTTTTGCTCTGGAATAATACAAATCTTGCTGAAAAATCCTAATTCAAAGTCTGTGGGTTTGTTCTTCCAGATAATGTACCCAAACTCTCAAACTACATGGAAAACTCAATGTTAAATGTATCTTCATTTACATTTAAGTTTCGTATACTAAATATCTATATGACCAACTTAAATATTTCTCTAAGTATTTTTTCTGCTTTCTAAATCGAAAATATATAAATGTCGTTTAATCCAATCATTGATTACTACAGCAATTTAAGTGTGTATCTGAAAGAATTAAAAAGTGGTTAGATTTAATTATGATTCGTAAGACATCTGAAACACCAAAGGAAAAAACGGCAGCAAAAACAAACAGCAATGGTGACCCTGTTCCACCCACTGACTGTAATGATGCTACAGTATTTAATTTTCTTTGAAAATTCGTAGGCAGAGCCAGTTTCTTTGCTGGTTGCAAAATGTTGATTGAGGTAAACAAAAGTATAAAATAGAAATGAGACTAGATTATTACAGAGTAAAACAAAAATGCACATAATATGAATCTAGAAGCACAGCTTTTTGCTCCTGAGGCCTAGAGACATGTTTTAATAACCCACAGAGAAGTGGCATTTTTACCCTAATAACCAAAATGCCTGCATACATGGCTAGACACACAGCTCCCAAATGTGCTTTATCTGCATAATCAGCCAGCCCCTGGAAGTTTCTCAGCTCCCTTCTCCTATCTCCCACTCTTTGCCTCTCTGCAGGCTCTGACATTTACTTTAATTAGCTTTTGTTTTTGCTGAACAAAAGGACATGAAAGAAGATAGCCATACCTCTTTGCACAGGAATCTCTGGTCATAGAAAATAGAAGGCAAAATCCTTGATCTTTAGAGCACTGCAGCTGGGACCCATGACCATGCTCAGAGGCAGTCTTGCAGCTGCTGCCCAGTCCTGTGGGCTGCAGCCGCGTCTCCCTGAGCTGCTTGTCAAGCCAGTGGTACACTTCATTCCCTCCCCATGGACTCACCGTGCGGAATCGGGCAAATGAGTAACTTCTCTTCTCTCTCCCAAACTTCTGCTTAGACCTAACAATTGGCACAAAGCTTCACTTATTTCTACACTAGATTTACAGATTTCTCTGAGCAGATCTGTAGTTTGAAAGAATTGGATTTGCCTAACAACCAGTAATTTAGGTTCTGTTAATGAATAACTAACTTTAAGAAATCAAGGAAGTTTTAGGTTAATATCAGATGTGAGGCCTTTTAGTAGACATCAGGAAAAAGGCTTGGGGAGGGAATGGAGGAAGGGAAGCACTGGAATGAGGTGGTATTTAAGCCAAATATGATAGAAGAAAAATACCACAAAAGAAGCAAAAGGGCTAGTGTGAAGGAGCAAAAGTCTATTTATACTATTGGTATTGCTTATGAAACACACAACTGAATGAAACTTCCCTGGTAGCACTAGAGGTTTTTCTGAACCCTCATGGTTCCTTCTTGCATCCACCCAAATTTCTAATTCCCTTTCTTTTACCATCCAAATATAGAACTCCTCTTTTCAGACCTAATTCACTGAGGATCCCTCACAAGCACTCCCATATCGCCTCATCTCTCTCTCGTAAGGAGAATGCACTTTAAAACCTCTAATTCATAAATTAATTGATGGTGCCCAGTGGATTATTATATCTGGAGGCTCTTCTCTCCCTTTAAGTGTATGACATGGGCTTTCTTCCCTTATTGATCTGAGGTTTTGCCTACACTCAAAGTGATAAAATATTTCTGAGCCTCTCCCAACCAGAGCTTTCAGTCAAACCATGTGAGGGTAACAGGGAGGGTGGGGGCAGGGGGCTGCAGTGGGGAAAGTCAGGTGTAAGGTGTACAAGTGGACATATAAAGATTTCCATTCAGTGGCAATCATGCTGCATGTAAAAAAATTACTGGCCCAATTAAAAGGACTCTTCATGGGGTGAAGATTACTTTCTCTTGTGTTTGCCACTCAACATTCACTTACTCTACTTCTAGTCCAAAACTGCACCCATATTTCCTTTGGGAAACCATGTCCTTTGGGTAGAGTTGATGCCCATAAACAGGATGAGCCTTAATTGGTCTTACCCAAATTAGAGTAATTGCATTCCTGTGATCATAGTGACTAATGCAGAGGAGGTGTGTGACTCCTTCTAGGCCAATGAGAGGACAATGATGAATGCTCAGCTTTGGGAGAAAAAAGTCTAAGCTGCTGGGCTTGATGATAAGAAGGTATAAGGTCTGGCTGCAATTGCCCTCTAGCCACCAAGAAAACTGTTGACTTCATTTGGGCCCCTTAAACCACCTGTCCCTAATGCTAGCAAGGTCTACTCTTCAGTGTACACTAGTAAATTCCTTAGTAGCGTAAATGATTTTAGATTGGGTTTTCTGCCATTTACCCTTAAAAAATTTCCACCTGACAGAATCAGCCTAACCTGGTTTTGTGGGAGGGCTCTCCTGGGTGCAGCTCACTGAAAAGTAAGTGGACTAAGAGACTCAACAGGAACTATCTATGACAAATGGGCTCCTTCAGTGACAACCACAGGCTTCTTCTGACAACTAGTAGATGCAAGAAAGGCCTGGAAAGGAATGCAGTCATTCAGTGTACCTGAAAACAGGACTTTCTAAATTATTTTTTCCTAACCAGCTACATAGTCATTTCCTCAATACTTGAGTCCCCCAAAATAATTGAATTTAATCTCTTAGACTTGCCTGGCAATGCCTAGCCACATACAATTTGACCTCAATAACCTCGTCATGGAATCCATCCATTCATACACAATTTC
This sequence comes from Macaca thibetana thibetana, assembly GCF_024542745.1. Classification (NCBI taxonomy): domain Eukaryota; kingdom Metazoa; phylum Chordata; class Mammalia; order Primates; family Cercopithecidae; genus Macaca; species Macaca thibetana. The sequence goes on from NC_065579.1 coordinate 60,166,315, forward strand.
CAAAAATTTCCTAAAATCACTTAAGCTATTAATGAATTTATCAGTGGACACTGAAGGGTAGATCTTGCTAGCTTTAGGGGCAGCTGGTTTAAGAGGCCCAAATGAAGTCATCAGGTTTCTTGGTGGCAGATTGGCAACAGCAACCAGATCTTACAACTGTTTGTCAAAACTGTGTTTGAGTAATTAGTTTTACAAAGTATTGTTTCGTCTTTATTTTTCCCCTCTGTTCCTGTCTGACTCTCACTCCTTCCTCTCCTTTGGGAAACTTGAAGTAAAACGTTGTCTGTAACCACAAAAGCAGACAAAGATGTTTTCTTTACAGAAAAGAGGTAAATTCTAAGGCAACTTTCATAAGTGAGTTACGTATAAGCACTGAGTACTTCTGAATGATCTCATTTTCTATAAACAGTTTTTCTTACTTGTAATCCCAAAAGCTCCTGCAAGCGCACCATTTCTATGGTCAGCCTTCCAGCTCTGAAGAGTCCATTGTAGGCACAAAAAGTCAGACACAGTCAGGAACTCCCTTTTAGCTCAGCAAAATAACATGTGGCATGAACTATGACAGTCAAGTTTCTTTCTTTTTGAGAAGGAGTCTCGCCCTGTTGCCCAGGCAGGAGTGCAGTGGCTCAATCTTGGCTCACTGCAACCTCCACCTTCTGGGTTCAAGCAATTCTCCCACCTCAGCCTCTCTAGTAGCTGCAATTACAGGCGCACACCACCACACCTGGTTAATTTTTTTTTTTTTTTTTTTTAGTTTGTTTGTATTTTAGTAGAGATGTTTAGTAGAAATGTTGGCCAGGCTGATCTCGAACTCATGACCTCAAGTGATCCACCAGCCTCAGCCTCCCAAAGTGCTGGGATTATAGGCATGAGCCACCGCATCTGGCCGAAAGTCAAGTTTAAGAACAGGAATAGGGCCCTATGGCTAAGCTTTATTCATTTCGTTTCATTATAATAAAGAATATTTTGATAAAACATATTCCCAAATTAGAGAAGACTCATTATTCTCCCAAACTAGCTCCTCCTTCTGTGTTTATCTTGGTGAGGGCCCTCATCATCTACCAAGTATACAAACAGGAAAGCTGAGTGTCATCCTGTATTTCTCCCCCTCTTCTTCTCACCCACGTCCAGTGACTCTCTGGGTCTTCTCTATTCTGTGTCCTTAACATTCTGGATAGATCCCAAGGTAGCCCTTGATGATCCATTTTCTGGTGTTTATTTCCCCCTTGTGTAATTTTTCCCACTTGAGTGTAGGTGAGGCTTGTGATTTGCTTCTAATGAATAGAAAGAAGTAAGATGATAAAATGCTACTCCTGTGATTACCTTACATTGCTAAGGCTCCATATTGCTGGCAAACTTCCTCTAGAGAGTCTCCTTGTTGGCTTGATGGAGTATTGGGCCATGTTGAGGAAAGTCCACATGACAAGGAACTATGAGTAGAGTCTAGGAGTTGAAGGTGGCCTCCAGCCAACAACCAGCAAGAAACCAGTGTCCTCAGTCTTTCAGATACAAATACATGAATTCCTCCAGCAACCTTATTGAACTTGGAAGATGCCCCAAGCTTCCACATGAGAACACAGCCCAGCCAACGCTCTGACCGCAGCCCCGTGAGATTCTAAGCAGAGGAACCATCTAAGCCAAGACTGAACTCTTAGCCCACAGAAAGTATGAAATAATAAATGTGTGTTGTTCAAGTAACTAAGTTCATGGTAATTGTTACAGAGTAACAGAAAATGAATATACAACCATTTTCCCCTATCTACTATCACAGATAAATAGCTATTGTCTCTGTAAATTCTTCATCCTTTCTTGTCTGGCTATTGACATTAGTCTCCTCAAAGGTCTCACTGCCTCTAACATGGCCTCTTCAACTCCATTCTCACTTCTGCCACTAAATCAGCTTTCTAAAATAAAATATGATATATGAATCTCTACTTAAAATTTGCAAGTGGCACCCATTACCTGAGGATGAAAGCAAATTCCTTTGTTTGGCACACAAGGGATTTTGTAATCTAGTCTGCATCTGACTCTTCATCTTTGCTTTCCCTGCTTATGCACACACAACCCTGTGTAGTGGGGTCACCACATTCAGAATACATCCAAGAGCCTATCACTTTTCACCATCTTTACTACCACTGTTGTCTGTGATCAAAACACCATCATCTCAACTCTAACTTGGATTGTTGCAATGGCTCCCTGGATTCTGTCTTTGGTATGTTAAAATATAGTCTAAACAGAGCATCCAGGTGATCCTACTAAAATACAAGTCAGAACTGACTCTCGTCTGTTCAATACGCTGCAATGGAATGGCTCCACATCTCATCCTGAGTCAAAGCCAGAGTCCTCTCAATGATTAACGAAGCGCTATATGATACGGCTTCCCCATCTCCCCCACATCTTCAGCTTTATCTCTTACCATTCTTGGTTTTGATCTCTCTGCTCCAGTTACACTGGAGCTACACAGAGTTTCCTTGCTAATCCTTGGTCACAATAGATAAGTCCCACCAGAGAACCTCTGCATTCGCTATTCCCTCTGCCTGGTAGGCTCTTACTCCAAAAGTCCACATGGCTTGCTCCTTCACTTCCTTCATATCTTTACTATACATCACCCATACATGTTTCCCTTGATCACTCTCTGTAAAAGAGCAACAACCCTCCCTTCCGGGCATGTTTCATTTCCTGCTTTATTTTCAAATTTTTGTCCATAGCACTTAGTATTAACTGACATACTATTTACTTATTTGTTTCTTTTAAAAAATTATCCTTCTCTTGCCACTGTCTCTAGAATATAAACTTTATGAGGGCAGATACTTTATTTGTTAGGCTGATCCCTAGAGTTTGACATGGTATCTGGCACTTAATATGAACCTGAGTTGTTGAATAAACTTTGAATAAATAGGTGAAGGTAATTTAAGCTCAATGAAACTCTCCATGCAAAACTGTGATTTAGAAGTAAACAATCTGGTGAAGGATGACTGTAGAAACCACTGTGTCATTGAGTTTGATAGCAGCAAGTTCTGTACTTCATGGGCAGACGTGGTAGCAAGGACAAGTTCCTGGCTCAGCATTGGCACTTGTGCGGGCAGTGGTGGTTTCCCATAGAACCTATTACAAGAGCAGCAGGGGCCTCCTCATAATGCCTGTTCTCCAGTGTGGTTTTGATTATCCAGTTCTCCCAGCAATTTTGTGAACTTCCATTATCATAATAAAATCCATATCTGTTTACTCAGCCAAGAACTGCTTCTGTCACTTGCAACTAAAAAACCCTGACTGATGATATATACTCATCATTCTCCCTTCTACTTCTGTGCCTTGCTCCTGCAAGTCCCTCAGTTTCAAACACCATGATCTATCTATAAAATGCCAACTCGTCTTCCAACCATAACTCTTACCTCTTCCTCTCCGGAAAGATATGCATGCCTAGTAGAGCTGATCACATCTTCCTTTGTCTCCACAGGGTAACTTGTAAAGACCTCTACCATATCATTCTCATTCTTTCCCACTAGCTGACAACCTCTCAAGGACAGGCATGAGGTTTTAATTCATCTGAGGAATCTCAGCTCTACTACTATTTGCACAAGGAAATAATTCAATAAAAAATCCATGAATGAGGCTTTCTTTATAAAAACATCAATGAAATAACAATTCTATAATTGAAAATAATTCTGCTGCAGAAAAGAGAGGGATAGCAAAGAAACCCATTGACTGATTCACAAATTTTTCTTGCTAAACTGGTAAAAAATAATTCTAATTTTTCCAGTATTAGCAAAGAGAAAGAAAGGGGACCTATCCTTTTACTGAAAAAATGCTAGCCAACCTGACAGGAAAAACAGAGAAAAGACGCAAATCACCAGTATCAGGAATAAATGAATTAACATCACTACAGATTCTGTAGATATTAAAAGGAAAGTAAGACAATTTTATGGAAATTTATGTCAATAAATTCAACAACTTAGATGAAGTGGACAAATTCCTTGAAGGAAAAAAACTGTCAAAGCTCACTCTAGAAAAACTAGATAATCAGAATAGCCCTATATTTATTTACTTAAAAATTGAAAGTATACTTTAAAACATTCACATAAAGAAAATTTGAGACACAGATGGCTTCATTGGTATTCTAAAAAACAATTAAGAAAGAAATAATAACCATTATATAGAAATTCTTTCAGAAACTGTATTTCACAACTCATTTCATGAGGCTACCCTTACTCTTATATCAAAACCAGACAGTGTGGTATCAAATCAAGATAGACAGATGAATCAAAACAGAACTCAGAAATAGAGCCACACATATATAAACAACTGATGTTTGTATAAAGCCATTTCAGTGGAGAAACAATAGTTTTTTTTCAAAAAACAGTACTGAAACAACTGTATATCTATATGTTAAGAAAACACTCTGATCCATAGTTCATTCTACATATAAAAATTAACTTCAAATAGGTAATAAACATAAAAGTTAAAACTATAAATCTTCTAAACTAAAACATAAAACAAAATTTTTATGAACCTGAGTTAAGTAAAGCTTTCTTATATATGACACCAAAACCATGATTTATTTTTAAAATGTTGATAAATTACTTTATAAAATTAAAATTTTTTGTTCTTCAAAAAATACTGTTAAGAGAATGAAAAGACAAGACATATACTTGGAAAATATATTTGAAAAACATATTGCTGATAGAAGACTTGTATTCAGAATAGATGGTCTCTAGAAAGTCATTTATAATAAAACAAAAAACCTAATAAAAATGGTCACGAGATTTGCATAGGCACTTCGCCAAAGACCTATGGATGAGAAATAAACTTGTGAAAAGATACTCAACATAGCTAGCCATTAGGAAAATGAAAAATCAAAACCACAATGAACGACTACTACATAAACCTATTAGAATGTCTAAAATTAAAAAAAAAAAAAAACACACAACAAAAATTAACTCAAGATGGATTAAAGACTTAAATGTAAAACCTAAAACCGTAAATCCTAGAAGAAAACTTAGGCAATACCATTCAGGACATAGCCATGAGCAAAGACTTCATGACTAAAACACCAAAAGCAATTGCAAGGAAAGCCAAAATTTACATATGAGATCTAATTAAACTAAAGAACTTCTACACAGCAAAAGAAATTATCATCAGAGTGAACAGGCAACCTATAGAGTGGGAGAAAATTTTTGCAATCTACCCTCTGACAAAGGACTAATATCCAGAATCTACAAGGAGCTTAAACAAATTTACAAGAAAAAAACAACCTCATCAAAAAGCAGGCAAAGGATATGAACAGACACTTCTCAAAAGAAGACATTTATGTGGTCAACATACAAATGAAAAAAAGTTCATCATCACTGGTGATTAGAGAAATGCAAATCAAAACCATAATGAGAGACCATCTCATGCCAGTTAGAATGGCGATCATTAAAAAAATCAGAACACAACAGATGTTGGAGAGGATGTGGGGAAATAGGAATGCTTTTACACTGTTGGTGGGAGTGTAAACTAGTTGAACCATTGTGGAAGACAGTGTGGCGATTCCTCAAGGATCCTCAAGGATCTAGAACTAGAAATACCAGCAACCCCATTACTGGGTATATACCCAAAGAATTATAAATCATTCTACTATGAAGACACATGCACGTGTATGTTTACTGCAGCACTATTTACAATAGCAAAGACTTGGAACCAACCCAAATGCCCATCAATGATAGACTGGATAAAGAAAATGTGGCCATATACACCAATGAATACTGTGCAGTCACAAAAAAGAATGAGTTCATGTCTTTTGCAGGGACGTGGATGAAGCTGGAAACCATCATTCTCAGCAAATTAACACAGGAACAGAAAAGCAAACACCACATGTTCTCACTCAAAAGTTGAACAGTGAGAACACATGGACACAGGGAGGGGAACATCATACACTGGGGCCTGTCGGAGGGTATGGGGAAAGAGGAGGGAGAGTATTAGGGCAAATACCTGATACACGTGGGGCTTAAAACCTAGATGATGGGTTGATGGGTGCAGCAAACCACCATGGCACATGTGTACCTATGTAACAAACTTACTCATTCTGCACATGTATCCCAGAACTTAAAGTTTAATAATAATAATAAAAAAACCTGACCATACCAAGTCTTTATGAAGATTAGGGGCAACTGGAACTTCTTATACACTGACGATAGGAATGTAAAGTGGTAAACCACTTTGGAAAAAAGTTTGGTAGTTTCTTTAAAAGTTGCACACAGGTTGAGCATCCCTAATCCAAAACCTGACAGTGGAAATATCCAAAATCCAAAACTTTTTGAGCACCGACATAACATACAAAGGAAATGCTCATTGGAGCATTTTGGATTTTAGATTTTTGGATAAGGGATGCTCAACCAGTAAGTTCATGCAAATATTCCAAAATTTTTTTAAAAATCTGAACCCCAAAACATTTCTGGTCCCAAGCATTTCTGATAAAGAGATTCTCAACCTGTATATGGATTCAGCCTTTCTACATCAGTGTATTTATCCAAGAGAAATGAAAACATATGTCTATGAAAATGCATGTGAATACGTATAGCAGCTTTATTTGTAATGTCCAAAACTAGACAAAAACCAAATGTCTATGAGAAGATGAATGAATAAATAAATTAGGGTATATCTATTCAATGGAATACTACTCAGTAATACAAAGGACTGAAATATTTAGATCTAACAACAGGAATGAATCTCAAAATCATTACACAGTGTGAAATAGTAAAAAAAAGGCTACTACAGTATGATCCTATTTAAATAAATTTGTGAAAAATATAAAGTAATCTATAGTTATAGAAAGAAGATCAGTGGTTTCTTGGCTATGCCGGGGAGGGCAGCAAGAGCTGTGAGGGAGAATTTATAAAGAGTCATGAAACTCTTGGAGGGGAGGGTGTGTTCATTGTCTTCATTGGGATAATTTCACAAGTATACATATGTCAAAACCTATAAGAGAGTACACTTTATATATGTACAATTATGTCTATTATACCTCAACAAAGCTGTTAAAAAATTATCCCCAGTACTGGCAAAGATGAAAAAAAGACACATTCTTATACTTTTGGTGTAAATGTAATCACTATGACTTTTCTGAAGGTCAAGTTGGCTTGTCACAATCTATAAAAATGTGTACCTTTGGATCCCGATATTCAACTTCTAGGACTTGGTTATAAAGACATTCATCATAGTGCTGTGAATGTCTTATAATAGCAAAAAATGGAAAGGGAAAATTCTCGCCAAGACTTGAAATCAGAGGAACGTGACAGTTCATACAGAAAAGAACAAGTTCATGTTCCACTCACAGAAATGGCTCCAGGTGGGAGTCACAAGAGCAGTGGAGGAGTCTCGCCTGATGACTCAGACTCAAAGTCCTAAGGATTTGGGCTCAGCTGTGGCTAATAGTGAAAGCCCTTCCTCTGAGGCTGAACGTGTGACAGAGATCTGAGGAGCTGAGACCTTGGGACCAAGCTTGGGGACCACTGAGGCAGGGACCCAAACTTTGAAAGCAGCAGCCCTACAGCAGTCTTGGATAAGAACCTGGGCAATGGACTAGTCCTCAGTGACCCACAGAATGGCATCTACAACACTGATAATGGTAAGTTTGTCAGACTTGATCTCTCTCTCCAGCTGGCATTTGGAAGCAAGACTAGCCTAAACTGAGAAAACTCCAATTGGAGACAATGGAGACATGCTTGGCATAAAAGAAAAACATTGTATTTTCTGATAATAAAGAGAAGTGAGAATGTGAACATTAATTATAAAAATGAAACTTTTTATAAAAACATTAAATGTGACCACATTTGTTCCCTAACACGGTGAAGTGGGTCCTATGGGTTACATATTTATACCATTAAAAAAAAATAGAGATTATATTGAATAATATAATCATTTTTTCACATATGTTGCGAACATCTTTTCAGATCAATAATATTCATCTGTATCATTTAAATATAAAATAATATTCCATTTATATTCTATAAATGTACTGTGTTTTTTTTTTCATTTTAACCATGCTCCAACATTTGGATATTTTGTTTATTTCTTTTTTTTTTTTTAATAGAAATTGATCCATCTCTTATCAGGATGGAGTCTGCATTTCAAGGAATATTGTGAACAGTGGCTTTTGTAAGACCAGAAAAGTTTCCACAATACATTTTCCAAAGACAGTGAGAACCTCTTCATTCTTCATTACATAATTAAAAGAAAGAATCAATTGACTCTTACCTGAAAAAAGCAGATCTGCTGTAAGATAACTAGCTTTATTCATACAAGAGGAACAGGGGCCATTTCTTCATGGATAAATATCCAGATAGACAGGTGAATAAATGAGAAACAAAAAGAGAGAGGGGAGGAAAGAAGGAAAGAAGAAGGAAGGAAGGAAGGAAGGAAGGAAGGAAGGAAGGAAGGAAGGAAGGAAGGAAGGAAGGAAGGCAGGCAGGCAGAAGGAGGGAGGGAGGGAAGGAAGGAAGGAAGGAAGGAAGAAAGAAAGAAGGAAGGAAGGAAGGAAGGAAGGAAGGAAGGAAGGCAGGCAGAAGGAGGGAGGGAAGGAAGGAAGGAAGGAAGGAAGGAAAGAAGGAAGGAAGGAAGGAAGGAAGGAAGGAAGGAAGGAAGGAAGGAAGGAAGGAAGGAAGGAAGGAAGGAAGGAAAGGAAACCAATCACCAGGGTGTTAAAGGTGGATATCTACTCTGATGAGGCCACAGGAATGCCTTTTTTTCTTATTTTACTTCTCTTATTGTTTTTTCTGCACTGATCATGCTATTTTTGAATAGGAAAAATATGTTAACATTAATACATTTAAAATGAAATTATATAGCCATGTATAACTAAGATTCACTCAGCTACAGAAAAAAATATTCTAATCTGATTTGAATTTTTGTTTTTTCAATGCAGTCATAATAAAAAGATCGACTGATTTGAAAATGTCATAAAATTAGATTTCTATCAATGCTTTAGAATTGAAACAGATTTATCTAAAGAGATATTTCAGAAGGCAAAATCATTGCATCAGAATTTTTGAGCTTCATAAAGAAATGGAATCTTTATGTTTTGAGAGGCATTCATTTATAATTAATTTATATTCATATATATCTTTTACATTGAAAAAAATTTCAACTATGCTTTGAAAGCTATTCATATGTACATAAATAATATAGCTACCTAAGGATGGATGCATAGATGATAGATGATAGATAAATAGACAGACAGATTGCTATCCTTTTAGTTGCTGATAGCATTTCATGTTATGAATATAGCACATTTTTAATATCCATTCCTCTATTCCTTTATACCCATTCCTCTATTGATGAAGCTCTACGTGACTTGCAGAATTTTACTGAGCGATAATGTGAATTTAGGGTTGAAAGAGCACACTTGGGTTGGGCTGCCTGCCTAAGTTCAAATCCATTCCTACCATTTACAAGCCACATGACCTTAGGTAATGTCCTCAACATTTTTGTTATGTTAGTTTAAAAAAAAAATCTATAATTTTTTAGGGTATCTTAATGGTACTTACCCGCTAGAGTTGTTATGAGGATTGTATGGGGTAATATTTGTAAAGTGCTTGGAATCAAGACTGGAATGTAGTAAGTACTACATGAGTGTTTGTTAGATACATGCCAAAAGGAACATTCTTGTAAGCGCTTCCTTGTTCACAGTTGCAGGAATTTGTCTAGGATTCATATCCAGAAGTGAAATTTCTGGGTTGTAGGGTATGCAGATTTTTAATTTTATTAAATGCTGCCAAGTTACACTTCAACATGTCAGTACTAATTAATGTTCCCACAAGGGTGACTTTTTGTCACATATCTGACATTGTTCAACAAAGCCTCTTTAATTTGACATGATGGATGAAAATGATATCTTCTTTGTATTAATTTACCTTGTCCTGATAAGTGATGAGAGTAAATATATTTACACTCTGAACATATTCATAACTCCTCTTCTGTTAAATACCTGTTCAAATTAATATTCTTTTCATGGATTCATATGGAGTGGCTTTTTCTTTTTTTTTTTTTTTTTTTTTTTTTTTTTGAGACGGAGTCTTGCTCTGTCACCCAGGCTGGAGTGCAGTGGCCGGATCTCAGCTCACTGCAAGCTCCGCCTCCCGGGTTCACGCCATTCTCCTGCCTCAGCCTCCCGAGTAGCTGGGACTACAGGCGCCCGCCACCTCGCCCGGCTAGTTTTTTTGTATTTTTTTAGTAGAGACGGGGTTTCACCGTGTTAGCCAGGATGGTCTCGATCTCCTGACCTCGTGATCCGCCCGTCTCGGCCTCCCAAAGTGCTGGGATTACAGGCTTGAGCCACCGCGCCCGGCCTGGAGTGGCTTTTTCTTACTGATTTGAAGGAATATTTTATATACTGCAGATACTAAGGCTTTGTTTGCTACGTTTGTTGTAATTATACTTAATTTGTTTTTCAGCTTTGTTGACAGGAAATCTTTGCTATATGCAAGTTTTGTTTTTCAAAATTTAAAATTAAAAATGTAATACATTAGCATAGTTAAAAATTTAAGATATACATATTAAAAGATATAGAGTGAAGACACCCATTCGCATAGCCTTGTTTCCCATTTACTTAGTTCTTGCCTGACCCTCTGCCACAAGAAACAAGATGTATCCCTCCCAAGTTTCTTAATTCAGATACAAACAAGTCACAGTATGTATTTTATTTCCACAATTATTTTTTTTTTCCAGCAAGGTTTCTGATACCCAAGCTGGATTGCAGTGGTACGATCACGGCTCGCTACAGTCTCAACCTCCCAGCTTAAGAGATCCTCCCACCTCAGCCTTGCTCGTCGCTGAGACCATAGGTTTGCGCCACTACACCAGGCTAATTTTCGTGTGTGTGTTTTGTCTGTCTGTTTGTTTTTGTGTGTGTGCGTTTTATGTTAGTTAGTTAGTTTGTTTTTTGTAGATGGGGTTTTGCCATGTTACCCAGGCTGGTCTTGAACTCCTGGGCTCAAGCAATCCACCCACCTCAGCTGACCAAAGTTCTGGGATTACAGGGATGAGCCACCAAGCCTGACCTATTGTCACGATTTTACATACAAAGTTGGTTGCTCTATACACTCAGTTCTGCAAATTGCTTTAATTACTTAACAATATATCTTGGTACTCTTTCCAACTCAGCATGTGGAGGGCTTACTGACTCTTTTGAAAGCTATTAGTCCACTATGCAGATGTGCCACCATTTATTTAATGACTGGCACTTGCGTAATTTTAATATTTTGTATTCCTAAAAATAGAGCAGTAAATTAGATTGAATGCTTTTCATTTAAAAGAATCATTTTCTTTGATCGTTTATGTTTTTTTCTGTCTAGTTAAGAAATCTTTGCTTACCCCAAGTTCATAAAGATTCTCCTTTATTTTCTTCTAAAATATGTAGAGGTTTTTTCCTGTTTATGTTTTAATGCAAAATTCATTTGTTGTTTTTAATGTGAGGTAGAAGTCTGTTTTTATTTTCTGTATATAGAGAGCATGTTTTTCTAATACAAATTTTTAAACGTAGTTATACTCTATCTATTAATTTATGATACCAACTCTGTTATACTCCAAGTTTACATATGTGTTCAGGTCTATTTCAGGAGTCTCTATTATGTTCATTGGTCTATTTTCTTCTATGCCAGTACTATACCATTTTTTATTATGTTCATTTTTTTAATGTCTTAATACAGAGTAGAAAAAGTACCCCTTCATTGTTCTTTCTTCTTGAAATGTCTTAGCAATTCTGTGACTACATACATTTTACCTGCAACCAGAGTCCACAGAAATCAATTTGAAAACTTGATGAGAATTATAATGAATATATAATTTAGAGAATATCAATATCTTTCACATGTTGATTTATTTAATTTACACACAAGGTAAAATTTCCACTTATTCAAGTACTCTTTTATTTTCCTCAATAAACTATTACATATTGTTTTCATTAAGTTCATGCACATATTTGTAGGGTTTATTCCTAGATACTTTATAGTTCAATCGCTGTTGCTTCTTTTTTATGTGATTCTTTTTTTCCTATTACATTTATATTTCGTTATTCCTAGTATAAGGGAACTTTAAGGTTTGTATATTGGTTTTTATCCACACTCTTGCTGAACCACATTATTAGTTTTAAATATTTATGTGTAGATTCTCTTGTATTGTTGGCAATCTTATCATCTGCAAATATAAACTTTTTTTCCTAATTTATTTATCTCTTACTTCTTTTTAAAATTCATTTGTACCCACTTCTGACTTTTTTTTTTTTTAACCATCTTGCCAGTAGTCATTTCAAAGAACCGGCGTCAGTTTTGTTGGTCAGCCTCACTCTCACCTTTTTCATTTTTATTTTTATAATTTCTATTTCGTTGCCTTCTACTTTTTTCTCCTTGTTTCTTTTCTACAACTTTTATTGGGTTTACATTTTCCCCTGGCCTCTTGGAATTACTATTTAGCTCTTCATCTTCCATTTTGGTTTGCTGAAGTCTTTGCTGTAAGTTGTATTTATGGATTTTATATTCTTATCTTCATTACTTCCTTCTACTTTCTCTAGGTTTATTTTGCTGTTTTTTTTTTTTTTTTTTTTTTTTCACTTTCTTGAGCTTGAAGTTGAGGTCATTGATTTTTTAGCTTTTCTTTTTCCCTCACATTTCCCTTTAAAACCATAAGTTTCATGACTGTAGTTGCCATTTTTAAGTATTGATATGTTGTATTTTTATTATTGAGTTCAAAATATTTTCTATTTTTATTGTGACTTTTTGACCCAAGCAGTTATTTACAAATCCACTGTTTGATTTCCAAACATTTGGAGATTTTTCTAGTTACCTTCTTACTCTCCAACAGTGGGCAGAGAGCCTACTCTGTTCAGTCCTTTAAAATATTTTGAAACTTGCTTCATGTCTCAGCATATGATCATTTAAAAACTGTTTTGCATGCTGAATCCAGTGTTCTATTCATGTACATTAGATCAAGTTTTAAAATTATTTTTTCTATTATTATAATCTTAATTTTTTATGCCTTGTTCTATTAGGTATTTAGAGGTGTGTTACAATTCTCGGTATGTTTAGGAATTGTCCATTTTTCCTTATGTCTGTTTTGTAATTCTATCTATTTTGAGTCTCTGTTATACCTAGAGAGAAAATTTGAATGTTATAATCTTCCTTGTGGATAAAAACTTTTATTATTTTATTTTTATTTTTTAGAGACAGAGTCTTACTCTATCACCCGGCTGGAATGCAGTGGCATGATCATAGCTCACTGCAGCCTTGAACTCCTGAGCTCAAGCAATCTTCCCACCTCAGCCTCCTGAGTAGCTTGGACTACAGGTGCACCACCATGCTCTGCTAATTTTTAAAAATTATTTTGGAGATGTGGTCTTGCTGTGTTGGCCAGGCTGGTCTTGAACTCTTGGCCTCACGATATCCTCCCACCTTGGCCTCCCAAAGTGCTGGGATTGCAGTCAGGAGCCACTACACCCAGCAAAATTAATTTTATTATTATGACGCATTCTCTAATAGTGCTTTTTCATTCAAAGTTAGCTTCTCTGATAATAATATAACTACATAATTCTTTTGGTTAATATTTGCATGCTATGTTTCTTTTCATCTTTTTACTTTTAACCTCTCCTTATCCTTATGTTTTAGATGTCTCTTTTTTACATTATATGGTTTTTATCTTTCTTTAAATCTATTCATCTTTGTCTTTTAACTAGAACATTTAGACAATTTGCATTTGATTTCATTATTTATATATTTGGGTTTAAGTTTACCATCCTGGTATTTGTTTTCCATTTGTTCTATTTGTTTTATGTTTTCTTTTTCTCTGATGTCTTGCTTTTGTTTACATTGAGCATTTTTATTCCTCTTTTCTCCGCAATAAGTTTAGAAATTATTAATATATACTCATTTACTATTCTTTTAGTACTTCCTTAAAGAATATAACAAGTAAACATGTATATAATTTTATATGTCAATATATAATATGTGTGTATGTATGTGTGTGTATATATACATATGTACATATGGAGGAATCACCATGACACATTTTTTCAGCAATGATATTATGATGTGCCTAAGTGTGGATTTCTTTTAATTTATCCTGCTTAAGATTCATAGGGCTTCTTGAATCTGTAGTTTGAGGTCATTTTTGGAGTATTTATAGCTGTTGCCTCTTCAAATTATTATTCTTGCCCCATTCGCTTTCTTTTCCTTGTAAGTCTTCAGTTACATGTGTAAGAAACTACTTTATTGCACTATTTATGTCTCTTAATTCCACTTGTAGTTCCTATTTTTTTCTGATTTGTCTTCCACTTTTTAAATTCCCTCTTCAGCCATGACTAACAGACTTCCATCCACTAAAATTTTAATTTTAGCCATTGTAATTTTTGTTTATTGAATTTTCACTTGCTTCTTTTTTATATATAAATTCCAATTCTCTGCTGAACTTTTAATTATATCTTTTTCCCCTCTTTGAACATGGAGATGGAGTCTTGTTCTGTCACCCAAGCTGGAGTACAGTGGTGCAATCTTGGCTCACTGCAACCTCCACCTCCTGGGTTCAAGCAATTTTCTTGCCTCAGCCTCCTGAGTAGCTGGGATTACAGGCACAAGTCACCATGCCTGTCTAATTTTTATATGTTCAGTAGAGATGGGGTTTCTCCATGTTGGTCAGGCTGGTCTCAAACTCCTGACTTCGTGATCCTCCCCGCTTGGCCTCCCAAAGTGTTGGGATTACAGGAGTGAGCCGCTGCACCCAACCAGCATAATTATCTTAAACTCTATGCCTAATAATTTAATTTCAGTACTTGGGGATTCAGAGAGTCCATTTCTGTTGGCTATTTTTTTCTAGTTTTTACTCATATTGTATTCTTTCCTTGTATGCTAAGTTGTGTGTGTGTGTGTGTGTGTGTGAATGGACATTGTATTTGCAGTGTCCATCGTAGAAATAATTTAATGCTAAGGATGACATGTTCTTAGGAAGAGAATTTGCATTTGCTTATGCCAGCTACGTTGAGGCATTAGCATGGTATCAACTCAATTCAGTTTAGGTACTGAGATAAGTTTAAGCTGAATTCACTTCTATTTCCAGTTTATCCTGTCTCTGGGATAGATGCCCTCAGAGTTTCTACAGGGGTTTCTACAAGTCCCCTTTCCTTCTTGATAGGTCTTAAACTCTAACGGCCATTCACTTTCCTTTGTGAAGCTATGAAAAGTAATATTCAACTTCTCAGCCTCTTAGGCTTTCAGGTTCCCTTTGAGTCAGCAAAGCTCACCAAAGAAAAATGGACCCCAAAGACAGGTTCACCTCTCTGGGCTTTGATCCCTCTCCACATCTTGACTCACTGATACTTTAATATCTTTTTGCATTTTCAGAACCTTGGAACAAACTGTTCTTTCAAACATTTAAAAATTATCTTTTTTTCCAGATTTTATTGTCCTTAGTAGAACAATTGGTCAGATTTATACAGCCTATCTTTATTGAAAGTAGAATTCTGAAGCAGTTAATATTTTATTTTAAAAATGATTTTTTTCATAAGATTAGAAAATTTGTCTACACATGCACTGGGATTGCTTTGAAATGGCATTTGTGAATACTTTTGTGTCATTTCTACAACCTTACTTTTAATAGCTCAAGAGTTCACATTGTAAAGGCACTAAATAAAGCAATAAATTGCTTTGAAAAATGTCTAAACTCCAAATATGCTTCACCAGCATACATAACTCTAGTTCTTTATAAGCAATGGTATTAGAGTTGCCAGGGAAACACCTTAACTAGTTCCTTCATCCTTGAGCCATCATAAAAGATTTTCACCAACATTTCAAGGACTAAACAATGACTAACTTTCTTAACTAAAGGAGATTTCAGAAAACAACTACTAAGGCTGATATGAAACATATGCTAAGAAGGCAAGAGCATGAAATTAATTTTTTTAAATGTGGGTACTATTGTCTTTATCTTTACTACCCCATAAAGAATGGTTTGTGAGCTGGATGCAACCCCCATCCCTAATATGCTTCATTATTAAAGCAACACTTAATTAAGTGGCATACAAAGCCAGAAACATGCTGTGGTTTAAGAAAGTTTCTTAGGTTATTTTCAGATGTTTCTAGTTTGGCAAGAGCCAGAGCATATTTTGTTGAGCACATTTTATTCCTATGTGTATTTTAAGGGAAATTTAACCCATGTGTTTTATTTCATTAATATTTTGCCAAGTTAAATGGTTCTTCTGTAAGATATATTTAATGTTGTTATTTTTATGAGGCTTTTTCCCCTGGATTATGAATTCATATGTCACCTAAAGTAAGTATACTTTGATCCAAATATCTTGTAGTTACAAAGTCAGAAACCCACAGAACTTGGGTGATTTTTCCAGCAGTGCCAAATACAATATTTTATGTGTACTACTAACATCATGAATTTTTCTCCTATTTGTCAATCAGCACTTTATTGGAAAAATAGAATTATCCACATTTTAAAGTTCTGCTTTTTGATCAATATCCAGAGGAGACCGTAGCCAAATTCAATATGAACCACTGACTTCAGGTAATGGGTGTAGATCTAAGTGTGTGATCTGTATAATGACTAAATCACAGCTACACTGATTTAAGTGGACACATCAGAGGACTTGAATACTAACCCATATCAGTGTCAAAAGTGACCAGGCCGGGCGCGGTGGCTCACTCCTGTAATCCCAGCACTTTGGGAGGCTGAGGTGGGTAGATCACGAGGTCAGGAGCTCAAGACAAGCCTGGCCAAGATGATGAAACCCCATCTCTACTAAAAATACAAAAAAAAAAAAAAAAAAAAAGAAAAGAAAAAAATAGCCAGCGTGGTGGCAGGTGCCTGTAATCCCAGCTACTTGAGAGGCTGAGGCAGAGAATTGCTTGAACCCGGGAGGCAGAGGTTGCGGTGGACCGAGATCGCGCCACTGCACTCCAGCCTGGGAGACAGGGCATTCTCTGTCTCAAAAAAAAAAAAAAAATTGACGAGTGACTATATGGACAATAGGAACTTTCAATCAATATTAGTCGGAGTACAAATTAGTAAATTGCTTTAGAAAACAATTTAGATTATCTAATGAAGTTGCAGATGCACATGATGTATAACCTAATAATTTCACTCCTAGGTATAGTCCTAGAGAAACCTGTACGTGTAAACCAGGACACATATACAAAAAGCTTCACAGTGTCATAACAAAAAACTGAAAATAACTTAAATATCCATCAATAAGAAAATGGGTAAATAAGTTGTGATATTCATACAGTGAGATTATACAGAGCAATGAAAATGAATGAATTATAGACACATACACAATTATAAACACAGTAACATGGATGAATCTCAAAAACAGGGTGCTGAATGAATAAAAACAAATTATAGTAGAAAAATGCACTATGATTATATGAAATTCAAAAATGTGTAAGAAAAGACTTTAACATTTAAGAATATGTATAAATATAGAACACTAGAAATAAAAACATGGAATGATATAAATAAAATTCAAGATAGTCATTATTTCTCATAGAGTAATGGAATGTCAAGGAGCTAGAATACATGAAGAGCTTTAAGATTGCATTAATGTTCTGTTTTCTAAAAGCTGCATGGTATGTACGTAAGTTTTCTTTTTTTATCCTCTTCGTACTTAAGAAATATGTAGTGAATATTATTTTGTATCTATTCAACTTTTAAAACTTAATTTAAAATGCAGATTCAAGCATGCAATCAACATACCGTATTATTTACCTACCACCCCAATTCCCATGAAACCAAAGCAAAAGGTGCAGTCTGTCAGAGTTTAGTTATATGTTTAATGCTTCCTTTCCTGTCCTGACTTTAAAAAAAAAAAAATCCCTTTGGGTCTTTCTACGTCTTACATAGCTGGGCTATTCCTTATATTTTCGGATTAGATTAAATACTATCAGGCAGCTTCTGTCATTACATGTAAGTAGCAGTGATTACTCTATCAGAAAAAAAAATCTATAATAACATGGCATAGTAGTTAATGTTTGACAAGCAAGTCTCAGTGGTGTACTATAGCTGTCAGTATAACCATTAGTAACATGAAGACACAATGGGCTAAATTCTACAAGAGAATAGAGCTCTCCCTCCGTGAAAACAAGCACTGAATTCTTTCCAAACAAGGAATCTATTTATTGTGTAGAATCAATTATTTACAAACTGAGGGCAGTTAGCTTCTTTCTTCCCCTTTCTCTGCCTTTCTCCCCTCTGTTCCTCACTTACTTCCTTCCTTTTCCAACTTTATTGTTGTTATTACTATTATTCCCTTCCTTCCTTCCTTCCTTCCTTCCTTCCTTCCTTCCTTCCTTCCTTCCTTCCTTCCTTCCTTCCTTCCTTCCTTCCTTCCTTCCTTCCTTCCTTCCTCTCTCTCTCTTTCTCTCTCTCTTTCTCTCTTTCTTTCTTTCTTTCTTTCTTTCTTTCTTTCTTTCTTTCTTTCTTTCTTTCTTTCTTTCTTTCTTTCTTTCTTTCTTTCTTTCTTTTTTCTTTCTTTCTTTCTTTTCTTTTTTTTTTCTTTCTTTCTTCTTCTTTAATTTTTTTAGAGCCTCACTCTGTCACTCAGGCTGGAGGCCAGAGATGCGATCTTGGCTCACTGCAACCTCCGTCTCTGAGGTTCAAGCAATTCTCCTGCCCCAGCCTCTCAAGTAGCTGGGATGACAGGCATGAGACACCATGCCCAGCTAGTTCTTTTCTATTTGTAGTTTCACCATGTTGGCCTGGCTGGTCTCAAACTGACCTCAAGTGATCCACTCACCTCGGCCCTCCAAGGTACTGGGATTACAGGTGTGAGCCACCATGCCCAGCCCTTTTCCAACTTTATTAAATATCTATTTTGTGCCAGTTGCCAAATGTTTATGTATGCACTGGTGTCCCCAAAGGATTGCTGGAACTTCTGGCAGTGCATATCCTGCTGTCACAGCTCCTTTTCATTCTGGAAAACAATGATACTTTCTTTGGTTAATCAAGTGACACTTTCACAAATTTTGCTATATTTGTTACTTGTATAATTTCTTTTTTTTTATTTGTGAGTTCTACAACACATACAAATGAGTATATGTAATGTATATTTATATATAAAGAATGATGACATTATATATTACACATAATCTATATTATGTGTAATATATAATTTAAAGAATGATGACATTAACACTCATATACTCACGACTCAGGCTAAGGAATAGACACTAACTGCAATTAGAATGTGTACACTTACCAATTTTTCCTCCTTCTTCTCATTTAGAAATAATGCACTGCTTGAATTTTATATCATAATTCCCTTACTTTTTGCTTCATAGTTTTATAACCTATTTGTTTCTCTAAATATTTTACATGTTTTGAGGTATTAATATTAATGTGGTAATATAGTACACATTCTTCTATGACTTATTGTTGTTTATTCAACATTCCATTCTTGTGATTCATCCTATGATATTGTGGATGATTTACTTTTTACAGTTGCATAGTATTCCACTGTATGTCTTTTTCTCATTTTATCCTTTCTTTTTTGATGGACATATGACTTGTTCCCAGCTGTGGCAACTGCAAGAGTCAGCTTTGGACATCCTTATAGGTGTCTCCTAATGCAAACGTGCAAGTGTTTCTCTTGGCAATGACATTGTTAGGTCATAGGATATTTTATTGAAAATGCTTATTTATCTTCCAAATAGCTGTCCAAATTTACATTCTCATCTGCAGTGGGTGAGAGTTCTTTACATCATTATTAACAGTTAATAGTGCTTGAGTTTTAAATTTCTTCTCATCAATGAGTTTGGACATCTTTCAATATTTATTTGCCATTCATATTTTCTTCCGTGAAGTGTTTTTTCCTGTCTTTTGCCTGTTTTTCCATTTTTTTCTTGATCTTTTTCTTCTTGATTCATAAGTGCTCTTTGTATGTATTTTATGTGTTCTTTTTCCTATATATGTATCTCAAGTATGTCCTCCCAGTCTGTGGCTTAAAGTTTGATCTCTTTATGATATTTAAAAATCTCCTTTATTATATTTATTTTAATGTAGCCAGCATTATAAATATTTTTCTTTATGCTTTGTGCTTTTTGTGTCTTATTTTAAAAATCCTTCTCTACATGATTATAAATATATTCTCCTTTGCTGTCTCCTAAAAGTTTTTAAAGTTTTGCATTTCACATTTAAGTCCTTAATCGGCAAAGAATTGACAGTTGTTTGTGGTGGAATATAAGGATCTGTTTTTTTTTTTTAATTTTATTTTTGTATAATCAATCAATAGAGTTCCATTTGTTTTAGGAGTTAATCCCTTTTCCAGTGATCTGTACTGCCATCTTCACACATACCATTTTCTTCTAGGGAAGAGTCTGCTTCTGGAATCTACAATATGTTTCGTTATTTTAGAATATTGTCTATCCCTGTGCGAATACCACATTGTTTCAATTACCATATTTGGTAGAGCACATTGCCTTCCTTTTCCTTTCTCAAAATTATTCTAGTGATTCTTGACCCTTAGCATTTCCATGTAAACTTTAGAATCAGATTGCAACTTCCATGTAAAATTCTATCTAAATTTAAATTAAATAGTATGGGACCTGTAATCCCAGCAATTTGGGAGGCTGAGGTGAGCAGATGGCTTGAGCCCAGGACTTCAAGACCAGCCTGGGAATTATTGTGAAACCTCATCTCTACAAAAAAATAGAAAAATTAGCCAGATGTGGGAGTATGCACCTGTACTGGCAGCTACTCAAGAGGCTGAGGTGGGAGGACTGATTGACCCTGGGTTGAGACAGGGCTTCAGCGAGCTGTGATCATGTCATTGCACTCCACTGTAGGTGACAGAGTGAGATAGAAAAGGAAAGGAAGGGAAAGGAAGGGAAGGGAGGAAGGGAGGAAGAAAGGAAGGAAGGAAGGAAGGAAGGAAGGAAGGAAGGAAGGAAGGAAGAAAGAAAGAAAAAGAAAGAAAGAAAAAGAAAGAAAGAAAGAAAGAAAGAAAGAAAGAAAGAAAGAAAGAAAGAAAGAAAGAAAAGGGAGAAAGAGAAAGAAAGCAAGGAAGGAAGAAAGGAAGGAAGGAAGGAAAGGAAGAAAGAAAGAGAAAGAAAGAAGAAAGAAAAGGAAAGAGAAAGAAAGAAAGAAAGAAAGAAAAAGAAAGAAAGAAGAGAGAGACAGTATGAAATTTACAGATAATCTGGGAAGAATTAACATTGTTACATTAAATTTTCACATTCATAAGGTTGCCATAGTTCCAAAATTATTTAAGTCTTTTTGACGTTTTTCAATAAATTATTTTATTTCATATTTGGCTTTGAACATTTCTTGGCTAGGTACTTTATTTTTGTTACTATTGTCAATGGTGGGAATGCAAATTGATAAGACTGTTCTGGAAAACTACATAACAGTACTTTATGACGTAGAAGCAGCGCGTGCCTATCCCTGGCAATGCCAGCCCCAGGTGTCTACCAAGGGAAGCTCTTGCCCGTGAACATCAGGAGATCCATAAAAACAGCCTTATTCACATTCAAAAACAAAAAACAATCCACATGTCCATAAGCAGTATAGCGGATAAATTACTGTGATAGATTCACTGAAATAGCACATAGGAATAAAATCAGCAAAATCTATGCATATTAACTTGTATAAACATTAAAATCATAATGTTGAGTGAAAAAAGCAAGTCACAGAAGACTCCATATAGAGATCCTTTTAATATAAAATGCAAGGACAGAAAATATTATATTTAAGTATATTAGGCAATATGTTAGCAGCACAGGCATATGTGGTAAGATTATTAAAAAGGCAAGTAAATGATTAGCATTGAACTCAATACAGGAGTTACCTGGAAATGGAAGGGAACAGAGTTGTTATTGGAGGGGCACATTGTCAGCTTTGAAATATTAATCATTTTCTATTTCTTAAGTAGGCTAGAGGGAACATATGTGTTTGTTTTATTTTTTTTAAATATACAAATGTGTGTGTATATGTATGACATACATATATAGTGTATCTACTTTTGATGTATGATATCATCTACAATAAACTCTTCATACAATTTAATTAAAACTTTTAATAATTGAACTTTTTTGTTAATCCAAAGTACTTTTATGGTTTCATGATGGCTCATTAATATGTCAGCCTCAAGAGTGGCTTATGGCTGGAAAGTTTTCCTTAGCCCCCTGGAAAATTGAAAGTGGAATAAATGACAAACTTTGAGATCCTTTTTTTATTTCCAATACTCCTTTCCTGTTTAAAATTATCCACTCCAAGCTGTATCTTTTCTTTTCTTTTCTTTTCTTTTTTTTGAGACGGAGTCTCGCTCTGCCGCCCAGGCTGGAGTGCAGTGGCGCGATCTCAGCTCACTGCAAGCTCCACCTCCTGGGTTCACGCCATTCTCCTGCCTCAGCCTCCCGAGTAGCTGGGACTACAGGCGCCCGCCACCTCGACCGGCTAGTTTTTTTGTATTTTTTAGTAGAGACGGGGTTTCACCGTGTTAGCCAGGATGGTCTCGATCTCCTGATCTCATGATCCGCCCGTCTCGGCCTCCCAAAGTGCTGGGATTACAGGCTTGAGCCACTGCGCCCGGCCAAAGCTGTATCTTTTCATACGTCCTGTTACATTGACTGAATTGCACGAAACTCTCTTATTTAAAGAAAGTAATCTAGTTCAAATTTTCCTAAACTTTAAGTCATTTGAAAATCTCTTTATAATTTTTGAGATATCCATTATCACATGTGCTGTTACATATATTGTATTTTTGTTTATTTTTCATTTCATATTTTATTTCAAAATGTATTTTTCATTAAGTTTATCTTAATTTGGCTCACTTTTGCTATACTTACCTCACCTTAAGAAATATTAGTGAAATCATGAGCTTGATGTGCTACTCCTATTTTATCTGCTATTCATGAAAATAGAATCATAACTATTAACATATTTTAAAGTTTTCCACATGCCACATCTGATCAAAGGTCATTCTATGTCCACGTGCCATACTTCAGGAAAGTCTAATTAAAAGTAGAAACACACACACACACACACAAACACACACACCACTGTCTGCCTCTCTTCCCATCTCCTCTGCTCCAACAGTACATGCTCACTGGAAGGGCAACCAGCAGCCAGCTTCAGTCTCAGCATTTGCCAGGTTGCCAATCTTCCCCTTTGTCTGCAGAATGTTTCCCATTTGGATTTGCTTTCTGCCTTTTATTTGGGCTTGCCATCGTTCTGTTGCCCAGCTCACTATAAAAGGGGGTAAATTTATGCCCTGGGAAACCAACATTCCCGCAGCTGCAATGCCAGCCGGTTGGCCAAGATAAAGTAGCAGAGCAGAATTAACAGACTGGTGCTCAAGTCTGTTTATACGTGGGCCAAGTCAGTAGGGGCATGTGTGACTGTGTTAAGAGTAGGTTGTCAACCTCCCCATCAGCATCCTGCCAGTAGCAGGGTGACAGCAGGCCCCATAGTCTTCTGTGACAATCCAATTCACACATCTCCTCAAGTGATCATCAACCACTTGGGCTTAACTGACTCAAATTCTCCACCAACTTTGTAGCTTGGGCATTCTCGATTTACTAAGCCCTGCTTAATAGCATAAGGCATCTCTGACACAGTTTGATTAAAGAAATTTTTTTCTCTTCCTTTTAGTTGCTCTTTAAGGTCGGATGGTTTATATATTTCCAGAAGGCTGCCACTGCCTCTTAGTTCCACACATGTGTATATGATGCCATTGGCAGGGCCTTCCAGGCCCATAGCTGAGTCTATTAAGACTTAGTGAAGCCTGAAAGAGAGAATCAATGTTTCATTTACATCAGAAGGCTCTACATCACATCACATCCTGCTGGACACAGGCTGGACAATATCTTAATACTAATCAGCTTTTTCTGACATTGAATTCTAAGGCTTGGTATTTCGAAAACCAAAAGTATTGGCTCTGGCCCTCCCAGCTGCTCTCTGACAATTGTCTGCCCCCTTGCCAGACTGTACAATTTGACACTCTTGTTCAGCGACTTCTCACTCATTAAACTGATCAAGATACAAAACTTGTTAGTTAATTTTTCATGCACTTGGGGGATCTGGTTGCATATTTTAATGATCTGCTCTCAGAATGTGCTGATCAAACTGCATATTTTGTTGATTCGCTGTGACATATCCTTAACCACAGTGTTGCTCACACAGGGTCCTGGGTGATGTGAGCTGCATCCAGGAAACGCTGAGTAGATGCCATGTGTGCTAATTGAGCTGTGCAGCTCTGCTGAGGCGCTGATGTACTCTTTATTGATTGATTTGAATAATAACCATTTGGAAATTTCATATTCCATATCCTAGGGCTCAGACGATATCAAAACTAATATTTATTAGAGTAGCATTCGTTCTAGTTAGACCCTAAGGCATTTTTCTCATTTGTTTAAGGTTTGGTCATAAAAACTGGAGACGCCACACACACGCACACACACACACACACACCGTGCATACATGAGATAAACAAAGAAGCCAGGGTGGAAGTCTAGACAAGGTCAAACAGAAAGATAATAGCAATAACTTAGCTAGACTCTCTGGGTCTTGTTGTTGTTGATAGCTTAGGAATTGGTTGTATGTATTTGAAAAATAAATCATCTGACCTTGCTGTCTGTAACCACAGGCCATTAATTCCAAAATGTCTGCCTTAGCCAGAGAGGGTGCTAAGGGACCCCTGCAAATGAGGAGGCAGAGGGGCTGGGCCACCAGGGTCTCCTTCAGAAGGTCAGGGGAACTGGAATTGGGCTGTTGTCCAGACCCTACATAACTGATCACATGACTCCTAGCAAATAAATCAGGATCTCCAGATCTCATTTGCCAAGTTTGTTTTTTAAAAAGATGAGCAAGGCCATGGGCACCTTCAACTTCTAAATTCTATAAGGTATAAGTAGTCAGGTCATGGTTTTTTTAAAAAAATCTCTACCAAGGAAAATTATTTTACATTATAGACAGATGGATTTTGCTTTAATATACTACCAAAACACAATAGTAATAAAATGGAAAATCAAAATTAAAAAGGGGGTTTGGGAGTAGTGGGATTGTCTTCTCAGAATAGAAACAAAAAGATGACATAAATAAACATGATTTTTCAGCATGCTTCAAATGAAGACTTTTGGGGCAGATAGTCTGTATGAACCTATAAAGGGCCAGATAGTAAATATTTTAGTCTGTGTGAATCATATAGTCTCTGTCATACCTATTCAACTTTTCCATTATAGTGGGAAAGCAGCCACAGAAGATGCCATAAACAAATGAGTGTGCCTATGTATCAATAAAACTTTATTTATAAAATCAGGCAGCTGGCTGAATTTGGCCCAAGAGCAGTGATTTGTTTACCCTTGGTCTACAACATTCTCCTATTATTTTTCAGTTTACTCTTCTATAAAAATAAAAACTTGATAGAATCTACTATTTGAGAATGTTAGAAAAATTAAATGAATTATTACAATATTTAGTACTCAAGTACTTAGAACGATGACTCACACATAGCAAGCACTATGGAAATGTTAGTTAATTTTTGTTACTATTAGTTATTATTTGGATTGTATAACCAAATTAATTCATTGTCCTGATAATTAAGTCTCTACCATGTGTCATTTCTGGGTTCTGTGGTGACCTAATCAATCGAAGCCTTTTTGTCATGGAGTGCATAGAATGGGGTGGGAGTCAGAGATGAATAAAGAGATATCTATCTATCTATGTATCCATCTATCTATCTACCTAGCTATCTAGCTATTGAGAGAATATATATATATATATATATATATATCTCATAAATGATAAGATTATATCTATAGAAGGAAAGAGAAAGGATGGTTCAGGAGCACATGCACATAATAGAGACAGCCAATCCATGAATGGAAGAGATGATGTTTCCAGGAGGAAGGGATAGCTAAACTGAACATGCAAAACCAGCAGGACTTTGCCTGTCAAAGGGGACAAAGAGGGATGAGGGCATAGCTGGAAGGTAGAGGAAGAGTGTTTAATCAGAGGAAACAGACTGAGAAGAGTTGAGTGAATGGGAAGTGATGAGGAGGGAGGCTAAGGAGATGGACAAAGCCTCATGTGCCATGTTATAGATTTGGGGTGGATCCTAAACTGGAAGCTTGAATGGTTTAAGCAGAGGGGTGACATGATCAGATTTTTATTTTAGATAGAATGCTCTGGCCACACATGGAGAATGAATTGGAAGGGGCAAGAAAAAAACAGTGCTAAAAAAAGTGGCGGGGGACGGGTGGCAACAAGAAAACACTCAGAGGGGGCAGAATCATATGGATAGGAGGTGGAGAGAGTATCAAGAAGATGGGAGGATGGTCAGCCATTTGAAACTTTTCAGAGGCGTTAAGAAAAATAAGGCCTAAAGAGAGGTCATCAGTGACCTCATAGAAAATGCTTGTAAAACAGTGATAAGGCCCAGCTTAGACTGTAAGGACAGTGGTCACTGGAAATAAACACAAGGATTAATTTCAAGAAAATTTGAAAGAAAAGTAGAAGTTGAGTCATAGGTAAGTAAAACTGGAACCAAATAGAGGAGAAGGAAGCATAAAAGAAGCAACTCACAAGGAGAGAGAAGCGGGGTGGTTGATGGAGATGGTCACTCAAGAAGGCTCCAAGGAACAAGATCCAGAACAGAGTTTTGGGTCAGCCTTGGCAGAAAGGAAGGACTACCCCACTGCGACATGCAAGAAAATGTCTTAGAGTAACAACAAAAATTAGTCTGTTGTGGACAAATGAGAGCCAAGAAAACTACCTTAGATCTTCTAAAGTAAGGGATGGAATATGATTTCCTAAGAGTGGGAAGTGGTATCATTGGGCTGAAAAACCTGGGGGTGGAGGAATAGGTCTGAGTCAGACACAATGGAGAATGTGATGAGATAATAAGAAAAAAATGAATACAAGATTTGAATGAAGGCTTGAGGTCTCAAGTCAGAGTTTGAGAGCATAAATACATGGTAAACTCTCAGCACCATTTGGGGATTTCTCCCTGCAAGCAATGCTCTCGCTTCTCAGTCCAGATCCAGAAAAGACAAAACAGAAAATGTGAGTGACCCCGAGGTGTGAACTGGCTAGGTGGGAGTTGCAGAAAGCTTCTGAGGAAAGGATGGTAGAGTGCTGGAGACAGGGCCGTGGGGACCATAAAAGAATGACCCAGGCCGAGGAGTCTGCCAAGGGAGGCAAGAAGCACAGGGTGGCTACAGGGAATGTCACGGATGCCCAACGTCAGTTATTACAGTCATTAAACTGGTTTTGTTTCATTTCATAACATTCACTAGAATGAATTAATTTCCAAAGCTTATTGGGCTGTCATTTTGTGATTTGAGAAAGTAAAAGAAACTTACTCATTATAGTGACTAAAGAGAGGGGAAGTAACTTCCAAGTGTCAGTTAATTGAAATGGAATTCCCTAACTGATAACTATTTCACAAAAGTAGCATTTCAAACCCAGCTTGTGGAGCTCTCCTTTGAACGAGAAATAGGGGCAGAACCCTCTGTCAGCACATCTTCTTGAAGCTTCCTTCTTAAAGGAGAGCCCTTCAGGCTGGGTGTGTGGCCCTCACACCCAAGGCACACTGCTGACCTCCTTCCCTGATAGCCACTCTTCCACTTAGTCATACCAGTGCTTCCTGACATTTTCAAATACCTGCATTTTTGGCAGTATATTTGAGAAAATTAAAAGGCAAACACTTTTTTTTAAAAAAAATAAAAGCAAGTTTCAGAAAACTTTCTATAATTATCCTGTTATTTTTTTGTTTGCCCATTGGCACCACGTAGCTGCTTGAGTGGAAATGGTTACTGGCCCGATAAAGTTCTCTTGTGTCCTCTTAGAGTAGAGCTCTTCTGGGTTCCAGTAAACCTGGGGTCTTTCTGTGGTTTCCTTTCCCATTTCTGCCTTTGCCTATCACAGCAAGTTGACACCTGCCCCACACCACCCACCCAAATAGCCTTGCTCAGCCAAGTACTCAGCCCCTCACTGACCTCACCTCAACTGTGTAAAAACAAATTAGTCACATTGATCCAAACGTGTCTGGACAGATTGCCCCCCAACACACAGAGAATATGAGTTGAGGGGAACCTGGTTTCCGTCTCTGGAGCAGCCTTATAGAAAGGTTCAAAAATCTTCAGCCTCACAACTTTTACAGAGCCACAGAGCTTTCCTCTTTAGTCGGTGAATGTCTGTATCTGGAAGCCATTTTTAAAAATAGAAAAGGAAATGTCTTTCACTGTTTTAAATGCACACACTGGCAGGTAATAGTGATAGCTATTTCAGTTCTGCAGACACCACACTAAAAACACTTTCTATCCTTTACCTCATTTACTACTCAGAGCAACCTTTACCTACAACAACAGCAGCATCTAAAAAGGCACTGTTACCATTCTGTTTTTCAGATGGGATGACTGAAACTTAGAGAACAGCAAAATGACGCCCTAAAGTCACACAGCTACTAACACAGCCACGATTTGCACCCAGCCAGGCTGAGCCCAGAAACAGCACTCTGAAATGCCTCATTTCAGTGGCTATTTCCTTTATATTCTTTATTAATAATTCACATTTTCTGGAACTTAAGACTGCGAGTTTACCTAACCCAGGTTCTCCTTTCCACCTGGCTACACTCATTTCCTTATTTGATACAATGACTTCTTCCTTATATGGTTCTTTACCAAGTGTAGTCAACAGGCTTTTAATTCATTGTTTCCTGCCTCTTTAGTCCTCTCACCCACCTTCAATTCTTTCCCAAGATCTCGGCACAATACTGTTTCCTCTCTATGGTTTTTTACTCACATCTTCCACAAGGGGGCACATTCTGACCATAAAGCTTTGAGGCTCTCCAGTCAGCTAAAATACAACCAGCGTCACCCTAATGCTTTCATTCTGTTACAAGAAATGCCTTTATTCAAGCTACATTCCTCATTGTTATTTCATATAGGGGAAACAACAGTAAAAAAGGAAACCATATAATTTTTGTGGACTGTTTCACAATAATTCATTCACTGGATTTCTATGTTAGCTATGGAATCCATTAAGCAGGATATTGAAGCTTATGAATGGAAACCTAATAATTCCTCTTTAATAAACATGAGTTACTTTTATTTCTTAAACTTTATTAGGCATTTACTCAAAACATTACTCAGAAATGTTTGTTAATAATATGAATGATGATTTTGATTCCGATTGCATTATTACTATGTCTAAGGGTTCAAAACACAAAGTCTGGATTATTCATAAAGACTGAGAAAATGGCTGGCATTTGAATGTAAATCTTAGTGCTTGAGCCTAACTCCATCTTGACACTTCTCACCAACCCTTGTAAGGAAGGAGTGGCTGCTACCACAGTGGCCTTTTTGTGTAGCTGAGGAAACTAAGACATGAGGAGACTCACTCAGGCCTTATAAGAGTCACATATGGGGAATAGGGCTGGTTCTTGTCAGCTCCCTGAGGCTGCACTGGTCACCAAGTAGAACTACCACAAGAGGAAAATGAAGAATGAAAGAAATATGAAGGCAATTTTCACATTAAAGGCAAGCTCACCTTGTCCTCTTTGCCTGCCAGACTTCTAAATGCTGGATTCCTCCCAGCTTAGTTTCAGGCTCTCTTCTCTTCTTCACTCTTCCCCTAAACAATTGCATCCGCTTCCAGGACTTTGAATATCTCCCCAGACCTCTCCTCTGACATGCTTCCCCTGAGTCATAGCAACTACCTGTCTGAAAACTCCGTGTGGAGGACTCCGTGCCGTAGTAAGCTGAGTAAGTCCAAATTGAAGCAATTGATTTCCTGCCACGTCCCTGAAAAAGCATCATCATCCTCCCAGCATCCCCCTTTCCCAATTTCAGAAAATGGCCCTGATGTCTACCCGGTTACTAAGAGCAGACCCCTGGGAGACACCCTGACATCCACCTGTGCCTCTTCCCAAACTCAAATGCATCAGCCAGTCCTCTTGATTCTATATCTAAAATAGATGTTGTATTTTTCCACTTTTTTCCCCCCATTTTGTGTTCAAGTTTCTACAGTCCCTGGCCTGGACCACAGCAGAAGCCTCTCCCTGGAGCACTGTTTCCATTCATGTTCCTTCTTCCACAATCCAGTCTCCACACAGAAGCCAGATTAGTCTTCTCAAAATACAGATTTGACTATTATTTATCCTGCTTAAAACCCTTAAACAGCTTCTCTTGACACATGAAATAAAACCTCACTTCCTTATTATGTCCCACAAGGTCCTGTACCCTCTGGTCCCCACCACCTGTCCAGACTTAGTCCACTGCTCACTAGGCTCAGCTGCCTTCTGTGGGACCCAGAGCAGACCCTCGCACCTCAGGGCCTCTGTGCTGGCTGTTCCTTCAGGCCTTCCTTGACCACCCTAGCTAGGTCAGTCCTGGTTATTTCCTAGTATCCTAATTTTTTCCTTTCTGACACTTTTCACAGCCAATAATTATTTCATTAATTTAGTTGCTTACTCATTTATTATCTTCCACCCAAACTATGTAATTTGAAAGCTGGTTCAGTCAATAAAATCACTATTCATAACAGAGTTGTACAAAAATATAAATAGTCCAGTTAAATTAAATGGCAATCGGACTAATTAAAT
This sequence comes from Macaca thibetana thibetana, assembly GCF_024542745.1. Lineage (NCBI taxonomy): Eukaryota > Metazoa > Chordata > Mammalia > Primates > Cercopithecidae > Macaca > Macaca thibetana. Next base: position 60,196,880 of record NC_065579.1, read on the forward strand.
AGTCCAATTTTATTTACAAATCCTTGTTCTGCCAAGGTAAAAAATGTAATCTGAATTGAAGTGGCCCCCTATCCATTTCCATGGGGTTGTACACAATTTGTAAGAGGATTACATGGGCACCCCATTAAGATCCCCATGTTGTCTGCCCACACTAGCACCTACAATGACAACTATTGTCCTTCCAGGTCTCTGTCAAGTGTTCACAAAGTCCACCAGAAGGACATTCTCTTCCCAGTCACAAGCCTCCTCCATCCGATGAATCTCACCACTGTTTCTATCAGGTGCAATCCACATCATTTTGCAGCTCCTGCACTATGCTGGGGTCTGGACAGACTGTGTTGTTGGAAGAGGCGTGGTCTGTCTCAATCTGACTCTGCAGTCTTTCCTACCTGGAACAGACACAAAGCCCCTTTTTCAAGACCCATCAACATCTGCACTCCTTTACCCCTCCTCCAACTCTCCTATCTTTTCAGTTCAGTTTAGTGAATCGTTTCCTAGAAGGAAGAGTGGAGGGGACAGATAGGAGACTTGCTCTTATCTTTAAAGTTCCTTACTAAAACATTTTATTCTATATTAAGTCTGTGTGTTCCTCCGAGGGCCTAATTTTTTGAAACACAAAAGCAAAGAGAAGGTTTTTCCTCTGCTTGCTGTCTTCACATCATTTGCCCAAATCTATGAACCCAAAAAACATAATTAGTTGAATTGGGGGAAAGAACTTAAAAAGGAGATGGGAATATATATATATATATATATGATAAGTTAAAGTTTCAAAATATCTCTCCCTTACACTAGTATTGTGCCTGGTACATTGTTGGTGTGTAATAGGTATTTGTAAATTAAAAATTAATAATAATAAATGAATGAATGAAAACATGTTCAGCATTGTCAGAAAACTGCAGTTAGGTAGACAGTCCAGATTACAAATTAGGAGGGACAAGTTTTATTCTTTACCCTCCTGCTGAGTGCTTGATACTCTACAGTTCACTTAATTATTCCATTTCGAGCCTTCACAATAGACACACAATTATGGTTGATTCTTCATAGATGATGATAGCCATGTTGCTGAGTTCTTTGAACTCCTTACAACAAAATATAAGAATTTGATTGTTTATAACCTTTGTAGAAATGAGTTTATTATACTGCCTTCTCTATGAGCAGAATACTTTCAAGGATTCTTCCATTGAATTGTTTTACAGGTTTATGCAAGTCCTCGTATGTTAGGTGAGTCTCTTAAAGGCAGCAGATAGTTGATTGGTGAATTCTTATCCATTCTGAAATTCTGTATCTTTTAAGTGGAGCATTTAGGCCACTTAAATTCAGTGTTGGTTTTGAGATGTGAGGTACCATTCCATTCATCGTGCTATTTGTTACTTGTATACCTTGGTTTTTTGCTTTTTATTTTTGGTTTTTAAAATGTATTTTTGTTTTATAGGTCCTGTGAGATTTATGCTTTAAAGAGGTTCTGTTTGATGTGTTTCCAGGTTTTGGGTCAAGATTTAGAGCTCCTTTTAGCAGTTCTTGCAGTGGTGGCTTGTCAGTGGCGAATTCTCTGAGCATTTGTTTGTCTGAAAAAGACTGTCTTTCCTTTGTATATGAAGCTTAGTTTTGATGGATAAAAAATTCTTGGCTGATAGTTATTTTGCTTGAGGAGACTGAAGATAGGGCCCCGATCCCTTCTAGCTTGTATGGCTTCTGCTGAGAAATCTGCTGTTAATCTGATTTTCCTTTACAGGTTACCTGGTGCTTTTGTCTCACAGCTCTTAAGATTCTTTCCTTTGTCTTAACTTTAAATAACCTGATGACAATGTGTCTAGGTGATGATCTTTCTGCAGTGAATTTCCCAGGTTTTCTCTGTGCTTCTTGTATTGGATATCTAGGTCTCTAGCAAGGTCAGGGAAGTTTTCCTTGATTATTCTCCCAAATATGTTTTCCAAACTTTTAGATTTCTCTGCTTCCTCAGGAACACCAATTATTGTTAGGTTTGGTCGTTTAACATAATCCCAGGCTTCTTGGAAGTTTTGTTCATATTTTCTTATTCTTTTTTCTTTGTCATTGTTGGATTGGGTTAATTCTAAGACCTTGTCTTCGAGCTCTCAATTTCTTTCTTCTACTTGTTAAATTCTATTGCTGAGACTTTCCAGAGCATTTTGCATTTATGTAAGTGTGTCCATTGTTTCCTGTTTTGATTGTTTTTTATTTATGCTGTCTATTTCCTTGACTATTTCTCCCTTCACTTCTTGCATCATTTTTTGGATTTCCTTGCTTTGGACTTTACCTTTATCTGGTGCCTCCTTGATTAGCTTAATAACTAATCTCCTGAATTCTTTTTCAGGTAAATCAGGGATTTCTTCTTGGTTTGCATCCCTTACTGGTGAACTAGAATGATTTTTTGGAGGTGTTAAAGAACTTTGTTTTGTCATGTTACCAGAGTTGGTTTTCTGGTTCCTTCTCATTTGAGTAGGCTCTGTCATTTGGACACCCAAAAAGTGTCCAAATACCAAATATTGTTTAGGAGTTTGAGTACAAAGGACACCACTGACTGCTGGTAGAGTGCAATGGTGCTATCACCTTTAGAAAAACTTGATAGAAAAAATTTATCACCTTTGCCAAAATTAGTAAAATTGAAGTGATATATACCCATGGCCCAGTATTTCTACTTTGTATTAAGATCCCTGAAGAAACACACATGTATATATGAACCAGAAAATGCATAAGAATGTTCATAGCATCATTTCTTTAAACACTTCTTCCCAACCATCCTAGAAAGAAAACAAAAATAAAAAACATAAACAGGAGACTAGGTAAATAAATCGTAGATATTCACACAATAAAATAGTATACAGCAGGGAAAATTAATGAACCAGAGCTATAACTTTCAATGTGGATGAATCTCACAAATACGATTAAGCAAAAGCAAGCATATAAAGAGTGCAAATATTTGCAGACCATAGTTGTTCACAGACATTCTCGACTTTCCACTTTGTAATAAAATATCAATATTACTTGGAAAATTGCTTCCCATAATGAAAGGGATCTTGCAGCTTGGTGTGGTTATGCGAGTTTGTTCTAGAAAATGCACTGCAAGTGGAAGTGATGATTATGATTTTCAAGAACTTCATAAAGGGGTTTTGCTCAGCTTCTAATGACCCTTTCTTTTGCCCTTCTACATTTTTCCCTTCTTCTAGCTCACAATATGGATACAATGACTGAAATTCTAGCAGCCTACTTTACACTAGAAGGTTACTTTAAAAATGGAAACTATAAGCTAGGATGATATAGAAAATAGGTACCTGGATTCCTAAATGGCACCATAAAAGCTCTGGTTGGCCTACCTCCAGATTTCTTTAATGTGATAGAGAAATAAACTTGAATTTTGCTTCGATTACTGTCCTTTTGTTGTTTTCTGTTATATCTATTTGTTTCTATTTACATCTGATACAGATGTACATAAAATACAGATATAAATAACATCTAAAAACATGTAAAGCAACCAGCATGCGACAAAGGCATGGGAAAGCACACAACGGCAAACTACAAATTTAGGACGGTGGTTACTTGTGGGCTAGAATACAGAGGGAGAAGATGGGAGATGTATATACAACCTCTACCGTATTTTGTTTTGTTTTATTCTTTATGCCTTTTTGTGTATCTAAAATACTGGTACAATATTGTTTAAGATGTTTAAACAGAAAAGGCCTCTGGAGTTCTTGGAGTATAAAGCATATGGAATTATCATTATGAACTCTGCATTCTATCTGCCCTTCTCAAAATTCCTTGGCCTCTGGTGATCTGAGCTGAATAAACTGCTGATTCTCTTGGCTTTTTAAATTTTCTTTTCTGTTTTATACAGAGTCTCACTGTGTCACTCAGGGGGTTCAGTGGTGCAATCTCGGCTCACTGCAACCTCCACCTCCCGGGTTCAAGTGATTCTTGTGCCTTAGCCACCTGAGTAGCTGGGATTACAGGCACCCAGCTAATATTTGTATTTTTGGTAGAGAGGGAGTTTTGCCATGTCGGCCAGGCTGGTCTTGAACTGGTCTCAAGTGATCTGCCTGCCTCAGCCCCCGCAAAGTGCGGGATAACAGGGGTGAGCCACTATGCCCAGACTTGACTCTTCCTTGAAAGACAAAACAGTCCCTCTGTTTACTCCCTCTCCTCTAGCCTACCCTTGCCCCTCAAAGATATTAAGAAGTTGCAGAGAAGGCTTTCTTCAGCCAAAAGTCTTTCCAGTTTTATAACACATTCATACTTCTTTTCCAAATGTCACCTCAGTCTGTGTTTCTAGAAAGGAAGTAGTAGAAGGAGAAGGCAGAGGGCCTCTATCATCTCTGTGCCTAGAGTGTGGTTCTACTTCACATTAAGCTTTCCTTTGTTCATAAGGCAGTATTCCAAAGGGCTGGCAAAGCAGGAGTTTTGTTATGTGGCTAGCTGGTGCTTGGTGCTTGGCACATCGGGCTGCCATCTCCCCCCCATGCTAAGAAGATGTCAAACATGGTTGGTGTTGAGGAGCATGCCAAGAACAGAATAGCTTCTACAATGACAGTAAACAATTTCCCCTCTGGAATGTTTCACAAATGGGCTGATGGGATTAGACAGCATGCCTTTCTTAGAAGACTTTATAGACACAATCACTTATATAAAGATGAAAGTGGTGTTTGGGGGAAAATGCCAAGTTGCAAATCTGAGGTGGAGAAGACATTCCATTAACCTTGTATCTATGAGGCTGTCTATTAATTTCAAATGATAAAGGGATGTCAGATAAAGCCAATTAGCATAAAACACTCCTACTCAGCTTTGCAGACCTTCGACAAATAGCAGCAAGGATGAAGGACATTTGGGGATGGAGGTTTTCCAAGGGACTATTAAAAGTGATTATGTCTTCACTTTCTTTCATCTTGTGTTTTCTATGCGCTAAGTCCTAAGGAAACTACTAAGTGATTCTTAAATCCATTCTTCTTCTTTTCTTTCCTTTATGATTTAATGCCCTGTATCTTTGCAGAAAAGAGACAAATGGTGGCATATTCTTCTGAGGAAGAAAACACATGATTACACCTGATGTCCAGAATGACTGGAGGTTCCTCTACCTGCTGGGGAGCCACCAATTTGAAATTCTTGGTGCAACTGTAGTGATGAGATTTTTTACCTGGGATTATTTCAGCACTTAAGAGCAAGGATTGAGGCACCTTGGGTGAACACATACAAATTTGGTTTGTGTGGTGGTGACTCTGTTTTCCAAATATATCTGCAGGTATACTATTGCAGGTACATATCTGAGCATTCACCTTATGCTTGGCTCCAGGTAGATCAACATGGGAGACACAGGAGGCATCTAAGGTATGAAACTTTTTACTGCTGTAAAGAACTTGGGAGCAAGGACCGTGCTTTTCTCATCTTTGTTTCCCCAGTGCCTGATATGTAGTGGGTGCTCAGTTATAATTTTTGAGTGAATAGAACCGTAGACATTAAACAATTAAAAACATAAATGATAATATCGTATGTAATAACTACCAAAATGTGATATTGACCATAAGAGCTATAGAAACTAAATAATTTAGAGAGACAATAATAATTACTATAGCTAGCATTTAATGAGTGTGTTTAATATACCAGGGGCTTTTCTTAGTGGTTTACGTTCTTGAATACATCACAAGAGGTAAATATTTGAATGAGGTAAGGCAACGCTTCCTGCTCTAACAAATTACAAAATGTCTAATGTCCAGTGGCTTCAACACAATGGGAGGTTTTAAATTAATCAATTTATTTTCTGTTGCTCCATGTTCAGTATGAGTATTCCTGCAGGCAGGCAGGTTTTCCCCAAATGGAGATCCAGAGGGCCCAGGATCCTTCTATATCTTTTTGCGCCCTCATTTCTAATGTGTAGCTTCCTGGCATGTTCTGGGCACTGATATAAAGCTAGCAAATGAGGGAAGAACAGGTGGAGGAGGTGTGCTGACTTCCATACCACATTAACAGAAAGCAACACACATCACTGCTGCTTACATTTCATTGAAATAATCACATAGCCCCACATACATGCCAAGGGAGGCAGGAAATGTAGTTCCTTGTCAGGCAACCACTTCATAGAATAGTTCTACACTGTGGATGGGGAACAAAAATCATTTGTCCTTGAGTATTTATATCACTTCCATTTCAAGGTTGAACACATTGATGCATAGAGAATTCAAGCAACTTGCCTAAAAGCAGAGTGGTGGAGTATGTTGTATTCCTTGGAAACATTATCTGCCTTTAAAATCACTGCATTTTCTTCAGTGTTTACTTTGTTGATAATTATGGATACCTGTTGCTAAATCAGGCACTACTAGATGTAACAGGAAGATAATGTGGAGATCAAATTAAACTGAAAAATAGAAGTTCATAAAGACTGTCCCATCCATGCGGCCTCTCCTCCCCCATCTTTGCCTGGAAATGTGTGGTTAGTTTTGATAGTCATACACACTGGGGTACTACTCTAATTTAATGATCAAAGTCAGGGTTGCTAAATGCCCTATAATGCCTAAGACAGTGTGATTCTGTGAAGAATTGTGCCATCCAAAAAGCCAGTGATGTCCCTATGTGACACTAGACTAAGGCTGTCCCTTCTGAAATGTCCCTAAATGTCAATGTGGAGAAAAGTTTGCTGAGAACAAACTAATAGAGTGGTTTAGTTGGAGTGTAGACTCTGGGGTTGTACCCTGAAAATTATAAGCTAGATTAGGGGAAGTTAGATTATGAAAACTGTTCAACTGAGAGATGGAATGACTGAAGCAGATCAGGGAGCTTCAGAGCGAAGAGAAAGCCTACTTGGAAAAGATTTAGTTCTGTGTAGATACAGGCCAGGGTTATGGTAAGGAATAAGAGTGAGCCTCATTAAGCAGAGAGAGGCATAGAGACTGAAGCTCAGACCCTGTCCCCTGGATGTTTCCAGTCTTGAATGGAAGCACATGCTGGAGGGAAAGAAAGAAGGCAACTGGGGCTTAAGAAGGATGGACAGAACACTATTGTGTTCTGAGAATAAGAAGTCTCTTCCAGTTTTTTTCATTCCTGTTCTTTTTTGGGTTCTCTCTCCATAAAGTGCTAGTGTTACTGAAGTGAGGCTCAGTGTCAAGACTCTGACGATGATCATTGCAACATCTGTGGAGTGCTTACTGTGTGCCAGACAGGTGTGGTTCCAAGAGCTTTTGTTATGTTCTGTACTTACAAAAGGGTGTCTCATTTAACCCAGCCTCTGGTGTTGTGTCTGGCACTTGGTGGGAGGTGATTTATTAATTGGAAATGAAAGCATGAAGGCATGCACGAGTGAGTCCTCACAATAATCTGCCTATTTGGTAGGCATTTCTATCTAGGTTAACAAGGATGATGAAACTGAGACTGCTAAAGTTTCAGTAACTTGGCTCAAGTTAAATGGCATAATCCCAAAATGGCATAATATCAATCCCAAAGACTGCAGCATGCTGAGTTGTGGGTGGAAAGTGTGAATAGGAAAGTATTAGTTTCCTATGACTGCTGAAAGAAATTACTGCTTGGTGGCTTAAAACATTCTCCCACAGTCCTGCAGGCTGGAAGACTCCAACGAGTTTTACTGAACTGAAATTTAGATATTGAAGTGCCACACTCCTCCTGACGGGGCTGTTACCTCCTAGCCTGTTCCAGCTTCTGGTGGCTGCTGGCATCCCTTGGCTTGTGGCCACATCAGTCTCTGCTTCTTGCTCACATTGCCTTCTCCTCTTATATGTGAAAGCATGGAAAGGCCCTCTGCCTTTCTTTCTAAGGATGCTTGTGATTGCATTGGGTCCTACTGCTAACGCAGGAGTCTCCCATCCCCAAATCTTTAATCACATCTGCAAAGTCTTTTTCTTTTTCCCTTCCCTAGAATATAAGGTAACTTTTCACAGGTTCCAGTCATAGTACCTGATTATCTTGGGATGTGGGATAGAGGGCGAGGGCATTATTCAGCCTACACCAGAAAGCCTAGTTTTTTCTTGTATGCAGTACAAAGTGTGTGCGTGTGTGTATATGTGTGTGTGGTGCGCGCACGCGCGCATGTGATTGTGTGAGCTTGTGCATACAACTACGTGTTTGCGTGTAGTGTGTGTGAGTTCGGTGTACTGCAGCTGTGCCTGTGCAGCCCGTGTGTGAGTGGGAGTGCTTTGACTGCTGCAGGGGTGATCACAGATGGAACGCAGCTTGCAGCGGCGGGGAACCGGTCCTAGGCCAAGTTATCGTCCAGCCGCCTGCAGGGGTTACTGTTCGGTCCCGTTGTCGCACCATCCCCTGCCCTGGCTTGCCCTCTTTCCCGCATCCGTGGGCCGCGCGGTAAGCGCGAAGAAGCCGGCGGCTGCGTGGCCCAGCGACGAACTTGAGGGCTGTGGCCTTGGGCGCGGCCCGCAGATGCGTGCAGCATGCGGTGCTGTGGAGCGCTCATTGGGTTTTCTGCGTGAATCGGGGGGTTTGCAAAGAAGGGACAAGGCTGGACAGGACCTTAAATCCTGCTCCAGGCGGAGGCAGCTGTTGGCCAAAGTCTCTCCACCCCCAACCCCAGTCGGCTGGTGAAAAAAACGAGAGTGGGGGGGGGCGGGGGCGGGCGTGTCCCAGGGGTCTGGAAGTGGAGCCGGGACATCCGGGAGATGACAATCTAAACGTGACCTGGAAAGGGGAGGTGACGGGAGTGGCTGCTTCCTGGGAGGTGGTGCTCGCAAACCTGGCAGCTGACTGGGTGTGGCGTGCCTTCCCTGGCAGTCGCGGAGGGGAAGGCTGAGGGTCCCCGTCCCCGCCCCGAGTGCTCAGGCTGAACAAGTTCTCCTCCCTGATCTCTCGGAGGCGCCTGCCGCTAGCCAACGCAGGGCAGCCTCCTGCGTGCGTGCTGTGGGTTTCTCCTTCAGTTTCCTCTCATTGCCTGAGGTTGGGCCCGAACACGGCAGTACATTTCCTTGAGGTTGGTAAACTGCCCCTGGGCCTCGCTGGATTTTGCATGGGTAATCACGATATTCTTTCTGATGGGAAACCTAAGACCACCTTTGTGCAGAATGACCCCCAGTCCACTCTGAATCTCACTCATGAGCGTCTGAAAGTACCGGCGCGGCTTGGGGGCAGAGATGGGGTGGTGGAAAATTCAACTTCTCGGGGTCAGGGTGCCGGCCCAAGTGGACCAAACTTTGAGAACCCTGCTGTAGAAACATGAGACTATCTTGAGGCCAGTAGGACTCCTGGAGCTCTTTCTCCTTTGTAGAGCGCTTGGTGAGGTGGGAAGAAAGGCTATTTTGCCCAAAGAGCCCGTGCAATGTTGTGTGCCCTCATAGGAGCATACCACTGCTAGTCCCTCCCCTCCGTGGCCCTGTGGTCTTGGGCAAGTAAGTCACTTACCCCCATCCAAGCCTGGCTTTTCCCCTATCTCTGTGAGAACTGAAGACAAATCTGAAAATATCGCATACAGTGCACGTTGCAGGCACTCAATAAATGCTAATCTTATTATTATTATTTTGAGACAGAGTCTCACTCTGTCACCCAGGCTGGAGTTCAGTGGCACAATCTCGGCTCACTGCAACCTCCGCCTCCTGCGACCAGCCATTCACCTGCCTCAGCCTCCCAAGTAGCTGGGATTATAGGCGTGCGCCACCACATCCGGCTAATTTTTTAATTTTAGTAGAGACAGTTCCACCATGTTGGCCAGGCTGGTCTCGAACTCCTGGCCTCAAGTGATCCGCCCACTTTGGCCTTCCAAAGTGCTGGCATTACAGGCGTGAGCCACTGCGCCTGGCCTAATCGTATTATTAAATTACATTGTCATCTTATTAAATAAGTCCTCATTGAATAGGGGTTTATTTAATGCATGGAAATAAGAAAAAAGGTGGGAGATGAACAAGGGAGAGGTGTTATGGTTTAGATTTCATTGCTGGCCTGTAGGTACTTAACATCTATAGGTGCTGAGAGAGGAGACATCTCACCTGGTTGCCATTAATGGCATATGATGGCAGGGGTGGGTACTTTCAGGGGATGGAGATGTACAAAAAGTATGTGATTTTGTGTTGGCCTGTTTAGGTGGGAAGGTTTCCAGCACCAAAAGTGCTGCATGGCTGATTTTCTGCATCATAAAGTGCTCAAGTGGAGTTTCCAGGCCAATAGCTCTCTAACGCCCCTCCTTCAAAATACTAAGAGCTACACCTAGCGTTGTCTGACTGCCAAAACGGGACAGGCGTGGTTGTCTTCCAAATTACAGGCGTAAAAATTAAGTTAACAAAGCTGTCTTATTTTTAAGTTTTCCTCACACACATTTCCTAATACTTTGATGCTTCTTACAACTTCTTGGCCTGTGAGTATGGACAGAGGGCAAAATCAGTGACCAAGGAGCAGATGACTATTATTGGCAAGATTCAGAAGCAGCTGTGAGGTATAACTCACAGATTTTTTTATGTTCCAGCTTGAGAATTTTTTTTTTTTTTTTTTTCTTTTTTGGAGATAGAGTCTTCTCTGTTGTCCAGGCTGGAGTGCAGTGGTGTGATCTCAGCTCACTGCAAACTCCACCTTCCAGGTTCAAGCAATTCTCCTGCCTCAGCCTCCTGAGTAGCTAGGATTACAGGCGCATGCCACCACACCCGGCTAATTTTTGTATTTTTGGTAGAGATGGGGGTTCACCATGTTGGCCAGGCTGGTCTCGAACTCCTGACCTCAAGTGATTCGCCCGCCTCAGCATCCCAAAGTACTGAGATTACAGGCGTGAGCCACTGCACCCGGCCTTAGCTTGTGATTTTTATACTCCTCACTCATGTGATAAAATTACATATCATATATTTCATGGAGTTTCTCAGAGAGATTACCAAAATTTTGAAGACTCTTCTTCCTAAACCCTATTGAGAGCTTCAGCTCTAGAATTGAGATACAAATGACTGCTTGAGAGGCTATGATCCCTTCTTGACTGCTTGGGAAAGACTCAAACTCTCTGAGTCACAGTTTAAGCATATATAAGTTACTCATAATAATTTCTACTTTTGTGAATATTAGAGAATATAAAGTATCTAAAATTGTTGGCACATGAAACATGCTCAATAAACAGCCCATCTGACATAAACAAGAAAGCGCCCAAATGACACAGTATGTGAACTACAGCAGAGCTTCTCACACTTTAATGTACATAGGAATCACCTGGAATCTTGTTAAAATGCAGATTCTGATTCTCTGTATGTCTGGACCGGGACATTGCTAATAAGCTCCCAGATGATGCTAATGCTGCTGGTCTGTAGACCAATATCAGTAGCAAAGAACACAACTTTACAATATAGCGACAGCACAGGTGATGGGTGTTGAGAGATGGGCTTAACCAAGCAGCACCTTGAGAGAAGCTCTAGGCAGGAGATACAGGATTCATAGACAGGAGATCAAGGCATAAGGACCAATGTTTCATTTGGCAGTGGCTCTATCTTTTAAATTGAATTTCACTCTTGAGTTCCCCAGGATGATGGTTTTCTTTCCTTGCTGTTGATGTGCGTTCGTATTGAAGTTAATGTAATTCCTAGCATCTCCTGTACGGACTCCTCAGATATTCTCTGCATATCACTGAGAAGGCTAGGCTAGGATTTCTGAGACTTGGCTCCAGCTGTCTGTGGGTTATAGAACTAGGGAAGCAACCAGTCTTTTTTGTTGTTTTTTAAATGTTTTAATTTTTTACTATTACATAATAGATGTACATTTTTGGGGGTACATGTTATGATTTGATACATTCGTATAATCAAATTAGGATAATTGGGGTATCTGTCACCTTAAGTATTTATCTTGCCTTTGTGTTAACATTTGACTTGCTCTTTTCTAGCTATTTTGAAATGTGCAATAGACTAATGTCAACTAAAGTCACCCTACTGATCTATTGAACATCATATCTTATTTCTTCTATCTAACTATTTATTTATACCCATTCATCAACCGTCTTCTCCCTCTCCCCCACCCTTCCTTGCCTCTGGTAACCACCAATCTGCTCTCTGTCTTCATGAGATCTTCTTGTTTTAGCTCCCATATATAAATGAGTACATGCAATATTTGTCTTTCTGTGCCTGACTTATTTCTCTTTACATAATGACCTCTAGTTCCATTAATGTTGCTGCAAATGACAGGACTTCATTCTTCTTTATGGAAGAATATTATTCCATTATCTATAGTTACCATACTTTGTTGTTGTTGTTGAGATAGGGTCTTACTCTGTCACACAGGCTGGAGTATAGTGGTGCAATCATGGCTCACTGCAGCCTCAACCTCCTGGACTTAAGTGGTCCTCCCACCTCGGCCTCCTCAGTAGCTGGGACTACAGGTGCATGCCCACCATACCCAGCTAATTAAATAAAAAATTGTAGAAATGAGGTCTCACTATGTTGCCCAGGCTGGTCTCAAACTCCTGGGCTCAAGCAATTCTCCCACCTGGGCCTTCCAAAGTGCTGGGATTACAGGTGCATGCCACCACACCAAGCCTGCATTTTCTTTATTCATTTATCTATTGATGGGCACTTAGATTCATTTCATATTTTAGCTAATGTGAATACTACTGCAGTAAACATTGGACTACAGATATCTCTTCAATATATTGATTTCTTTTCTTTTGGTTATATACCCAGTAGTGGAATTGCTGGATCATGTAGTTGTTCTATTTTTAGTTTTTTGAGGAACCTCCATACTGTTTTCCGTAGTGGAAATGCACTAGTTTACATTCTTCTGTGTGTGTTTATCCAGTTTTCCCAGCACCATTTATTGAACAGACTGAACTTCCCCCATCGTGTGTTGTTGGCAACTTTGTCAAAAATGAGTTAGGTGTAAGTGTATGGAGTTACATCTGGGTTCTATATCCTGTTTCATTGGTTTGTGTGTCTGTTTTTATGCCAGTACCTTGCTGATTTGGTTACTATAGCTTTTTAGTATATTTTGAAGTCAGGTAGTGTGTTGCCACCAGCTTTGTTCTCTTGCTCAGGATTGCTTTGGCTATTTGGGGTCTTTTATGGTTCCATATACATTTTAAGTTTTTTTTTTTTTTCTATTTCTGGGAAAAATGTTATTGGTATTTTGATAAAGATTGCATAGAATCTGTAAATTGCTTGGGGTAGTATTTGCATTTTAACAACATTAGTTCTTCCAATCCATTAGCATGCAATCTCTTTTCTTTTTGTGTGTGTGTCCTCCTCACTTTATTTTATCAGTGTTTTATGGGTTTTTTGTATAGATCTTTCACATCTTTGGTTAAATTGATTCCTAGGTATTTTATATTCTTTGTAGCTACTGCAAATGGGATTTTTAAAAAACATTATTTTCAGATTGTTTGGCATTGGCATATATAAATGCTACTGATTTTTGTATGTTTATTTTGGATTTGCAACTTTACCTAAATCATTTGTCAGCTCTAACAGATTTGTGGTGTAGTGTTTTGGTTTTTTGAGGTGTAAGATCATGTCGTGTGCAAACAAGGCTAATTTGACTTCTTTCTTTCCAATTTGGGTGCCACTTATTTCTCTTGCTGAATTGCTCTGCGTAGGACTTCCAGTACTATATTGATTAAAAGTGGTGAAAGTGGGCATCCTTGTCTGTTCCAGATCTCAGACAAAAAGCTTTCACTTTTTCCCCATTCAGTATGATGTTGACTGTGTGTTTGTCATATATGGTCTTTATTATTTTGGGGTATGTTTCTTCTATACCCAGTTTGTTGAGGCTTTTTATCATAATAGGTTGAATTTTATTGAATGCTTTTTTGGCATCTATTGAAATAATCATATAGTTTTTGTTCTTGGTTCTTTCTGTGAATGTGATGTATTACATTTGTTGACTTGTGTATGTTAAGCCATCCTTTCACCCCTGGGATGAATCTCACTTGATCATGATGAGTGTTCTTTTTAATGTGTTGTTGAATTCAGTTTGCTGGTATTTTGTTGAGCTTTTTTTTTTTTTTTTTTTTTTTGCATCTGTGTTCATTAGTGATATTGGCCTATAGTTTTCTTTCCTTTTTTTGTTGTATCCTTGTCTAGTTTTGGTATCAGAGTAATACTCGACTCATAGAATGAGTTTGAAGTACTCTCCCCTCTCCAGTTTTTTTGAAGCGTTTTAGGAGAATTTGGTATTCGTTCTTCAATGTTTGGTAGAATTCAGCAGTGAAATTATTACATCCTGGGCTTTTTTTAATAGGAGACTTTTTGTTATAGTTTTGATCTCATTATCCATTATAGGTTTGCTAAGGATTTCTATTTCTTCATGGTTCAATCTTGTTAGATTATATATATCAAAAAAGTTATCAATTTCTTCCATGTTTTCCAATTTGTGGGTGGATAGTTGTTCATTATAGTTGCTAATTATCCTTGTGGTTTCAGTTGTTAGGTATCTTTTTAAATTTCTGAATGTGTTTGTTTGGGTCTTCCCTATGTGTTTTTAGTTAGTTTAGCTAAAGGTTTATCAATTTTGCTTATCTTTTTAAAAAACTAACTCTCATTTCATTGTTTGTGTTTTTTAAAATATCAACTTCATTTATGTCTGTTCTGATTTATGTTATTTCTTTCCTACTACTAATTTTGGGTTTGATTTGTTCTTGTTTTTCTAGTTCCTTGAGGTTCATCATAAAGTTGATTATTTGAAATATTTTTACTTTTTAATGTAGATGTTTATTAATGTAAACTTCTTTCTGAGTATTGTTTTTTCTATATTCCATAGATTTTGGTGTGTTGTATTTACATTCTAATTTGTTTCAAGAAACTTTTAAATTTCCTTTTCAATTTCTTCCTTGACCCATTGGTTGCTCAGAAGCATGCTGTTTTATTTCTATGTGTTTGTGTAGTTTCTGAGATTCCTCTTGTTATTGACTTCTAGTTTTATTCCATTGTGGCAAGAAAAGATACTTGATATGATTTTTTCTTATTTGAATTTTTTGAGACTCATTTTATGACCTATGATACATTATATTCTGGGGAATGTTCCCTGTGCTGATTGAAAGAATGTGTTCTGCAGTTGATGAGTGAAGTGTTCTGTGAATCTCAAATAGGTCTATTAGGTCTTGAGTGTAGTTTAACTCTGAGGTTTCTTTGTTGGCTCTCTGTTTGGTTGATCTGTCCACTACTGAGTGCAGTGTTGAAATTCCCTACAATACTAATTGCCTACTATGTGGCAATCTACCTTTCCCTTTAGATCTGTTTGCTCTATATACTTGGGTGCTCCGATGTTGGGTGCATAGATATTTATAGTTGTTATATCCTCTTGCTGAATTGACCCCTTTATCATTATATATTGACCTTCTTTGTCTCTTTTTATAGTTTTTGACT
Source organism: Macaca thibetana thibetana (assembly GCF_024542745.1). Lineage (NCBI taxonomy): Eukaryota > Metazoa > Chordata > Mammalia > Primates > Cercopithecidae > Macaca > Macaca thibetana. Next base: position 60,212,149 of record NC_065579.1, read on the forward strand.
AGTAGTATCTTTGATCTGTTATAAATATCGCTATTCTTGATCTTTTTTGGCTTATCTTTTTCCATCCCTTCACTTTCAGTATATATGTATCTTTATAGGTGAAGTGGATTTCTTTTGGCAGCACGTAGTTTGGTCTTCTTTCTTTATCAATTTAGCTACTCTATGTATTTTAATTGGAGGGTTGAATCCGTTTATATCCATGTTATTATTGATAAGGACTTACTACTGCCATTTTGTTTCTTGTTTTCTCGTTGTTTTGTAACTCCTCTTTTCCTTTCTTACTGTCTTTCTTTTGTGGTTATTTTCTCTGGTAGTACATTTTAATTTGTTCCTTTTTTATCTTAGTGTATCTATGATAGATTTTTGCATTGTGGTTACTATGAAGCACACAAAAAGCATCTTTTAGGTAATGCAAGTTATTTTTAAAAATGACAACTTATCTCAGATCACAAGGGAATAATAGAAACAAAGAAAGAAAAAACTTTAAAAAAAAAAAAACCTATACTTTGACTCCATCCCTCCTCCCCATTTTGACACTTTGTTGTCTTTGTTGACATGTTTTAATGTTGCCCATCTCTTAATAGGTTGCTTTAGCTATCCTCATTTTTGACAGATTTCTCTTTTGGGCTTTATACCAGAAGTATGAGCAGATTATACATTGAAATTACAGTATTGGGTTTTTTTGAGTTGTCTTCGTACTTAATTTTACCAATGAATTTTATACCTTAAGTTGTTTTTTTTTTTTTTTTTTGTACATTATTATTTTTTATTTCAGATTAAAAATCTCCCTTTAGCATTTCTGTAAGACAGTCTGATGGTGGTGAATTCTTTTGGCTTTTACTTACCTGGGAAAAACTTTATCTCTGCTTCATATTTGAAGGATAGCTTTGCTGGATGTAATATTCTTGGATGACAGTTATTTTCTTTCAGCATTTTGAAAATATTGTCCTACTCTTTCCCATCCTGCATGGTTTCTGTTGAAAAGTCTGTTGCCACACTAATTGGAATTCCTTTATATGTTATTTGTTATTTTCTCTTGCTGCTTTTAGGATTCTCCCTTTGTCTTGACTTTTGAGAGTTTGATTATTATATGCCTTGGAGTAGTCTTACTTGGGTCAAATCTGGTGTTCTCTGACTTTCCTGTCTTAATATTTGTATCTTTCTCAAGTTTTGGAAAGTTTTCTGTTATTATTTCTTTAAATAAGCTTTCTACCCCTTGCTCTTGCTCAATGCCCTCTTGAACACCAATAATCCTTAAATTTGTCCTTTTGAGGTAACTTTCTATATCTTGTAGGTAATCTTCATTCCTTTTCATTCTTTTCTTTTCTCCTCCAACGGTGCATTTTCAAATAGCTTGCCTTTAAGATCACTTTTGAGATCACTGATTCACTGATTGTTCCCTCTGCTTTATCCTTTTTGCTGTTGAGAGCCTCTACAGAATTTTTTCAATTTTGCAAATGTATTTCTCAGTTCCAAGATTCTGATTTTTTCAATTATTATTTCAATCTGTTTGTTAAATGTCTGTGAGGATTTTCTAAATTTCTCTTCTGTCTGTTTTTTTTTCAGAGATCACTGAATGTCATTAAAACTACTGTTTTGAAATCTTGACCGGAGAGCTCACATATCACCATCTTCTTAGGGTTAGTCACTGGTTTATTGCTCTGTCCATTTGAGGAGGTCATGGTTTCCTGATTATTGATTTTCTTGTGGATGTACATCTATATGTTCACATTGAAAGATTATTTATTCCAGTCTTCTCTCTCTAGCTTGTTTTGTTTTTATTAGATATAGATGCTTGGTGATTCTTTGTAATTTACCTTTTGAATTTCTTAATTTTTTCCCTGCTAGGTCACTGCCTCCTTTTTGATACTAGATGATATTGAAAGCCCAGGTTTGCTCAGCTCCACTGTGTGTCCTGAGTGAGGCAGGTCTCAAGAGGGATATCCCAACAGTGTGGGAAAGCTGACTGAGTTTCATGCTCAGAGGAACTTTGGAACATACCTGCTCTAACATGGTGCTGCTCAGCAGCCATTCTGATATAGTGTCTCTTTTGGCTGAGTTACAGAGCAGTTTTCAGGGATGGGAGTGGGTGTTCCACCTTCTCCCATTGTTTCTGGCTGCCTTAAGGATATTTCTTCCTTCAGGCACTCATGATGTTTCCTGTGGGTTGAGGCAGGGACAGGCCTCCTACCAGAGAACTTAAGATGATAGAGAAGCTTGTTGTCAACCTCAGTTTCACTTTTTCTAGTGTAGAAACCATGAGTCAGGGGAAGTTTTTATGTGTTTGATGCTGGGCAGATTTCAGGGAGAGGTGTTGCAGACATGAAAATCTGATTGTCTTACCATCTGCATGGAGCTTTTTTCATTTCTCTGTGGCATGAACTGACTAGTATGCACAGTTGAGTTCTGGGATATTATTAGTTATAATCTCGGTGCTGTATATATATTTTTTGGTTTCCTGTAGTAGGAAATGAAGCCAGCTTGCTTCTATGCCACCAGCTTGGAATCCAAGGAACCAATCTCATTGAGTCCATACTGTTTTCCAAGCACAGTGTTGGTTGCTTTACATATGTTCTTGTGTTTACTCTTCACTCATAAATATGTGAATTGATGCTCAGGAGTTCACTTAATAAAATCATTTTGATAAAAAAATACCAGAGACAAAGTTTTAACCAGATCTATGTCCTATTCCCAAATTAATGCTTTGCCTTCTAAACCTTGTTGCTTTATCATTCACCTCTTTAAATAAATAATTTTCTTATGGCAGTTAAGTATTATTTGGTGCCTTATTTAGAGCAGCACCATGCCCCCCATTAATTCTGCTGAGCCATGTTGATGTTTTATGGCAGATCACAGGGAAGGGGCAGAGTGGAGTATGCGAACAAGAGTATTATCTGATTTGGAAGACTTGGGGCCTGCTTTTCCCTTTGTTCTGACACTGAGAAAAAAAACTGTCATATTACTAAGATGGGGAAAGCCAACCACAGATATCTCAGATATGGCAGTATGATGGATTTTCAGGAAAGGAGAGAAATTAACAAGACAGAAAAGTTATCTGTAGCAATTTAACAAATAGCTTTAATGAAGTGAGGAGCAAAAAGTAAATCTATACTCCTTCAGCAAGTAGGCAAGGTAAGATTTAAAAAGATTTTGAGTAGATAAGATGAATAGGAGACCAGAGATTCATACTGGGCCAGTTTGCAAAGACACAGAGATCCCTGCTTCCCATTTTGAAAATACTGTCTTCCTTACAGAGTCTTCTACATTCATGCTGTAGAAGCTATGAAAGTCGCGGGAAACTATGGAGTCAACGCTGCAAACTCAGGCACTGATAGGTCCAGAGAGCACTTGACCTGTCTTAGAAGGAATGATATTGTGATTATATACATTAGATTTTATTTGTGGTTTCTGCCTCATAACTCCCATAGCCCTTGTTATAATGTTGGGGTGCTTTAGGCCTCAGAAGTTGGCATCAGAAAACAGAATCTCTTTCTCTGACCTTCCCCTGCTTGCCTTTCACCTACTTCTTTTTCTCCCCCCAGGCAGGCTTTTCAAACTAAAAATATACTCTATCCCTTACCTTTCTGTCTAGGAGCTGATCATAAAGAAATTCTTTGACTTATCTTGTCTGATTGTGGGTCATAAAACCCTCATTTCAGAAGGAGTCCTGCTCCATATCTGAAGGAAGGAATGCTACACAGAGAGACCATGAAGAATCTGAACAGAAAAGGCCTTGCTGAGCTTGTCCATTCAGTCTATTAGTATTAGATTATGCACTTTTTGTCCAGTCACATTTCTACATAGTTGCCAATTATGGCTGTCCAGTGAAGTCTCTATAAAAGGATCAAGAGAACAGGGTTTGGAGGACTTCCAGGTAATTGAACACATGGAGGTTCCTGGAGGGTGATGCACCCAAGAAGGCATAGAGGCTCTGTGCTCCTTCCTCCATACCTTGTCCTATGCATATCTTCTATGTGGTGTACTTGGATATCCTTTGCAATATCCTTTATAATAAACTGGTCAACATAAGTTAAATGTTCCCCTGAGTTCTGTGAGCCACTTTAGCAAATTAATGGACTCTGAGGAGGAAGTCATGGGGACCCCAGTCAGAAGAACATGTAAAGCAACCTGGAGCTTGCAATTGGCATCTGAAGAGAGAGGACAGTCTTGGGTACTAAGCCTTCAACCTGTAGAATCTGACACTATTTCCAGGTAGACAGTGTCAGAATTGAACTGAATTAGAGGACACCTAGCTGATGTCTGCACAGAATTGCTTTCTTGCTTGTTTGTTATCTGGGGACAAAAAAACACCACACATTTGGTCACACAATTCTGTGTTGTTGGTGTGACAGCAGAGGAAGGTCAATTTGTGGTTTTTCCACTCAGGGAAGGTGAAGCTCCTTCTCAGCTCTAGTCCATTGCAATTGTGGAAAGACTACTCCAGTTGCCAGATTTTCCCGTTTCTAAGAGAAACCCAAAATTTCTACTAATATTTGGAATTGCCTCATTTTTAGATATTGACAATAAATTTTTAAAATTTACAACCAAAGCTCAGAAAATTACCCAGTTCCAAGCTATATTTGGCCACAGCCCTCTAGTATTTGTCTGCGAAATAGATCTTAGGAGGGAAGGATGCAAAATTGAAGCTAGTAGCAGAAGAGGCTCAAGAGGAGTAAGGTGTGAACTGGGTGTACTGCCTTGGCAAGGTGGCCTGTGATTCCTGGCCCAACCAGTGCCTGTTTCTGGGTTGTCGGGAAGGACCTTATCTTAGATCCTAGTTTCTAAGTCCCTCTCCTACCCAAGGTGGATCCCAAGGCAGCCCTCCACTGTCTGGCTTTAGATAAGACCCTACAGCAAAAAGCCAATGGATGACCCTCTCAGACCTATTGTTATCTATATGTGATCTTCAAGGCTGTGGTAGAGAATTCCCTTGTAAATGGAATGCAAAAGCAAGTGGGAAAATTTTCTTTTTTCTGTGTCAGTCAATAGTGATCATTAGCCTTCTCCCCATCCCACAGAATGCCTCTTCCTTGCAAGAACCAGATACTGTCGCCTGGAACCTTGTGTGATGGAGATGAGGTATGTACTGAGGTGCCCTAGAATAAAGAAAAGTGGGAATCTCTCTGGATGAGATCCTCATGCTAAACTGTAGCCCAATAACTGGCAACACTGACCACAGGAGTAGAAATGTTGATGATGCTCGACTTACATTGTCTGTCATTGATGTCTGTGTGCTTGGCAATTTGTACATGGTGATCAGACATCACCAGGTCTCATACCTGCACCCTACTATGAGTTCAAGACTCCCATGAAGTCAGTGAGAAGAATAGAAAGTAGGATGCTATATGATATTTGAATAGTATAGCACAGAGTATAAAATGATTTTTTGTGTGAGATGAAAATTCTTTATCTGATACTTCTAACTTTGTCTTAATTAATGTCTTTCATTCAGTGACTTATGTTAAGTTTGCTCTTACATGGTCTGAGGAAATTGTGAAAGTGTGTTTTTTTTTTAAGCAAGGGAGAGAGTCGGTATAGAATTTTTGGTAAGTATTATTTACCTTTTTGGTGTTTGAATGATTTTGATCATCAGCATAAAGATTGCGATCTGCCAAGATTGGATTTTATTTAGAATTTCTGGGAAAATACTAATGTATTTTCCCATATAACATTCCTGTGAAAGGAGTGCTATAGAAGTTTTTACAGAAACCTGTTTAGCACTTTAAATGCCAGTGTATTTTTTAAGGGTGACCTAAACTATCAACAACCACAACAAAATCTGTTTTGCCACCCTACCATGGTGGCTGTGTAATTTGTAGATGAATCCTGGTCAGAAAGCTGGACTGACATCTAAATATAAGTATATTCTTTGATGCCTAAATTGCATCTTGAATTTCTAACAACAGGATGGCACATATGAAATATTTGCAAGAGCCTACTAACATGCTTCATAGACTAGCATTTACTGGCTGTGGTGGACAGATAATTGCTGTGTGTGATGTGTGAGATGTGTGAGCTTTCTCCTTTTATACTAGCAAACAATTTAGAAGAGTTTAGAAAGACTGAAACTGCCTGAATATTTGCGTCTGAATGAGAGTTTTGGAATAAGACTGGTTTTTTTTTTTTTTAAGAAAAATATATTTAATAACAAAATTATATCCCTATTCTTGTAACAAAAGTCCAAAAGTCAATGGAAATTAATTTTTCTGTCCTCTGTACCCTTCGTATCATTTTTTTTTAAAGAAAACTGTTTTTATTAGAGAATAGAAAAACAACAGGGTCAAAACAAACAAAAGATAATTCTTTGAAGAATTCAACAAAAGTGATGAACGTTTAGCTAAACAGACTAAAAAAAGAAGAGAAGATACAAATAAATAAAATCAGAAATTAAAGTGGGAATATTGCTACTTACCTTATAGGAATAAAAATAATTACCGGAAAATAGTGTGGGCAACTGTAGGCCACCAAATTAAATAGGCTGGATGAAATGGACAAATTCCTAAAAACACACAATCTACCAAAACTGACTCAGAAAATGTTAAAATTCTGAACATATCTGTAACAAGTAAAGAGATTGAATCAGTAATCAAAGTTGTTTACTTTTCAACAAAGAAAAGTCCAGGATTGAATGACCACACTGGGGAATTCTACCAAGCACTTAAAGAGCATTGACATCGGTTCTTTTCAAATTTTTCCAAAACACAGAAGAGGAGGGAACTAACTCATCTTGTGAAACCCATATTACCCTGATAGCAGAGCCAGACAAAGATTACCACAAGAAAAGAAAACTAGACATCAATGCCCCCTCTGAATACAGATACAAAAGTCATTAACAAAATACTAGCAATCTGAATTCAACAGCATATTGAAAAGATTATACACCATGGCCAAGGGGGATTTATCGCAGGAATGCAAGGGTGGGTCAACGTAAAATTCAATGTAATTTTACATTGAAAATTAATCAATGTAATACACCATGCTAATAGAACAAAGAAAAAATGCCACATGATCATCTCAATTGATGTAAAAAAAAAAACGCATTTGACATAATCCAAAACACTTTCATCATGAAGATACTCAGACAGCTAGAAACACTGGGGAACTTACTTAATATAATAAAGGGAATTTATGAAAAATGCTCAATGGTGAAAGACTGAAAACTTTACCTCTAAGACCAGAAATAAGACAAGGATGTCCAATTTCACCACTACTGTTCAAAATTGTACTGGAAGATCTAGCTAGGTCAATTAGGCAAGAAAAAGAAGTAAAAGGCATCCAAATTGGAAAGAAAGGAAGGCATCCAAACTATCTTTTTTTTTTACAGATGACATGATTCTATGTATATAGAAAACTTTTAAAATACTACTATAGCTAATAAATGAGTTACCAAAATCTCAGGGTACAAAATCAACACCAAAATCAGTGTGTTTCTACACAATAGCAATGCACAATCTGAAAAGGAAATTAAGAAAATAATTCCATTTACAACAGCTTCCAAAGGAATAAAATACCTAGGAATAAATTTAACCATGGAAATAAAAGACTTGTACACTGAAAATTACAAAACATTGCTGAAACAAATCAAAGAAGAACTAAATAAATGAAATGACTATGTTCATGAATTAAAATGCTTAATATTGTTAAGATGCAATACTACCCAAAGTGATCTACAAATTCAATGAAATTCTTATGAATATTTTAACAGCCTTTTTTTAAATTCACGGAAATGAGAAAGTTAATCCTCAAAACCATATAGAACTGCAAGGAGCTCCAAAATGCCAAACAATATTGAAAAAGAAGAATAAAGTTGGAGGACTCATAATTTCTGACTTCAAAACTTAACTGTAAAGCTACAGTGATTAAAAAAAACACTGTAGTACCGGTATAAAGTAGACATAAAAAATCAATGGAAATAAACCAATACATATATGGCTAATTGATTTTTGACAAGGGTGCCAAGACTATTCAACAGGAAAAGAATGGTATCTTCAATAATGTTTCTGGGACAAGTACACATGCATACACAAAAATGAAACTGGACCCCTACTTTACACCATATATAAAAATTAACTCAAGATGGATCAATGGCCTGCATGTAAGTGCAAAACCTTAATACTCTTAGAAGAAAACATTAGGGTAAGTTTTTATGGCCTTGGGCTCAATAATGGATTTTTAGATAGGACACCAAAAACTTGAGCAAGCAAAGAAAAATGAAATAAATTGACTTTCATAAAAATTAAAATCCTTTGTGCATCAATGAATATTATCAAGAAAATGAAGACAATTCATAGGATGGGAGAAAATATTTGCCAGTCATATATCTTATAAGGGTCTAGTATCTATATTACATAAAGAACTCTTACAACTCAAAAAGAAAAAGACAGACAGCCCATTTTTTAAGTGGCCAAAGGACTTGAATAGATATTTCTCTAAAAGAATATACAAATGTTGAAGAGGTCCTTTACATCCTTTGTAAGTTGGATTCCTAGGTATTTTATTCTCTTTGAAGCAATTGTGAATGGAAGTTCATTCATGATTTGGCTCTCTGTTTGTCTGTTACTGGTGTATAAGAATGCTTGTGATTTTTGCACATTAATTTTGTATCCTGAGACTTTGCCGAAATTGCTTATCAGCTTAAGGAGATTTTGGACTGAGATGATGGGGTTTTCTAAATATACAATCATGTCATCTGCAAAGAGGGACAGTTTGACTTCTTCTTTTCCTAACTGAATACCCTTGATTTCTTTCTCTTGCCTGATTGCCCTAGCCAGAACTTCCAACACTATGTTGAATAGGAGTGGTGAGAGAGGGCATCCCTGTCTTGTGCCAGTTTTCAAAGGGAATTTTTCCAGTTTTTACTCATTCAGTATGATATTGGCTGTGGGTTTGTCATAAATAGCTCTTATTATTTTGAAGTACGTTCCATCAATACGGAATTTATTCAGCGTTTTTAGCATGAAGGGCTGTTGAATTTTGTCAAAAGCCTTTTCTGCATCTATTAAGATAATCATGTGGTTCTTGTCTTTGGTTCTGTTTATATGCTGGATTACGTTTATTGATTTGCGAATGTTGAACCAGCCTTGCATCCCAGGGATGAAGCCCACTTGATCATGGTGGATAAGCTTTTTGATGTGTTGCTGAATCTGGTTTGCCAGTATTTTATTGAGGATTTTTGCATCGACGTTCATCAGGGTCTAAAATTCTCTTTTTTTGTTGTGTCTCTGCCAGGCTTTGGTATCAGGATGATGTTAGCCTCATAAAATGAGTTAGGGAGGATTCCCTCTTTGTCTATTGATTGGAATAGTTTCAGAAGGAATGGTACCAGCTCCTCCTTGTACCTCTGGTAGAATTCAGCTGTGAATCCATCTGGTCCTGGACTTTTTTTCATTGGTAGGCTATTAATTATTGCCTCAATTTCAGAGCCTGCTATTGTTCTATTCAGGGATTCAACTTCTTCCTGGTTTAGTCTTGGAAGAGTGAAAGTGTCCAGGAAATTATCCATTTCTTCTAGATTTTCTAGTTTATTTGCGTAGAGGTGTTTATAGTATTCTCTGAGGGTAGTTTGTATTTCTGTGGGGTCGGTGGTGATATCCCCTTTATCATTTTTTATTGTGTCTATTTGATTCTTCTCTTTTCTTCTTTATTAGTCTTGCTAGTGGTCTGTCAATTTTGTTGATTTTTTCAAAAAACCAACTCCTGGATTCATTGATTTTTTGGAGGGTTTTTTGTGTCTATCTCCTTCAGTTCTGCTCTGATCTTAGTTATTTCTTGCCTTCTGCTAGCTTTTGAATGTGCAAACCACTGCTCAGTGAAATAAAAGAGGACACAAACAAATGGAAGAACATTCCATGCTCATGGATAGGAAGACTCAATATCATGAAAATGGCCATACTGCCCAAGGTTATTTATAGATTCAATGCCATCCCCATCAAGCTACCAATGAGTTTCTTCACCGAATTGGAAAAAACTGCTTTAAAGTTCATATGGAACCAAAAAAGAGCCCGCATTGCCAAGACAATCCTAAGTCAAAAGAACAAAGCTGGAGGTATCACGCTACCTGATGTCAAACTATACTACAAGGCTACAGTAACCAAAACAGCATAGTACTGGTACCAAAACAGAGATATAGACCAATGGAACAGAACAGAGTCCTCAGAAATAATACCACACATCTACAGCCATCTGATCTTTGACAAACCTGAGAGAAACAAGAAATGGGGAAAGGATTCCCTATTTAATAAATGGTGCTGGGAAAATTGGCTAGCCATAAGTAGAAAGCTGAAACTGGATCCTTTCCTTACTCCTTATATGAAAATTAATTCAAGATGGATTAGGACTTAAATGTTAGACCTAATACCATAAAAAGCCCTAGAAAAAAACCTAGGTAGTACCATTCAGGACATAGGCATGGGCAAAGACTTCATGTCTAAAACACCAAAAGCAACGGCAGCAAAAGCCAAAATTGACAAATGGGATCTAATTAAACTAAAGAGCTTCTGCACAGCAAAAGAAACCACCATCAGACTGAACAGGCAACCTACAGAATGGGAGAAAATTTTTGCAATCTACTCATCTGACAAAGGGCTAATATCCAGAACCTCCAAAAACTCAAACAAATTTACAAGAAAAAAACAAACAACCCCATCAAAAAGTGGGCAAAGGATATGAACAGACATTTCTCCAAAGAAGACATGCATACAGCCAACAGACACATGAAAAAATGTTCATCATCACTGGCCATCAGAGAAATGCAAATCAAAACCACAATGAGATACCATCTCACAGCAGTTAGAATGGCAATCATTAAAAAGTCAGGAAACAACAGGTGCTGGAGAGGATGTGGAGAAATAGGAACACTTTTACACTGTTGGTGGGATTGTAAACTAGTTCAACCATTATGGAAAACAGTATGGCGATTCCTCAAGGATCTAGAACTAGATGTACTATATGACCCAGCCATCCCATTACTGGGTATATACCCAAAGGATTATAAATCATGCTGCTATAAAGACACATGCACACGTATGTTTATTGCAGCACTATTCACAATAGCAAAGACTTGGAGTCAACCCAAATGTCCATCAGTGACAGACCGGATTAAGAAAATGTGGCACATATACACCATGGAATACTATGCAGCCATTAAAAAGGATGAGTTCGTGTCCTTTGTAGGGACATGGATGCATCTGGAAACCATCATTCTTAGCAAACTGTCACAAGAACAGAAAACCAAACACCACATGTTCTCACTCACAGGTGGGAATTGAACAATGAGACCACTTGAACTCTGGAAGGGGAACATCACACACCGGGGCCTATCATGGGGAGGGGGTAGGGGGGAGGGATTGCATTGGGAGTTATACCTGATGTAAATGACGAGTTGATGGGTGCTGACGAGTTGATGGGTGCAGCACAGCAACATGGCACAAGTATACATATGTAACAAACCTGCACGTTATGCACATGTACCCTAGAACTTAAAGTATAATAATAATAATAAATAAATAAATTTAAAAAAAAATTGTGGTCCAGAAAAAAAAAAAGAATGTAGAAATGTTCGAAAAGCACTTGAAAAGATATTCAAAATCCTTCATCATTAGTCATTAGGGAAATGCAAATCAAAACCACAATAAGATAGCATTTCACATCCACTAGGAAGACTATAGTTTAAAAAAATGGAAAGTAGCAAGTGTGGACAAAAATGTGGGGCACTACTATTTGGCTGGTGGGAATGAAAAATGGTTTAGCCACTTTGGAAAACATTTTGGTTGTTCCTCATAAAAATAAGTAGATTCACCATATGACCCAACAATTCCACTCCTGGATATAAATGCCAAGGAATTTAAAATAGGTGTTCAAACAAATCTATGTACGTACATGTCCACAGCAACACTATTCACAATAGCCAAAAGGTGGAAATAACCCAAATGTTCATCAACAGACAATGGATAAACAAATTGTTGTGTATGCATACAATGGGATATTATTCTGCTATAAAAAAGAATGAAGTGTTGATACATGCTACAATGTGGATGAACCTTATCAGCATTATGCTAAGTGAAAGAAGCCAGACACAAAATGTCCCATACTATATGACTTTATTTATATGAAATATTCTGAATAAGTAGATCCATAGAGATAGAAAACAGATTGGTGGTTGCCAGGGGCAGTAGGTAAGATGGGGAATGAGGAATTACTACTTAATGGGCATGGAATTTCTTTTGCATGGTGAAAATATTTTGGAACTAGATAGAGAATACAGTTGCTCATCATCATGAATATACAGGAAACCAGTAAGTTGTATGCTTTAAAATGGCTAACTTTACATTATATAAATTTTACTTCAATTTTAAAAAATCTATTTAGGTATGATTCTCATGTACTAAAATGCACCCAATTTAAATGCATGTCAATAAATTTTGACATATATGCAATTTCATGTAACAACCACATCAATCAAAATATAGAACATTTCTATTCACCTGAAGTTTCTTTGTGCTCCTTTTCAGTCATACTACCACCTTGAAACTCCTAGGCGGACACTGATCTTTTTTTCTCATACCATAGATTAGTTTTTCTTATACTAAAACGTTTATAAATCAAGTATGTGTATACTATTTGAAGGCTAACTTCTTTTACAGTATGTATTTGAGATTTGTCCATTTTGTTGATATATCAGTAATTCATTCCTTTTTAATCCTAAACAGATTCCCTTGTATGACTAAGACACATTTTTTTTTTTTTTTTTTTTTTTTTACTCAGTTATCTATTTGTGTTGTTTCCAATTTTTGGCAATTATGAATAAAACTTTAATGAACATCTGTGTACAACTCTGTGGTGGATATGTTTTTATTTCTTTTGGGTAAATTCCTACAAGTGGAATTGCCAGGTTGAAGGTAAGTATATGTATGTTTACCTTTTTTTTTCTTTTTTCTGAGACAGAGTCTCATTCTGTTGCCCAGCCAGGCTGGAGTGCAATAGCATGATCGCAGTTCACTGCAACCTCTGCCTCCTGGGTTCAAGAGATTCTTGTGCTTCAGACTCCTGAATAGCTGGAATTACATGCATGTGCCACCAGCCCAGTTAATTTTTGTAATTTTAATAGAAACAGTGTTTCGCCATGTTGGCCAGGCTGGTCTCCAACTTTTGGCTTCAAGTGATCCACGCACCTTGGCCTCCCAAAGTGCTGGGATTACAGGTGTGAGCCACCATGCCCAGCCTGCTTTATTTATTTATTTTTTTAAGCCAGCCTTTTTTCTGAGTACTTGAAATATTTTACACTCCATCAGTTGGGTATGAGTGTCATATGTTCCAAATCCTCACCAAGAGTTGGTATGATCAGTCTTTAATTTGAGACATCATAATAGGTGGGTAGTTGTATCTTATTGTGGTTTTAATTTGCATTTCTATAATGTTATATGATGTTGAGCATATTTTCACATTCATTTGCTATCCATATGTCTTCTTTGGTGAAGTATCTGTTCAAATCTTTGGCTCATTTTACGATTTTTTAATTATTGAATTTTAAAAGCCTTTTACATATTCTGGCTACAAGTTCTTTATTCAATATGGGATTATTCAAATATTTTCTCCCAATTTATGGCTTGTCTTTTCCCTCTGTTGAAAGTATTTCAAAGAGCAGATGTTTTTAGTTTTAGTGAAGGCCAATTTATCTTTTTTTTTTCTTTTACATTGTGATTTTGGTGTCTTATCCAAGAAATCTTTGCCTAATTCAGCATCACAAATATATTATTCTGTGTTTTTTTCTAGATGTTTCATAGTTTTAGATTTTACATTTGACCTGTGAGGTATTTGGAATGAATTTTTGTATAGAGTATGAAGTGGATGGAAGTTTCTCTGTGTATAAAGTATCTGGGTTATTTTTTGTTGTTATCTTTCCTGGCAGCTTTTAAGAATTTTTTCTCATTATTTTTATTACTGGTTTGTAGCATTGTGATTTTGATATGCCTTAGTGTGGTTTTCTTTTATTTTACTGCTTGTAGTTTTTTGGTTCTTGAATTTGTGGACTGACATTTGTAATCATGCTGTTGTAAGAGATATTGATACTTTAATTTCAATTTTCAATTATTTGTTTCTGGTGTGTAAAAATAAAATTTGATTTTTATATATTGATCTTGTACCCTGCAATATACTAAACTGACTTGTTAGTTCTAGTAGTGTTTTCATGGATTCTGTAAGTTTTCCTTTAGAGAGAAACAAACCCATTGTCTGTGGACAAAGACGGTTTACATCTTCCTTTACATTCTGTTTGTCTTTAATTTCTTTTTCTTGCATTATAGCACTGGCTCCAACCTCTGTTATCCTCTTAAATAGAAGTGGTGAGACCAGATTTCCTCACCTTGTTCCTGATGTTACAGGGAGCAGTTTTTTGTATGGTCCTAATTTTGCCTCATTATTAAGGCAAAACTTTTCTTAGTATTCTACCCAATGTGTTGTAAGTTATCAGGTTTTTCAGTCTGAATAGTGCAAACATGCACTAGTCCTGGCTCTGCTGGAGATCCAGAGATTTTTCCTTCTAATCTTTTTCTTTTTTTATACTTTAAATTCTAGGGTACATGTGCACAACGTGCAGGTTTGTTACATATGTATACATGTGCCATGTTGGTGTGCTGCACCCATTAACTCATCATTTACATTAGGTATATCTCCTAATACTATCCCTCCCCACCCCCTCCCCACAACAGGACCCAGTGTGTGATGATCCCCTTCCTGTGTCCAAGTGATCTCGTTGTTCAATTCCCACCTATGAGTGAGAACATGCGGTGTTTGGTTTTCTGTTCTTGCGATAGTTTGCTGAGAATGATGGTTTCCAGTGGCATCCATGTCCCTACAAAGGACATGAACTCATCCTTTTTTACGGCTGCATAGTATTCCATGGTGTATATGTGCCACATTGTCTTAATCCAGTCTGTCACTGATGGCCATTTGGGTTGATTCCAAGTCTGTGCTATTGTGAATAGTGCTACAATAAACATACGTATGCACGTGTCTTTATAGCAGCATGACTTACAATCCTTTGGGTATATCCCCAGTAATGGGATGGCTGGGTCAAATGATATTTCTAGTTCTACATCCTTGAGGAATCGCCACACTGTTTCCACAATGGTTGAACTAGTTTACAGTCCCACCAACAGTGTAAAAGTGTTCCTATTTCTCCACATCCTCTCCAGCACCTGTTGTTTCCTGATTTTTTTTTTTTATTATTATACTTTAAGTTCTAGGGTACACGTGCACAACATGCAGGTTTGTTACATATGTATACTTGTGCCATGTTGGTGTGCTGCACCCATCAACTCGTTAGCACCCATCAGCTCGTCATTTATATCAGGTATAACTCCGAATGCTATCACTCCCTCTTCCCCCCTCCCCTAATAGGCCCCGGTGTGTGATGTTCCCCTTCCAGAGTCCAAGTGATCTCATTGTTCAATTCCCACCTATGAGTGAGAACATGCGGTGTTTGGTTTTCTGTTCTTGTGATAGTTTGCTGAGAATGATGGTTTCCAGCTGCATCCATGTCCCTACAAAGGACACAAACTCATCCTTTTTGATGGCTGCATAGTATTCCATGGTGTGTATGTGCCACATTTTCTTAATCCAGTCTGTCACTGATGGACATTTGGGTTGACTCCAAGTCTTTGCTATTGTGAATAGTGCTGCAATAAACATACGTGTGCATGTGTCTTTATAGCAGCATGATTTATAATCCTTTGGATATATCCCCAGAAATGGGATGGCTGGGTCATACGGTATTTCTAGTTCTAGATCCTTGAGGAATCGCCATACTGTTTTACAAAATGGTTGAACCAGTTTACAGTCCCACCAACAGTGTAAAAGTGTTCGCATTTCTCCACATCCTCTCCAGCACCTGTTGTTTCCTGACTTTTTAATGATTGCCATTCTCACTGCTGTGAGATGGTATCTCATTGTGGTTTTGATTTGCATTTCTCTGATGGTCAGTGATGTAGAGCATTTTTTCATGTGTCTGTTGGCTGTATGCATGTCTTCTTTGGAGAAATGTCTGTTCATATCCTTTGCCCACTTTTTGATGGGGTTGTTTGTTTTTTTCTTGTAAATTTGTTTGAGTTCTTTGTAGGTTCTGGATATTAGCCCTTTGTCAGATGAGTAGATTGCAAAAATTTTCTCCCATTCTGTAGGTTGCCTCTTCAGTCTGATGGTAGTTTCTTTTGCTGTGCAGAAGCTCTTTAGTTTAATTAGATCCCATTTGTCAATTATGGCTTTTGTTGCCATTGCTTTTGGTGTTTTAGACATGAAGTCCGTGCCCATGCCTATGTCCTGAATGGTACTACCTAGGTTTTTTTCTAGGGTTTTTATGGTTTTAGGTCTAACATTTAAGTCTCTAATCCATCTTGAATTAATTTTCATATAAAGAGTAAGGAAAGGATCCAGTTTCAGCTTTCTACTTATGGCTAGCCAATTTTCCCAGCACCATTTATTAAATAGGGAATCCTTTCCCCATTGCTTGTTTTTGTCAGATTTGTCAAAGATCAGATGGCTGTAGATGTGTGGTATTATTTCTGAGGACTCTGTTCTGTTCCATTGGTCTATATCTCTGTTTTGGTATCAGTACCATGCTGTTTTGGTTACTGTAGCCTTGTAGTACAGTTTGAAGTCAGGTAGCGTGATGCCTCCAGCTTTATTCTTTTGACTTAGGATTGTCTTGGCAATGCAGGGTCTTTTTTGGTTCCATATGAACTTTAAAGCGGTTTTTTCCAATTCGGTGAAGAAAGTCATTGGTAGCTTGATGAGGATGGCATTGAATCTATAGATTATCTTGGGTAGTATGGCCATTTTCATGATATTGATTCTTCCTATCCATAAGCATGGAATGTTCTTCCATTTGTTTGTGTCCTCTTTTATTTCACTGAGCAGTGGTTTGTAGTTCTCCTTGAAGAGGTCCTTTACATCCCTTGTAAGTTGGATTCCTAGGTATTTTATTGTCTTTGAAGCAATTATGAATGGAAATTCATTCATGATTTGGTTCTCTGTTTGTTTGTTACTGGTGTATAAGAATGCTTGTGATTTTTGCACATTGATTTTGTATCCTGAGACTTTGCTGAAGTTGCTTATCAGCTTAAGGAGATTTTGGGCTGAGATGATGGGGTTTTCTAAATATACAATCATGTCATCTGCAAAGAGGGACAATTTGACTTCTTCTTTTCCTAACTGAATATCCTTTATTTCTTTCTCTTGCCTGATTGCCCTAGCCAGAACTTCCAACACCATGTTGAATAGGAGTGGTGAGAGAGGGCATCCCTATCTTGTGCCAGTTTTCAAAGGGAATGCTTCCAGTTTTTGCCCATTCAGTATGATATTGGCTGTGGGTTTGTCATAAATAGTTCTTATTATTTTGAGATACGTTCCATTGATACCAAATTTATTGAGTTTTTAGCATGAAGGGCTGTTGAATTTTGTCAAAGGCTTTTTCTGCATCTATTGAGATAATCCTGTGGTTTTTGTCTTTGGTTCTGTTTATATGCTGGATTACATTTATTGATTTGAATATGTTGAACCAGCCTTGCATACCAGGGATGAAGCCCACTTGATCATGGTGGATAAGCTTTTTGATGTGCTGCTGGATTTGGTTTGCCAATATTTTATTGAGGATTTTTGCATCGACGTTCATTAGGGATATTGGTCTAAAATTCTCGTTTTTTGTTGTATCTCTGCCAGGCTTTGGTATCAGGATGATGTTGGCCTCATAAAATAAGTTAGGGAGGATTCCCTCTTTTTCTATTGATTGGAATAGTTTCAGAAGGAATGGTACCAACTCCTCCTTGTACCTCCGGTAGAATTCGGCTGTGAATCTGTCTGGTCCTGGACTTTTCTCGATTGGTAGGCTATTAATTATTGCCTCAATTTCAGAGCCTGCTATTGGTCTATTCAGGGATTCAACTTCTTCCTGGTTTAGTCTTGGGAGAGTGTACGTGTCTAGGAAATTATCCATTTCTTCTAGGTTTTCTAGTTTATTTGCGTAGAGGTGTTTATAGTATTCTCTGATGGTAGTTTGTATTTCTATGGTGTCGGTGGTGATATCACCTTTATCATTTTTTATTGCATCTATTTGATTCTTCTCTCTTTTCTTCTTTATTAGTCTTGCTAGTGGTCTATCAATTTTGTTGATCTTTTCAAAAAACCAACTCCTGGATTCATTGATTTTTTGGAGGGTTTTTTGTGTCTCTATCTCCTTCAGTTCTGTTCTGATCTTAGTTATTTCTTGCCTTCTGCTAGCTTTTGAATGTGTTTGCTCTTGCTTCTCTAGTTCTTTTAATTGTGACATTAGGATGTCAATTTTAGATCTTTCCTGCTCTCTCTTGTGGGCATTTAGTGCTATAAATTTCCCTCTACACACTGCTTTAAATGTGTCCCAGAGATTCTGGTATGTTGTATCTTTGATCTCATTGGTTTCAAAGAACATCTTTATTTCTGCCTTCATTTCGTTATGTACCCAGCAGTCATTCAGGAGCAGGTTGTTCAGTTTCCATGTAGTTGAGCGGTTTTGATTGAGTTTCTTAGTCCTGAGTTCTAGTTTGATTGCACTGTGGTCTGAGAGACAGTTTGTTATAATTTCTACTCTTTCACATTTGCTGAGGAGTGCTTTACTTCCAACTATGTGGTCAATTTTCAAATAAGTGCGATGTGGTGCTGAGAAGAATGTATATTCTGTTGATCTGAGGTGGAGAGTTCTGTAGGTATCTATTAGGTCTGCTTGGTGCAGAGTTGAGTTCAATTCATGGATATCCTTGTTAACTTTCTTGTCTCGTTGATCTGTCTAATGTTGACAGTGGGGTGTTGAAGTTTCCCATTATTATTGTATGGGGGTCTAAGTCTCTTTGTAAGTCTCTAAGGACTTGCTTTATGAATCTGGGTGCTCCTTTATTGGGCACATATATATTTAGGATAGTTAGCTCTTCCTATTGAATTGATCCCTTTACCATTATGTAATGGCCCTCTTTGTCTCTTTTGATCTTTGATGGTTTAAAATCTGTTTTATTAGAGACTAGGATTGCAACCCCTGCTTTTTTTTTGTTCTCCATTTCCTTGGTAGATCTTCCTCCATCCCTTTATTTTGAGCCTATGTGTATCTCTGCTTGTGAGATGGGTTTCCTGAATACAGCAAACTGATGGGTCTTGACTCTTTATCCAATTTGCCAGTCTGTGTCTTTTAATTGGACCATTTAGTCCATTTACATTTAAGGTTAATATTGTTATGTGTGAACTTGATCCTCTCATTGTGATATTAGCTGGTTATTTTGCTTGTTAGTTGATGCAGTTTCTTCTTAGCATCGATGGTCTTTACATTTTGGCATGTTTTTGCAATAGGTGGTACCAGTTGTTCCTTTCCAGGTTTAGTGCTTCCTTCAGGATCTCTTGTAGGGCAGGCCTGGTGGGGACAAAATCTCTAAGCATTTGCTTGTCTGTAAAAGATTTTATTTCTCCTTCACTGATGAAACTTAGTTTGGCTGGATATGAAATTCTGGGTTTAAAATTCTTTTCTTTAAGAATGTTGAATATTGGCCCCCACTCTCTTCTGGCTTGTAGAGTTTCTGCCGAGAGATCTGCTGTTAGTCTGATGGGCTTCCCTTTGTGGGTAACCCGACCTTTCTCTCTGGCTGCCCTTAACATTTTTTCCTTCATTTCAACTTTGGTGAATCTGACAATTATGTATCTTGGAGTTGCTCTTCTTGAGGAGTATCTTTGTGGCATTCTTCGTATTTCCTGAATTTGAATGTTGGCCTGCCTTACTAGGTTGGGGAAGTTCTCCTGGATGATATCCTGAAGAGTGTTTTCTAACTTGGTTCCATTTTCCCCCTCACATTCAGGCACACCAATCAGACGTAGATTTGGTCTTTTCACATAATCCCATATTTCTTGGAGGCTGTATTCATTTCTTTTTCCTTTTTCTTCTCTAGACTTCTCTTCTTGCTTCATTTCATTCATTTGATCTTCAATCATTGATACTCTGTCTTCCAGTTGATCAAGTCGGTTACTGAAGCTTGTGCATTTGTCATGTATTTCTCGTGTCATGGTTTTCATCTCTGTCAGTTCGTTTATGGCCTTCTCTGCATTGCTTATTCTAGTTATTCATTCTTCCATTCTTTTTTCAAGATTTTTAGTTTCTTTGCACTGGGTACATAGTTCCTCCTTTAGCTCTGAGAAGTTTGATCAACTGAAGCCTTCTTCTCTCAACTCGTCAAAGTCATTCTCCGTCCAGCTTTGATCCATTGCTGGCGATGAGCTGCGTTCCTTTGGAGGGGGAGATGCACTCTGATTTTTTGAATTTTTTGAATTTCCAGTTTTTCTGCCCTGCTTTTTCCCCATCTTTGGGGTTTTATCTGCCTTTGGTCTTTGATGCTGGTAATGTACTGAAGGGGTTTTGGTGTGGGTCTCCTTTCTGTTTGTTAGTTTTCCTTCTAACAGTCAGGACCCTCAGCTGTAGGTCTGTTGGAGATTGCTTGAGGTCCACTCCAGACCCTGTTTGCCTGGGTATCAGCAGCAGAGGCTGCAGAAGATAGAATATTGCTGTACAGCGAGTGCTACCATCTGATTCTTGCTCTGGAAGCTTCATCTCAGGGGTGTACCCCCACCGTGTGAGGTGTGAGGTGTTAGTTTGCACCTAGTGGGGGATGTCCCCCAGTTAGGCTACTCAGGGGTCAGGGACCCACTTGAGCAGGCAGACTGTCCGTTCTCAGATCTCAACCTACGTGCTGGGAGATCCCCTGCTCTCTTCAAAGCTATCAGACAGGGTCATTAACATCTGCAGAGGTTTGTGCTGCTTTTTTTTTTTTTCTATGCCCTGTTCCCTGAGGTGGAGTCTACAGAGACAGGCAGGCCCCCTTGAGCTGCCATGGGCTCCACCCAGTTCGAGCTTCCTGGAGGCTTTGTTTACCTACTTAAGTCTCAGCAATGGTGGGTGCCCCTCCCCCAGCCTCGCTGCTGCCTTGCAGTTAGATCTCAGACTGCTGTCCTAGCAATGAGGGAGGCTCTGTCGGAGTGGGACTCTGCCAGCCAGGTGTAGGATATAATCTCCTGGTGTGCCATTTGCTAAGACCCTTGGTAAAGTGCAGTATTAGGGTGGGAGTTACCCGATTTTCCAGGTGTTGTGTGTCTCAGTTTCTAAAGGGATTCCCTTCCCCCTTGTGCTTCCCAGGTGAGGCGATACCTCACCCTGCTTCAGCTCTCGCTGGTCGGGCTGCAGCAGCTGACCAGCAACGATTGTCTGGCACTCCCCAGTGAGATGAACCTGGTACCTCAGTTGAAAATGCAGAAATCACCTGTCTTCTGTGTCACTCGCTCTGGGAGCTGGCGGCTGGAGCTGTTCCTATTCGGCCATCTTGCTCGCACCCCACTTCTAATCTTTTAGGATGTTTTTCCTCTTGATCTTAGGTAGTTCATTTACATAGATATACTGATAAGTATTTAGTTGATGATTTGAGAGGGATTGTCCAGAGTTCTCTCTTTGTGCAGTTCTATCCTTGCTGGTACTCTATTCTGCAAACTCTAGCTCTGTGGCCTCCCTGAACTCCCAGTTCTTTCTCCTCAGGGTGATCTCCTGACTCATCCTGGCTTTCCAGTATTTGTAACACAACCTTAAGACTCTCTACAGGCAATAAGTTAGGATAATAATAGAGTTCATTCACCTCCTTTGTTTGAGGTTTCTCAGGGTTCTCTATTCTTCATTGCCTGATGTCCAATGCCCCTAAATCATTGTTTCATGTATTTTATCCATTTTGTGATTTCAGGCATGATGGTGAATGTAATCCCAACTTATCACTGTTGAAAGCAGATGTCCCAACTATCTTTTGTTATTCCTCATTTATTTTTGTTGTGACTAAAAAACATAATCTGTATTATTGTGATACTTTAAATTTATTGAAACTAGTTTTATGCCCTATCATGTGATTTTTCTTGATGAATGTTCCATTTACTTGAAATAAATGTGTCCTCTGAACATGACAATGTGTGTAGTGTTCTATAAATGTCAGTTAGATCAAGCTGGTTGATAGGGTTTTTTGTGTCTTCTCTATATTACTGTTTGTTAAGAAGACATAGCAATTCTTGCTGAGTCAATAAGAAGTTAGCAAATAGCACTGTTCTATCAATCACTGAGAGAGAAGAATTGAAATCCTGAATATAGTACTGGATTTGTCTTATTTCCCCTTTTAATTCTTTCAGTTTTGCTTCATATATTTCAAGTTTCTGTATTAGGTGCATAGACATTTAGTATTGCTATGTCTTCTTGAGGAGTTGACTTCTTTATCATTATAACATGTCTCTTTTTTCTTTAGTAATATTTATTGTTCTGAAGTCTACTTTTTCTGAGTATTATAGCCAACTTAGTTTTCTTATGATTTGTATTTTATGGTACACTTTTTACAAATCTTACTTTTAACTTTGTTTTTACCATGTTTGTATTAGTCCTTTTTCATGTTGTTGATAAAGACATACCCAAGACTGGGAAGAAAAAGAGGTTTAATTGTACTTACAGTTCCACATGGCTGGGGAGGCCTCAGAATCATGCGGAAGGTGAAAGGCACTTCTTACATGGCAGCAGCAAGAGAAAATGAGGAAGATGCAAAAGCAGAAACCCCCAGTAAAACCATCAGATCTCATAAGACTTATTTACTACCACAAGAACAGTATGGGAGAAACTGCCCCCATGATTCAAATTATCTCTCACTGGCTTCCTCTCACAACACGTGGGAATTATGGAGTACAATTCAAGATGAGATTTGGGCAGGGACACAGAGCTAAACCATATCATTCCACCCTGGCCCCATCCAAATCTCACGTCCTCACATTTCAATACCAGTCATGCCTTCCCAACAATCTCCCAAAGTCTTAACTCATTTCAGCATTAACCTAAAAGTCCACAGTTCAAAGTTTCATCTAAAGCGAGTCCTCTCCACCTATGAGCCTGTAAAATCAAAAGCAAGCTAGTTACTTCCTAGATACAATGGGGATACAGGTGTTGGGTAAATACAGCTGTTCCAAATGGGAGAAATTGGCCAAAACGAAGTGGTTACAGGGCCCATGCAAGTCCGAAATCCAGCGGGGCAAGCAAATATTAAAGCTCCAAAATAATCTCCTTTGACTCCATGTCTCACATCCAGGTCACGCTGATGCAAAAGGTGGATTCCCATGGTCTTGGGCAGCTCTGCCCTTGTGGCTTTGCAGGGTACAGTCTTCCTCCCAGCTATTTTCACAGGCTGGTGTTCAATGTCTGTGGCTTTTCCAGGCAAACGGTGCAAGCTGTCAGTGGATCTAGTATTCTGGGATCTGGAGGATGGTGACCCTTTTCTCACAGGCCACTAGGCAGTACCCCAAGAGGGACACTGTTCAATACTATGTGGAAGCTGCCAAAGCTTGGAGCTTCCACCCATTGAAGCCATAGCCTGACCTCTGCGTTGGCCCCTTCCAGCCATGGCTGGAGTGCCTGGGATGCAGAGTGCCAAGTCCCTAGGCCACACACATCATGGGGACCCTGGCCGCAGCCCACGAAACCATTTTCTCCTAGGCCTCTGGGCCTGTGATGGGAGGCGCTGTTGTGAAGATCTCTGACATGCCCTGAAGATATTTTTCCCACTGTCTTGGGGATTAACATTCGGCTCCTCATTACTTATGCAAATTTCCAAAGCTGGCTTGAATTTCTTCTTAGAAAATGGATTTTTCTTTTTTCTTTCTTTCTTTTTTTTTTTCTGAGACTGAGTTTTGCTCTTATTGCCCAGGCTGGAGTTCAATGGTGGCACGATCTTGGCTCACTGCAACCTCTGCCTCCCGGGTTCAACGGATTCTCCTACCTCAGCTTCCTGAGTAGCTGGTATTAAAGGCACCCACCACCACACCACCTGGCTAATTTTTTGTATTTTTAGTAGAGACGGGGTTTCATCATGTTGGCCAGGCTGGTCTCAAACTCCTGACCTCAGGTGATTCACCTGCCTTGGCCTCCCAAAGTGCAG
The DNA here is from genome assembly GCF_024542745.1 of Macaca thibetana thibetana. Taxonomy (NCBI): domain Eukaryota; kingdom Metazoa; phylum Chordata; class Mammalia; order Primates; family Cercopithecidae; genus Macaca; species Macaca thibetana. The sequence goes on from NC_065579.1 coordinate 60,236,148, forward strand.
GGATTACAGGTGTGAGCCACCATGCCCAGCTGGATTTTTCTTTTATATCACATTGTCAGGCTGCACATTTTCTGAGCTTTTGTGCTCTGCTTCCCTTATAAAACTGAATGCCTTTAACAGCACCTAAGTCACCACTTGAACGCTTTGCTGCTTAGAAATTTCTTCCTCCAGATGCCCTAAATCATCTTTCTCAAGTTCAAAGCTCCACAAATCTCTAGGGCAGGGGCAAAATGCTGCCAGTCTCTTTGCTAAAACATAACTAGAGTCACCTTTGCTCCAGTTCCCAATAAGTCCCTCATCTGCATCTGAAACCACCTCAGCCTGGACCTTATTGCCCATATCACTATCAGTATTTTGGTCAAAACCATTCAACAAGTCTCTAGGATGCTCCAAACTTTCCCATATCTTCCTGTTTTCTTCTGACCCCTCCAAACTGTTCCAATCTCTGCCTGTTACCCAGTTCCAAAGTTGCTTCCACATTTTTGGGTATATTTTCAGCAATGTCCCATTCTACTGGTACCAATTTCCTGTATTAGTCCGATTTCACACTGCTGATAAATACATACCCAAGACTAGGAAGAAAAAGAGGTTTAATTGTACTTACAGTTTCACATGACTGGAAAGGCCTCAGAATCATGGTGGGAGGTGAAAGGCACTTCTTACATGGCAGCGGCAAGAGAAAATGAGGAAGATGCAAAAGTGGAAACCCCTGATAAAACCATCAGATCTCTTGAGACTTATTCACTACGGTGAGAACAGTATGGGGGAACCGCCCCTGTGACTCAAATTATCTCCCACCAGGTCCTTCCCACAACATGTGGGAATTATGGGAGTACAGTTCAAGATGAGATTTGGGTGGGGACACAGAGCCAAACCATATCAATGTTCATGTTTTCTTTTAGCTTCTTCAACATATGGAGTATATCTATAACAATTAAATGCTTGCTAATTTCAACATCTCTATCATTTTGGTGTCTGTTTCTATTGCTAATTTGTTTTTCTTCATTATTGGACACATTTTCCTGCTTCTTTGAATGTCTTCAATATTCAGTTGGATGCTGGACATTATGCTCAACATTGTGACAATCTTCCTTGAAAACTTTAAAGAGTATTGGTGTTTATTTGGGCAAGCAGCTACTTTATTTGAAAATAAGTTTGATTATTCTAAGGCTTGTTTTTAAACTGTATTAGAGTGGGTCTAGCATAGCCGCTACAGCTTGTTTACCCTTACTCTGAAGGCACAGTCTTTTTGGGTGCTCTGTGAATGTTCCTTGTCTTCTAAATAATCTCTTTCCCCTGCCTGTTCAGAATTCAAATATCTCTTAGTCTTGTGTGAACTGCAGTATTTTTCAGTTAATAGTACCCTGGTAGCTTTTCTCTCCCTGGTAGTTGTTTTTTGCCTGACTTAAAGGAGTTTTGCCCTACTTTGCCTTCCTATTCAGCCACAGGCACAGGTGACCTCTGTGCAGATTTCTGGAGTTCTTTTTTGGAGTTTCCTCCTCTTAAGAACTCTGAACTATAATTTCTGTTTCTCACTCTCACAATATTTTATTTACTTCTTTTTGTTGGAAAAAAAAAAACCCTCACATATATTAGTCCTCTTAATACATTTTTAAGTGTAAAGTATTGTTAACTATATGTGCATTGTTGTAAAGCATATCTCTAGAACTTTTCCATCTTGCATTGCCAAAACTCTATATCCATTGCACAGCAATTTTCCAATTCCCTCTCCTCACACCCCTGTAACCACCATTTGATAATTTGCTTCTATGAGTGTAACTACTTTAGATACCTCATATAAGTAGAATTATGCAGTATTTGTGCTACTGTGACTGCCTTATTTCACTTGGAATAACGCTCTTTTTCCACAAAAGTTTGAGGATTGGCGTTAACTTTTAAAATGTTAGATAAAATTCTCCAGTGAATGCTTCTGGTCTTGGGCTTTTCTTTGTTGGCAAGTTTTTGATTACTGATACAAACTACCTACTCATTGTAGGTATAGTCATGTATTATATTTGATCAAGATTCAGTCGTGGTAGGTTGCATATTTCTAGGAATTTCTCTATTTCGTCTAAGTTAAACAATTTGTTCACATATAATTGTTCATAGTAGTGTTTCATAATCCTTTTAAATCTCTGTGACATCAGTTGCAATGTCTTTTATTTTTTAGTTCATTTATTTAAGTTTTCTCATTTTTTATAGTCTTGCTAAGTAAGAGTTTGTCAATTTTGTTAATCTTTTTAAGAAATCCTTAGTTTTGTTGATTTTTTTCTTACTGTTATTCTATTCTCTTATTTTATTTATTTTTTCCTAATTGTTATTATTTTCATCCTTCTGCTAACTTGGGGCTTTATTTGTTCTTCTTTTTCTAATTTTTTTTTTTGAGGTGTAAAGTTAAGCTGTTTATTTGAGATTTTTAAAATGTAGGTATATACTGCTATAAAGTTCTTTCTTAGTACTGATTTTACTGCATCCCATAAATTTTGGCATGTTGTGTTTCCATTTTCATTTGTCTCAAGGTAATTTCTAATTTCCCTTCGGTTTATTCTTTGACTCAATTGTTATTCAGTATTATGTTAGTTACCACATATTTGTGAATTTTTCAGTTCTTCCTTCTGCTATTATATTCTAGTTACATTTCATTGTAGTTGGAAATAATACTTAGTATGATTACAATCTTAAATTTGTTAAGGCTTGCTTGTGATCTGAGGTGATTCATCCTGGAGAATGTTCTGTGTGCTCTTGAAAAGAATATGTATTCTGCTTCTCTTGGGTGGAATGTTCTATATATATCTGTTAGGTCCAGTTGGTCTATAGCCTTGTTCAAGTTTTCTGGTCGCTTATTAATCTTTTATCAGGTTTGCTCTATCCATTATTGAAAGTGGGGTATTGAAATCTCCTACTATTATTGCACAAGTATTTCTCCCTTCAGTTCTGTCAGTGTTTGCTTCATATATTTGGATGCTCTGATTTGGGTGCATACAAACTTATAATTGTTCTATTTTCTTGATTAATTCATCCTTCGTCATTATATATTGTTTTTCTTTGTCTCTTATGACAGTTTTTGACTTAAATCCTATTTTGTCTGACATAACTATGGCCACATCTGGTCTTTTTCAATTACCATTTAAACAGAATATCTTTTCCCATCCTTTTATTTTCAGTCTATGTGTGTCCTTAAATCTGAAGTTAGTCTCATATAGACAGCATACAGTTGAATATTTTTTCAAAATCCATTCAGCCACTTTATGGCTTATTTGAGGAGTTTAATCCATTTATATTTAAAGTAATTACTGATAGTAAATTACTTATTATTAACATTATATTAATTATTTTATGTTTATCTTGTACATTTTTGTCCCTTTTCTCCTATCTTCCTTTGTCTTTCATTGATTTTATTTTTTGAGTGGCACATTTTGATTATTTTCTCTTCTGTATTTTTTATAGATGTTTTCTTTGTGGTTACCATGGGACTTACATAAATTATCTTATATTTATGACAATCTATTTTATGTTGATGACAGCCTTAACATCAATTGCATACAAATACTGTATTTTCTTTCTTCTACTACCCCACACACTTTAGATTATTGATTTCCCAAGTCACATCTTTTTATATTGTGTATCTATTAACATTTTGTAGTTATATTTATTTTTAAATTAAATACCAGAGTTAAATGTTATCACCATCATTACAGTATTTCAGTATTCTGCATTTGTCTATATATTTACCTTTTTCCTATGAGTATTATACTTCCATATTCTTTCATGTTGCTTTCTAGCATCCTTTTATTTCAACTTGAAGGACTCTCCGTAGTGTTTCTTGTGAGGCAGGTCTAATGATGATGAATTATTTCAGCTTTAGTTTATCTGGGAAAGTCTTTCTTTCTCCTTCATTTCTGAAGGACACCTTGTCAGATAGACTATTCTTAGTCAGAAGTTTTAACCTTTTGGTACTTTGAATATATCATCCCACTTCCTTCTGGCCTGCAAGGTTTCTGTTGAGAAATCCACTGATAGTCTCAGGGGGCTCCCTTGGACATGACTCTTTTCTCTTGCTGCTTTCAAAATTCATTTTTTGTCTTTGACTTTTGACAATTATATTATATTGTGTCTCATTGTGATCTTTTAAAAATTTTTAAATTTGTATTATTTTTTACTTAATTGATGTACATAATTGATGTATATGTTTATGGGGTACACGAGGTATTTTGATACAGGTATGCAATAAATAATAATCATGTCATGAAAAATGAGGTATCCATATCCTCAAGCATTTATCATTTATGTTATAAACAATCCAATTATACTCTTTCAGTTATTACAAAATGTACAATTAAATTATTGTTGACTATAGCCACTCTGTTGTATATCAGATACTAGGTCTTATTCATTCTGTGGGTTGGCTCTTCACTTTTCTTTATAATGTTCTCTGATGCACGAAAGTTTCTAAATTTTGATGAAGTCTAATTTATATTTTCTTTTGTTGCTTGTGCTTTTGGGGTCATGTCTAAGAATCTGTTGCCAAATCCAAGCTCATACATATTTATCCCTATGTTTTCTAGATTTTACAGAGTTATATAGATTCTCAAATTTAAGCTTTTTATCTATTTTGAGTTAATTTTTGTATATGGTGTGAGGTAAGAGTTCAACTTCATTCTTTTGCATGTAGTTATCCGGTTGTCCCACTGCTATTTGTTGATAAACGTATTCTTTCCTTATTGAATGGTCTTGGCTCCCTTGTCAAAATCAATTGACCGTAGATGTATGTTTTTATTTTTGGATGCTCCATTCTATTCTATTTATCTATATGTCTTTTCTAATGCCATTACCACACTGTTTTGATTACTGTCTTTGTCACACATTTTGAAATTCAAAAGTATTAGTTCTCTAACTTTATTCTCTTCATTCAGAGTTGTTTAGACTATTTGGTATTCTTAGCAATTCTGTATGAATTTTAGGATCAACTTGTGCAGTTTTGGAAAAGAGGCAGTTGGAATTTTGATAAGAACTGCATTAAATCTGTAGATTACTTTGGGTAGTTTTGCCATCTTTACAATATTAAGTCTCCCAATCCATGAATATGGAATGTCTTCCCATTTATTTAAGTCTTCTTTAATTTCTTTCAACAAAGTTTTCTAAGAAAAAATATTACACAATATTTATTTATTTATATTTAATTTTTACAGATTTTAAAACAATTTGTAGCCAAACTTCAGTATGAATCAAAGCATTATTTTAAAAAGAAATATTCATTCTGACATTAAATTGCACTTTCCAAGAACCAGCAACATCAACCATCCAGACTTTAATTACAGAATCACAGGTGCAACTGTGTATCTCCTCAGTAGAGGACAGGAAGATTTGTGTGACTGGGACCATATGGATTTGGCATCTCCTGCAAGATGTGTGTCCAACTCCTGGGAATACTGGAGCATGATTATAGAATTGGTTTCTATTGACTGTTTTCTGTCTGTTGCTCTCCCGTAAGTTAAGAATCTTGGATTTCAAATCTATAGTGTAACACTCTTGTTCATAATTTCTTATTTTAAAAAAAAAATTAAATATTTTTATATTAAGTATTTTTTCAAACTACTTGGGCTTGCTATTGAACAAATGTTCTCTTTGTATTTTATATTTTGAAGGTGCTAAAAAGCATCACTCTAAAACATTTTGGAATATAACAGAAAGGTTGTTAATACGTTATACTGACTACTTTTTTCTTAGTTAAGATATACAAATCTTTTATATTTAGTAATCAGAAAGGCAATAAAGCATATGTACCTTACCTCTTCACTGTCCTATGTTGAATTCCTTTTCAATATGTTCTTTGATAAGAGCAAAAATTTAAGTAGTCTTTGGTGAGATATTATATTATGCTATTCTTTTCTTGTGGGCATGGGGATAATTTTCAAAAAAAAAAAAAAAAATCCAAGCAGTTTAGTCCTACAGGGGAAAGTTTTCTATTCTTGCTAAGTTTATTTATAATTAGAAGTCAGATACCAACTATATCTACCCTAGGAAAAAATATCAAGCAATATCAAGCAGTATCAAGCAACATCAAGCAAAAGAGGTCTGCTTCAAAGGAATTTGTAAAATATGTGTGCCTAGATAGGTCATCTGTTTATAAAATACTGGAGAAAGGTAGAGAATACAGTCAGCCCTCAGATGCTTTGGAAATCTGAAACATAACAAAAAGTCTTTTGAAAACCACATTGATATATATACCATTCACCACCGCTTAATGGAGGAATAACTCAGCATTGATGTGAGTGGGATTTTGGTCTCCGATGTGAATTCCGGAAATATTAACTTTTAGGTAGTATATGTGGTAGTGAAAGATTATAAACTTGGAGTCAGGAGATTTAGGCTGATTCCCAGTTCTACCACTGGTGGCTTATGGACATCATTTAGCCTCAAGTGGGGCCACCCATTTCAAACCTTGGTCAACTTCCTGCAATAAACACTTCTGGTTTAAAAACTTAATCTTACTTTATGATATGGAAAGTAAGATTCTGAGAGATTAAGTAATTGTCTGATGTCCCACAGGTGACAAGCCATGTCTTCAGGTCTTTTGGATCCCAGGACCCAAGATTTTTAAAAACTTTTCCACATAAGAGGTGGCATCCTAGGGAGCCAAATAGATTTTCACATTGATTTTGCTATTTGTCCACCTGTCCACCTGCATGTGGGCAACTTGATTAGAAGTAAATTTAAAAGAAAAAATAGGTACTGGCTGAGAATGTAATCACTGATAAACATTTTGAACCTCTATTCTTACATTTTAGTGATATATCTAGTATCTCTAATTACATGACTTAATATCTTCCCCCATTATGAGGCCAAGAAAGAATAAACATGTGCTTAGGACATATATATAAATTCCAATGGGAAAGATAAAAGAAAAGGCAGAGATAAGAGGCATTAATGTTTTAGTATTGTCACTGAGCTTCTTTTAGGTTTTAGATATTTTTGCTGTGTGCTGTGAATGAAGACAGGTTAAAAAGAATCCTAGAGGCTTAACTGGAAGTGAATGAGATGTTTTATTGCTGTACACCATCGGTTTTGTTTTTATCTGGTGTTGAGTTGGCTCATTAAGTTCTGTGCTCCACGTGTTTATTTGTCAATTGTCACTTTCCAGTCAGCTCTTTGTATCCTACAGAAATGGAAGAGTGGATGAAGCAGTCTCTCTGGGTTTTCTGCGTTGCTGGATAGGTGGAGACCTGACAAATTTCAAAGGCTGCTACCTGACTAACCAGCTGCCTATTCAGGTAAAACTTTCTCCAGATTTATCTTCAAAAGAGTGAAGGTTCTGGGTTATGTGTGCATAGAGAGCTTCATGTGTAGAGTTGACAAATTTAACAAACAAAATACAGGACACCCAGTAAATTTGGATTTCAGATAAACAACAAATAATTTTTTAGTATAGACATGCTCTAAATATTGCATAAGTGTTCTGTATCTGACAATCCTCTTAATGTGGCATTTTTAAATAGTAGAATAGAGGCCTGTCTGTTTTCAGATATATTTTTAAAGTCTACATCCAGTTTTAATTCCTTTTCTTCATACAGTTTTAATATTTTCTTGCCTCAAGGTAGCTGAACATGATATGTTGCCATTAGGGGATTCTTATTCTTTTCTATACTAAGACTGAACAATAATCCACTGATGCTGACACATAGTCTACAATGAGAGTCATGATTAAAAATATAGTCAGTGGCTATAGGCAAATATTTCTATGATAGTATTCAAATGAAAAAATAAAGTGGAATATTTGTAAGCTTTTAGAATACTTTGTTAATGTATTTAATCATGTAAATGACTTTGTCACCTTCATACACTGTACTATATATATTGGATAATGGTGGCCTGGGATTTTATATTTATAGATGTCCATCCTTATTTAGCACTCCAGATTTTGACAGCCATCTTTGACATGAACATGGATATAATCATACTCTCACAATTCATGTACTACAGGTTAAAGATTCATAAGAACAAAATGTAAGATTGGTAATAGTTCATTCCGGTACTTCTATTTGTAATAGAACATTTTCTCATTTAAAAACCAATAGAGCATCTTTGAGTTATTTTTAATGAGTAAGGCATATTTTGATAAGACATAACATTTCTCTCAACCATCCAAGTGAGTCCTTTGAGAATTTTTAGATGTGGCACATTTAGATTCCATGTTATTACCTTTTTTTTCCCAATTGGTCTGTGTCATTGGACACATTAACACATATATATTATAGGAAAATAAACAGAAATGATTAATCAGAAAAAGGTAAGAGAGAGATTGACAGGAATAGTCAAATGCTTTTAGAGGTTTCTCCAGGTGATAAGCGGTACCACTTTTCTCTTGTGGCTAATCTAAAAACATATCCTCCACAAGATGATAGCCACAAATAGTTTTTAAGTGCTTACCATTTGTCAGTCCTGTTGTAACTTACTTAATCTTCATATCACCCAATGGGACAGGCACTATTTTAATGTTCAGAGGCTGGCGCAGAATAGGCCTGCAGTATAGATTCACTGAATAACTGAATACTATTATTTTTATTTTTGCTTTGACTGCTGTGTTTTTAAATGACTGTTTGTTTCTTCACGTGTGTATTTATGAGCCAGCCCAACAATGAAATTTACTTTTAGCTGTGTACCTATGAGAGTGGCCCCATTTTTCCCCTTGGGACGTGTGGAGCATATTTTTCTACTGCCCCCTGGTGGTTGTAACTATTACAAGGGTGAGAACAGCTACTCAAATCTACAAATCAAATACAAATCCCACTGGATACTAGAGTGAGGAAGGCAGGAAGATTACCCCCAGTTGTGTACCAGGCATGGTGAAAGACCTTTTATATGTGCTCATTGAACTCACTTATTTTCCATGGCAAACTCCTTTATACAATTGAGGAAATTGAGGCATCAACAAACTGAACTGAGGTCAGATTTCAAAATCAACCTAAGGTGATATCAGGTATGTATCAAGCTGATTTACAGTGTTATTGGTGTTATGTGAATCATAAGCTCTATAAGAACAGGGACTGTCTCAGTCTTGCTCAAGACTGAGTACATAGCCGACATTCGGCGAATAGTGGTGGAATGAATGAATTGTAAAAGATATGGAAATCTCCAGTAAAGCATTTGGTACTTAAAGGACACCCAATCAGTTTCCTCCCCTGTGTCGCTCCCTACCCCCACCAAAGCTTATATATATATATATCCACCACCATAACTAGTTTAATCAATCTGGAACTAACCCTGAATTTCTGTGGCAAACAGTCTAAAACAGTATGACAGGCCAGCTCTCTTCAATTTACTCCCTCAGGGCTAAATTGAGCAACTCACACAGTTTATGAGGTTTCTGGAACAGAGTTTTGCTTAGCTGCAATATATTCTGTGGGCAAAGTAGACTGAATTTGGAATACTGTTAAACTTAGGGTCAATGCAGAGTTCAAAAAAAAATTAAGTTTCACCAAGGAACATGTGCTCAATGGGCTATCCAACCTGGAATGTTGAGGGATAAAGCGAATCCCTCAAATACAAAGTGTGTCTGAAGGTAATTTTTTATTGAATTCTATTGTCTTAACATGTGGTTGTAATATATGAGAAGCCATGAGCTGTACCTTTGCAGTTATAACTCTACAAATGTTTTAAAATAAATGCTTCATCAGTTTTTATGTTAAACAAGTGGGAATGATTTAGCCAGAATGTTGCAGTCAGATATCTGTGTGTCTGATGTCTGCTGATATTAACCCTAGTACAGATGCAACATAACTAAAAAATTAAAAATAGAACATAGAAGTTAAAGCTGCATGGACCTATCCTGCCCCTACCAACCCATGGTAGATGATTGTCTGGCTTATAAGGAAACATGTTTTCTACTTAAACATAGGTTTTTGTATGTTTGTTTGCTTGTGGTTTTTGGTTTTGTCTTTCATTTTTTACTTAGATTCTGCATCCCAGTATTTCCTAGCTTCCTGAACAAGAGTGTTCAATTTGACCATCACTCCTGGAAGTTCTCATGCTTTAATCATTAACTGATAGAGTAAGAATATAGCCAGCCACTGCCCATGGAGAATGAGTCACTCTGCTCTGTATAGTTAACAGTTATGGATCAAGTGCTTTTTGATTTTTCCTCAGAGAGCTTTCCAAAATGTACCTTGACCTGGCTCTGCTGATTTAAACTCTGAGTCATCTAGATGCAGATTTAGGAGATAATATCCATAGGATGTAATGACTTAATTTATAGTCTCTTGGAGTAGGGGCATAAATTATTTAGTTTTGCATTCTTGGTTGCTAAGAATGTAGGTGTTTAGTAAGAGTTTGTCAATTAAATGACTGCTCTTCTACATCTCTGGAAACCTGCTTGGCATGTTCCAGTGGTGCCTGGGTTTTTCATAGTCTCTTTGCTTTTTATCTGTCTCAAGCTCAGGGCTTTTTGCTTCCTCTCTCCTTCTCTCAGCGGCCTGAATCACACTCCCTGTTGCTGCCTTTAATTTCTGTTGGCTACTGTTGCCACTGACACCACTTTTAATCTCCTCTGATCCTATTCTGTGCTATCGTCCTACTTCATTTCTCCAGTGTTCTTCTTTCTTGTCTGCTGTTCCCTCCCAAGGCCTGTCAGCACTAGAATGGATGCACTGAGCTTGTAAATGTGTAGCTGGGCAATTAAAGTAGCACTTTCCTTTCCTACAATTGATCCAGCCAATCACAACCGTCCATCAGTTGCTTTCTGTGGTTTTCCTATTCTCAGATGCACTTAGTGATCTTGAGTTCTAACTAAACAGCATATTTTTTCTGGATGACATTTATTGTGTAACCATTCTGAAAACTCAAGTATTCTGGAGATTAAATACTAGATAAGTGGTATTTAGCTGCAGTAAATATGTGTGCCATTGGACATCATTTCAGCAGCTTGTGGCAGTTGTTCACCATTGCCCTGGTTGTTTTTAAGCACTAGGGGGTAGAAGCCTGCAGAATTTATATGTGACTTGGGTGCCAGTGTGCATTGTGCTGTCAGTGACAATACCAAGTCTATTTTTGATGAAGAATCAACCTGAGACTTCAACAGAAGCAAAAAAAGGTAATCTTTATTTGAAAAGCCCATCAACTCTTTGTTATGGATCCATTTTTTGGTCACTTTAGAAATATTTCTGCAGAATTTTTCATTGTTGTTAATTTTATAAACTCCACAAAAATATTGTAGAAGTGCTGAGGTTAGTCCAGGAAGTATTTTATTTCAAAAATGAAATGACAGAATGCCAGGGCACAATCCCCACCTCTCTCCATGTTCTCCCAATAAAAAATACAAGAAAGAATTTTTGTTAACTTTTAGAAAAACTTCTAAGAAACTTCAGTCCTTTGGGATTTCCCAGGTAGTGGTTTTAATATATTAGAATTGACCAGGGCTCAGTAAGATCCTGAAAATCCCGAAAGCACCTTCTCTCCTTTTGGGATGCAGGCTGGTGGGCAGAAAGGCTTGTCCCAGACTGGGGAGACCCGTTCTTCTAGTGAACCTGCCCACTTGGCCCATCTACAGGCAGGTACTTTTATATATTCCAAGCAGAGAAAGGGTTCTGTGGGGTTGAACCAGAAATCCAGATGGAAACCCCATAGATACACTTATACTGAAGTTATTTTTTCCAAATCTTAATTGCCATTATTCAAAACAACTTAGCATATCCACATGCATGAATAAATGATGTTACTACTTGATTAGGGAATACCACCCATCCTAGAAAGATGATTAATATTCGTTGGCCTCCAAAATAACAAGGCTGCAGAGAATAAATACTTCCACCCTAGTTTTATCCAATGAACCTCCATTTCCCTAGAAATATTGAGATTCTAATGTACGTTTAGATTGATCCTTAATACTATCACTCTTTTTGTGTTACTGCTTTTAGGATACTGTTGGCATAGTTGAAATGTTAGGCTTTATTTGCGGCTATGTATTTTGTGTATTCTACTTGGGATCTCGATTTCCCCAACTATATAGAAATGTAAGTACGTTATTTGCTTTGTTAGTTCTGATGAATCAAAGTGCTTCTTATGACTTTGTGACTACCTTTAGAAGAGATCTTGGAATTCTGAGTAGTGCTTTTGGGACCAACAATATGGAAGTCACAGTCACAAGAATCTATTCTTGATCAATTTTTTGTTGCTTGTTTATTAAGCTCCTTTAAGTTTAGGCAGCAGAATTTAGATCAGCTGGAATTGTTGTCTAAATCTCTTTTCCTGGGTTTGCATATTAATGCCAGTGTAATGAAATCACAATAAATTATACAAAGCATTTGGCATGGATGTTGTGGCTGTGTTCAACTTGTGAAAAAGTCATGATTCCCTTGCACTTTGCAACTAATATACTTCACTGTAGCAACCTAGAAGGGACCAAACGTGTACATGTGTACTTTATCTCTCCGAATTTTCAACCACCCATGGTTTATTCGAATTTCCAATGGTATATGCTTTTATTTACCACAGGTCCTGGAAACTGAAAACTCGAACTGAATTTCTGAATGTTAAATGGGAGTGAAAGAGTAATTTTCTCTAATTCATTCATTTGAGTTTCCATCTGGTCAAAATAGTCTCACATGTTTGTCAACATTTTGAAATGAAGTATTGCAAAAGGGTACACTACAGACATTGAATAAAGAAGCTTCATGCAAGCAGTACTTTTTTCAGGGGAGAGTATCATAGTCTCTCCCTCAGAATTGCCTTAAAAATGATCCCAAGAGGCAGCTTCACAGTAAATTAGCATTTACTAACTCCCAATCCAGTACTGGACTGCATGATTAAAAGGATAATAATTGTTATCATTATCACACATAGATAATATTTTAAATGTTTAAATCTTAGTACTTTGGAATCTTAAAAGAAATGGATAAGGGAAAAAATTTATAGAATTAACTATAAATATTTAATATGTCTGTACATCAAATATAGGTGTAAAACCAAAACATACAAAACAGATAGGAAGCACATATGGCAAAGAACAGAATTTTAGTAAGAATTTCCATAAATCAAAAGGAAAAAACAGTCCTATATAAAAATTTACATAGGACTCAAAAAATGGATAATTCAAAAAGAAGGAATGGCAGTGGCTCATGCCAGTAATCCTAACATTTTGGGAGGCCAAGGCGGGTGGATTGCCTGAGCTCAGGAGTTCGAGACCAGCTTGGGCAACATGGTGAAACCCCATCTCTACTAAAATACAAAGAAAAAAAAATAGGCGGATGTGACAGCATCCATGGCGGTGTGCGCCTGTAGTCCCAGATACTTGGGAGGCTGAGGCAGAAGAATTGCTTGAACCCAGGAGATGGAGGTGGCAGTGAGCCGAGATTGCACCACTGCACTCCAACATGGGCAACAGAGCGAGACTTTCTCTCTTAAAAACACAAAAACAAAAAAAAAAAACAAAAAAAAGAAAAATAATTTAACTTCTCTAGGAATTAAATAAATGTGAAATAAAATAACAACTTTTTAGTCCACCAAATTAGCAAATATAAAGAAATTATAGGAATTACAGCTGATAAGGATAGGGTTTGTTTGCACATGCATACACTGCTGAATAGATGTTTAAAAGTCTTTCTGGAAAACATTTTGACAGTTTGTGTCAACATCCTTAAAAGTATGAATTTCACATCTAGATATCAATTCTAAGGAAATTATCAGAAAGATGGAAAAATATGTACGTACTGAGGAATTTGTAAAAATGCCATCTATAAGATTGGGGACACTCAAATGCTGAATACAGTGGAATATTCTGAAGCAATTTTAAAATATTGATAAACAATTTTTAATGACATGCAAAAATTGTTATAATATATAATACTGGAGAAAAGGATATAACAAAATATTATGTATACTGTGTATAGTCATGTACCTTGCATAAAAAGAAATAAATGAATTAGAATATTTCATGAGTATTAAGATTGTGGGTGATATTGTTTTAGCCTTCATGTTTTCCACATCTTCCAATATTTGTACAGGAAACTTTTTTTTTTTAACAATCAGAAGATATTTATGATAATAAAATACAATTTAAAACTTGGGTGATTTGTGAAGCTGTGTATTGTATAGGGAAGAGAAAATAATAACTACTGTCATCCTTGCTTCTGTTGTTAGTTCTGAAGATTTACTGAGGAACTTCATTTCTGCTGTTTGTATTGACTATTGATTGGGAACTGCATGTACGGACTTGGTGTGGTTTTAAAGATACCAGCTGCTAAGTGTCACAAGAGTACTTACTTTGTGCATCATCTTCCTTGGCTTATTGCAACATTTGGAGTCTTATTCCTTAACTCTTTTGTGTCTTTGCCATCAGATTGCCATTAGAGAATAAACATGTATAGATACTTAATATATCACCTAAAAAGTATATATATATATATATATATATATACACACACACATATATATATCTTCTAAGAAGTGTAAATAACTAATGCTATAGCCATTTCATTATTGTATTTGAAATATTCATTTATAAGGAAAGTCTTCTCTTTCCCAAAGTATCCTAGATTATTATTATTCTAGCAGAGGATCAAATTCAGATGAAGATTTCTTGGTTTCTTTGGTTCTTCTGATAAAAAAAAAAGTGGGGCCAAGATTAGAAGTGTTGAAATTAACACATCTTAGATATTAAATTTTATTAAATTATAATAGCAGATATTAAGAAAAAGCCATGCCATCTCTGAAAATTTCTACAGAGAACACTTTGAATTAATAAATGACAACTGATGCCTTGCCTTTTGTTGATAAAAGTGAGTCTCATGAATTAATAGTTTATGGTAAATAATACATTTAGAATGACTGGTTAATGAATTTAATGAAAATTGGCAATAATGTTTAAAACTACATTTATCATTTGTATGTGGGAAACAAATACGAGGGTGCTATTAGTTCTCAATATCTAAACTTACTTGTGATGATTAATACTGAGTGTCAACTTGATTAGATTGAAGGATGCAAAGTATTGATCCGGGGTGTGTCTGTGAGGGTGTTGCCAAAGGAGATCAACATTTCAGTCTGTGGGCTGCAAAAGGCAGACCCACCATTAATCTGGGTGGGCACCATCTAATCAGCTGCCAGCGCAGCTAGAATATAAGCAAGAAGAAAAATGTGAAAAGGAGAGACTGGCCTAGCCTCCCAGCCTACACCCTTCTCCTGTGCTGGATGCTTCCTGCTCTTGAACATTGGACTCCAAGTTCTTCAGATCTGGAACTCAGACTGGTTTCCTTGCTCCTCAGTTTGCAGACAGTCCGTTGGGGGACCTTGTGATGATGTAAGTTAATACTTAGTAAACTCCCCTTTATATATATAATATATATATTATATTATATTATATATTTTTTATATTTTTCATATATATTATATATTAAATATAAATAAAAATATATTATATATTTCATGTATTCTATATTTTTCATATATAATATATACATCCTATTAGCTCTGTCCCTCTAGAGAACCCTGACTAATACATTACTAAAATTTATCATAGTTATATAGTTAAATGGAAATATCTTTGTGTTCTCTTGCTCATTGGTACTTCGAGTTTCAAGAAACATAGGGGTGTATATTTATGATAGGCTTGATAAAATTGGCATAAGCTGTCAGTCTGATTGTGAAGTGAGGAATCCAAGGTTTATTTTATGGATTGTCAAAGAATCAAATAATCACTGAATAATTCTTGGCATGAATTTTACTTTTATTTTTTGGACTCAGCCATTAAAGAAAATGAAAATGGCCACTTGCACTTTAGCAGCTTTATGATTTTCAGTACTTTGTGACAGATCACTAATGAGTTCACCAAAGATGCTTTTGAGAAGCAGAAAAATAAGAGCCTCATTTAAAATAGAATACTTTGAAGCAGACAGGAATACACTGAGTTAGCAACAAGGTCTGAATGATTCCTGAGCACCTGTGCTCAGTAGGGAGACCCAGAACAGAACAAAGGGGAAATCTTGAGTCATTTCCCCTTCTTCAACCTTCTAGTAAGATGGAAATCAGGGGAAGGCGAGCATGAATGGAAGAAAGGGGCATCTTGCCATTGAGAGACTAGCAGAGAAAAATTGTGGTTAGGTGATAGTGTTTCCATTTCTTTCAAAACCCAACTTCACCACTACGCAATATATTCATGCAACACGACTACCCCTTAAATTTATATAAATAATAATAATAATAAAACAAATTAGCAGAGAGGGTAGATTTATGATCTTTTCAGTGAACAACCCAAAATTCTGTTTTTATTTTAACTTGATTATATGAATGCTTAATCTTCTGCTCCAGATAGGGAGCGCATGGGAGGGCAATGTCCTCTATCTGACCTTTCCCCAAATCGAATCCTGTCTAAAAGCTGAAACCTAAAACCCAGAATCATTGGTCTTAAAGAGGTTTTCCCAAGATAATTAGACCATTCCTTTTTCATTTCTAAATGTATGTGCCTTATGCCTGCATTCAGGAAGTATGGTATCCTTGGCCTCAACCCTCCCTGAATTTTAGGATATGTGTATAAGCAATAATCTCTCTGTTCCAACTTGATTGGAGCCTGAATCCAATCTTTCCTGAAATTAGTTTCAAATCCAAATTCAATTAAAAACAGATGTTTCCAAGTAGACTGAAAAAAGGCTATAAAGAAAAGGCAGGCTCACTGCCTTGGGAATTGGTTGAATTCTCTAGGTATTTATAATCATAAGGAAGAGAGAAATCAGAGCTGTTCCGGAGAGTTAGCTCTTCCTTTCACACTGGGTCATCCAAGTGCTCAGAAACAGTGTCTTTTAAGGAGGTGTGTTATGATTTGCCAGGCTGGATTTTTCTACCTGAGCCACTTTCTGATTTATTCCAGGTAAGGACAAATTTGAATCTTGGGTTAGGCACTTAATAATTCTTATTGCTGAGAATTAATTTCTACATACAGCAGAAGGGACACATTAAAAAATAACTTATTTTCTAGAAGTACTGGCATATCAGGGATTCTTGCACAGAAAGTTTCATTTAGCACATTTTTTAAAAACTCCTTCTAAAGTTAGCTTAATGGCAATTCAGAAAACATTAGTGAGTTTTAGAACGTTTTTATTTTTTTCCCCCATTGAAATCAAAACCCCATTAAGGAATGCATGGTGGGAAGAGAGAGAAGAAAGCTTACTTGTAGACAAATAGTACCCATGAACTTTAATACATTAAAATGGATTCATAAGTTTTTCAAAGATGAGAAACATGTGTCCAATTATTGTGAGATTCACCACTCCTTACAAGTTCAGAGCAGACAGTCCTCATCTCCCTGTCTTAAAGTGCACATGTCTATTTTCAGAATAATTTTTAGCATTAAGTCTGGGCCACCATTTGATTTTTAATCTCCTCTTTTATCCCTGGAATCTTGCATTCCTGGTGTACTTCATCTTTTTTGTGCGTAATAATATCCTTCAGAAATCTTTGATGCATCAGTGAATTAAAAGAAAAAAAATGAGATGTAAGTGCTTGCTCTATTTGTCATTTTTAATACGTTTTGAACTACTTGATTTATGACTAAGCATTTCTTGGGAGAGGAGAATATTTAAGGTGGTATTTTGAGCTCCATTTAAAGCAATTTAGTTGTCATCAGGCCTCCTCACCCCATAACCTTTGTAAGACCTTGCTTCATAAGTTGGACCCAAACAATTGGCTTGTGTTTCAAGTAGACAAAGCCTTATGGAAATGATACTTTTTAAGTGTTTTTATTGGACAGCTGGGTAAGAGTTAGCCTTTGTCAGACCAGTCACAAACTACAGCTAGCTTGACTCCAACACTCTTGGTGACAATTTCTGTTCTTAGCAAACTCTTTCTAAAATTTATTTTAAATTGAGAATGAATGATATTATCTGGATTCATTTCCCCCCTGCTTTCTGCTTTGGTTCCTGATTCAGTGGCTAAGGTTAAAAATATTCACTCAATTTTCCCCTCATCTTTAGGTCAGATCTCTTCCCTTCATCCTGTGGGATCCTACCCTAGCATCAGGTGGAATCTCTGTAGCCTATGTTATGCTCATGTTATACCAGGATGTTGTGGCTCTGCTAAAAATTGGCAGAGGGATTTCAGGTCCTGGAAGTACTAAGTTGAGCTCAGCCAGCTTGAAAGATAACCAGGATTGTCTTCACTCTCATTGCCTCCTCTCAATGAATCATCTAAATCTAAACTAACATTAGATGACAGTAGCATAGAACCTCTTCAGTGTCTATGTGATCAGATGAGAGACAGGAGAGGTTAGTACAATTCCACTCTCTTTCTTTCTCTCTTTTCTCTCTTTTCCTTCCTTTCTCTCTTTCTCTCTTTCTCTCTTCTCTCCTTCTCTCTTTCCTTCTTTCTCTCTTTCTTTCTTTCTCTCTCTCTCTTTCTTTCATTCTTTCCTTTCTCTTTCTTTCTTTCATTCTTTCTCTCTCTCTCTCTGTTCCTTCCTTTCTTCCTTTCTTCCTTCCTTCCTTCCTTCCTTCCTTCCTTCCTTCCTTCCTTCCTTCCTTCCTTCCTTCCTTCCTTCTTTCCTTCTTCCTCTCTCTCTTTCTTTCTTTCTTGACGGAGTCTTGCTCTGTTGCCCAGGCTGGAGTGTAATGGTGCGATCTCGGTTCACTGCAACCTCCACCTCCCAGGTTCAAATGATTAAGTGATTCTCCCACCTCAGCCTCCCAAGTAGCTGGGATTATAGGCACCCACCACCATGCCCACACTAATTTTTGTACTTTTAGTAGAGATGGGGTTTCACCATGTTGGTCAGTCTGGCCTCAAACTTCTAACCTCAGGTGATCCACCTACCTCAGCCTCCCAAAGTGCTGGGATTACAGGCATGAGCTACTGTGCTCAGCCCAATTCCACTCCATTTCTTAATAGCAAAATTTACCTTTCATTTTAAATAAAGGAAAGCAGTGTAGGCAGTATCCTTTGGGTGACTGTCAGATAGAAAAGACTGAGGAGCTCCATATAGTATTTTTCATTGCTTGTATGGAATGGTATACCTGGAGAACACTGCACAGCCATAACATTAATTCTAGAAATTCCTGGACCCAAAGGCAGAGTATGTCAAAATTGGAGACAAGGCCAGGGAGTGGCTTGGCTTAATATGAATCAAAAACAAAATAAATAAACAAAAGGGAGAGGGAAGATGCTCAGAGTATTCAGAAAGTGAGTTTTCTTCTAGTTTAAAGTGAAAAAAAAAGTCTGTTTCCCCCAAAACAATGGATTCACAAGTGATCCAGGGAGCTGACAGGAGTAACACTTCATCCAAGCATGTGATACCCACCTTTTTTTTTCCCTCCTAAAAGTTCTGGGGCTTTTTGATAAGTGTGAGAATTTTTAAATTGTGCAACCTATGGAGGTGTTGATTGAACTCCTTTCAGTGAGAATGCACACCAGAAATCTTATTAAATAAAGTTTTCATACTCACAAGCCCTTAACTTTTCCTAGATGTGACTTCAGAAAATTGAGATGCAAATGTCATCCCAGTTTATGGTGATAACAGTGTTTTAAAAAAGTTTTTTAGTTGACAAAGCAGTTTTACACATGACACCTGAGACTTGCTGTTTTTTGGAGGAAAGGCACTCGGTGAATTCAAAGAGAGCACAGCCTGGTCTGTGCTTTACCAAGTGCCTGTACTAGTAGCAACTGGAGAGCAATAAACATGAACAAATAGAGCCAAAGAATACTGCTAGAACCAACTTTGGCCTCTTTACACCTCAATTTGCTAGTCAATAATGGAAATAACTGAATTGTATCTTTTTTAAATAGTCTTTCTGGCTTTAGAATTCTTTGTCTATTCTCTATATTCAACTCAAGAGGTTTTTTTTTTTTTTAATTTTTTGTTTTAATTCCTTGGTGTAGGACTTAAAGGAAAACAAGCAAGCCAGGGGACATGCAAGGAAGGCAAAGATCAGGAAAGGGAAACAAGAGTGAAAAAGAACTTGGAGAAGAACAAAAGGAAATAAGCTTATAGATAAGTAATGGGGTGAGAGAACTACGGGAATTGGATCCATTTCCTGTATCTCAGATTTAATATGAGGGGGAAAGAGCTGATGATTTGCAACATAATTTTGTAAATCATGTCAGAGTTAATAAGCCCTTTAATTTTTTCCCTTAAGAAGAACGCACCAGGTGAGTGCACAGTTCATTCCATACTACAGGCAGAGGACACGATGACCCAGTTTGGTTGCTGTGCTGGAAGGGGAACCATTACCTGCTAATGAGGATGAATCCTAAAGCCTGCACTGCAGCCTCTGTCCATGGTGTGGTGAGGAACGTTGCTGCGTTGATCCTTTTCTTGGTGAAGGGATGAGTTCGTGCCTTTTCTCCCTGCAACACATTCATTCTATAACATTCTGCCCCAACCACAGGCATTGGTGACAGAATAAAGAATATGTTTATCGTTAAGGTTTTCTGCAACTTAAAAATTGTAGTTGATCTGAAAATCTGTAGAAATTACTATCTCCGTTTCTAACTTTATTCAATGGTGGGTTTTTTTTTTTAAATGTATAAAAAAATCACTCAGATGTGTTTTGTATGACACCCTGGTCTCTTAAAGCAGACTCTGGTTGAATGGTGTTGCACATACTTTCTGTTGTAGGTAATTATAAAATGTCTTGTTTCCTATAGATATAAATGAAACATATCACTGACCTGTGGATTCAACTCATTCTGGAAAAGATTGCAAGCATTTTCAAAGTGCAGGTGGCTGATGCAGAGTAGGTCCTTTGCAAATGTTGGATGAAACACTGCAGAGTGGACTTCAACCTGTGCAGGTAGGCATGGCTGGGAGGAGTCCCCAGTGCAGACATTCCTCTCCAGGCCAGCGAAGTGAGGGAGCTGTGATGCAACTGTAACCACTTATCCAGAAAGTATGTCTCTGTTATGACTGTGTTTCACAGGCAGTTGCCCTGAACTCTTTGTTTGGAAAGAAACTGTATTAATCCTCAAGTCTGTCAGATGCTGCCCAGAGCTTAGCAAGTCCTAAAGGCAGCTCTTGTGTCTTCTTTGCTTATGAAAATCACACCTTGGTACAATCCTTCATTGGCGTGGCAGCTTTTTCAGGTGTGTTCCTGTTAGCTTATGCAAGAGGGATGGGTAGTTGGATGATAATTGAAAAGTTAAATAAACTGAAGAATCATTTTAAAAAATCCTAATACATAATATATACTATAAACATTTATTTTAACTTAAAATAATAAATTGTATATTCATTCAAGATAATTTGATGTAGGAAGGCGAAGTCTTTTCTTGGAATCTAGGTCTGATATTGGAGTTGTCTTTCATAAACCACATTTACAATACATCATTTACAATTTCTGGTTTTGTTTAAAGTTATGGTTTTGTTAGAGTAGAGTAGGAACTTAAAGACACTCGTAATCTGAGAAGAGATGCCTCTAGATTGTAATTATTATTTTCTCCTGACTTTATAGTTGTTTCACTCACACATAATTCAGGAATACTTTTAGGAGCTCCCTTTTGTCAAGCCTTTTCAAAGGAACCATCTTAATTTTTCATAAACAGTCTCTCCCTTTACACTCATATGTCATTGCATCACACAATTTTTAGTTAAATTATTTAAATATATTAAGTCCAACAGGGCATACACAGGGTTGAGATCAAGCACAACTGATTCTTGGTAAACTTACAGCTCAATTGGCCAGAGTAGAAGCACACAAGCTCCAGAAAGCCTGCTCTCTGCTGACCCTTGGGGCACTAGGGGCAAGCAAAAGGTAGAATTGCAGAGGGCATGAGGGGACAATTCATCTGCAGAATTTGTAAGTGGGGGCCTATTAAGCAGCTTCTACTCTAATAAATTCTTACTATGTATTGTGCAATGTGCTAGTCCCTAATTGGGGAACAAAGATAGAAGTACAATTGCTGCTAAGTATTGTGTGCAGTAGAGGCTGTCGGCACAGAGGAGGAGAAATCCCTTCTGGCTGAAATAGCAACGAGAAGCAAGCTGTTTTGGATTGAATTGTGTCCCTCCAAAAGTTCATGTATTGAAGTTCTAACCCCTAGTACCTCACATTGTAACCACAGTTGGAGATAGGGTTTTTAGAGAGGTAGTTCAATTAAAATGAGGTTATTTGCTGGGGGTGGGGGATGGGGGAGCGGTGCTCATACAATATGACTGGTCTTCTTATAAGAAGATAAAATTTGGACACAGACATTGACAAACGGAAGACCGAGTGAAACACAGAGAGAAAATGGCCATCCGCAAGGCAAGGAGAGAAGCCTGAAACATAGCTTCCCTCGCAGCCCTTAGAAGGAACCAAACTTGCCTGCCGACACCTTGATCTTGGGCTTCTGGCTTCCAGAACTATGAAAAATTAATTTCTATTGTTTAAGCCACCCAGTCTATGGCACTTTATTACAGCATCTCTAAAAAAAGACTGCAGAAGCCTTCAAGGAGTGGGGAGTATTTGATGTGGGATTTAAAAGATGGGTAATTTATCAGTAGCCCAAGATGAGAGGAAGGAAATTAGAGGCAGATGGAAGAGTCAGAACAAAGACTGAGAAGTGGGCCAGTATTCAAAATATAAAAAACAGACCATTTGGCTGGAGGAGAGAGTCAATGTAGGAAAGGAATGGAAGAATAGGCTAGAAGAGGTAGGACAGATCCACAGGGCCTTGAAAGCCACCTGTGGGCAGTGGGGAGTCACTGAAGGCTATGGAGAGATACAGTCAAAGCAGCATTTTGGAGACATTGTCTCATATAGAGCTGTCAGGGAAGGCTGTCTGCTACATGCTGAAGTCCTTTATGGCTGTCAGCAATGTGACTTTGTCTGGCTCCCTGGCATGGCTGATGATGCTGCAAGGTGATGAGTGGGAGAAGGTTAGGACTTGCTGTGGCAGAACCATAGGAAAGCATGACTGCCTTACTAAACTTCCATCCTGCCCTGCCCCCGAAAGAGAGGCTTAACAGACTACTTAACATTATTTGCTTCTTAGTTGAGCAGGGAGGGGACAATGTGAGTGGCAGAATTCAGGAAGTATGCTTGGCTCTGGGCTTCTTTCAAAAGTCCCAGCCAAACCCGTGAGTGAAGAACTAGGCTTCAGTTCACCTGTGGGTTGATGTGACGTTTCTCACATTTAGGTGTTGAAACAGTGTTTTATCTTGCATGCAAGGTAGAAAATAAAGTTCCATTTCTTGCACATCTAAGTTTATGGACAATATTCCCACCTGCTACATTTTTATAAGGAATTTAGAATTTCAGTTTAATTGAGGTTATTTGGGGATGGTTCTGGCAGGGACGTGTTTTGGCAAACAGATTTTATGTCTTTTGTTTTTTGTTGTTTAGAGCTCAAGGCGATCAAGAAGAGGAGAAGATCCTCTTTAAATTAGAGTTGAAAGCAGAAGGCTCTCTTAGAGGGCCCGTGAAATTATTGATACTTAATAAATATTTTTGAATGAAAACAGTAATGGCCATTTCCACAGTTTTTGATAAAACTTGCAGTCAGTTGCATTAGAAGAGGTTTCTCAGACATCCATTGTCACTAACTATTGTATAGCCTTGTGACATTTTTTAAATAACTGCCCAGCAAACGCCCTACCAGGAGAAATTATGATTCAGCAGGTCTGGGATAAGACCTGGCTATATCTACTTACAAAAAAATTCTACTGATGACTTTGACATATACTTAGGGCTGAGAAATCACTGATGACATGCAACTTTGTAGACTTTTATAACACTTCTGAGAGCAATATTATATTTGATACCACATAATTTTATATTTTAATCCTTATGATTCTAATTTTAAACACTTTTTTGGCTTATCTTGGAAAAAGTCTTTGCCAATTCAAACTAGTGACTTCCAAATGGCCACTTCTGCTTTCAGCTGTAAATTAAAGTCTTCTCTTACTCTTGATTCCTTCAACCTCTAAACAACAAACAACCTGAATAAAAGATATAAAATCTGTTTGCCAAAACGAGTCCCTGCCCAGAACCACCCCAACTAATCCCAATTAAGACAAAATTCTAAACTCCTTATAAAAATGTAGTAGGTGGGAATATTGTCCTTACACTTACGTGTGGAAGAAATGGACATTTATTTTTCTATAAGTCAATTTCTATTTCAAGCTCCCATAGAAGTAGGTGATAAAATCTTAGTTTTAGTCAATAATGAGTATTTCCTACCTATTTCCTAGGGATTGCAGTAAGTTACTGGGAATTTAAATCATAGTAAGTCTGGGAGGTGGGGGGTGCACAGGAGGGTGTCCATCTCATCTGGATTATCATATTTTCTGCTGGCATCCACTGAAATGTCCTCATTCCCATTTGGTCCTTATTGCTATGTCATACCTCACACCCCAGTGCAAGTCTTTGGGTCTTCACTCATTTCCATGCATTTCCAAGACACAAGAGGACGAGCCTGCTCCTCCCACTCTGTCCTGTGCAGGGCTAAACTATGTGGTTGCCTCTGGCAAATTTATGTTGATACAACAGGCAGTACCCTGAGATCTTGCTACTCCCCAGGCTCTTGCCAGGAAACAGAGATGGGTTTCCTCTTTTACCAGGTCTCCAAGCCTCTAGGTGTGTTTGCAATTGCAAACTGGGGGCCCTCTGTTAAGGCCCCCAGTATTTACTCACTCCTTGCTGCTCCTTCCTTTGCTATGGGGAATATTTCCTAATCTCTGGGGCAGCAAGCCTTGCACTTACACAACCAAGCATCCTCACAGATTTGTCACATTGTTTATGCACAAGTATCTTTTCAGTTTTCCTTCAAAGGTTAGACTTTTGAAAAATCAGAGAACATGCTTTGGTTTTCTCTTTTAGGTACCATCACTTGTTCCCGAAGGCAGTAAGGCACTCAGCTGAAAGCGTGTGGGTAACACTAAGGAGTAATGGGACTAGAAGGTTAAACCTTATTTGAAATGCATTTGATTTAGCCTTGGCTGAAATTGTGACCAAAGCTAGAGGATCACAAGCTTCAGCACTCAGTTTCATGACTAATTTTGAAGAGTGGGAGATTATTGGCATAGGAATTGGTGAATATGAATCACTGAGTCAGCCAGAAATCCTTAATATATAATAGGGAAATACAAGAAGATTATTTTAAACACGCTAAGAATATAAACAGCAAGATTCAGATGAAGGTCTCTTTTCTTCATGTTTGTATTTCTTCTGTTTCTTTTCATAAAATTATTCCCTAACTGGTTTGCAGTAATTTCCTTGGAGAAGTACTGACTTTAAACTTTTATTGTTATCTTCTATGGACTATAAATTTAATCTTAGAGACATGCTTGCTTGGAATGGGAAATTGCATTTACTCACTATAAGTTTTTGAAAGGAAATTGAATTTGATAGAATGTTTATTGCTAGAAATCAAGTCACTCACCTAAACGTGTAATGTACACACCAGCTCTATGTCCTCTCTAACTTCATTCTGTTATTTTACTCTTACATAAAGGTCTTGACTTCATTTAGTTAAAAAGCATCCAGCCCATCATTTAGCTTTCTCCTTGTAATCATGTTGGAAAAACTCTGAGACTTAAAGAAATAGTTTTAAAGAACAGTATGAATTTAAGTTTTTCTCCACTAGTGAAAAAAGGAAATACCAAGGACTGGGGGAAAACATTGATTAATACTTCACTCTGTTATTCTGCCACAAAAGCTTAAATATGTTTCTAACGTATCTTAGTGGCAAAAACACAAATTCAGAATTGTGCCATTAATGGGGACATGAAAAAGCCACAGAAAAGCTGAGGAATTAGGACATGGACATAGTCAGTTTCTCAGGTTTAAAGTGCCCAATTCTGTCTTGGTACTCGGGGTGATACTACTATAGAAGAAATTGGTAAAATCTATTCACATAAATGCATTGGTCATGACCTACTTGTCTCCTCCACTGTTACGTAAGATTTATGGAGGCTGAGATTTTGTCCATTTGTTGGATACCAGGATAGCCTATAGAAGCATGGTAGGCAGTCAATTAATATTTGTTAAAATAAAATTTAAAAAAAGAATGAATAGCTTCTCCCAGGAGTCTGGGTAGACTTTTGCTCTATATTTTTTAAAATGCTATAGAAAAACGGCAAGTGTTTGTCCAAAGATGTTAAAGTGGTTGACATGCCAACATTAACCATAGCCGTCCTTAGAGCAAGAGCCCTTCCCTAGATTCCTGAAACCACACCCCTCGTTGGTCTGAAACAGGAATTCTTTGGAAAGCTCCCTTTGTGTCTGCCCATTTTTTAGTAGGTGAGCTGCATCCCTCTGTCTAGTGGGACACACTTGCATATTAACAAATGGGTATTTTCCTGGGAGTAGTTTACGTAATTTTGTCATATGAATGGTCAGTGAATTATGTAGATGAGGCCTGGAGGAAAAGGAGCAAGAAAACATCCTAACCACTTTCACTTGGTACTATATCTACACAAGGTAACACGTCTGCCAGGGCTTGAAGAAGGTGGAGACACAGCTGTGTTGGGTCACTATGAAAGGACATGATTCTACCTTCATGTCTTCGTGTCTTTCCTTCCATTACCCTATCATTGCTCCTGAGCCTCTCTGGCCAATTCTGAACTGACAAGTTTAAAATTTATTCTTTATATTTTCAAATGTTTAAGATGTATGCAAAGAATAAAAGTAACTTTACTCCCCCTTCTCATTGTTCTGCATTTTATTTGTGCAGCTCAGAAACCAGGTAGTAAAGCTTCATGTTTAGGGCAGGAGCCAGGGACATAGGCACACGCCTGTACATGTGCATTGTTTTGTGTTTAGTAAAATATTGAAACTAAATTAACACTGATGATTTAAAATGGCCTAAGTATAAAATTTAATATTCTTTCAAGACTAAGAAACTGAGCTTCATAATGTTCACTTTTTGTTTTGCTTTGTTTTTTAGTATAAAAGCTAATTACAATTTGGTTTGAACGTTAAAGTTTTTTCTTTAATGTACTGCATCTACAGCACATTTTAAAATTTATGATGAAAGAATTTTGGTTCATAATTATCATCATGTGTTTATACTTCATTATAACTTGTTATTCAGTTTACTTTTCAATGATTAAAAAGTTTTCATTAGCAGCATGTTGACTACCATAAACATACCTTAAATATACAAAGTTATCTGGTCTCATCCAGTTCTTGCTGTATCAACTACCTTTTTTAAGTGAGTAGAGGTGCGATGCCAAAAAGCCTTGTTTGGAACTAGCAAATCTAGTTCACAAAATTTTCATGGAATATTGGCAAGACTTTTGCAAGTTGGTATTTTGTTTTGGGACGGAAATCAGCATTTGTTGAAATTGAAATTTAAACATTGAGCAATATTTTATTTTCAATGTTCCCTTCTTTCCCCAGGATATTCCAGCCTCAGTTATTCAAAGACTCCATCACCAGAGAGAAAGTCAGATTGTCACTTTGGGCGGTCCTATGCCCTGTATATATATATCCCATATTCTTTTAGATAAGTGAAATTAGCATATATGGGTATTACAGTTGTTTATGCCATACTACTATAAATACTTCTAAGAGAAGATTTATTTTGACTTGAGACTTAGAATTTGGTTAAATGAATGCACAAATATATATGACCATAACTTAACTATGATTTGTATATTAGCTGAGTCAAGTGGCATACATAAAAGCAATGAAGGCTTCTTGGACATTCTATACCAAAATGTGTAGAATTTTTTAAAAATTTATCTTTCTATTTTCCAGTAGTGTGGTAAATGTAAAGTGCTTAGCATTTTGCATGACACATGGTAGGGCCTAAATAAATATTAGCTAGTATCATTATAAACCACAGAGGCCCTGTTATGTGGGAGTTTGTATCTCTCTCTCTCTTTCTTTTTTTTTTTTTTTTTGAGACGGAGTCTTGCTCTGCCGCCCAGGCTGGAGTGCAGTGGCCGGATCTCAGCTCACTGCAAGCTCCGCCTCCCGGGTTTACTCCGTTCTCCTGTCTCAGCCTCTCGAGTAGCTGGGACTACAGGCGCTCGCCACCTCGCCCGGCTAGTTTTTTGTAATTTTTAGTAGAGACGGGGTTTCACCGTGTTAGCCAGGATGGTCTTGATCTCCTGACCTCGTGATCCGCCCGTCTCGGCCTCCCAAAGTGCTGGGATTACAGGCTTGAGCCATCGCGCCCGGCCTGTATCTCTCTCTTGACTAATAGAAGCACTTTGCAGATAATATGTTACACAATCTAGAAAGGTAGTGCTTAAAGGAATTGGCATATCTCCTTATTTTACAAATGAGGACATTGAGGCCCTAGTAAGCTAAATGACTTAGACAAAATCACAAAGGTAAAGTGGAAAGCCCAGGAGAAATCCCCTGGCCTTCAGCCTGATGTGATTTCTACCAACTATAGGTCGGAACTTTTCAGACAAGTGGCACCTGCAAGTGTCTTGGAGCAAGGCCTCAACCTCCAGCACAGCTCTTGCCACCTGCAAACGCCAGGGAAGAGCAAGATTGAGTTACATGGCTTGGAAGAAGAGTGAAACATCCCACAAGACCCAGAGAAAACTCCACATCCATTTGCAGCTCATTTTAAAGCCCAAATAAAAGCACAATCTTTGGAATCACTTTATCTTTGGTCAGGCAAATGTTTAAAGAGCAATATTATATACATCTAGTGTAAGAACAATTCATTAATTTAGATGGATGAATTGTCAAAAGGTTGTTTTGCCTGTAAATGTGAGTAAATTGAATATCAAGTCATCATGAAATGTAAACACGAGATAATGTTCTTCTTTCATTTTCCTTTTTCCTGAAGACATGGGTAACCAGAGACCTTTACATCCAGCATTACTTTTGGAAAAAAATTAAAGTAGGCAGCGCTTCTTATGAAGAAAGTTATTTCCCTCACTTGATAGGAAATCTGATCCAGAGAAATGAGGGGCCATGGAGATTATGTCCTGAATCTGGAGTTCATGATGAAAAAATATAAGTCAGTTTATGTTATAGATAACTGATAGTCACTCTATTTTTAGATCAGCATCTCTTGAGAATATTCTTTAACATCAAGGGAAATTAAAATGAAATATTGTCTTTGCTCTTTTAGAGCTTTTCTATTCAAGAAAAGAAAGCGGATTTAGAGCTTTTCTTTTCAAAATATGCATTTGGCCCTAACCTGACTCCTCATTTCTGCAGCCTTTAAATTGAGATAGAGTTTAGCAGGTGACCAGCAACATGTTTCTCTGACATATCAGAGGTCAGTAACACCGCTAAGTAATTTAGATGTAAAGTTCAGAAAGCTTTGGACAGGGCATGGTTGGAAGAACATGGGAAAGAGGGCTCTTGAGCATTTTGACTTTTTAATTATTCTTATTTTGTAATTAGAACCACGTGGATAGTAGTTTAGAATGATTTACCTTGGCTTTTAGATGAGATTTGTGTAAAAAGGGAAATCAATTTACTTCTGCTCAACAAACTTCCAAGTGCTTCCATTTGTATAGCAATTTGATTATGAAATAGCACAGGATGAATGAATTCCCAGGTGGAATTCCTTGAAAATAATGGATAAAAACCTCCAACAGTCCACTAATACCAGGAGATGCTACAATAATTGGTAAATATCTTGTCTGATGCGCTGTAATGACTGAGAGCAAATCATCAAGGTCTTCTGTTAATTTTTGTTTCCCAAACTATTGACAGACAAGAGAAACATACACTTCCTATTGTTTTCCACATTTTAAAAAACCTTTTTTGTGTAATTGTAAAAATAATGATTGTCACAAAAACTAGCAGAATAACTCTGGGATTTTATTTTATATTTTAAGAGACTATCCTAGATTTCCTAGACTCTATCATATTCCGATTTCTGCCACCTACATTATACTTGGGAGATCTCATTGCAAAAATGACTGTTGGGTTTTCTTTGAATTTGGTTTACATGAATCCTTCTAATCAATTCTTTTGACTGTAAATATTAAATGCCTTCTATATTATCAGGAAAGGAAAACCCAAAGTTTTATTTTAAGTTTAATCTTTTTCTTGTTAGCACTACTTACACATTGATTATTATTTCTTGGACTACCTTTCAACCTATTTCTTAACAGTTAACATGAAATGTTTACGAGATGTTGCTGATGCTTTTCTAAGTCAGATTGCGGATTCAGCAGCTTCCCCTTTCATACACAACTTTTGGATCCTCAAACAAAACAACACTAAATAAAAAATACTAACAGGTCTGAGAAAGATGATGTTACAATCAACACCACTGATAATTAAAATAAACCTTGCCTGAAGTAGTAATGAAATTTTCCAAATAGTGTGTATTTGCAGTAGAGGATAGAAGTGGCCTTAATTTTCAGTCAGCAGACGCCTACGAAGAGCTTATCATTCGCAAGGGACTGGAAAGAACTTAAGAACATGCCATTGCTTATGAGCATCTCAAAGTGGGGCCTATAAAGTGAGGGACCTGCGACACACCTTCATGGAAAATGCAGATTCAAGACTTCCACCCAGACCTATTGAATCTGAACATCTAGGGGAAAGCCCAGGAACCTGAATTTAGCCATAGTCATATAAATTACAATTTTAAAATGATTAAGCTAGGGGTTCACATTCTTTAGATCAGGAGACAGACTTGTGGGAAAATAATAGAAATATTTTAAAGCCAGGAAGATGAACTAGGCTATAATAAAATTCCAGAGGTGTTTTTTGACAGAATGAGTCAAGAGGAGAAGGAGCATGGTTCTACACAATCTCCTCCTGGGGAGCACTGAAAGATGAGACTTTATCAAGAGTGTAAGCACGTTATCACATAGTCAATATTCAGCAGCATCTGAGAAGTTGAGTATTTGTAGCCCAAGGAGGAAAACCAGTTTCCAAAATCATCCCAGACAGAGTACTTAGAGCAACTTCCGCCCACGCAGTTCTCCTTTCTGTCAGTGACACCATCAGCCTGCTGCCTCAAGGCTAAATTCATACAACCAAAACCTCCCTCCTTCCAAGCCAAAACCTATGGAAATAAGAATGTGGGATAGTTGGAACAGTAAAACAGCTGATTGTGTATAATTTAGGCCCAGAGACCGCATGGTATAGGCAGATAGAAACTTGATTTACTGGCCAGGCATGATGGCTCTCTTCTGTGATCCCAGTAAGGTGGGAGGATCACTTGAGGCCAGGAGTTCAAGACCAGCTTTGCAACATAGTGAGATCCCCCATTTCTGCAAACACACATGCACACACACACACACACACACACACATAAATTAGCCAGGCATGCATGGTGGGGCATTCCTGCAGGAGGCTCAAGTAGGAGGATCTCTTGAGCTCAGGAGTTCAAGACTGCAGTGAGCTATGATCCTGCTACTGCACTCCAGCCCATGTGACAGAGCAAGACACTGAGCATCCGCCCCCACCCTCTGCCAAAAAAAAAAAAAAAAAAAGAGAGAAAAAGAAAAGAAAAACAAAAAACAAACCAAAAAAAACCCCACCTGATTTCTTGATCCAGTAGTAGCTGTGTGAGCATTGGTGCAATAATTCCTTCTGGGCTTCAGCTTCATCTCCTGTAAATCCTTGATGTTTGCAGGATTTCAGATCTGCCTGATTTGATTTGCGAGTGTCAGTGTCTTATCTAATTGCATGGTTGCTAGAAAAATATAGTCTAGAATCTCGCAGGCCTCAAGCCAGTCCTGCAATCTACTCAGGAACTGAAATCAGCATCAGCTTCTCCTTCTCCCGATGGCGTGGTGGTTAAGAAAACAAGCTTTGAATCAGGTAATCCACAGTGTCAGCCCAGCTCTGTCACTCACAAGGTCTGTGACCTGGAGCACACTTCTCCCAACCTCAGTTTCTTCGTCACTTAAATAGGTATAATAATATCCACCTCACAGTGCTGGATAAAGTACTAAACAATGTTTGTAACATGTCAGCTCCACACCTGACATATAGGAAGGGCTCAGTGATAGTAGTTACTATTATTTTTTAAAACTGCAGAATCAAGTTTTCATAAGACTGCAGACACCTAGTTCTTTCACTGTGAACTCCTATCTTTCATCTCAGAGAAGTGCCATGTTAGAAGAGAAAGGCCACCATTGATGTCAATATCAATGTTTTAAAAACTTACTGTGTAATGCATTGCAGTGACATACCTAGTTTATTTGATGCCTGGAGTAGATCATTTTTTAACATCTCTTCCTCTCTGTGATAAAATTATTTTCAGTAATCATCACATAAGGATTAGTAATAATCATTTTTTTCTCAAATTGTTCCTTCATTTTAAAAACAAATAATTAACAATTTTATTAGAAAAGCAACGTTCAATTTTAAATATATTCAACTTCAGTAAAACATTTCATGTATGAACTAAAATTTGCACTTGCCAAACTAAAATATTATATCTTGAAGTTCAGAGTTTCCTTCTTCTAAATTTGAAACATAAAACCTCTGAGTGATTACACAGAAATGACAGAACTGGTGTAACTCAAGATCTTTGTGTCCTTGTTTCTACAATCACTGAGCTACCATCATTTTTGAATCTACCATTTAAACACAGGAAGAGATGATGCCACAGGGCTGGAGACAAAACCTTCAGGGGAACCAATAGGTCCAGCAATTTTGAACCATTATACACTTGCTTTATACAAAACTCTTGAGGCTGAGTCCACTCGTGCTGAGGAGTGGAGTGGGGAAGGCACCTTGAATAACTGGGCATTCTTCAAATTGACTTCCTTAATAAAGAATACAATGTTTATTAAAGGACAAATAATAAAAAACAAGAATACATACCTTACATATATTCTATTAAAACTCAATAGTAACCATAACAGTTCCCTGGAACTGAAACCAAGAGATTTTGGAGAGAAAGAAACTTGATCACTGACATTGTTTAAAATTGTTGGCTTATGCTGATAATAAAAAGCAAATCAACTTTTTTTTTTTTTTTGAGACAGTGTCTCACTCTGTCACCCAGGCTAGAGTGCAGTGGCATGATCACGATTCGCTGCAGCCTCCGTCTCCTGTATTCAAGCCATTCTCCCACCTCAGCCTCCCATATAGCTAGGAC
Source organism: Macaca thibetana thibetana (assembly GCF_024542745.1). Lineage (NCBI taxonomy): Eukaryota > Metazoa > Chordata > Mammalia > Primates > Cercopithecidae > Macaca > Macaca thibetana. The sequence goes on from NC_065579.1 coordinate 60,269,091, forward strand.
CACAGTCACGCACTGTAGCAGGACGAGCCGCAGACAAAACTCCTCAGACACCAAGTTAAAGAAGGAAGGGGTTTATTCGGCTGGGGGCATCGGCTGAATGCTATCTAAGACTCCTATCTCAAGAGCCGAGCTCCCCAAGTGAGCAATTCCTGTCCCTTTTAAGGGCTCACAACCCTAAGGGGGTGTATGTGAGAGGGTCGTGATTGATTGAGCAAGCAGCGGGTACGTGACTGGGGGCTGCATGCATGAGTAATTAGATCGGAACAAAACAGGATAGAGATTTTCACAGTGCTTTTCTATACAATGTCTGTAATCTATAGATAACATAACTGATTAGGTGGGGGTCATTTTTTAACTACCAGGCCCAGGGCGTGGCGCCAGGCTGTCTGCTTGTGGATTTCATTTCTGCCTTTTAGTTTTTACTTTTTCCTTCTTTGGAGGCAGAAATTGGGCATAAGACAATATGAGAGGTGGTCTCCTCCCTTAGCACCATCACACCTGGCTAATTTTTAAACTTTTTTGTAGAGATGGGAGTCTTGCAGTGTTGCCTAGGCTGGTCTTGAACTTCTGGGCTCAAGCGAGCCTACTGCCTTGGCCTCCCAAAGTGTTGGGATTACAGGTATGAGACATTGCACCTGGCTGCAAATAAAATTTTAGTCAGCTTTATTATTTTTTTTTAAGTTCTTTACAGAGAAAACACCTCCTACTGCCTACACCTGGTGCATCCGCCTTCTGTCCTGCCCTTGGCATTCTACCATTCCAGTTATTTCCTTAACCTGTGAATTTCCAGAATCTTCTGAATTCCCCACACCTAGTACAGCCCTTTCTATATAGTAGGTACTTACTATTTGTTGAATTGCGAATGCCACCCACGCTACATTTTCTCATGCTCATTATTTTTTAAATGCCCAGGGGCAAGGATTTTTATCTGCATCTTACAAGCAGGCTTTGAGAAATTATATAACGTGTCCAAATTCATACAGCTCATTAGTAGCAGAGCTGGGATTCGAACCGGGGTCTCTCTGGCTCATGTGCATTAAGCACACATCCATGTACACAGCTTCTCATCTGTGCCACACTGTGCTGACACTTTTGACTACTGACTTTAGAATTTATAATGCATAATTAAAGAAGTACCCTTTGTGGGTACAATTCAAGCTTGTTTGCATCCTAAATGCAAGTTGGAAAAATATTTGGCACCAGAGACTGTCACATTCATTAGGCGCCTTAAACCCATCTGCAGCTCTATTGATATTCATCAGCCCTGCTAAATCATTTACACCATCAGGAAATTAGTCTAGAATGACACTCCCTTTCAGAGAAAGGGACCAGGAAAATCCAGAGAGGCAAGAAGTTGAACCCTGATGGGAGGCGAATAATAGCAGGTAACTGCTCCAGGCCCCACTGCCAAGGGGACAAGGGAGCCGCTGTCATCCATAGGTTGGAGAAATGAAAACCAAGCCGCAGTGGGATTTTCATTCATATGGCAACACAATCCAGTGCTTGGCAAGTCACTGAGCCTGCACAAGCCAACCATCTGTTTCAAAGCCTCCTGCATTTTCCCATTCATGTAGCCATTTAATCTGCCCTTGGCAGGATTGAAAATAAAATTCGGGAGACTCGCCGAGAAACGCATGCCTCAGAGAAGCCCTGACTCAGATAAACCCAGACTTAGCACACCCTGGCCGCTGCAGAAAGCTGTACAAAGGCCCTTCCAGCCCAGGGATCTTTTTCTAATCAGAAATTATCCCACGTGCTGTCACCAGGGGGCGCCCCCGCAGGAAGCTGCTGGCCTGCAAGAGCACTGCGGAGGGACTCGGGGGACCTCAGAGCTTCAGATTCAGCCACCTTTGCTGTTGCAAAGGTTGAGGCCAGGGGGGAGATTTGGGCCTTTTCCTTTTTTGGCTAGACGTAGCACGAATATGGGGAAAGGAACAGTTGATTTATCTTACCATATCTTCTATTTAGGGGCTCGCGAGTTAAGGAAACACCAGGTTGCAAATGTATTTTATAATGTCCACTTATAGACCAGACATCTTTTATTTTAAAAACTGTTTTTTAAAAATGTAAAAATTTGCCTAGAAATGCTCAGTCCCATGAAACTTCCTTGTGGCAGAGCTCAAATATGCATCGTACATAATTATAAATTAAAGGATTTGACCTTTTATAAATTCTCTGAAGTCAGTGGGTCCAGACCCAGAGGAGCATCCAAATGACCCAAGAACCTTTAAAAAACATAGGTGTGACTCAGCTGATATGAGTTGATGTCCAGGCAACTGTGTTAGAAACTGATTTCAGAACAACTGCTTGAAAAGAGGCTCCATAACCCTATTTTATTTGCCTAAACCAGCAAGGGCTCTGAATTTCAGTTTGATGATGCCAAATAAAAGAGTTACTTGGTTCTTCTAAATAGGCTTCTACCCTGGAACCTGTATTTCCCAGACTTGCTTGCTTTTAGAGATTGGGAATTGATTCTCAAACTTGACTGCACATCAACATCATCTACAGCTCCTTAAAAAGCCCCAGTGCCTAGGTGCCACCCCCAGCGACTCTGATTTTATTGGTCTGCGGTGGGGCCTGGGCATCAGGATATTTTAAAGCCCCACTGGTGGCTGTAATGTGCAGCACAGTCTGAGAACCATTAATGGAGGGGGCTGTCAGAAGCACAGATGTCTAGGCCCCAAGCTAGGCCTACGGAATCAGTGTCTTTAAAGAAGATCCAGAATGACTGAATTTTTAACATGCGTGACAAGTGGGCCTTATGATCTGGCAAGTCTGTGAACCAAAAGAAGCTCACATTTCTTTTTTGCAGAAGACTGTAGTCCTTCCCTGTCCCTGTAGTACTGAGAGCAGTCGTTTTGCTAGAGCTGCGGTAGAGGAGGCCTGTGGCTGGTCTGGGGCCAACCTTGGGCTCCCACCCTCCCTCCTTCTGCCAACCATCTACACACATGTGGATGTTTCTATAAATCACTTCTGATCTGTGGTTCGTATTCAGGAAGTGTTCTGACTGCTTACCCATGTAATGATGGAGTGGAGGAAAGGTCTAATTTTGGAATGACGGTGGCTTAGGCAGCACCGTGTTCCCTGCAAGTTGAATTTCTTAAACGCAGTCGCTCCACCACTCTGGCGGCTGCTCACCACAATTACACAGGCAGTTTAAGGCACTCTATCCATCACAGCAAATTACTGGCATGATCCACTCAAGAATCAGGCTGGACAGCCTTGCTGATGGCAATCTTTGCAGAACCTTCTTGATAACCAAGGGGAAGGCAAGGTGGGAGAGAGAGATTTGCAGGTCAAGGCCATTGAATCAATTAACAAGAGCTCGCCCGATTCCAGAGTAGCTTCCAATCTGACCGGGAAGACAAGATTTGTGAAAGCTGTTAGTACAGACAGCATCATATAAGAGTGTGAGTTCTTACCGCCTCAGTTTCACAGGTACAATAAAACCAGGGAAGGAAATTAACTTTTGTGGGATGTCTTACATAGTGCTAGGCTCTAACATACATTGTTTTATGTAATTCACTCAACAGCCCCAGGATGCATCATTACTCTCATTTTACAGATGAGGAAACTGAGGCTCATTTTATCCAGATCACTCAGGTACATGGAGGCAGAGAGACACATTCTCTGAGCCCTAAACCCTTCCCCTTCCCAGTGGCTTAGGCCAGTTGAAACCACACAGATGTTGGCCTCTGTTTCCTCCTGGGGAGCCTGGGAAGCCAGTCAGGGAAGTCTGCTTTGACAGTAATAACCTGTGAAGGAGCTGCTGTGCTACTTCTCTGTAGGGCAGGACCAGGAAATGGAACTTCACTCCCCTGCCATGAACACAGAACACTGGCTCTTCTTGTCTGAAGCTCCTGGTTTGGTAAACTGGTAAGAAGATGCTAGTGCTGAACCCTTGTCCCAGGAGTATCTTCCAAGCTAGAAAGGGCCTTCTCTTTCTGTTGCTGGGGTCTTTACAAATCTCAGCAAACAATGCTGTAAGACTCCTGACGTCATCCTTGGGTTCCTGGGTCTGTATTTTCTGGTAAGCACCCTATGATTTTAACCTTTGGTGACTTGCGGGTGTTGAGGTGGCTGAGGAAACTGTAGTGTGATAAAAGACATAGAGCTTTGCTCTAGGTTAGGCTCCCCAGTGGCCCACCATGAGTCATGTATCTGGGTGCAGGGAGTTTATCTGGGAGGCAATGCAAGGAGTATTGGTAAGAGAGTCAGAAAATGAGTCAGAGAAGGGAAGAAAGAGAAGCCTATAAAGGGTGCATTCATTGTTAGGCAGTTTCCACTGTGGGCAGCTGGGGCTCAGTCCCACTGTGGAACTGGAGAAGACAGTGTAGATTATTGTACACACCTCTGATTTATCCCCGTCCTTACCCAGGGGTGTGAGAGCTGTGGTATTGATACTCCAATTCCCACCCATCATTGACTGAGGGCTGTTCCTGGGGAGAGGGAAACTAACTCCCTCTATGATACAAGATCCAAGGGCTGGGAGGCAGCTCTCAGACTGTCAGTGGGTCCTGACCACTAAATAAATAGGAGGGACACAGCCAAGGCCTGAATCTACTCCAGGTTGGAGAGGCTTATGCCATTCAGTGACTCTGATGACACTGCCATGAGGACATCTGTCCACATGATGGGGACACACTGGGCTCAAGGACAGTAAGGCTTAGATGGGGGTCGGCTAAGCAGAAGGAGGACAAGTAGCCACCATCAGATCTGGCCTAGGCCTCGGACTCTGAAGGGGGCAGAAACTCACCCTATGCCTAGAGTTGACAGATGAAATACAGGCTGCCCAATTAAATCTGAATTTCAGATGAACGACAAGTGATTTTTAATTATAAGAACAACGCACACAATTATATGTTGTTCATCCGAAGTTCAGATTTTAATGAGTATCCCATATTTTTATTTGTGAAGTCTGGCAGTGCTACCTGTGCCTCCTCTCTGAATTGGGAGAGAGGGTGGGCAGAGGCCACTCTGGTCTCTAGCATGCCAGAGTGTTTGACACGAAGCAAAGGGTAGAAGGCCGAAGGCAGCCTGACACTCCTCAGTTAGGTAAGGAGGGGCTGTGGCTGTGCAAAGGGAAGGGAATGAGGCTCCAAATAAGGAAAAATGTTGGCCCTTGGAAACAGAGTTGCAGAATCTACAAATATCCTCTGGAGTTCACGGTGTTGCTAATAGTTCATTTTGGAATTCGTATTTAACTAACACTTCTTTTTTTTTTTTTTTTTGAGATGAAGTTTCGCTGTGTCTCCCAGGCTGGAGTGCAATGGCACGATCTCGGCTCACTGCAAGCTCCGCCTCCCGGGTTCATGCCATTCTCCCACCTCAGCCTCCCAAGTAGCTGGTACTACAGGCGCCCGCCACCAGGCCCGGCTAGTTTTTTGTATTTTTAGTAGAGACGGGGTTTCACTGTGTTAGCCAGGATAGTCTCGATCTCCTGACCTCGTGATCCACCCGCCTCGGCCTCCCAAAGTGCTGGGATTACAGGCTTGAGCCACCGCGCCCGGCCAACTAACACTTCTTGAATACCTACCATGTACGACCTTCTTCCTGATCACCATGTCACTTCATCTTCATGACTGCTCTTGTTTACCCTTGAGGACAATGAAGTCTTTCAGAAGACAGCATTGTCCAAAGAGGACACATGAGTAGTCGAACCCCAATTTCTGGCCCCAAGTCTCAGGATCCTTTCTGTTGTAGCACAGCTGCTTCTAATGAGGGGTGTCTGACCCCACGTCCCATGTCCAACACTGCTATTGCTTGTTTATATCAGGTTTAAGGCAGAGGCTTGGCTCAATCAGTATGATTTTTGGTCCACATGCAAAACTGATTTACAGACAGTTTTTAGTTCACTAGTGGATTGCTATCTAGGCCATTCCACAAATACAAAATACACTTGAACTGTATTCCTCATATTAATAAACAGCATACATTCCTTTGGAAATATTGTCTCTGTGAGAAAACACACCCTGCATTTGACCTGAGAATGCAGGACTGACTCGCTCCTTGCATGAACCCTGTAAAAATGAAACTTTCTCCTTCCACAAAGTCAGTCCAGCCACCAATTCTTACAGGAAAGGGCTGAGGCTGTGGGGCCTCTCCTGGTAAAGACTCTAGCCGGTGGGGCTGGAGGATGAGATGCTTCCTCCTGGAGGTTGACATGGTTTGGCTGTGTCCCCACCCAAATCTCATCTTGAATTGTAGCTCCCTTAATCCCCATGTGTCGTGGAAGAGACCCAGTGGGAGGTAATTTAATAATGGGGTTGGTTACCCTTATGCTGCTCTTGTGATAGTGAATGCATTCTCATGAGATCTGATGGTCTTGTAAAGGGCTTTTCTCCCTTTTGCTCGCCACTTCTCCTTCCTGTCACAATGTGAAGGACATGTTTGCTTCCCCTTCTGCCATGATTGTAAGTTTCCTGAGGCCTCCCCAGCCATACTGAACTGTGAGTCAATTAGACCTCTTTCCTTTGTAAATTACCCAGTCTTGGATATGTCTTTATTAGCAGCATGAGAACGCACTAATACAGAGGTGGAGGCCCCAAGCATGAGGGGTTGGGAGACAGTGGCAGAGGCAGGAGAATTGCAGACTCCAGACATGGCGCCTGTGTCATGAGAAGAGCTGGGGAAACCACAGAGAGGAGGAAGTCATCGCTGTGGGCTTTGGTCTTGAAACCTGGAAACTTCAGAGGCAAAAGAGGAAAAAGGAGGGAGGGCTGAGACAGATGAGGGGCTCTCTAGCGGCACTTGCTCTGGCTAAGAGTAGAGAGACAGACATTTCTAGAAAGAAAAGAGGGGGACATCAAGGAGCCTTGATGTCAAAAATAATTTGCAACCATTCCTATGACCCTAAACTAGATTCTGAAATTAACCAACCAGTCAATGATGCAGTGCCTAATGGGGACAGGGGCAGCCCTGTGTCAGGTATTGATGAATTCAGAGAGTCACTTTATATCAGAGAAGCATGAGTCATGAGCTCAGCCTTCCAAGAAGATCTGCGAAGGGGGAGCTCAGGGAGGTGAATGCAATTATCTAATGCAATGGCAGCCTCAATAAAGGATGGCAGGGGGGTGAACAATAAAAGGAAAGTACTGGAGCATCTGTTTGGGACCCCAAATATAAAAACAATAGTGAGGATTCTCAAGAGAGTAGAGACAAAGCTTCCTTCTGGGGCGATATGAAGCAAATAGCCCTATTCCTCTCCCTCACTCTCCTCTGAAGACTCCCATGAACCCACCACAAAAGAAGCCTTGCAGGACTTTAAATCCAAAATCAGGTTTGCACAAAGGACAAACACTGGATTAAAGTCATGGGATGAAGAGGCCAAAAATTTGGCTTTGATAAGTTAAGTAAAATATTTATCCTGAAGGAAAAAAATAGCACCAGATGTCTTTCCTTCTAGAGAATAATCCAGGTGAGGCTGGTGACAGCTTCTTATTCCATGATGGCATCCCAGAGGGAAAAAGGAAAATGAAAGGAAGCTCTTCTAATCTTGGCACCATCTCAGATCTGATACTTGGAAACAGGTTTATTTTAAAAAGCAGATCAGCAGCCCCAAAGGAACATGCATAACAGGAGCCTCCAGCTTTGTTTGGGGCCCGGCTGTTCTTGGGCAGACTGACATGGCTTCTCTTCTGCCAGTGTCAGGCCAAGCATATGCTCCTTCCCCGCTGGTGCTACAAAGAGCAACAATGCACGCCGAGGGACAGAAGAATCAGCCCACAGGCAGGAGTCTCTATTTCCCCAGCCATCACTTAGGCCTGTTGACGGCTCAGAGTGTAGACCCCACTTCCAGTACAGCACGGGTCAGGAAGTTAAAGGCCTACTGCAAAGTCACACGGGAAGAACTGCAGGACATTCTCCCCACTGCTTCACCTGTGGGGTCAGGCAGGACAGCAGATCTTCAGGAAACAATGTGGGCTGTGGAAGACCCGTGACTATCTTGTGGAAGGGTGAATTTGAATCACCCTCCCAGAAAGGCAGAAATGAGTTCTTTAGTAGTGAATGGGCCTAGCTGGCTGCCCAGCAGTGTTCTTGCTTCTGTGGAGGGTGGGCTGTATCTAAATGTGCATTCAGAAACATACCATGTTCTGAGAAAGTGTCCCTCAGGGATTGTCTACTCCAACATTTGCTACAGATTCTAAGACTGAGGCCCTGGTCCCAGCGTCTTAGAAGGGGCCAGTTAAGGGGCCAGTTAAGGGGCTGTTGTCAGCCCCTGTAAAAACTCCACATAGTCAAGTAAGTGTAACAAGACAGAGATTTTTAAAAACGGTTTCTTTATTTGATAAAGATGTTCATGATCATCATTGTCCTTGAAAATAAATTTCCAAAGAGTCATGGGCTTATTTTCTCTGTAGTTTAGCATCAAGCAGAGAGAAAAGGCATCTGACCAATAGCTACCCTCTGGGAGCTGGCCTGTGCCACCCAGTTGCCAGGAAACCTGCGCCATCCAGACTCACTTGTGCTGAGGATGGCTCCTGGCGCGGTGGCACCCCGTCCTCACCATTCATGTTTTTCTTTCCCACAGTCCCAAATCTATTCTAATTTATCAGTGAGGAAAACAGTTTGGGAATAAAACTAAAATTGACATGACTATGCCTGGCCCTTGCCTTTTCTAAGACTAGAACAGAGTTTTAGATGGCAAGAGGGCCCCATCATTGTGCAGACGAGGAAAGGAAAAGGAGGGAGGTGAGATGGCTCACCCAGCAGCACCGCAGGGGTCAGCAGAGCCTGGAAACCCAGCACTTCATTCCCAGCTCCATCCAGTGGCCACTGCCATACCACGAGGTGCTACAGGTTTCTTATCTGATCGTATTGAACAAAAACCAGGGTGGGGGTGAGGAGGTAAACACTGACTGTCATATTTTAGGCCTAGAATCCCCACATTCTATATTAACAGAGTGAACTAAAACTCTTTTCCAAGTAAAAATTAACCAATACACAGATGTGAATATGGATGATGTCTTAGTCTGTTTTGTGTGCTATGTGCTATAACAGAGTATCGCAGACCAGGTAATTTATAACAGACAGAAATTTACTTCCCACAGTTCTGGAGGTTGGAGGGTCCAAGATCAAGGCAGGTTTGGTGTCTGGTGGAGGCTGTATCCTTTGGAAGGGGGCTAGCAGAAGAGCAAGCAAGTGAGCCTGCGTGCATAGCCACTTTTATAAGGGTCTTGACCCCATTCACCAGGAGGAGCCCTCATGCCCCAATCACTTCTTTAAGGCCTCACATCTTACTATTATCACACTGTAAAACTTGAATTTTGGAGGGGACATGTTCAAATCATAGCCATTATTTTGGCTATGTTTCCTACCCCCACGCCATTCATGAACCAAGTTAGAATCAGTGAGCCTCTGCCCAATCATTGTGATGGATCTTCTCAAAAGACTCATGCCTGTAATCCCAGCACTTTGGGAGGCCGAGCTCGGCAGGTGGATCACTTGAGGTCAGGAGTTCGAGACCAGCCTGGCCCACATGGCGAAACCCCGCCTCTACTACAAATACAAAAATTAGCTGACCATGGTGGTGGGTGCCTGTAATCCCAGCTACTTGAGAGGCCAAGGCAGGAGAATCTCTTGAACCTGGGAAGTGGAGGTTGCATTGAGCCAAGATCGCGCCATTGCACTCCAGGCTGGGCGACAAGAGCGAAACTACATCTCAAAAACAAGCAAACAAACAAAATAAAACAAACAAATAAACAAAAACTCACCTCCCTATCTCACAGCTCCTGTCTCCTTTTGGGGCTAAGGAAAACACCAGTACCATAGGAGAGGATGAAGGTAAATGGGAGGGGAGACGGCTCTGGGACTGGCCTCTTATGAAGCCACAGTAGCTTCATTCTCTCAAGAGGAGACTTTTCCAGCCAAGCATGTCTCAGGCTGCACCCATCAATCACAATGCTAGAAAGAAGAGGCAAAGGATTCTCTGAGACAGGCTGTCTCAGAGCGCGGTGGCACCCCGTCCTCACCATGAGCTGAGGTCAGTGGTGCTCTGCAAACCTTCATCCGAACTTTGTCTCAGATTTCCTTTTAAGCTCCAGGAAAGACTAGAAGTCACAATCTTAGAGGAAATGGACTTGGGTTTTCATTAAATTTCTCCCGTATGGGGCACTGGGCAATGGGCATGTGAGTTCAGCTACTGACATGGTGACTCCCCTTGCTCTGTTTGAATAGAAGCCACACTTCAGGGGAGAAAGAACAGGTAGTAATGGTGTCTGGACTTCCGAGTCGCCCTGGTCAGGATACACCAGGTCAAAGTGCTTACCTTTCGGTCATTTGGATGATTTACTGCTACTTGGCTGGTCTCCCTTGCCTTGATTTTTCCCTATCTATCTTTTCTTTACTCAGAGGAAATACCTATCTCCTTATCTTACCCTAATCAATAGATGTCTTTGGTGGGTCTCCACTGCTTTTCCATTCAAACTCCTCACCTCAGAGTCGCAGGTCCTTCATCACGCTGGCTCACTGCTCCCTTCACAGGCCTGCTTTCCTAACAAGTCACATTTCTGAGAGTTCCCTAAATTTAACCTTTCTCTTTCAGCTTTTTCACCCATTGACATTATTTCAGAGTAGTTCCCTCACCTAGTGCACCACACTGCTCTTGCTACAAACCTCTCTATCTGCCCAAATCCAGCCATCAAAGCTTACCCCTAATGTAACCCAAAGTCTAACATGGTCAATATCTAAATGGTGTTGATGAGGAGGAGGATGTTGGTGAATAGCATGTATTATTATGTACCAGGCCACGTGTTAAGTGCATGGATTTTTTTCCTCAAATCCACCCTATAACTTACGTGGTGTTATTATCTCCATTTGACAATGGAAAAGAAACAACAAATGCACGAAGAGGTGACATGAGACTTCACTCCAGCATGGATTGTAGTAAGTCATACCACTTTGCATCTTCCCTTCTAGGGGAGCAGGAGTGGGGCCCTAGGCCTTTTCTTTTGCACCCCCTGCCTACTGCAGTGCCCGACACATGGTACCTACTGAGTATATTGGGAGTCATTTCAGAAGGGCACAAGACAGCTGCTTATTGTGTTTTCTTGCAATTGGCTATTCTTTCATTTGGTGACTTAGTTTTATATTTCAGAGATCAAGTCTAGCGTGGACAGAGGAGAGTCGTCTGCCACAGGAGAAGGAAGCATCATGTAGGTTCCTGATGGAGACAGGGAAGAATATGGGGGGAATCCTTTCTTCTTCTTTGGGATGGGGGCAGTCACTCCATGTGGTCATCTGTGATCCAGTTCTTCAAGCCTGGACAGGATTGGCCACAGTTCTGATGGGAGTGAATGGGTAGAAAGGAAGAAAACAAAAGGTTTGGAACTGGTAACTTTGGTGTGTATGTGCATGCGTGCATGCGTGTGTGTGTGTGTGTGTGTGTGTGCTGTGTCACAGCATGAACACTGGAGACTCAGGGCTGATTAACTTCATCAATCATATCCCAGACAAGGGAAAGGCCAATCTTTCTGTGCCCCAGTGCTTTTATCTGTGGTGGTGGGGACAGGGGGTCATGGCTTCCCATGTGGAGCCCAGGCTTCCTGTGCCAGCTGGCAATGGAATCTGCATTTCCAAGATCACAGAGACCCAGGCTCAAGTTTAGTGTTGCCACTTATAAGCCAAGTGCCCTCTGGCAAGGAACTCACTCGTTGTGAGGCCCAGTTTGCACCTATGTTAATGCTGGTTAACATACTTGTATTTCAGGGTTGGTGTCAGGTCTGGATGAGACAGCATACACAGACCATGGGCATGAGGCCCAGGCAGGGGCTCAGTGAAGAAGAAGGTGGAGCTTCATCTCAAGCTCCCACAGCCCATGTGAACCCACATGGACACTGCTGTATGCACATGTGGTGCTTCTCTGCTATGAAGGCCTCAGCCCCTAGACCCCCTGAGGCCCCACTTTCCCCAGCAAGTGTTTCTTCTGCTCCAGGAGAAGCCTGCCTTCAGTGGGGCCAAAGTCACATTGTATGCCCACTGGCATGTCCTTTGCATGGCTTTAAGAAGCAGGATTCTACTCTGTTTCTGATATCCCATAATAAGAAATGATATATTTTGATAATTCTTTGATTTAGTGGGTCTTTAGTATGCATGAGCTAGAATTTTAGTGACCATGACTATAATTTGGGGCTTGTAGTTAAGTACAGATCAGAGGCCGGACATAGTTCACCACTGCTGTATGTCCTTGGGTCTTCCATGTGTTCCACTCATTCTTTGACGAAGATTGCTTTAGGATGTTCTATTTGCTTCCTTATCTCCATGCCCATCTTCTGAATTCAGGCAAAGAATAATTCTGTTTTAAAAGTTGCTCTAAGAAGCTCTAGTTTGATTGGTTGTTTTGAGCTCACCTAAACCCAAAGCCACACTCTATGGATGAGGAAAATGGAGGTCCCAAGAGATTTAAGTAACACATGCAGGTAATTACAGAGGGTGAGTGGCAGATCCAGAGGAGTGAACAGGCCCTGGAGTTCCCAGAGTGGAATCTTTTTCAGCTCATGTTGCTATTGGCCTGCATCCGTGAGATGTTCCCGTGTCCATATACTTTCTATACAATTATTTATTCAATATTTTTTTCTTCAAATTGACTCATATGTTTATTTCAATAAATTTATCTTAAAGGGAAATTTTATATCATGACTTTGTGAAAAGGCGGTATCACTTGCCATTAATAGGAAGTTATTAACTAAAGACAATGCAAAATAGTATATGAAATTGTAACTGTATTGTTGCCTGGGCAAAGAAACCATGCTGGAAATCCGTTCTCTTTTATTAGAAAGCATGATTGCCAGGTTTCAGGGATGTTAAAGACCTAGGAGGACTAAACCAAATCTGATTCTGGACCTGATTCCAATGCTATCTAATGCCATCTTTATATCAGTGAGAAGAATTTTTCTCCAATACGCTCAGTAGTATAATTCTCACACTTGGAGACCACTGCAGTGAACAATGTAGCCACGTCAGATCCCCTTGTTTCTTTACAGGTCAGCAGACTCCTCACCTTTCCTTGCCCAGCAGGCCCCACCAAGAATATTAAACTTAAAAACGGTTCATAGACATTTTGCTTAGTGACCAGATACCCAATGAACGCCTAACTCCCCTTCATTTTCTCATGTTGAAGAATACATGTTGAATTTAAGCATACATTTTCATAAATTTTCTTATGGACTATTTTGTTCACCTCAGAAACAATGTCAAGATAATTAAATTTTAAATAATAAGTCAGGGAAGTTGATCTCAGCAATAGAAAATGCTGTGATTTAAATTGCCAATATACAAATACTTTTAGTTCTTGCAATCCGCTGCCAACTGTGCCTGCCGGAAGTTAAATTCTCAATAGCTTGCTATGATTGATACAGGCATTAGTCAAAAAAAAAAAAAAAAAAAAGGCGAACTAAATAATTTGCATCCAAAGGATGACATCAGTAACACCATGAACTTGTTGTTCAAGAAACTGACCACTAGATGGAGAACTTGCAATTCAAAAATAAAATAACTCGGCCTCTTCGGTACAAACATTTTACCAAAGGATCTATTGTACTTACAAACTGCATCTACACAAGCGAGAAGGTACTACTTGCCCTGAAGATGGTATTCTTTTCTTTTCTACCAGACTTTGATATTCCTTTCCCTCCTTCCTCAGGACAGGTCGCTTCTCCCCACAGTCAGGTTTCTGTGTGAGTTCACCTTTAAAACTTTGAGCGTGTCATTATTGTATTCCCAGCCCTGTGACTGAGTAGAAAAATGTGTTCCTTAAGATGTGGTCTCTTTCTTCCCCCTGCCTTGACACTACTCACTCCTGAGCATGAGGGCTTCGCATCATCAAGTCTCATTCCTGAATGCGAATCCAATGCAGCCTGCAAAAGCACCTTGATTTGTAGGACATTTTTTTCTTCTCCATGAATTACACACCATCTTTATTCTCCGCTGTGATAACAGCAATAAATCCCCTTTAAAGTTTTTTTTTTAAAGGAATTCTATATCAATGGAGTGGTTGTTCTTGTACCAACTCTTTAAATATGGCTATAATGAGATATATGAGCCCAGTTCTCAGAGTGAGGACAGGGAGTAGGAGTGACACCTTCATGCAATAGGGTCTAAAACAATAGAATACATTGAGATCATTGCAGCAAATCAGTGAGTTTATTTGGAAGTTCTAATTTAGGGATAGCTCTTCCCCCCATGGCTAATGGTGTGTATGTGCATGCATATGTGTGTGTGTGTGTGTGCGTGCACGCATGCATATGCATACATGTGTGTGCGTGTGTGTGTATTGGTGTGGCATAAAGGGGGAGGGCAGAAGAACTGAAACATTTACTTATTTTCTTTCTATATAAATAGGCACGTGAACAAAATCAAGCACAAAAGAGATTCTTTGTGGCTGGGGTTTCCTGACTGCAGCCCCAGAACCTAAGAACCCAAAGCTCCATTCCCAAGTGGTCTCTCCTAATTTGCTAAATAACCTTGGGCAAGTCACTTAACCTTCCCAAACCTCAGCTTCTCCATCTATAAAGGAGGATGCAGAGCGCTGTCTCTTTCCAGCGTCTCCAGGAAGTTGTGAGGACTAATGATAAGAGAAAGGCAGTCAAGGGTCTGGAGTTTCTTTAAGAAAGGTGCTGCTTACCCTTGGATAAGAGTCCTAAAAATAAAAGAATAAACAAGAGCAGTCCAGGCCAAAGTCGCAAGGGCTCTGTGCCTTGTGGTTTCCACATTTGCTATTCCTCAAAGAGGGTTGGTGGGGACCAAACAAAACAAAACACCTAATAAAGCCTTTGTCTGACAAAATTCTCGCTGGATTTTTATCTGATTACTCTGTGTCTATAGATGAAATGATTTTTAAAGGTCCTGAAAGAACTGAAAGGAAAAAATCTCTCTGCCCAAAGACGCCAGGCATTCCTGTCTAGTCCTTCATCGCACAGAGAGGAAAGAACTCCTCTGACAATTAGCCTTCTATTTTGGTGACAGTAATTATCACCATTGGGGGCTTCGCTTTTGCTCTTATGATGAAATATATATTTATGCTGCAGAGGCTCCAATCTGAGGACTATTTGGGCAGAACCCAAATGCAAGGAAAGGATCGATTTTAACCTATTTTAAAACATTTGATCTAATTTGATATTTCTAGTTTTCAACGGCTTACAGCAAATAGATGAAAATAAATGTCTTGTCACATGTTGTGCTGTGGACTATGCCTTTTGGTTTTCAAAGACTCCTGAAAACAGGAGGAGAATCCTCTATTAGCTGTGTCTGATGCCTCAGAATTTTCCAGCTGTCCTTGTTCAAAGGTCTGTCTTTTGGAGCCTGGTGGAATGACCAAGTGGATTATTTGCTCTAAAATTCTGTAAGTGATCTGTTTCTGAGTCTTTTGGCTAGAATAATAAAAAGGGATGGGGCAGAGAAGCAGCAAGTCCAGACAAGTGTTTGTGGGTGTGTATGCATTCTTGTGTATATTTTCAGGCCAGACATCTAATTCTGATTATTTGGAGAGGAGTAAGAACAATGAATAAGCATGGATCATGCTGCTACTAGCTTCCTTTTATGAAGTCTAATTCTTGTAGTGGCCCACTGCCTTGATTAAGGCTTTCCTCTCTAAATAATTAATTTGCCTTTATGCAAGCATATTTGCCTCTTACATTTCCTAACACACAACACTGAGGACCCAGGCTCAGCAAACCCACTTTCAAGCACATAAATAATTGCCTTGGAATAATTAACAATTAACCTTGGTAAAAGGAGAGCTAAACATTAGTGTACTATGTTAATTCAAAACAGATATTAGCTGTTTGGTGTTAGAAAATGTTATAAACCTATATACAGTTATAAACCTATATACAGTTATAAACCTACATGGTCAGTAAGTTTAGTTAGCTGGAATATGTTAACTAGTAGTTTTGATGTAAATATTTAACCTATTTGCTTCAATCTATTTCACAAGCATTTATGCAAACTGGCCTTTTTTTTTTTTTTTTCATGAAGTCCCTGAAATCAAGAAGAACTGGGATTGAGAGTATAAATGGCTTATCAGGTTCCTCACTTCACCTGTAGCAAAACTCAACACAGATGGTCTATGACAATGGGTGAGCAGCATATTCTTCACATGCCAAGAATTTGGGTGTGAAATACACATAAGCAAAATCCCATCCACTGGGCTGCTGGATTCATGGTAGGGAGGTTTTTCATAAAGAAATATACTAAGACAGGCCAGGCACAGTGGCTCACAGCTGTAATCCCAGCTACTCAGGTGACTGAGGCAGGAGAATCACTTGAACCCAAGAAGCCAAGGCTGCAGTGAACTGAGATCACGCTGCTGTACTCCAGCCTGATGACAAAGCAAGACTCCATCTCAAAATATATACATATATATATGTGTATATGTGTATTTATAGTGACCAGCCTGGCCCATATAGCGAAACTCCATCTCTACTAAAAATACAAAAAAAGTTAGCCAGGCATGGTGGCACATGCCTGTAGTTCCAGCTACTCAGGAGGCTGAGGCAGGAGAATTGCTTGAACCTGGGAAGGAGAGGTTGCAGTGAGCCGAGATCATGCCACTGCAATCCACTGTCTCCTCTGTTGAGAGAGCCATGGAACAGATTCTCCCTCAGAACCTCCAGGAGGAACCAACCCTGCCCACATCTTGATTTTGGACTTCTGGCCTCCTGAACTGTGAAAGAATAAATTTCTGTTGTTTAAGTCACCCGGTTTGTGGTACTTAATGTTACATCAGCCCTAGCAAACTAACACACAAGGGTGCTATGATGTTACCTCTATTTCCCATACAAGAAACTTGCCCAGCATTATCTAGTTAGTTGGTGATGGGTGCTGGATTCAAATTCAGGCCCGATGCCAGGGTCTATATGCTTTTGCCAACACTTCCCAGATCACTGTGCACATGGTGTTGCAAATTTGATCCCTTCTCTTTTTAGTCTAAATTCTGTGGGAACAAACGTTATGGCTTCATGTCTGTAGGGTGGAGAGACCACACTGTAACACACTGACCTGTCTATATATATATTTGTGTGTGTGTGTGTGTGTGTGTGTGTGTGTATAGACAGGTCAGTGTGTTATAAATATATATAAATATAAATATATATATACACACACACACATATATATATATATTTTTAGAGATAGAGAGAGAGAGAGAAATCCTTAGTTTCTAAGCCTTGTCTGTCTCCATTACCATCCTTATCAGGTAACAATATGAAAATGTTGTGCCTACCCTTGTCACTTTACAGCAAGGAGACAGACGTCTGGACGGCGTTCTCCGAGCATCGTTCTCATTTCCACCCCTGTCCCACTTTCAGATATTACCTCATTCGCTTTTAATTCAGCCAACAGAGCTTGAGATAGAGGAGGGTAAGCAAGAGGGCACTCCCACACAGGGAGTTATGGAGTTCCCCTTCATCCCCAGGGTCCCAGAGCCATCAAGCCCTAGTGTTTCCCTGTTATCCTCATAAAACTGACTCCTTCACACCAACTCGTTTGGCTAAAGTTTGACTTCAGCATCAGCTGATATGCTCTTAATCCTCACTGATTTTCTGACATCTTGGGGTTCAGCTTTGTCCTAACCTTGTTCCCCCAGCTAAATTTGAGTTTACCATTACCGAAGGGATGTATCTGCTGGAAGTATTCCAGGCCATACATTCGAGGAAGAGCAGCTCCACTCATGACTGAGCCCACTCCCTCACACAGGCTATCAAACATCTGGCACTGGACCTCTCTCTGTAGGCTCCTGTCCCCAAAACTGCAGTGGTGCTTGTGAATTTTACTCTAAAAGAAACTTTTTCCTGGACTCACAAAGGCAGGTGATGCCTCTGCATGCCTCACTTTTGTGTGTGTGTGGTGGTGAATTTGGTCATTTCTGCAGTTGTTTTGTGATTGTTGATATTATTCTTATGAACTGAAATCCCAGAAGAATGTGTACGAGGCAGGTTCACTATACTTGTCCTTTGAAAAAGCCCACACAGACTTTTTTCTGCAGAACTTCCTTTCTGCCACTAGATTTAATATTTAAAGATAGGAATGGGGGCATCAGGGTAAATAGTGACACAAACAAAACTTCTTGTGTTGAGCACATTTCCTTAGCCTCCAAGATTTTTCAACAGGCCGGCTTTCAGGAAAAAATTCTGTTAGAATTCTTGGTAAACTCACCACTGTCTTAAATTGCTTTTAGCTGGTTTGTATCAAGAGCAGGGCAAGGAGAGAGGCAGAACACATTTCCCCTGGATGAGGCGTATCCTAAAGTGGTATTCCCAGCAAGAGTAAGGGACAAGCAAGGAGAGCCAGGAATTGTCAGCACTGATCAATATTGATTGTGTATATACCTGGTGCTGGACAGCTCAGGCACAGGAGTGATGATCAGAAAGCAAGGGACAGGGGATTTTGGAAGCATTATAAATGGTTGTGTTAGAATGAGGCAGCTCATGAGCCTGCAAATAAGGTATCAAAAAGGAGAAGGCAGGTGGACTCTCCTACGACCATAATGTTAAGCTATCCCTGGAATAACTGAATTGATGAAGGAAGGAAAGAGTTGAAGACTATGGAAGAAGAAGGTATTAGCTGGTGGTTTGCCTACTGTAGACAGAACACTTTTTTGACTGTTTATTTCCTTGCTTTTTTTCTTTTTTTTGCCGGATTGCATGTTTGAAATTTTCTTTTTTGATCTTTAAATAGTCCTGGGGGAAACACTTATAAGGCAGACAAGATGTTTGCAAACTTTTGTATTTTTCACTAAAAAATAAATATTACAGAGGAGGTTGTAGACCAGATCAGTTGCTGTAGTATAATTAGCTAAGCAAATCTACCCTTTCCTTTGCCATGATTATAGTGAGGTCATTCACCTTAGTTTGTCCGTCAGTAAATTGCGGATGCTACATTTCACCAACTAGCTGACTTGGTATTTAAAACGATTTTAAGCATCTCTAAAACTCTATGTTGTATTATAATAAGATTTATAGCTCTGTACATTTTGTGCAGTGATAGAAAGTTACTGCTCTATATCATCATTATTCTGAAATCTTCAGGTCTTTGCAATAGTTTAAGACTGTGGCAATGAAGGATTTAGTCAAAGAATCTGGCATATTGCACTTTTCTTATTCTGTGCAAGGTTCTGAATTAATGCAATTGAAATTTTAAGAAATAGTGTTTATATTTCTCAATATCAAGTGCAATTATTAAATTTTTATATTTCTGCTGTATTTCTTAACCCTTTATAAGCATTTTAAAACATGCTTTTTCTATTGTTTATCCTAAATAGGTTTTTGTGGCTATTACTGAAGCACCATTGGTCTCATTGACTAGCTGCCATTCAATATTTACCAATAAGCAGACAGGCATGAAAGGCTGTATTTGCTTACATGACAGTGATTGTCTCTGTGAGAAACATTCGTAGCACTTTATTTGTTTGTTTGTTTGTTTTTTTGATACAGAGTCTTGCTGCGTCACCCAGGCTGGAGTGCAGTGGCATGATCTCGGCTCACTGCAACCTCTGCCTCCAGGGTTCAAGAGATTCTCCTGCCTCAGCCTCCCAAGTAGCTGGGACCACAGGTGCCCGCCACCACACCCGGCTAATTTTTTGTATTTTTAGTAGAGATGGGGTTTCACCATGTTAGCCAGGATGGTCTCGATCTCCTGACCTCGTGATCCGCCTGCTTCAGCCTCCCACAGTGCTGGGATTACAGGTGTGAGCCACTGCACCCGGCTATGTAACACATTTTTTTAAAGGCATCTCCACTTCCACTAGAAGAAATAGCTGAGTCTCAGACATTTCTTTAAATTTTACTGTAGTTTTCTATTACATTCCTAAATAAGATGAAAAAATACTTAGGAAATCCACAGATTTCTAATGAAATAATAGTATTTTGTCTATAATTGAGAAACACAATCTGATAGTTATGCTGACTGCTGAACAGGTCAAAGAAGCACTTTTCTAAAGCATCATGTTCTCAGAGGAGGGGAAGTAGCATTTTGTGAATCCCTATTATGAGCCAGGCACTGTGCTAAATGCTTCTCTAAATTGCCAAATAAAATACTATTTACAAGGCCGTGGCATGGTGTAGTGGGTCAAATTGTGTCCCTGCCCCTAAAGATATGTTTAAGTCCTAACCCAAATGTGACCTTATTTGGAAATAAGGTTTCTGCAGATTTAATTAAGATAAGGCCATCATTAATTAAGATGACTGAATCAGAATGAGCCCTGAATTCAATGAATGGTGTCCTTATAAGAGAAAGGCAAAGGAGATTGGATATAGAGATACATGGGGAAGAAGGTCATGTGATGACAGAGGTGATTGGAGTAGTGCACACACAAGCCAAGGGATGCCAAAGATTGCCTGCGACCATCAGGAGCTAGGACAGAGGCATGGAACAGATTCTCCCTCTGAGCCTCCAGAAGGAACCAACCCTGCCCACATCTTGATTTTGGACTTCTGGCCTTCTGAACTGTGAAAGAATAAATTTCTGTTGTTTAAGTCACCCGGTTTGTGGTACTTATTGTTACATCAGCCCTAGCAAACTAACACACAAGGGTGCTGTGATGTTACCTCTATTTCACGTACAAGAAACTTGCCCAACATTATCTAGTTGGCAATGGGTCCTGGATTCAAACTCCAACCTGGTGCCAGGGTTTATATGCTTTTGCCAACACTTTCCAGATCACTGTGCACATGATGTTGCAAATTTGATCCCTTCTCTCTTTAGTCTAAGTTCTACGGGTACAAACGTTATGGCCTCATGTCTGTAGGATGGAGAGACCACGCTGTAGCACACTGACCCGTTTTTTGTACTTTTAGTAAGGAAGACCCCATAGACTGAAGCCAGCTGCTGGCATATCACAGAGTGTCCCTTATGACAGCAAACTGATGTGAAATTATGCATGAAGTGGTCAAATATTTGAAACATACCAACTAGATTAATTGAATTTTCCATCTTTGATGAGACCTATAAAGATGTTTGTTGCTGTCACTAATCCTAATTCCTACTGAGTTCCTAGGACAAATAGCAGATCCAGGGAAAATTACTCTTACTTTCAGACATCAGTTGTTTTGCTTTTCAGTTTATACTGCTTTCCCCAAAAGATTTAATTTTTGTTTCCTAAAACCCATATAAAAATTTAAAATTCAATTAAGGCTTCTGTAACCTATGCATAATATTAGTCTATCCATGAAATAATATATCGAATGTGGATCTTTTGGTGTTATGAACTTTTCTGCATTTGAATGAATTCAGAACATTTGATCTTGACAAATAAGGAATAATTTTCTAGTTCCAGGAATCATTGCTAGAGGTGGTTGTTTTTCTTCCAAATGAGTGGACTATAGTACAGGGAAGTCAGACCAGGTTGTGAGTAAAACACGAGTAGACTTCAGTGCTGGTGGAGAAGGGAGAGGAGGACCTGGTCCAGAGAGCTCTCAGGGCTGTGGTTCCTCTCCACCTGGGCAGGGGACAAATCAAGCTGAAGGTGTAGGAGGGTGAGAGGGATGGAGCCCTCCTGAAAGCTCTGTGAACTCCAAGACAACCAGGTCCTTTCTTGCCCAACAGTGAGATTCAGCAGGAACGAGGGTGCTGTATCCAAATAAATTCCCAATCCTTTAAAAGCTTATAGAAAAAGCCATTCATATGTTAACTTTTCAAATATGACATTGGCTCCTAGCTTCAGACTGGTGTATTATAGTCAGGTTGTACCAATAAGCTGTGTCTTTCAGGTCATAAGCATCAGTCACTTTAGGAGACAAGCAGGCTACAGAAAAAGTCTTGGAATAGAGTGGCACTTGCTTGAAGAATCTCACGCTCCACACAAAGGGTTTCATAGGGACCTTACCAGAACAATGGCAGTATCGAATTTTGAATCTTTTATTTTCCACTCTCAACTCATCCTTGTGTGTACTGTAGAATATATACCAAACACACATTTGACCACACAGTGTCTCCTTTCAGACAGCTTGGCCTAGAGCATCATGTTTTCCCTACTCACCCCACAGTTCCAGCTAGGAGGGCAGAAAGGTGTACCCTGACCTTTTCTTTAGCAGCTGTGGACTAGTCGTTAGCATTGTGAGCAGAGTGTCACTGAAACATTGCTCTAGATCAGGAGGATATACCCTATGGGGTAAAGGTGGGAGTGGCAATATGAGTCCCCAGGAAGAGTGATTTCAGAGCACTGTGGAACCCTGGGATGGGATGAGTGAACTTGGGAATGCTCCAACTTGCCCCAGGTGCTTCTGACTGTCCCTCTCCCACTAGTAGAGATAGCATCTCTAGGTAAACAAACTCTAGCCTCTTAGTATCTGTATAGTGCAAATGAAAAACAGAAGAATAACAAATCCTTTTTTGGTCAATATTTCCTTCTTTCACCATCGTGCAGTGAATAGTGGGCAAATAGATGGTTTGCTTACAGATGCACAGGTATTTCCAAGTGTGATGAGGTGGCAATGTTGCCTGTTCTATTTCCCTCTTCTTAAGTGTTTATATTCTCTTTATTATATCATTCTCCCACCCATTTGATTCTTGTCTTGTTTCTTTGATTTAGAAAATTGTTTTTGACCTTTTAGACAAGTACGAAGAATAATTAAACACCTTTACCCATTTCCAAGAACTAATAAATATTTACATTTTGTCATATTTCCTTCAGATCTTTTAAAAAGCTTTTGTTGAGGCAGAATTTATATGCTCTACAGTTCTCCTATTTAAAGTGTACAATTCAATGGTTTTTGGTATAATATATTCTTTTTTAAAATTATGGTAAAATAGATATAACATAAAATTTGACATTTTAACCATTTTAAGTGTACAATTTAGTGTCATTAATTACATTCATAATATTGTGCAACTACCACCATTATGGTTTTCACCACCAAAATTTGATCATCACCCTAAACAGAAACTTCATAACCACTGAACAGGTTCTCATTCTCCCTTTCCTTTGACCTTAGTAATCTCTAATATACTTTCTGTTTCTGTGAATTTGCTTGTTCCAGACATTTCATCTAAGTGGAATCATATGATATTCGTTCTTTTGTATCTGACTTATTTCACTTAGCAAAATGTTTCCAAGGTTCATCCATATTGTAGCATGTATCAGAATTTCATTTCTTTTTATGGCTAAATAATAGTCCACTGTATGTATATAGCACATTTGAAAAATCCATTCATCAGCTGGTGGACACTTGGGTTGCTTCCGTCTTTTGCTATTGTGAATAATCTTGTAATGAACATTGGCATATAGTTATCAGTTTGAGTCCCTGCTTTCAGTTCCTTTGGGCATATAAGTAGATGTGGAGTGGCTGGGTCATGTATAACTCTACGTTTAGCTTTTTGAGGAACTACCAAACTGTCTTTCATAACAGATGTACCATTTTCCCACAAGCAAGGTATGAGAGTTCTAATTTCTTCACATCTTTGCCAACACTTATGTTCTGTTTTTTTGTTTTAGTTTTGGTTGTTGTTATTGTTACTGTTTTTTAAATAGCCATTTTATTTTGTGTGAGTGAAGTATCTCATTGTGGTCTTGATTTGCATTTCCTAATGACTAATGACATTGAGCATCTTTTTATGTGTTTATTGGGTGTTTATCTTCTATGATGACATGTTTATTTAAATTCTTTTCCTATTTTTGAAAAATTGGGTTGTCTTTTTGTTGTTGCATTATAGGAGTTCTTTGCATGTTCTGAATTCTAAACCCTTATCAGATCATGGTTTCCAAATATTTTATCCCATTCTCTTGGTTTTCTTTTCACTTTCTTGATAGTGTCATTTGACGCTTAAGAGTTTTAAGTGTTAATGAAGTCCACTTTATCTATTTTTCCTTTTGTTGTTCTCGCTTTTGGTATCCAGAACTTTTTTTCAGATGAAAAGTAAAACACAGCTGGTAAAGATGCTGTTCCCTCTGTATTCTTCCCCAGTTCAGCTCCCCTTCCTCCCTAGAGGCTACCATTTTCACGAATTTGGTGGAACATTTCCTACCCATGTTTTTATATCATCAATACTTATGTATTCATAAATCACAAATAACATTCTTTTGTATACTTTTAAAATTATACATACATTTTATCATATTTCTTTCCGCTCTTTTTTTGAGCCCGCATTTGAGATCTATTCATGTTGATCAATATTGACTTAGTTTATTCATTTTTGTGTTTATAATGTAGTCAATCACATGATTAGGAAGTCATATTCAAAATATTTAACAGCTGGCATGGCTGTGGAACCAAACAACACACATAGGTGCTCATCCTAAACAGCAGTAACCCTGTATCTATGTGTACCTGCACATACCTGACTGAATACCAGCCCAGCTTCCACACTTTATTTACTCATTCCATTATTGTGAAAATTTAGATTGTTCTCAATTTTTCATGATTATAAATAATACTCTAGAAATATTCTTGTAGCCTTCTCTTCATGCATATGTGTGAGAATTTCTCTAGGATACATGCTTAGGCTAGAATTGATGGGTGGTCTGCTGCCTACATGTTCTATTTTATTTTCCCTGTTGTATCAGAATTGTGGCTAAGGCCTAAAGATGAGGACAAAAAATGTTAAGTTCCCAACATTCCATATAACCACTATGATGCCATGTCATAGCAGTTGTGATCAGCTATCTTCCAGGAGGGCATACTGAGAAGCACAAATGCTAAGAATAGGTTATTCTAACCACGTCCACCCAAGTCAACTTAAGGAGAGAATAGGAAGAAAGGAGGGGGCCTTTGGAGGTAGTACTAAGTTCATGAAGAGAGGATATTCCCTCTCTTCACATAACCACAATATTCACCATAAAAGCCAAGTATGGAAGACCAAAGATAATCACTGATAAAGGTTTTCTGGGCATCTCTCAGGATCATTCTCCTTCCCTTCCACATATAACTCAGTCAGAGTCTGGTCCTCTCTCATAGGAAATTAGGTGAGAGCTTGGACCTTCAGAGTGCTTGATGCTGCCAGGGTGTGGAGGAGGAGGCAGGAGAGAAGATAGGACTGAGAGAGGGGCACCTGCCCTCCCACCATTTAGCATGGCAAGTATACCACTGCCAGTTTACATGAATTGAGAGAACATCATGGAACATGCCTGGACTTCAGCCATCTTTGTGGTACTCCACCAGAGTGCCATTCTCTAGGGGAGCATCATGCTCTGTCAAGAGACTGAGGCAGGGTGAAGGAAGTGAAGGCAGGTTAGATCCCATGTCAGACAATTACTCAGAGGATAAGTTCCCATGGGGCCCTTCAAAGAATCCATACCTGCACCCCATGAGAGCCCAGCATTTGGATGTTGCCATGTAGAGGAGGACATCAAGAGCTCATTGGCATGGGCCAGAGATGTAGCTAGCACTACAGAGAGAAGATTGCACTCTCACCCAATCACACAGGAAATAACTTTGCTGTTTTCCCTTTTCTCTGGAGACATAGAAAGTTGGTATCTGAGAGTCTGCCAGCTGGGACTCCACCTCCACCGGCTAAGAGAGCCCTAGCAGTAGCTGAGCCAAGAGAAGGAGAAAAAGAGCTTGGCATCAGATAAGAGATCAAAGCTTGGAAACAAGCAAGAACGAGTTTTAAACACACCAGTAAGCAAAAGGTATAAAAGCTAGAGAATTTGGCCAAAGGTTATTAAGAGAGCTTGTCCTCAGCTGGCAGGGAGACTCGACATGGTGCAGTTAGGGCATTCGTCAGAGGGCATAAAATCTCATCATGTTTATTATCCAATGAGACTAGACTGCCCAATAAATGAGTGAACCTCTATAAACCAGGAACTGCCCAGGAGCTCTCCAATGGGAGCTAATTTATATTCCCCTCCTCAGGGAATGAGAGTTCCGTTGACAATCTGATGGGTGTACAGTGGTATCTTTAGTGTCATTTCTACTTGTTTAG
Organism: Macaca thibetana thibetana; assembly: GCF_024542745.1. Classification (NCBI taxonomy): domain Eukaryota; kingdom Metazoa; phylum Chordata; class Mammalia; order Primates; family Cercopithecidae; genus Macaca; species Macaca thibetana. The sequence goes on from NC_065579.1 coordinate 60,294,942, forward strand.
GTCTTCTTGTTATTCATGAAAAGCATTGATTTAGGGCAAAAAAAAAAAATCAAGAAAACAATCTGACCAAAACACAAGAAAATTGCCAAAAGAGTCATCATTATATTGGGTCCATTTTTATTTTCACAAAGAGAAATTAACTTGCCTCAAAATATTAATGTTGAAGTAGCCAAGAAAACTTATCCAGTTCCATATTTTTCCTTCATCAGAATCCTGGCTTCCTGAGGACCCCTAAAACCTCTTCTTTCCTCCCTTCTACTCCTCTCCTCTCAGTGATGTCAGAGGCATCTGAAGATATGAACCTGTGGTCCTGGGAGGCTCTACCTCTAGCCTTTTGTTCAGAACGTCTTGCTGGTTGTCCTGCTCTCAATTTTCTACCCATTTGCCTCACCCTGGACCTGCATCTTGCCAGTGCTTAGCTTCTTCAGATGGACAGCCAGCTGGCCTGCCAGCCTGGTTTTCAGCTGCAGATTTGCTTCCATGAGGATGGCTCACAGCGGAAGCCCATGAGCTGGGACTGCATCTTGCCTTCTCCCCTCCATCACCAACCCCCAGAGTCCAGTCTCCAGGTATCCTTGGTCCAGGAGGAGGGCTGGGCCCACCTTGAATCCATAGGAAGGGAGTTTGAACACATTCTGCATGCAATCCCTTTGCATTTTGTTTTTAATTTAAATGGATGGATTTGCAGGCTAATTGTTATCCTGCCACCCTCAGCTGACAGGATGTATCAGGGGAACAGTCCTTGAAGGTAAAAGAGCAGTACAGCTGGATTTAAGTAATAATGCGTCTCTCACAAACCTGCACAAGTTGCAGTTTGATGAAAATTACAGTCAAACCTTGTGTTGTAAAGTGCTGTTTACTGGAGGAAAGAAAAAAAAATCCTGTACGATATAAAAATAGTATGTGAGACAAGCTGGCAGGGTGCTTGGAATCATTATGATGTGTAAAGAATTCCTTGACAATGACGGATCACCTCGGGAACATCTGAGCGGGGCCTTTTGTTTATCTTCACTTGCCTTTGCATTTATGTCATGTCTTTCACTTGGGGGTGAGATTTCGTCTTTGAAAGTTGAAACAATTTTTAACTCCAGAAAGGTTTACTTGGTTTTCATGAACTTGTTTTTTGTGTCCCCCCACCACACATCCCTCTTCTACTTCCCTCTCTCTCCTCTTTTCCTCCCTTCCAGCTGGGGTGTGTCAGTCCTGGATACCAGATGCAAAACGATTAAGCCAGTGCAGTTTTCCAAGTTGGACTCGTTATTGATTAGCACTTCCTAAATCAAACAGAATTGCTGATCGCTATTGCAGGGCATCCACCACTTGCTTGGGATCCAAGTTCTGCTGCAGTGTTTGTGCCTGAGCAGGCATGGGGGTTTTTGATGTGTTCCCCCAACTTAATCATTGCTGTTTCCTGCAAAGGAAGAAGAATGGCAACTTTCATCACCAATTCGTGTTTCTTAAGCTCTGACTGTGTGTGTGGCAGTGTACAGTCACACAGGGGACTTTGACAATTAGCAGGAGCCACTCTCTTTACTCTCCTTAGCTGCGATAATTAATGCCTTAGGACATTTTTATGAGTTGGTATGTGCCTGGCACATGACACATAGTACTAAGATTGTCAGTTACATATGACTCTCTTAAAAGGATGGGGAATTTAACAAAGAGGTCATTTTGTTCATTTGATTTGTAGATACACTAGCAGGCCATTTGAAATGTTAGTGAAATAAAATTAGAGAGGTTCTGTTTGAAAATCAGCCACTACCCAGTCATCTGTCCAAGAGTCTGAGGACCAACCTCACTCTTACATCACCCTGTCCCAATTTCTGCTCTTGGCAATGTATCAGGACACACGTTGGTGATCTCCATGTGTATATATGTGTTTCTTCTCATCCCTGCACCTTGTCCCCCAGCCTACCGTGGAAAGATACTGGTGAACTTCTAAAAACTTTTATTTCGAACAAACAAAATTAGCTGGACGTGGTGGCGGGTGCCTGTAATCCCAGCTACTCGGGAGGCTGAGGCAGGAGAATCACTTAAACCTGGGAGGCAGAGGTTATAGTGAGCTGAGATTGCACCATTGCACTCCAGCCTGGGTGTCAAGAGCGAAACTCCATCTCAAAAAAAACAAAAAACAAAAACAAAACAAAAAAACCCAACTTGTATTTTTAGATAATTCCAAATTTAAAGAAAAATACAAGACTAATAAAAAGAACTCCTATGTACCTTTTACATGTCTTAACCAAGTGTTATCATTTTGCTCCATTTTATTACTGTCCCTCCCTCTTTCTTTATCTGCCCCCATCACACACATACACACACTCTTCTATAATTGCTTTTCTTAACCATGTGAAAGTAAGTTGTGTACAACAATTCTCCTTGTCCCTAAATACTTTAATGTATATGACCTAAGAAGAAGAATGTTCTTTTACATGACCACAGTATTATAAATTCCATTTAACATTGACATAGTACTATTATGTAAATTTAGCCCATATTCAAATTTTATCAACCCTACTGTTATGGACTGAATTGTGTCTGCTTAAATTCATAAATTGAAGCCCTATCCCCCAGTGTAAGGGTACTTGGGGAGGGGGGCCTTTGGGAGGTCATGAGGGTAGGGTCCTGGTCTGATGGGCTTAGTGCCCTGTAAGAGGAGACACAAGACTGCTTTCTCTGTCTTTTCCTGCCATGCAGAAATACAGCTAAAAGGTGGCTGTCTGCAAGTCAGGAAGAGAGCCGTCACCAGACAAGACCTGCTGGTACCCTGATCTTGGATTTCCAGACTCCAGAACTGTGAGAAAATAACATTTCTGTTGTTTAAGCAACCCAGACTATAGTATTTTGTTCTGACAGCCAGAGCTAACTAATACATGTTCCAATAGTGTCCTTTATAATATTTTTTCCAGCCCTATCAAGATCTAATCATGAATCCTGCATTACATTTACTTATCATGTCTCTCTAGTCTTCTTTAATCTGGAACAGTTCCTCAGCCTTTTACTATTTTGTCTTTTATGACGTTGGCATCTTTGAAGACCACAGGTCAGTTATTTTGTGTATTATCCCTAAGTTTGGGTTTGTCTGATGTTTCTCATGATTAGATTTGGGTTGTACATTTTGAGCAGGAATTCTACATAAGTAGAATTATGTCCATCTTAATGAGCCATATCAGGAGACACATGATATCAGTTTGTCTCATTTTCAGCAGTTACCTAAGCTAAGCTTTTGTTAAAAGTTTGTAAACTCACTTTTTAAAAAGCTATCAGAATAGTTGGCGAGTATGCAGTGTTGAAGACGTTGAATCCCAGCTCTGAGGATTAAAGAACAATTAGCAACATGTGATTTTGTGTCTGACACTTGATATTGACCAAATATGCCTAAAAGTGATCTCCTCTGCTCCTAACAGCAGCACAAATCCAATAGTTCACAAATTAGAACATTTCGAGTGTGACTAATCATTTAGGAACATTTCACTTTTCACTTTCTCTTTCACCTTTCTCTCCACTCACATGCACTGTGAATTATTATTAAACCTGAGCTTTATCTTCCTTCTCTATAAAGCAAAGAGGTTGGTGTTGATGATTCATAAAGTTCTCCCCAGTATCTACCATTCTTAATAACACAGGCAGAGCACCTGGAATTTGTGAAATACATAGCCTGGAATTTAGGAAATAGAAAAATACACTTGCAAGAAAGAAATGATGCGGAAGAGCTTTGCCTCAATGTTCAGCAGCCAGGAAGGGAAGGTTTCAAATCAAAGGCTGCCTCAACACAACTTAGAACCATTCTTATATGTTTCTCTGCTTTTTTGGCCACCAGAATATTTCCTGAGAGATGGATCTTATGCTTGGGAGGGCATGGAAGTTCTCATTTTTATGAAATTTTTAAAGTCGCTACTTCTGGAACATAGATAATTTTTGAAAATCTGAGTTATTTTCTACATTCTTACTGGAGCAGACTTGAATTGCCCTCTACATCTTCTACTTGGAGAAATATTTGATGTTTGATTTTTGCTTGTTCATTTGGTATGCTAATGTTTCTCCTTGATATAAAACATTAGTTTATTCATTTTAAATTGAAGCTGAACTGCTATCCAAGGTTCGTGCTAGACTTCCTAGGTGTTTGTTGGGAGACAGCTGGCAAATGGGCTGTTTCCAAATGACTGCCTGGTTTCCAGATAAAGAAGAATTCTACTACATTTTAGAATAGCCTCACCTCAGAGCCAAGAGGAGGGATAAGGAAGGAGAATTACTGTCTCAGAAGACATTCTAAAAAACTTCACTGTGTCACTGAAAATGGAGCAGAGAGACAATGCTGGGCATCTGTGAAAACTCATTGCCTCTACAGAACTTTAAAAACAGACCTTCCACATAATCTCATTACAGATAAGTATACTGAAGTCCAAGGAGTTTTCTTGTTCAGTATCAAACAGCTAGTGATAATATTAGCTACCATTTTCAAAGCACCTACTATGTGCCTTGCACTTTACATACATTGTCTTTAATTCTCACAGCACCCCATGATAAATTATGACTCTTATTTAGACATTAAAAATCAGAATGAGCAAAGTTAAATAACTTGTCCCTACTTATCCAGCTAGTAGGTAGCAGAGCCTGGTCTCAAACACAGGCCCGTCAGATATTCAACTCCCTGCATGTTCTTGCACTGCATCATTGACAAGGAGAGGCTAGCCAGAGTGCCTATGTATTATTTCCTCCTATCTCTTACTGTCCTGTGGAGATATGTGGAACTTGTGTGAATGGATGCTATTTGAATTCTTCAAATGGATTTACCCTGTCAGAGCACTTATTATGTATTGCTTTTATTTATTTAATTTACCATCTGCCCTCATCCTGACCATAAGTCCTCTAAGGCAAGAATCCTGGCTTTTGTCCAAGTTATACCTCATGCACCAGCACAGTGCCTAGAACATAGAAGGTGTTCAATAAATGCTCATTGGGAAGAAAGAAAGAAGGGAAAGAGGGAGAGGAAGAAAGAAGGACAATAAGAGAGAAAGAGAGAGAATAGAAGGAGGAAATAAAGGAAGAAAACTGTAGACAAAAAAAGCAGAGTTCTCACTTTGTAAGATTATTATGGCTTCCTTGTTTGTTGCAAATTGCACAGGAGCCTAATTTAGTGATTTCTCAACACCCAAACCCACACACACGCACACACACTTAGATTTTGGTTTTATCTATAGCTGAGAAAATTGCAAACAACCTAATTACTCAAAAATTGGTAGATAAGTAAGTAAATTATCTAATCGATGAAAGAATATGCATCTAATCGATGAAAGAATATGCAAATATTAAAACATAATTGTTATGAAGAGTAGAAGGAAATACAGGAAAATGTGTTGGTTAGGATAGGTTTAGTGGTTTAAAAGGAAACAGAATACTAAAATGTAGAGATATGCAGATGAATAAAGACAAAGAGTGCATACATAGAGATAAGAGTTTTATCTTATTCTTCTTTAAATCCATAGGACCAAATCTAATGTTGGGCACACCATTAAAGTAAAAAATAAAAATAATCCTGATTTGTTGAGCATTTATGCTGATTTCCAATATGGAGTAACAGGAACTGGATTTACCCTACTGCTTTATACCACTAATGAAACAAACAAAACACGTGGAAAAATGATTTTCAGAGATCAGGAAACAGGCTGCATAGTATAACAATCCCTGAGAACAGGGAAACAAACAAGGTGAACCCTATGACTGCCCCGGCTTATTGCCAGGAGAGAGTTTTCAGGCAACTCTGCAGGGAGAGGGAATCCAAACAGAACCTTGAGGTCTCTCTGAGTTGAGGAGATGAGCTGAGAATTAAGGAAGGCCAAAGCAACTCTAACTGGACAGAGTTACTAAGAGGAGAGAGCTGCACAGAGAAGAGACATCTAGAGGCCTGCAGGTATTCCCCTTTGAGCCTTTCAGTGAGGGCTGATCAGTGTATGCAAGTGAAGAAACTATCACAGGCGAGGAAAGAACTACTGGAAAGGAACAGACCAGGATTAATTCATGCTCTCACTAACCACAATGGAAAGACCTTGCAAGGATTTTATTTTTATTTTTTGAAAAGCATAACAAATTTTCTTAACATATTTGGGGAGATTTTGTTTGTTTGTTTTTAGTAGAGACAGGCTTTTGCCATGTTAGCCAGGCTGGTTGTGAACTCTGGCCTCAAGTGATCTGATCTGCCTGCCTTGGCCTCCCAAAGTGCTGGGATTACAGGTGTGAGCCACCATGCCCGGCCTATTTAACAAAGTTTTATGTGACATGGGAGCCTTTGGAAATGAAGACCCAACCACACCTAGGAAAAAGTGTACTTTTATGCTAAGTTTGACAAAAGAAGTGGATAGCCGTGGGGAAATGTGGTTGGACAAAAGGAGTATGAGCTAATGGTAATCAATTGAAGGGAACTCAGCAAGGCCTGTCTGTTCAGATTCTACTTGGCCTCTCTGTGTAACATTCCTTCCCCTGGGTATGGGGAAGAACTCTCTGGAATGAAGGTCTTGTGGTGTACTTTTGGGAGATGTAGGTCAGAGTGTGACCTTTCTAAGTTTTATAGCTTGCTCTGGAAGAGAGTAGTTCTAGTTTCTATGACCTACTTTATGAGAGAAGAATTCTGGTTTCTATGACACATCTTGGGGGAGAAAGGGAGTGGGAGACAGGAGGGCCAGAGAAGGTCAGAGAGACCTTAGACAAGAATTTTTAAACAATTATAACTAGAGACCATAAGTTCAAAGAGTTAGAGAAAAGCATAAGCAAGTTAAATAGAGGAAGATAGAAAAATATGTAATTTGAACTACCAGAGATGAAAACTAAAATGTCTTGTAGGGCAAATACACTGAACAGAATCAACAGTAGACTAGACACTGGTAAGGTAAAGATTACAGAACTTGAGGACATAGAAATAGAAACTCTCCAAAATAAAACACAGGGAGACAAAAGACTAAACTAAAAGAAATATAGCATTAGTAAACAGTGAGACAACTTCAAGGAAACTGAAAAACATGTAATTGGAGTTTCAGAAGGAGAGGTAGAGATAAAAAAATTGATGAAATAATGAAAGTTTCTAAATTATAAACTATAAACTGGCAGATCCAAGATGCTCAGTTGACTTTCAAACCCAAGATATTTGGGTTTGAAGGAGGGATAAGGAAGGAGAACTACTTGGCTCAGAAGACATTCCAAAAAAACTTCAGTGTGTCACTGAAAACGGAGCAGAGAGACAATGGTGGGCATGTGTGCAAACTCATTGCCTCTGTAGGACTGTACACCAAATCACCTAATAATCAAATTGCTTTAAAATAGTGATAAAGAGAGAGTCTTCAAAGCAGCCAGAGGAAAAAAGACACACTGTATAAAAGGGAATGAAGGTAAGAATGACAGCAAACTTCCCATCAGAAATAATGCAGGCCAGAAGACAGTGGATCACATCAATCGATACCAAGAGATAAAAGTCAATCTAGAATCCTGTGCCCAGAAATAGTATCTTTTATAAATGAAGATGAAATAAAGACTTTTTCAGACATACAAAAGCTGATGGAGTTCATTACAAGGAGACCTGCTCTATGAAAATATCAAAGGTAATCTTTCAGGTGGAAGGAAAATCATACCAGATAAAAATTTACATGTACAAAAATGAATAAAGAGCACAGAAATTCACTGGCATGTGGGCAGAAAAGCATAGGGTGTTTTTTTCTTCTTTTTTCCTGAGCATTTATTGTGTACCAGACACTCTGGTAGCTGTTTTGCATACAAATCTTGTCTTTAAGTTAACCCTGGAAAGTGAGACTAAATGAGCTGAAGGCTACACATCCTAATTAGTGTTAAGGTCAGGATTGGTAGCCAACAATGATTCCAAAACACATAGCAGATTCAATAAACAGATGTTTGAGAAAGTGAATAAATGCCTTAGCAAAACTCAAGCCTGAAATATTTGGCTTTCAAACCTAAGACTATAGAATCTGACAGCCTCCAAGAAAAGCCCTGAATTGTTTTTTGAAGTTTCTGAATAAAATTTCCCAAGGAAGTAAAAGCATGCATAAAGGCAACAAAAATTAACACTTGTTTATAGTTTACGTTGTAAGATGGTGGGCTGAGCACTCACTGCAATACATGCCCTCCGCCTCCCACACACCCTGCCAAAAAATGCTAAGGAGTATCAGTGGACCTTCATAGACAAACTAACAGTATCTCTATGAGAAAACATAAGGGTTAGGTAGCAATGCACGAAGCTGCCATCTTGGTAAGAAATCTATTGAAAAAAAAAAAAAAAAAGGGTGCACAACCAAGAGGCATCAGCATTTGAGGAAAGTCAGTGTCATGAAAGGAAAGAGGGGGATAAACACAAAACATTAAGTTAAAAAAAACTACATAGAAAGAAACACAGCTAAAGCAGTTAGAAGAGAAATTTAAAATAATTAGATTAAAAATCTCCAGTGAGATAAAGAATTGCATCTGTGGGCCGGGCGTGGTAGCTCACACCTGTAATCCCAGCACTTTGGGAGGCTGAGGCTGGTGGGTCACGAGGTCAGGAGATCGAGATTATCTTGGCCAAAACGGTGAAACCCCGTCTCTACTAAAAATACAAAAAATTAGCCAGGTGTGGTGGCGGGCGCCTGTAGTCCCAGCTACTAGGGAGGCTGAGGCAGGAGAATGGTGTGAACCCGGGAGGTGGAGCTTGCAGTGAGCCGAGATCACACCACTGCACTCCAGCCTGGGTGACAGAGTGAGAATACGTCTTGAAAATAAAAGAAAAAAAAGAGAATTGCATCTGTGAAACAACAAAAAGAATTGCATCTGTGAAACAAGAAGAAGAGATTATAAAAGAAGAGTAAGACGTCATGAGGAAGAACGAATTAGCAATCTTGGAAAGAAAACTCCTAACTTACAGGGAGGCAAAACTGTTCAGATGTCAAAGAACCGTGTTTTTCAATTTTCCAATGGGAAAAACTGACTGCTGTAGTAGCTATGGCCAACTTATGAAAGATCTGAAAACTATAAAGTAAAAACAGTCAAGTTTCATCAGAATCAAATTACCAAGGAGTCTCCTACAGAAGTTTACTTGTTAACCATTTTCTCCCCATTTTTATTCAGTGTAAGGGGAAAAGACTGTCATAATAAGTGATTTTCCAGAGTGTAGTGTTCTCTTTAATAACTGACATAAAATATGGCAGGAGAGACACACAAACTGTTGGCCCATGGCGTCATGGGCCCACATAGCTGATTTGGTCTGTGCAGTAACAATGGTTAGTAGTGAAATGCTGTGTTGAATAGTTCCATGTTTTCCTTAACTCTCTTATTATGATGGACCATGCAAATTAATGCCTGTGAAGGAACAAGCAAATGAAAGACTTCCTAGAATTGTAATGAGCCCTCAAATAAAGGCTTTTGAGGAGGTCATTTCATCTCTCACAAATTAGCAAGAAGAAAAACAAACACAATGGTGAAAAGCACTAAATATTCAGATTAAACAGCTGGATTTAAACATGCTGAGACACAAGACAGTCAGGGCTTTGAATTGCTATTGGCTCAGAGGCAAGAACTTTCTCTCATCTGTGTTGAACAAACATCACCCAAGATGCGGGAAGCTGGAGCCAGTTGTGTGATCATGGGAATAACCCCAGAATGCTAATGGCAACCTGACTGTAAGGGTAGGCAATGAGGCATGTGTAATCCAGGCTACAACACTTCGGCACACTGACATGTCCCAGAATCTCCAAGGCTTATTGGACCTCACTTCTTGCCTGATGTTCTTGAAAGGATTTTCATAAAGTTTCAGCAACTTCATAAAGGACTATCCAAAAACCTGTGGAAGCTTTCTTTATATTTAAGTCAGATTGGATCAATTTTTTATTAAAATAAAACAAATTTTTTGAAGAACTATTGATAGATCATTTTGGGAATCTGTAAACAAGTTTTGTCTATGTAGTCTTATTAAATGATGATATTAAAAATGTCATCATGACTGCATAATGATCATCATTCTAACTATTCTAAATAACAGGAGTAAGAAATAAGAAGAAATGGGCAAAATTCATTTTTTTAAATCTGGCTTGCAAAATACTGCTTCTTGCAAAAGGCTCAAAGGAAAAAAGAGTCTTGTAAACCAATAATTTGGTCAATGTTATATGTCTTTCTTGGAAATTCAAAATTCAGATTCAAATATTGAGGACCCTTCCTGAGAAGGCCTACAGTAAAGAAATTGTAAACTTTGTTAAGCCTAGAACTTTTGAAGCTTATTTGTTCATGGATCTATTTGTCTGCCTATCCATCCATCCATCCATCCGTCTATTTATACATGATTATATTTCATGCAACTAGTGTTCCACAGAGCACACTTTGGAAAACATGATACACTAGACATAGTTTAAATCACTTCTTATCATTTCTGTGAAGCTTTCCTCAACTCCTCAACCAGAATGACCCATACAGGCCTCTGCATTCCAATAGGACTTTCCACAAATCACTTATAGGATGCATAATGAGATTAAATGAAAGTGTGAGGAATGATTTTGATGACTATAATAGCTAATAGAATATGTGTGTCTTCTCAGACTACACACTCCTCTAGGCATGAAGTATTTTCTTATTTATTTTATATTCTGAGCACATAGTGGATTGTTAAACATTTGCTGAATCATGTGACCTGTGGGTGAGCCAGGCATAGCTACCTATGTGTTGGAGAAACCTTATTAACTCATCAGATAATGAAATAAAAATATTTTTCTCATTTCTTTATAATAGTTTTATGGAGAAACAGGTTGGTATGTTTTGCCTAAGCCCATCCTTACTTGTCTGAAACAACAGAGGATACAGGCAGCAGGTACAAGGAAGGGTAAGAAAGCTATATGCTGAAACCCTAGATAATTCTCTCACTGCAACAGAGGTAACAGAATCTCTTCCCCACTAGACATTTTAACAAAGGTACTTTGGTTACAAGGGACAGCAACTGGTTTAAGTGAGCTTCACTTTTTTAAAAAGAGCTATGGAAATGATATAGATTAAGAGTAATCACATAGAGCTAAGTTACACTAAGTTTAGCTGGACTGTTAAGTCTTTAGTTTACAGCTCTTGCTTCTTTCTTGGTCTACACAGTCTCTCATTTTTGCTTTTCCCTGCAGAAGGTCCATTCTCCTGCAGACTGCCTTTGTCTGCAGGGCTTATAGATTTTGCTTCCTCATGACTTCAGCTCACACTTAGGCCGGAGTCAACTTGGCCTTGAGTCTGTGACTCTTGAGATCTCAGGCACACCATCTCTTTAATTACTGTATCTGAATCTGTTTATTCAAATTGTAAGGAAAAATCTGGCTGAACCCAACCAACGTTTTGGTTGCCCTTAAGTTAGCCACCTACCCTTGGTCTGATCAGCTGTGGTTTGGTCATGTAGTATGAAGGAGTGATTCCCTGCACGTGTGAACAGGGAAGTTTGAGTGAGAAGAGAGGTAAAGCATGGCTGGAAAATTGACTTGTCAGCCCTGCTTCACCACCACACATGTGCTTTACCTGCCAGGCACACTCACTATAGAGATGCTCATGAATATCAACGTGGATTCATTTAGTCTCTTTTGAGATTTTTACCCTTACTTTTGAGATTTTTACCCTTACTTCTCAGGAAGAAATAGTGAAGTCTCATAGTAATTAAAAGGCAACAGATAAGGTTTGAGGGAAGCAGGAACCATTGATACTCATCAAATGAAATAATTAGCCATTAAGTAACAAAAGTTAACATAGTATAAGAAAGTATTATTTTATGCATATTTTTGTTTTTTCAACATCCACTCCAGTTGCTTAAGATGAGTTGACAAAAGAATTTGGCTAAAACAGAATACTTTCTCCATATACCTAGGATTGTCTGAGTGGTCTGTCTAAAACAATACACACTGCAGTTTAAGTTCCTAAAAAGTTACCTCCCATCATCCCATAAATTGGTTTTGAGCACTTTCAAAGTATATGTATTGGTTAAAACAAAATTCTGTATATATTTTTTATTTAATATTGATTCCTTTTTGACACCAACAAAAAGTTTTTTTAAACACTTCGTTCTATATGAGTTTTTAAATGACAGAATTTTTGGATTTTTAGTGTTAAAAGAATCTTAGAACTATCTAATTCAGGAGTCTCAACCACCAGTTTCCATCCCCTAATTTTAAAGCCAGTCATGGGATCTATAAGCTACTTTTAGTGTTTTTGAATAAGCTTAACAACAAGCAACATTTATCCCTAATAAAAACACAGGAGCTAATACACCAGTTTTCCTTGCTTTAGGCTTAAATATTGTTTGTTCAATAATAACACTAGCAATTTTACATTAATCAGAGAATCTGGTGGGCAGGGATTATCAGAGGAGTCCATTCTTTTTTTCTTCTTGGATTCGTCCATCAGTCCTCAGGAAAAAAACTTCTGCTAACTTCAACTCTCCTACAGAAAGCTATGGAGGCAGCTTCCACCCCTCCTTCCATTCCCTTACTTAACCCTCTTCACAAAAAGAGATGAGAGAGAGAAATCTGCTTGACGAGGGTGGCCTGATGTTCCCGGGCTTCATCTCTCTATCGAGCAGGGATGGTGCATTAAATGTTGTCTCACTGAAGGCTGGATCTCTTGTCACAGCTTCCTTCTGGAGCTGCCTATGCTTACTCCAAGAGGTACATTGAGCAGTCTCATTGTCCTCTGGCTACCCTGAAGGTCACTGGCCAAGGCTGGAGTGGCAGTGGAGGTGGCAAGTGAGGATGGCCCCACCATTCCCAGCACCCAGTGAGCCTCTCAACTGTTTTCTAAGACAGATAAAGGATAGCATTTGATGCCCACTCAACTTAGTACTTTGCATTTACACAGGATTAGTCAAAATATGGCAAAGAAAAGTAATCTGTAGAAGGATTTAAGCACCAGGTCCCTTCTTTAAACCTCTGACAGTATCTTCAATTTATTTAATTGGGGGGGATGTTAATTAACACAAATGAAATTTGATAGATGTAGATTTTTAAAAATATATATATATCCATTTGGGAAGAAGGCTGTGTTAGGACATTATTAGATTGCAATAAAGAAGTACCAGAGACTGGGTAAGTTATAAAGAAAAGAGGTGTAATTGCCTCACAGTTCTGCAGGCTGTACAGAAAGCATAGCAGCATCTGCTTTTGGGGAGGCCTCAGGAAGCCTACAATCATGCTGGAAGGTAAAGTGGGTGCAGGCACATCACACAGTGAAAGCAAGAACGAGAGAGAGGGGAGATGCCACACTTTTAAACAACCAGGTCTCGTGAGAACTTGCTCACCATCGTGAGAAACAGCACCAAGGGGATGGTATAAACCATTCATGAGAAAGCCACCCCCATGATCCAATCACCTTCCACTAAGCCCCACCTCCAACAATGGGGATTACAATTCAGCATGAGGTTTGAGTGGGGACACAGATCCAAACTATATCCAGGGGGCTTAAAAGGTAGTCACTGATAATAAAAGTTTGGAAAACACCCATCTAGTCTAATTCCTTCATTTTTTCAGGCCAGAAAGCTCAGATCCAGGGCATTTAAGTCTAAAAGAGTCACATTTCTGTGGAGCAGTAGAAGAGAGCCCCATCTGGAGCCCAGATCTCTTGGCCACCTCTGTGGGGTCTCTTTCCACCCCACCACCCTGTCTCAAATCCAACTAGTGAGTTAGGTCAGAAGGATCTTGGAATTTAACATTGTTTGAGCTGATGATTCTGATCACTACTCTATAAGAGGAAATGTGGGAGTGGGACTCTCTTGAATGCAGCAGTTTGCAACCTTGGCGGTATATAAGATCCAATTGCTGAACTTTAAAAAAATTCCAATGTCCAGGCCACATCCCAGGCCAATTAAATGAGAACTCAGGAGGTGGGATTCAGGCACTATTATTTTTAAAAGCCCGCCAGGTGATTTTAATGTGCAGCCAACTAGAGAAGAACTGCCCTTACGTTTTTCTCAGTAAAGACAGATGCAAAGGTTTTGATTAAGAATCACCTTAACCTCAGCCACCCAGAGGGCAATTAGGAAGCACTTCAAATTAACTTGACTCCCTCTAGCACAATGCCTTATGCATAGAGGTGATCAATAAATATTTTATTGCTATAGGAAGATGTGACACTTAAGCATCAGCTTTGACTTAAATAAACCACCCAAAAAAAGAGAGACCCTTTACTGAAATTTTAAGAGAATTTGGGTTGGTGAGGCAGACTGGAGCCTGTTCTCTTGAACACAACCTTTATGTAGAACAAAAAACCTCATTCACTCTGTGGGAGCCCAGAATTTGTACCTGAAATCTACAAAGACCAGACAGGAACTAAATTTGGGTGATTCTCTCTTTCTGCTCTTTAAATGGTCTCTTTTCAAAACAGAGAAGACATTTTGGCTAACTGCGCCCCTTAATCCCAAAGAAAGAAGATGATGGGTGTCAGTGTATCTAAGAGTGGGAGTCGTCGTGGTGAGCAGATAGGAGTGGTCATGGTGAGCAGATAAAAAGCAGACACCAAGAGGGCTTTGGGTAAAGAGGAATAATTATTTTCTGTTTTCTCTAAGATTGGGCTCAAGGATAGGATGGGAAAGAACCTAGAACTGAGCACCAGAAAGTAAAAGCTTCCATTCTTTCCTTGTTACTAAAGAGCTGTGTACTCTTAGAAGTAAAAGTCTCTCTGATATCAGTTCTCTTGTTTTTACCTACCTGTGTGTGAAAATCAAATTAAATAGTAAATGGGAATGTTGTGTGAGAAGTATAATGTTCCCCAAAGATGTAACCAATCTAGACCTTGCCAAAATTGTTATTTAATCTAGAGTCAAGAAAGCAAAATCTACACATCTGTACTTCTGTTGAACAAAACTTAATGAGGAATGTTCACTTCTGAGTGCTGATCTAGGAACTGTTGACATAAGGGTGGATTAGGTAGATGTGCTCTCTGACCTCAGGCTGTTTATTGTACCAAGAAATAAAAAGAAATTATACAGAACAGTCAGCCTTTGCTGGGTTATTGGGTATCCTGCAGCAACAACCCCCAAATCTCAGTTGTCTTACATCTACAACTGATTTTCGTTCATTCATGTTTTATGATGCTGGTTATGACTTTGCCCACATGTCTTTTCATTCTGAAATTCAGGCTGATCAAGAAACCTTTACATGGAATATGCTGTTTCCTTGGACAAGGAGAGGAAAAAACTCTGGTGAGAACACACCAAGGCTTATAGGACATCCATCAGTCCTAAGGTACATTGCATTCTCTTCTATTGGCTACAGCAAGTCATATAGCCAAGCCCATTATCATTGGGGCAGGCAAGGATACTCCATGAAACCTTGCAAGTTGCATGGTAACAGGCAGTAATATATAACCCTTTTGGGGAAGGAAGTTATTAACTGAGCAGAATAATCGAATATGTTCCACAGCAGGCAATCTCAAGATGGTGTGACAAGCTGAGGTAAGGAAAGTTTAGGGTACCAGGGAAGGCCAAAGAAGGAGGACCTGACCCTGATAGAATTATGGATATAGGAAAGTTTCAGAGTAAGTGACTTCCGGAGATGAGCAGGAATTAGTCAAGTGATTGGAGTTGGAGGAGGAAAAATGTTTTAGGCAGGAAAAAATTCATGCACAGTGGGTCCGCAGCAAGAGGAAATATGGCAGATTCAGAGATCTCAAAGTGGTTTGCATGGTTGGATTCTTGCCTGGGACCCATTGTACATGATTTTTTTTTTCTGCCTAAACCATTTTTCCTCCAACTCCATTCTCTTGGCTAATGCCTGCTCATCTCCAGAAGTTATTTACTCTGGCAAACCTTCCTATATCCCCAATTCTATCAGGGTGAAGTCCTCCTTCTTTGGCCTTCCCTGGTACCCTCAACTTCCCTTACCTTAGCTTGTCACACCATCTTGAGATTGCCTCCTGTGGCGCAGATTCCACCATCTGGAGCACAGAATAGAAAGGTGGAGTGAGGAAAACTAAGACTAGAGAATTTGTGGCCTTATAAATAGGGTGCCCACATAATTTATATTCTATCATATATAGCTTCTAAATCTAAACACTTTTGAAAGTGAAAGAAGATGCTGTTAGTAAGTATACTGGGACAAGAGGCATGAATCATACTATCCCAGGAAATCCAGGGTGAAGGTCATCTGACTGACAAGCCATGTTCTGGAGCTTGGACTTTAACCTGTGACAAGACTTTGAAGGGCTCTAAACAAGGAAAAGACAAGTACAAAGATTTTAGAAAGCTCATTCTGACTACAGTGTGAAGGATAGATTTGCAGGGGAAGAACAGAGTCAAGGACACCCTACACTACAGTAATAAGCCAGGTGAGAGAAGATGGACAGCTGGGCACTCACATACATGCACACATACATGTATACACAAGCACATAGACATGCACACACTCATGTTGCTATATATAAAAGCTGGGTTCATTTCAGCCAAATGAAATATTCCTGGCCTACAACAGTCTCATAAAGTCATGCTTGTTTTCAGGGAGTGATTAGGAACAAAAGGAAGAAACTAACAACTTCAGATCATTATATACAGGCTAAGGAATATTTAGTGATAACAGGAGTTCTTCCATTGAACAAACATATGAAGTAGACTAAAAAACATGTAAACACTTATACAGGACTCTCAGTTCCAAGAGAATAGCTTTCCTTGAGGATTTCTAATGTGAAATGTGATTGGTATATACAGCCAGCCGAAATACCCACTGTGCTTTGTGCCCAAGACAGCTCAGAAATGGGGTAGGTTCCAGTTGCCTGGATTGGTAGCACTAGTGATTTGTGTCTGAGATCTTCTGGGTGTTTATGCTGAGAGCCCTAAAATGAAAAGGGCCATCATTATTATCTGAATTCTTTCCACTGGGGCAAGAGGACTTTGCTGAACTATCTTTAAGATGAACACACTTTCTGCTCTGTGGTTGGAGGGGATGAGCTAAGATTGGAAAAGATGCATTTGTGATGTTGCATTGCATCTTGTGTGAGAATCTGGAGGTGAGGCAGCATTTCTCAGTGAGCAACTCCAGTCAAGGAGAGTTAACCCTAACTATTGGCAGAACAGAATACCCATAAACAGTGATCCACAAGCTCCAGGGGACCTCCTTTCCACCCTGCTGATGCCAAGAGTCATGCCTTTCATGTCACACTTGGCCTCCTTTCTCTCTTTGTCTGTGTCTTGTTTTTGTTTTTTTCTTTCTCATTTTATTTTAGCACATATTACATTCTAACAACTATGCACAGAACTCTTTGATATAAAAGTATAGCAAAAATATTCATGCATTTGTCCCAAGTTTGAACTGAATGCAATAATCCATTTGTCTATGATCCCATCCCCATCAAACCCTTAATCATATGTGTATGTCCTCTTTTGCTTATTTTGCAATTTTGCAGCACAGTCTGACACGCTCACAGTGCAAATATCTCCCTTGGTTCTACTGTTCTGCTCCCTCATTTCCTCCCAGGCCCTTTCAAGTCAGGTTTTGTAGCTGTTCCAGGCTCATGGCATTTTCTAATCCACATTTCCAGCCGCCATGTCTTCTTGCCTACAGCAGTTCCATTGCTGATTTTTTTGCTCCTTTTCCTTTTTCCATCAACCAGCCTCACACAGTTCTCAAAATATTTTAAAAACAAATGCTTTTGAATAATAGTGGCAGCTAACACTTTCTGACAGCTTCCAGTGTGACAGGATGAGCAATGAGCCCTTTGCATGGACTGCTTGTTTCACCCTCACCTCCATCGGTGAGGTAAGTGCTTTTATTAGCCGTGTTGGACAGAATTGGACACTGAAGTCAAGTACACAGTCACAAAGTGTAGAACTTGATAAGAAAAAGCCCCAAGTGCCTGATATAGAGTATGTGTATAGGTTAGAACTGTGTTTGGCTGCAAGTAATGGAAAGGAAAGGAAAAAACCCAACTCCAATTTAAAAAAAAGTTTTATTTTTAATTACAAACAATTATATATATTTATGGGGTATCAACTCCAATATTTTAAATGGGGGTATACTCTTACCACATTGTAAGAAATCCAGAGTTAGGGAGATGCCGGGATTGGCTCAGCAAATCAACTGTGCTACGACTGATGTCTTTCAAGATGGCTGTACAGCTCTAGTGCCACATCTGCCTTCATGGCCAGAAGAAACAGGACCTCCTTCTTAAGAGTTTTGTTTATTAAAGCAAGAAACTACCCCCTCCCTCACAACCACTACCACCACAAGAAAATTTCCCTTACTCCTCACTGGCCAGAACTGGGCAACACCCTCCCCTCCCCCAGTAGATCAGTTATTGTCCAGTGGTAGGGAATTTGCCATGACTGATTTACACCCCTCCTACCTCATTCCTTGGAGTTTGGGTAGAGACCTGCACACATTAAGCTATCTTTAATTCAGTAATGGAACAGACTGGGATTAGGGAAAAAGGAATGGAGATGGCCATTGGAGAGGCAATTTATAATATCTACCGAAACTTAATGTAAGTTTGTCCCCGTCCCTACTTCCTTTAGAGTAGAGAGAAATTTAATCCAGGTCATACTCTTTCAAGTTGAGTTTTCAGTATGGCAGCTGAATTCAGGTGGATAGCCCTTGTGGATGGCACAAGGTAACTCTAGATCTTAGAGTCAGTCAGATTTTTAGAAAACAGCTAAAGCTTGCTGCCATTCCTCCAAATATCTGAAAGTGTCTGATTTAAAGAGCACTTATCAGCGTATTTGAAGAACTCTTAAGCATTTTGTGGGACTCAGTGTAAATTGATTCCATGGTAATTTGAAGCACTAAAGACTAAATGTTATTCCCCTCCCACATTTTGGTCTCTGATTATCTGATGTTTATTTAAAAGTAATGGGTCATCTTGTCAGCTGATGGACAACCATCTTCCTTGGGAGATAAAGTGCCCAACCAAATTAATCAATTTTCTAGCCTTCATTTGAGACTGCCAGAATGTGGATGTGAATCCTGGAGATGCAGCAACCACTTTGCAACCATGACACAGCAAGCATGAAGAAGAAGTCAGTACCGAGAGCAGCAGAGCAAAGTACTAGGAGACTGAGAGGTGCTGACATTGCATAGCTACTACACAGGCCTGCATCATCTATCCCCAGACTTCCTGATAGCTGAAAAAACAGTATTTAAAGCCCTGTATGTGGGTTCCTGTTACCAGCAGCCTAATACAATTGCAACTGGTATAGTTTTGTGTTGCAATTAAAACAATTGCCATGTAGATGAAAGTCGGGTTTCAGAACATTTTGGGATAAAAGAAACCTTGAGCCTCATCTGCATAAGTAATTTTCACTTAAAATTGTTAACTAGTCCAGAGTAGAAGTGACCAATCCTAAATGTCCTTTTGGGCTCATCCCCGCTTCACTTGCCTCTCTTCCTAAATATATAACCACTGAAAATCCCTTAGCTTTGTGTCGACCTGTGGTGAGTACTCAAAAAATATTATAGATTATTAAGCTTTTAAGGCTGTTTCAGTTTCACTTTCACCATCTTTGAAGTAATGGCAATAATATTCTGCTGAATTGTCAAGATTAACAGAAGTGACATATGTGAAGCAGCCAGAACACTCAATCATTCATTCAACAAAGATGAATTGAGCACGCACTATGTGCCAGCCACTGAGGATACAAAAGCAAACAAGATAGACAGAGAGTCTGCTCTCATCCCGCTGGCGGCAGACAGATCTATAAACACATTGGCCAACTAGGTTGCCTGCTGGTGATTGTGCTGCTAAGAGACCAAAACAGGTGCTGGGATAGAGATGTGTGGGCAGGGTTTTATTTTAGTCTGGGTCAGGGAAGGCCTCAGTGAGGAGGTGACCTCTAAGCTGAAAGTGAATGATGAGAGAATGCAAAGGGAGACAAAGAACTCCATAGATAGTCTTTCTACTACTTATTTATACTGTTTTGTCACTTAAGCCTTGCAACAACTTTACTATATTACTTCCATTATACAAATTGCAAAAATTGAAGTCTAGTAAAGTTAAGTAACTCACTTAAGATTACAACACAAATAAGTGAAGAGCCAACATTTGAACGACCATTCAGCCTGAAATGAGAGCTGAACTCCAATACTGTTTAAGGGATAGGCTGTCTGCCAAGACATGTTTATGCTGCTGCAAGTGTGAGCAAAAGAGAGGGAGCCTCTCAGCAGGTGGGTTTCAGCAAGAGTTAAGACCAAGCCTTGGAAATAACTGACTGAGTTCAAGCTGCAGAACACATGGTTCTTGCCTGCTCATCCAGGTGTCTTGTGCCTGGCTGCCTGATGAACAGGATTGGGAACTCAGTGTGATTTCAAAACATCACCAAGATGGCCTGCGTTTGAGACTCTAGAGAGTCTGGAAAGATGAGGCATTGGTTCTATTCCAATAGCCAATGTCATTCTAGAGCCATCTTTGCCCTATCAACTTGTGTAATACTTTGGTGACTTAAGTTTCAATTCTGCCTGATAATAAGTTAATGAGGAAGAAAAATTTTGAGAAGGAATTTTTCACTGCACTCCCCTTAAAACTCTAACATTGTTTTCTTCATGCAAAAAATAACGCTTGAGCACCTACTATGTGTCAAATGCAGTGAAAAGGACAGATAGGTTCACTGTTTTCATCAGACTTTCATTAAGAGTAATGGAAGGAGACAAAAAAATAAAATAAAATAAACAAAAGAATCTCAGGAATAAAGTGATGGGAGGAAAATAAAACTGTGGAAAGAGAGGGACAGGCCTACTTCAGAGAGGCCGGCCAGGGAGGACAGGTGAACTGAGGCCTGAGAATGGGATGACAAGGAAGAGCCAGCCCTGAGAACATCTGGGCACAGTGTTCCACAGTCTCACCCAGCAACATCACCTGAGAAAGGAGAAAACTTGTTGCATTCAAGAAACAGAAAAAACAGGCCAGTGGAGCAGAACATGGCAAGGCAGGGGAGGAAGGAGTGCGATGAAGTGGAAGAGGTAGGCAGGGGTCACATCACATGGGACCTTCCTGGACACAATGAAAAACTGGAGTTGCCTATTAGTTCAGTGAAAGTCATGGGAGTGTCACTGTGGCGAGCATACACACATGTACTCTTTTATGCATGGAAAGCTTGGGGGCCCCAATCCCACCCCCAATCACCATTGAGGGGCCTCTGTGAGAGCCTGGTGTCTACCTTTGACTTGGTCCATTCCTGGATTTCCGGAAAGATAACTGGAATATGAATGAAGCTCTCTGGATGGTGTGGAGCACCATCTTCCTACATGGATGGATGCTTCCTGTGCAAGCATCCATCACTGGGAGATGACAGATAAGCCAGGAGGCTAGAAGCCAAGTGAAAAATATCCCTGTTTTTCTTTCTCTGCTTCGGCATATACATATTTCAAGAAACAAGCCTTTTCCTCACCAAGCTGTCCCACAGCCACCCTGAATTTCTCTGGTGTAAATGGACATGGTCATTTCATACTAAACTCATGGAATACACTGAATACTAATGAAGCAGGTCCTTGGTCCAGCCCCGTGAAGTCATTTATTGGAAGTAATTTTGAGTAGAAAATGTCCTTTTCAGGATTTTTAGCTCTTATATGAAGTTATTCCAATACTACTCTCAAGAACCCAGAAAGGTCAGATATTTTAGTCCAAGCCCATCTCTAATTAATTGTAGTATTTACGTTTAAGCAGATCAATAGCTGAGTTTGACCTCAATGTACAATGTGAGCTATTACAATATCATTGCAATATGAAGGAAGCTGTGATGTGTGGGCCAGGCAGACCACTTATATCGAACCCAGCAATATGGACGAGAAGCTTTTGTTCTAATGAACATTGTATTTCAATGTTAAAAATGGGAAAGCCACACTTGGGTTCCATCCACAGCTGAGCTCTGAACCTGAAAGGAATAGGAGGATCCTGGGGGAAGGAATTATAGTTTCCTTTTAGCAGTAAGACAAACCCAGCTGGCTGGAAACCACAGCCACATCTCCAAGTCAGTTTGTCTTCGTGAAGAGGAAAAATAGAGAAAAATGAACAATTCTCTCATAACTTACACACATTATTCTTTTGTGTTCAACAATTATTTTAAGAATTATTCTTAAACAAGTCATACCTGGGGGAAAGTGGAACCCTGACAAGAGGGGTTGGGGCCAAATTTGATTGAGAAGATATGTTAACATCTTTTCAAGAATGTTTATTTAGTGAATATTTGCCTGAGCTCCTGATTTTACAGATAAGAAAACAGAGACCAGAGAACGCATGTAATTTGCTCCAATTATAAAATTCTATTATCTGGACTCCCAGTCCATATTCAGAACATACATATACACTGCACTTGGGCCCACACACTCACAGAGAGACATGTCCACAAATACCAACACCTGTAGACTCCTGCGTATACACATATGTGGCCCCAAGGACAAAAAAAGCCTCCTCAAAGAAGCAACTTGAAGGACATTGGGCCAGCCCTCAATCTCTGATTCTCTGTGTGAAATTACATCATTAAAATTCTTTATTTTGGATCTTGGCTTTTATTTTCTGGAGACATCTATTAAAATGCAAATGTTCTTAGGGAAGGGTAACGCTGTTAACTACCTGATTATTAATGAAGAATTTAGGCAGAAAATATGGTTTCATATGAAAGTGGGGCACTTCGTGTGTGTGTGCTTGTGTATGTGTTTGTGTTTGTGTGTATCTTTGTGAGTGTGTGACTGTGTGCAGGTGTGTACGTATGTGTCTGTATATGTGGGAGTCCATACATGTCAGTGTGTGTCTCTATGTGAGTTTGTCCATGTGTCATGTAAATGTATGTTCTGAATAGCTCTGGATTAGGAGTCCACATAATAGAATTTCCTAATTGGAATAAGTCAATTTTCTGGCCTCAGTTTTCTCATCTGTAAAGTCAGGAGATCAGATAGAATGTCTTTCAGGTTTTCTCATCCTCAAATGCTCTCTGTACAATTTTGCCCAGAGCCAGCCCTTTCTGGCCTGTGTAGTAAACTTTATTGTCTGATTGTAAATTAAATAATTACTTTTACCTCTCATCAACAATAAGCACAGATTATTCAATAACTGTGAAAAAAATTCACAAAAGTACCCATTTTTTAAAAGCCAGGGAGCAAAATGAGCAATGTTTTCCTATCATGTTAAATTTCTCTGTTGTACTTTCTGGAAGATTTGTTGAGTATCTTTGGAGGAATAGATGCTAAACTATATCCCTGCCCATTCTATGGTATCCTTCCAAGAAATAAATGGTGTGCCAGAGCTCAGAGTGGACCTCTGCTGGTGAAGGTGCTGAACAAGCAAAGAACTCAGCTTATGCAAGATGGGCTGTTCCCTGAGGAAAAGTGGAGGAGGAACGACAGGAAATAATCACAGCTCCCTTCCCTATATATTACAAAAACCAGAATATTAACAAATCACACTTATCCCAGACTAGTCTATTTTTCCATTTTATTTATCATATTATCTGTATGATTCCCAGGGATACCATTTATTAGGTACATGACTTGGGTAAGTTTTCTAAACTTTCTGTGCCTCAGTTTCTTATATGTAAAGTGGGGATAATAATAGTAATTAACATAGGGTTGGTGTAAAGTCTAGATAAGTTATTGTATATAAAGTCTTTAGAATACTGCCTGGCACTTACTAAACATTACATACGTTTTAGCTATTGAGTTTAATTTTGTTATTCAAAATATGAGCATTTTCATGCTAGTGAAGTGCATCATTGAAAATGGTAAACCTGGAAACCAGCAACTGGAAAATTCCAGGGCTTCCTTCTCTCAGCTTTTACATCAATAAATTAAAATCTCATATTTGCATTTCCACATACTTAACACCAGTTGGGAGCCAAGTGCCAGTAAATCTGTTTACTGTTGTTACAGTAAACCAATTGTATTGTTGCCTTGGTCAGTTCAGGCTGCTATAACAGAATATCATACACTGACTGGGTGGTGTAAACAATAAGCACTTACTTTTTACATGTCTGCAGGCTGGGAAATCCAAGATTGAGGTTCTGGAAGACATGGTGTCTGGTGAGAGCCCATTTCCTAGTCCATAGATGGTTATCTCACTGTGTCCTTACATAGTGGAAAGAGGGCAAGAGAATTCTCTGGGGTCTCTTTATAAGGTCACTAACTCCATTGATGAGGGATCCACCCTTATGAACTAATTACCTCCCAAAGTTCCCACTTACTAATGCCATCGCGCTGGTGATTAGGATTTCAACATACACATTTTGAGGGGACACACATTCGCACATTCAGTCCATTGCAATGGTGTTTTCCGGGGTACTAAAAATAGACTTCCATGCTCCAACACCGAAAGCAGGGAAAGTTTAGCCACCTGTTATCCTTACTGCCTCCTCTATAGCATATTAATATGATATAACTTAAAATAACAGTTTGCTACAGCTTTTGAGCAGATAATGCACTTAATTTTGTATTGTACAAACATGATATAACTTGGGGCCTGCTATCACTCTGGGTATATACCCAGTAATGGAATTGCTGGGTCAAATGGTAGTTCTGCTTTTAGCTCTTTGAGGAATCACCACAGTGCTTTCCACAATGGTTGAACTAATTTACACTCCCACCAATCATGTATAAGTGTTCCCTTTTCTCCACAACCTCACCAGCATCTGTTACTTTTTGACGTTTTAGCAATAGGTATTCTGACTAGTGTGAGATAGTGTCTTGTTGTGGTTTTGATTTGCATTTCTCTAATGATCAGTGATACTAAGCTTTTTCTCATACGCTTGTTGGTTGCATGTATATCTTCTTTTGAGAAGTGTCTGTTCATGTCCTTTGCCCACTTTTTAGTGGGGTTGTTTGTTTTCTCTTGTAAATTTAAGTTCCTTATAGAGGCTGGATATTAGACCTTTGTCGGATGCATAGTTTGCACATATTTTCTCACATTGTGTAGGTTGTTTATTTACTCTGTTGATAGTTTCTTTGGCTGTGCAGAAGCTCCTAAGTTTAATTAGAGTCCACTTGTGAATTTTTGCTTTTGTTGCAATTGCTTTTGGTGTCTTTGTCATGAAATCTTTGCCCGTTCCTTTGTCCGGGATGGTATTTCCTAGGTTGTCTTCTGGGGTTTTTATAGTTTTGGGTTTTACATTTAATTCTTTATTCTATCTTGAGTTAATTCTTGTATATGGTATAAGGAAAAAGTTCAGCTTCAGTCTGTTGCATATGGCTAGCCAGTTATCCCAGCACCATTGACTGAATATGGAGAAAACTCTTAATCATCAAGTAACTCAGTTCCTTCTAATTGATTCCTTGGGGGTAGATAATAGATTTAACTCAAAATTCCTCCTCCAATCCATTTAGAGGATGAATGCCAGACTACAAATCATTGCTCTGACTTTGGACTGAGACATTTTATCCTTAAGCCCTCCTCAATCACCTCCACTACCCCTGAGGTAGGGATTATGTCTCTTGTTCCACCTTTTTTCCAAGGCCAGTCTTAACTTCTGGAGCAGATGTTCCTAGCTGATATAACTTGGGGCCTGCTATCACTGAACTGTCAACATAGGAAGATTTTTCTGTCACTGAACTGTCACAGGCAGAGAGAGGGATACCCTTGCAGGTCAGCTCCATGGGACCCACCCTGCCTCCTACCTGCCTTCCATACCTTTGATATGGCCCTTTGAGCTGCCAGTCTTCTGAGGCTCAGGCTAGTCTAGCATTAGGTCTGTAGTGCATGGGGAACCTGCAAAGCCTGGAACACAGTAAGAACAACCTTGGCTTGCCCCTATCAGAGTTGAACATATGGCTCTCAAACCTCAACTGCCTTCCAAGCCTATCTCCAGTGGTTTTAGGAACTTTTTTAGATGTTCTCAAGAGCTACAGAATTTGGAGAGTCTTGGGGGGATGGATGCATGTAAATGCATCTCTGTCTCAGGAATTGAAAGAAAAACTATATAGACAAAATAAATTTAACAGAGTTATTTGAGCATTAAAGGAATCAGGTAACACTCAAAACCAGAAGAAGTTCAGGGAGTTGTGTTTAACAGCATAAGCAGTGGGCTTTCGTAGCCTATACACTGTAGCAAAGTAATTACAGTCAGCCATTTGTATTCATGGGCTTTGCATCGCAGGTTCAACCAACCACAGATATCCAGGAAAAAAAAAATTGCACAAAGTTCCAAAAAGCAAAGCTTGAATGTGTTATGCACAGAGTATTCCGTTGAATTCACTCAAATGAAGTGATGCATAGACATTGTATTAGTTATTATAAGTAATCTACTGATAATCTGAGTATACAGGAGGATATGCATAGGTCAGGTGCAAATAAATTATGCAAGATACTTGAGCATCCTTGGATTTTGATATCCATGGGGGTCCTAAAACCAATCTCCTACAAATAAGGAGAGACTGTAGTACTTGATTGGCTATAAATAGGCATTTGCCTTATTTGGGTATGATCTGGTGGAAAGTCCCTAGTTAGAGGTTAACTGTCAGTTTCTGATTGGTAAAGTCTCTAGTTGGAGGTTTCTGATTGGTTAAGCTTAAATTCATTTTACTGCTTCTATTGAGATGGGTTTTGGTTTGCTTATGTAGGGAACCCAAGGCACTGGAGTTGTCTCAGCCTAATGGTTGATTCTTTTAACACAGGCTACATCACAGCCTCTTTACCCAAACACCCATTTTTGTTTTAAGCCATGTGAGGAACAAGCTGGGTTCTGTCGGGTACAACTGAAAGCAACTTTATTCTTTCCTCATGACTGCCTTGCCTACCCAGTCTGTAGGATAGTTCTTTCCCCTGTCACCTCCTTAGATGAAAATCAAGCAGGTCCATGCCTTTTCTGGTTACTTTTGGCTAACACATCTTCTGGTCACTTTAGTCGTCAAAAAGCTTCAGGCCAATAATAAATATGTTCAGTCCTAACTAATAACGAAAACTCTGAACTTTATTTCAGGTTATGTCTTCTCTCTTCATGTAGATGGATCTTGTAAGCCTGTGGTCCGCTTATCTATTTCCCTACTCTGATAGGTTTGGTGGTCTAGCAGGAAAGGGGTTACTTGACTGGCTTCTATAATGGTATTGGTTCATTCTGCTAGGACAGATGGTTGAAGCCATCCTCCATCTTCCATTTCCCTGCACTGTCTGTGACAGGTCACTTATAATGTTTTCTGCAGTCCCTGGACACTGGTGGTACACCTCCAGGCTCTTTCAGTCAAGATCTCCTAACCTCTGTGTAGGATCTTGTTGGATAGTGTTATGGGTGGAATTGTGTCTGCTCCTAGAAAGATATGTTGAATTCCTAACTTCAGTAACTCAGAATTTGACCTTATTCGGAAATAGGGTATTTGCAGATATAATGAATTTGAGAAAAAGTCATACTAGATTAGGGTGATTCCTAAATATGATGACCCGTATCCTCATAAGAAGAGGAAAATTTGGACACCAACACATGCAGTGAAGGAGACCATGTAATGACAGAGGTGGAGATTGGAGTTTTGCTGCTATAAACCAAGGTATGCAAGGACTGTCAGAAACCACCAGAATCTAGGAGAACAGATTTCCCTCTGAACCACAGAGAATAAGCCAAGCCTATCCACACCTTGATTTAACACTTCTATTCTCCAGAACTGTGTGTGAATACATTTCTATTTTTTGAGCCACATAGTTTATGCTGTTTCCTTACAGCAGCACTAGAAAACTAATATACACAAACTCTCTAGGCTGAGCTCTTGAGGTTCAGGGATTATACATTCCTCATTGTGAATCCCCCACCCCTATGCAGCATAATTTCTAGTACAGAAGTCATTTCATTCAATGTTGAGGGAGTGAATAAAATCTACGTGATTGGAGAAAATACTCAGAAGTTTGGTGTTGATTGGATGGCTAATTTAACAGTTTGCTTTTCATTTTTCAATTTGGTCTTATACAAAAGAGATGTTCAGTTATAAGGCTTTTATAAAGATAAGAAAAAGATGCATTGTTATATATGATTAAAATGTACCTTTGTTAACTAACTTTATTAGTTAACGTATACAATAATTCAATCAACATTTTTTCCTTATATGTTGCCATGTGTAAAGAAATTTCCCTTTAAAAGCTGTAATACATTAAATTGTAGTTTACTGAATTTTGAATGCTTTTTTAAAAAAGAGAAACAACAGGGATGCCACTAGTAGTTAGAAACGTAGTGTTATCCACAGAACTGCTACTTCCTTGCTTGCCTTCTTTCTCTCTTTTGTTTCTTAATTGTTTTCAAATTAAAGCAACCATGTAAATTTTGAGTGGTATCAAAGCTCTGCTCTGGTTGACTCTTCTGAAAAACCCACACATCTCTGCAAAATGATCATTACTACTGTAAGGACAGACTCAGCAGGATGTCTTCTTCTTTTCTTGTTCCTTTGACCTCTTTTCTTGCTTCTGTCCATCTTAAATACATTAATGTTATCAGATGCAAGAACATTGAAATCATGTGGGCACATCTATCCAGACAGCATCATAAAAGGAGGGGTAACTGAGGTCTGCTTTTTTTTTTTTTTTTCCTGAAATTAGTCACCACCCCGTTTAGTAGGCTGAAATGAGCAGGACAGACAAATTAGGCAGACATACTTTCAGTGCTTTCCTCACCCAAACTCCTCATATAGTGTGATTACAAAGTAATAACCCCAAAGGCAAAAGCTTCAATTACCCAGAGATGTTCAAGACCCTGGGCAATCTGTTCTTGACTCAGCAGCATGGAATGCAGAAGTAAATCATCCTTATGATACCCCAGAGCTAATAGGATAGAAGATGCAAACAGAGAAAGTGATCTAATTGGTAGGGGAGAATGAGGCGGGGTGGATTTCAGTTTCTCCACCAGGAAGGTGGGTCATCGATGTAACATACTTTTAATTAAGGAAGTTTGAGAGGCTTCTTTATCACATGGGTAAACAATTTCTTAGAGTAATAGAGAGGTTGTCAATGATTCTTTTATGTTCAAAAAACCCTATATTGTGCTGTAGGTCAATGAGAAGCTGTGGAAGGTGAGATCTGTTCAATACTCATGGCCTAAGGTCTGCAGAAATTTCCATAATATAAGAAAGGATCCTACAGGGACAAGAATGCTAAACTGCAGAGTTTTTTTTTTTTTTTTTTTTTTTCTCCTGGCTATCTCAGCTTCTTTGCCTCATCTTTCATAAATATCCAGAACAACTGGGTTGTGAAACTGCCTTCTTTTAAATAAACCTGGGAATTAAAATTAAAACTTTGACCAATAAATCTGTCTTAATAAAAAAGCCATATCAACCCAAGCATGCATCAGACAGTAGGGGGGAAATTTGTGTGGATGGAATGAGATTTTAAAATGCAATTACAGAAAAGGCAGCTATTTATTTGATTATCTCCTGTCTTGGAATCTTGGACTTGAGCTCTGTAAATGCCTGGTAAAGTATCTGGTTCTTTTATCCACTACCAGCATTTTCCTTTACCCTGTACTGATTTTTTATACCACTGTTGTTCCAAAACAGTTGTTGTTGGGGTTCTCATGGTCAAATGAATATTCCAAAAGGAATCACATTTTCTTCGTTTTCTTTCAAACCATGGTTGCAAATCCAAGTCTTTAGTCTCCTGGGCCCATCAAAAAGAACATGTTGTTCTCAGTAAGTAAAGACAAAGGCACAAAATAGGACATTTCACCAAATTTAAAATCTGATCAAGGCCAACTCATAAAAGAATTCTAACATGAGAGCACCAGATTTTATGCAGCTAAGTTTGCTGCAGTATTGGGGGAAAGTACAGTATTGGGGTGAAAATATGTCTTCTTGCATTCATTCTTACCAGTGGTAATTCATTCTTTTCTCCAAGGAAGGCCAGGATGCTGGGTTACCTGTTTAGCACAAGGGAAGGGCCTGACATGCTTCTGTAGGTATGATTGGGAGGTTGAGGGTATTGGAGGTCCTATTCCTGGCAATGCTGATTTGAGGGGGCATTTGTCTTTTTACAAAAATTCTGTGCAGTGCTTCATGCACTTGGGGATGTCCATATCTTTGAGTTTCAGAAACAGGTAGACCCCACCCCAACTACAAAAGTGGAAACTGCCATGTTTTTGCTTTCCCGACTCTCTGGTGGAGAGGGCATGAGCTCATGACCCGGCCTCCAAGAATCAAACTCAACTACAGCAGACAGAATCAGAAGCCAAAGAAGCAGACACTATGTAGGCACTTTCTCAGGTGCTGATAGTACTTGATAGCTGCAGGTGACCAAGTTCCAGATGCTGCAGTGGCTGTGTCTTAAGTGGCATCATCTCATGCTTGATGAATGTAGTGAGGGTTTTTCTCATCAGGCCTGCTCTTGGCATGATTGTGACTGCTTAGCCTGAAGTATCTTTCTCCAGCCCTTATTGTAATCTGTGAAATATCCAATATTCTTTTCATACATGATGCTTCTCAGCTGAAATCAGCCAGAGTTCTGTTGCTTACAACTATGAGCACTGATGTTCATAAATAAATATCAGCACCTCCTTTGCTCTAACTGCTGTGTGGGGTATGAAAAATTTTTCATTTATATCCCCTAAGGGGATGTTGTTACTGAATGTTGATTGCTTTTCTTTAGTCTAAATTAATTAAATGACACAGTATCTATTGTAGAAAACAAAGATCATTTTACACAGTACACTGTGAATAGTGGTTATAATGTGTGATCTTTCCAGAGAAATAGAATGAAACAATGTGTTCATTCAGGTAGCTCCTGTTGGAAATTGCAAGGCTGTCGTCTACATTGTAATCCATTTCCTCCTTAGCTCTAATGTAGCAAACTCCACAGTGATTTAATAACAATGTGACAGCAGTAAAATCCAGTGTGGGGATAAGATGGAAATAAAGTAAGTGGGTAAATTTTGCTATATGCAAAACATGTGGAAGACACAAGCATTTCTCCATGAAAGATAGGAAAATAAGGAACCAAGCCATTGTCTCTGATTTGTGGAACAAGAAAGACTGTTCTTGAGGTTTGGTTCTATCTTCTTGGGACCATCCAGAAGCTAGAGATCCAGGATGCAGAATGAACTTGTTTTTAAGGCAATCCCAGGAACTGAGACTTTGCTTTTCTTTAAAGCTGACCTGGCAAGAGAGGCTCTTCATAAGGTTATCCAGTGGAACAGAAGCCTCCTGACCATTCTGCCATAGAGAGCACCTCCTCCCACCTCAGCATCATCTGTATTTAACTCACTTTGTATGTGTTTTCAGATGCTATTCAGCATCTGTTGGCTCCCTGACTGTGACCCTGTCTCATAAATAAATGTATATTAAGGGCAAATTTTGCTCTCAGTGAAGACAAAGAGTTGGCCCTTAATATGCAAAGTCAAGGGCCCTTAATATGCATTTATTTATTAATAAATCAGAAGAGGACATGCATATGTACTCGGATTGTTGCTGAACTTTTGAGAAAAGGACATAATGAAATAAATATCCCACCCACATGAAGGAGATTGGGATGTAGAGTCATGCAAAAGAAGAAGCCACCAGTGATGAGGATACTGGGTGCGTGAGCACAAATACAGGCTCTGGGAGAAGGGGGAAGGACAGGGACTTTCTCCCTTTTCCAAGAAAAAGAAAAGTCAGGTTTTAGGCAGTTAGTTGTTAGTTACTTTGTGTGTTGTTTTGGTTTGCTCTCTCACACAAAGCACCCAAGCTGACGGTTCAAGTACAGGATATCATTATTGTTATCAGCATTTTCCATCAATGGGCAGGGCATGAGAACTGGCTTATCAATGTTATTATACATTTACTGAGTGCCTATTAAACTCAATGCACTTCAGATTATGATAATTTATGTACTCCTCATGACCTCATACTATTAGATAAGAAACTAGATAAGAAAACTGAGGCTCAGGATGTCAACCGATGCCTGACAGTCCATGACTAGTAGGTAGCAGTGAAGGGATCCAAGTCCTAGTCCTTTGAAAACCATTCCTGAGGCTTTGTTCAATAACTCATCAAATTCCTCTTTGAATACAAAAATGAGTTACATGAAAGAGTGGTGAGAGCTTTTATTCACATATATGTTGGTAATACACTTCCCATACTGGAATACCTAGGTTTTAATGCCTGGGAAATGTGTGACATACTAGGCAACTCAAAATGTAAGAGGGTAAATTGAGCTACTTAAGTGTGAAAAGTCCTAGGGGTGGATTTAGTTCTCTGCTCTTGTCCCAGGACAATTTCATCCTCCAAGAAAGTAACGAATGCCTCTCTCATGGCTTCATCCTAACCGAGATGATTCTTGAATGACCATCTCCAGGCCTGCTCCAGTTCCCTGGATTTTGCTCCAGCTAGTGCCATGGGCACAGCTTCCCTAGGGGGAAAGCACTGAATGGTTTTACCCCAGAACTGGATCCTACCCTGGACATACACACCCACACCTCCACCCAGGTGCTCTCAGGGGATTCATCATTTTGATTTTACCTGCACCCACATTTTGGAAGCTGCTGCTAACTTTTAACACTATTCTAAAAGACAATTGAGTTTCCCTGTACCCAGCTTGGCCTGAAATACAGAAAACAGCAAAATGAGTTCTAAGCAGGTTGTAGCAATAGTTATCCAAGGGAGTAGCTGAGAAGCCCAATTGGAAAACTATTTGGGCTGATTTTCCCTGTGTGTGTAATAACTTAGTCCTGAAACCTAAAAGAACAGAAACATTGTTTATTATTTATTCAGAAATGGTTATGCACTAGGAAGTTCACATGAACTATCTTGTTTGAGCCTCATAATGTTTCTGTGTTATTATGGTGTTATTATTATTCCCATATTTATGGATGAAGAAAATCAGACTCAGAGGAATTCTGTGCTCAAGAGTACTGAGTGAGCAGTAGTTTCAGGATTAGACCCAGGTGTGGCCAGCATGGAGCCATGCATGCTCCTCCTCCTCCATGCCATGGCCATGGTCTACTTTATCTGTTCAACCAGAGATGAGCATTTACATTTGCTTTTCAAAAGTCAATGCCGATATCTGCCAAGGATTTATCACCTGAAATTTAATTATTAAACACATTCATCTTTTTCTACTTGACCTCATGTAGGCATGAGCTACACTTAATGTTATTGTAGCTTCTCACTGAACTACCTGTTCCAAAGCTCAAGTTCCAGCAGCTCTATGTAAGTGGGGAAGACTGAAGGACTGACATAGGACAGGTTACAGGATGTCTCAGCAGAGGGTCACATTGAATAACTGGCTTTAACTCGTATTTCTACATTTGCACTGTAAACAGGTATTTGATTTGCCTTAATCTGGCTGATATGGGGAAATTGGATGTTTCAATTTTGTAGACTGTCCAAATGTTTGAGTTAGGAGGTCAGGCTACACATGGTTTTTAAAATAAACCAATAAGAGTCTTAAAAAAAAATCCAAAAATGAAAAACAAAAAACTCCAGCAGCATCTGCTTGTAGAAGGAACACAAGCACATTAAACTTTCTGAGCTTTTTTTTTCTTTGGAAATGAGAAAACAATAAAACTGATATCCACATCTCTGAGTTATGTGTTAGAGGGATCGCTAGTACAACCCTAAGCAATTTAATGAAGTGCAAAACTTGCTGGAGACAGGTGATAAAACTGCAGTATGGATCTATCACCTCCTCCCTCCCCAAACAAGTAAATGTGGTTACATTTAAGAAATCAAGAAGTATCTCTTAAGTAACATTAAAATCCTTTCCCTGCTTTCCTTTTGTGTTCCCTATACCCCATCACCAATTTTCTAAAATTCTAAACTTTATGCATATGGTAATAGTAATAATTCTAGGAAGCAGATAGTCCTGATGTTGACAAAAATCAACATGTAGTAATAAAGAAAGCATACTAACTCGTAAATACTATCAAATTTATTGGGTTTCCAGGGACTGTGACTACATGTTAAGTCCCATGTCGAAGTTTAACTAATCAATGTCCATTCCAACTTTTCCATTTATTCTCTCTTCCAAATCATTTTGTCTGTAATCTGTTCTCATTGTGCAAGAACCCTTTCCAAAGATCTCAGCCAGGCACGGTGGCTCACGCCTGTAATCCCAGCACTTTTGGAGGCAAAGGCAGGCGGATTGCCTGAGGTCAGGAGTTTGAGACCAGCCTGGCCAACACGGTGAAACCCGGTCTCTACTAAAAATGCAAAAATTAACTGGGCATGGTGGTGCACGCCTGTAATTCCAGCTACTCGGGAGATTGAAGCAGAAGAATCACTTGAACATGGGAGGCGGAGGTTGCAGTGAGCCGAGATCGCGTCGCTGTACTCCAGCCTGGACAACAGAGTGAGACTCCATCTCAAAAAAACAAAAACAAAAACAAAGATCTCAAGCATCTTTTTCTCCATTGTTTCATAAGGAGGGTTGTATGGGGTGGAGGGATGTATTAAAAGCAAAATATATGCCACATTTATTCATCTCAAATCAATGAGAATAGGATATGTCTATATTTGAGCAAAGTACAAGCGTTACATGTGCAGCTTATACACATGTGCTATGTCCATGTGGTCACGTTTCATCCTGTGTTTCATCTCCCTTCATTGCATTTATAAAATATTTCCACAAAACAATGTGTCTATATTTTATGGTTTTATAATTGTAAATACAGATGGTTTCCAACTTAATGATAATTCGACTTATGATTTTTTTCCATAGCATTCTGTATGCTCCTTGACTTATGATGAGACAATATCTGGATGAAACCCATCATATGTTGAAAATATCCTAAGTCAAAAGTGCATTTTTGACACGGTATTTCCAACTTCAAATGAAGTAGCCCTATCTTAAGTTGAGGATCATCTGTAATGCACAAACCATGGTAACAATAACAGATATTTCCAAAAGAGAAAAGAAAATCCCATAACACCACTAATAATTCTACTTCTCAACGTGCATATATAATATTTTACATAGCTATAATTGTCTTCTCAGATAAATGCTGCCATTTCATGTATTACCTAATATTAAGTGACATATTTTCAAACACAGTATGAGGCTGACCATAATCAAATTAACCTTTTCCATCCCAACTCTGACACTTTAAGATAAAATTATGTAATTATTCTCAAAAGGCTGCCATTGTTCAACAACTTTTGAGCTTCCACTTGGTACACTGCTTGTGATGGTTAATTTTATGTGTCAACTTGACTAGGCCATGGGGTGTTCAGATTAAACATTATTTCTGAGTGTGTTTATGAAGGTGTTTCTGGATGAGATTAGCATTTGAATCAGTGGACTCTGTAAAACAGATCGGCCTCACCAGAGTGTATGTGTGTTGTGGGGGCGGGTGGAGGGGAGCATTATTCAATCTGTGAAGGGCCTAAACAGAATTAAAAGATGGAGGAAGGAAGAATTTGCCCCTTTCATCTTGCCACTTGTGCTGGAACATCTTCTTTCATCTTCTCTTGCCTTCGGATGGGATTTAAACCATCAGCTCTCCAGGTCTCAGACCTTCGAACTTGGACTAAATTACATCACCAACTTTCCTGAATCTCTAGCTTGCAGACAGCAGATTGTGGTACTCAGCCTCTGTAATCACATAAGCCAATTCCTCATTTTATATCTCCTATTGGTTCTGTTTTCTGGAGAACTATAACTAATATACTACCTTTGAGCTTGCTGTTAGGCTTTTGATCCATTTCAAGTGTGATAAATCTTTGTATTCTGAGAGTGGGTTTGATATTTGGACTCTATCACATTTTGTATCAAGTTTGAAAAATAATATTAAAGTTGGCTAGAAAATCTAGCAAAAATAAGAAACAATACAACTGATGAGTAACCTCTTGAGACACTGAGTTTCTTCTGTGACACATAGTTTGGCTCCAAAGATCATTTCCAAGAAGTTCAAAAGTGACTTGAGAAATAGCAGAATCAGTGTAGCAATGTTGCTCTCCCATACAACCACACAGAAGGGCACGTGCTTATTTGGAGATTGCAGTATGTGTGGGTGGTTTGTAAAAGGTGTTTCATTCATCCACAGCTTGACACTCACATCCACATGCTACTGACAGCCACCATGTGCTTGGCTCTGCTGCGCCAGCTGCTGTAGAGGCTCTGGGGTCTGAGGAGCTCATACCCTATAGTCCTCTCAACCCTGAGCTTCAAACATCTGCCATTAGAGAAGCCAGGCTTTTCCCAGATTTGCTACATTCAGGAAGAGCATCCCAGAGAAGAGTATCTGATATTTTTTGCAACTCATTTTTAGTTTTGGAAAGCCTGGTCATTAAAATGCAAAAAGCTTCCAGTGTAAGATTCCAAAGACCAGATCCCAGTCCTAGCCCTATACTAACTAGCCTTTGAGAATCATTTCTCCTGTTTGGCTGCAGCGTCTGTGCTGGTGATTCTCTGTTGATCTTCCACCAGCTTTATTCTCCTCCCTGCTCTGCCCTGCTCTGAACCCAGGAACCCATCTCTGTGGTGCCCTCCTTATTCTCTGGCTTCTCCTTGGGTTTGGTGGAAGGGAGTCCTCCAACAGGAGAGCAGAGGGTTTGAGGAAAGAAGTTGGGGAGATACCACCCCCTTACCTTTGCATACACACACACACTCTCTCTCTCTCACGCACATACACACACACATGCACGCACAGGCACACAGACACACAACACAATCCTTCTCTGCGGGGCTGTGGTGTGGCAGTGGCTGTATTCCTCTATGGCCTCCACTTCTGTTAGGTGACTCCTGCCCACAGCTTCAGCTGTTGCGGGGTTCTAGCTCCCTGTTTTGCACCTTCAGCTGAGGCGTGGCAAGAACTTTCCACTATGGCTGGTCCCAGAGAGCTTCAACATCCTTAACTCTGCCCAAATCTCAGTAAAGAGTCCCTTCAAAAGACTCTGTTTAATTAAACTTTTCAAATGTACCTTTTATTTCCTGAGGGGACCCCATCTGATGGGATTGTCTAATATATATAATAAAGGGTTCAGACAAGTTGAAGCTTAAGGTCCCTTTCGGCCCTACCATTCTCTGTATCTCTGACTACATTATGTTTGCTGATGGAAGAGGTAATTTTATAACCACAAGACTTGCTCAAAGAATAGTAACCTATTTTTCTTAGGAGGCTTTGGCTTTCAAGTGTATTATTTTTAAAGTCAACCTGAGATGACTTTAATAGTCAATAGTCATCATCCATTATAGAAAACTGCTTATTCAAAATGCTTGGCTTGGAGTTGGCAAATAGACCCCAAAGCTAGTCCTTTTTCTCTGGGTTTTATTTAAGAACATCAGCATTTGTAAAAGCCTATAATTAATTAGGGCACCTTTTCTTTTGCCTGATTCATGAAGTCCACCTTGCCCCAGTCGTGTCCCTGCTGACCTGTCTGCAGGTTTGTCAGCCTGTCTCACTGGACCCCATCCATCTGGCCTATCTAATTGTAACCTCTGGGATGTAACTAGACACCAATGGCATTCTTCTTTTTGAGTAATCACATCAATGAGTTATATTAGCTGTCATATTAAAGTAGCTCTCTGCTAACCTCTGGTAATATGAGAACACGGTCCCCATTAGCTTTCCTTTCAGTTGGGTAACACCGTCTCCCTAATGTTTTTGCTTACTTAATCCACACTGGGATAAAATGCAAGAGAAGAAACAGAAAAGTAAGGAGATTTGAGAATGGTTCAATATTTTATTTTGTGTAGCATTTTCCCAAAATATAAAAACAAACATGTTAAAAGCAGAGGTCTTGTGAAACCTCAGAATGTTGACCTACTGAAAGAGGGATTCTGCCTTTTCTTAGGAAGTAAGGAAAAATGATGAGGGCTTCGGGAACACCAAACTTTACTTGGAAATAGCTGGGAGAGGGTGGTAAGACACATAATCCTTCTGTCAATTTTTAACATCTTTGTCTTGTACCCAACAATATTGGACCGGAATTAAAATAAATATCGGCATCTTACTTAACTGCCATATTTTATTACTCATCTAAGATGAAAAAGTAAATGGCTTCCAGTTTTTTCATCTCAGGACACGGGCTCAAAGCGTTTTACCAAATGTAAAAGGAATGTTTACAAAAATGCCTGGATTGCATTTTTTTCTTATTTTAAATGAATCAAATATACTTTTTTCAATGTCTTGTGATGCCAATATCTTTCTCGATGAGTGTAATTTGAAAATAAGAAACACAGATTTTATAAGCTGATGTCACCTGTCATAAATTCAAGTTTTCAAATCTTGTTAAACTCAGACTCTTGCAATTTGGCATTGTCATGGTCCCAACCATCTTTCTACACTTGCCCTGAAGGCAGGAAGATGGGAAACAGGAAAATCAAACTGAAAGCATAGAAAATCAAACTGAGAGCATAGTGAGAAGAAGTTCATCTCACTTGTCCCTTCAAGTTCCCTGAACAAGTGAGGAGAGCTTGAGGGGACCACTTTTGTCTACAAAATTCAAGGTACCAGTCCTCTGTTTCTATGCACACCCACTTTTATTTCCTGTGTGATTCTAGCTGTGGAGCAAGGTTTTTAATTAACAGTTTTAAGGAAGAAAAACAAAAGTATTCACTTCAGTAAAAATACATCAAATCAAAAAGTCAGGTTACACATTTTTGTAGTTCTTCTGTCCTTCATTTTTCTTTTCTCCTTCATTTCTTCTTTCCTTCCTTACTTTTTTCTTTTGTTTCTTCCTTCTGTGGGGGCCAAGGGAAAACTTACCCCACCCCTGAAGTCTCACTGAAAACTGACAAAGGCAGATTAATAGAAGCAAATTGTATACATACAAATTTATTTTAACCTGCATGGCCCAGGGAAATAACAGAAGTATGACCCAATAACCCAGTCAGGTAGAGATGCTTATACACTCTTCTTCACAGGGGAAGGGCAGATGGGGAAAATGTGGCAATCTGAGGGATAATAAATGTTTTTTAGGGGGAATTGAATGGGCCCAATGCTCAGATAATGGCTAGAAAATAATTTTCTTTGGAAATTAGATGGGACCAATAGCAGACGATGGTTCAGGGCAAAGATTGTCTGGGATCCAAGTGTAATGTTTAATTTTCAATCTCTTCCTCTGTGATACGAATTTTAATCTTCTCTGGTTAATGACACTTCAGGGAGGGGATTAAAGGCAATTGTGTTCCTCTTTGGCAACTCTAGCTTCTAGGTTGATAAAGAAACTTCAGAGAACAACTTCATCCTGCGCTTTGGGAGAAACAGAGGATTAAGCGACAGGAGGGGTCGGGGGGAAGTCAGAGAGACCTTGAAGCTGCTTCACATCAAAGCACTATATTTTGGGGCAACAGTATAACATTTTCTGATCCCTGACCCATCTTCCCTCCCTCTCTCCCTCCTTCCCTCCCTCCCTTTCTTCCTTCCTTCCTGCTTTCCCTCCTTCCTACCTTTCTTCCACTTTTATTCAGTGAAGTGGACAATGCCAGAACAATTAAAAACAATTGAATCGAATAAATAGGAACACCGGGATAGAATTGGATTCCTTAAAAACATATTAATTAGATACCAATCATGGCATCTGTGTATCACACCCTATTTTGAATAATGGAAAAAGTTTGACTCTATGTTTGGCATGGGCCTACTTATTTCCCATTAGTATAAATATATAGATTGAATTTCCACTCTTTCAACATACCATTTCTGCTGCTTTCAGAGCAGCTGCTGCTTCTACCACTGCGACAGTTTGCTATTACCACCTCTGCTCTGCCTTTCTTGGTAGAAAGTCAGTTTGGTAAACTGCCAACTCCAGAGATGATTTCTATAGTAATGGGATGCCCAGGGCCATGGAATTACACACAGGATCATCAACTTCTGTCTAAATCGAACAACTGTGATAACTATAGTAAAATAAAACTTTTGTAATTAAATGCTTGAAAACAGAGCCAAACAGAGAAAGGGAGAAGGCAGAAAACTCCCTCATGAATGAAATTCTAAACATATAATGTAGTTTTCTTACTTCCAGAAATCTATTTTTATAAACAAGATAAGAAATAATTCCCACTTTAATCTTTTTCTATTTGAAAATATATTTCTAATCATGTGCTTGAAGATGCTAAGCCCTGGTTTAAACCCAAGTGAAGTTTAGTACCATTGCAGATGCAGAACAGCACCATTTATCCCAATAAAATCCCTGCATTCCTGGCAACACAGAACTGGAATTGGTCTGAAGCAGTTATCT
This sequence comes from Macaca thibetana thibetana, assembly GCF_024542745.1. NCBI lineage: Eukaryota > Metazoa > Chordata > Mammalia > Primates > Cercopithecidae > Macaca > Macaca thibetana. The sequence goes on from NC_065579.1 coordinate 60,334,940, forward strand.
GATCCAAGAAAATGGGAAATTCTCTAGAACCAATCCTTTTCCAATTTCTTAAAAACACCCAGGATTTGAGATTTCAGGACCTCCCTCAGTGATATATTTTATATCACAGGATCCTGGGACACAATTCTTTTATTCTAAAGAGAGATCTATTTCCTGTCCTTTGTTCCTTTGAGAAATAAAATACAATGACTTTATCATACCAGACCTCATTTTCATTTTAAGGAGGTGGTCTGACTAGAAGATTTGCAAACCCCTCTGACTCAAACATTCTGATTCTTATTTATTAATATTTTGGCTTCAGTTAAAAAGCAAACAACTCACCGGGCACTGTGGGTCATGCTGTAATCCCAGCACGTTGGGAAGCCGAGGTGGGCGGATCGCCTGAGGTCAGGAGTTTGAGATCAGCCTGACCAAGATGGAGAAACCCAGCCTCTAATAAAATACAAAATTAGCTGGGCGTGGTGGTGCATGCCTGTAATCCCAGTTACTCAGGAGGCTGAGTCAGGATAACGGCTTAAACTTGGGAGGTGGAGGTTGCGGTGAGCCGAAATCGCGCCATTGTACTCCAGCCTGGGCAACAGGAGCGAAACTCCGTCTCAAAAAAAAAAAAAAAAAAAAAAAAACCAACAACAACAAAACGCAAACAACTCTCTACTTGAAGACAGAAAGGGAGACATGTAGGAGGCATTAATGTTACCTAAATGAATGAATAAAGGAATGCATGCATACCATTTCTAAATCCTATTTTCTTGACCAAGCAATTAAGTTTCCCTCAATTTCTTTTTCTATTTGACTAATTTTCCATTAAAAATAACTAGGGAAAAGAAACTATCATCAGAGTGAAAAGGCAACCTACAGAATGGGAGAAAATTTTTGCAATCTACCCATCTGACAAAGGGCTAATATCCAGAATCTACAAGCAACTTAAACAAATTTATAAGAAAAAAACAACCCCATCAAAAAGTGGGCAAATGATATGAACAGACACTTCTCAAAAGAAGACATTTATGCGGCCAATACACATATGAAAAAAAGCTCATCCTCACTGGTCATTAGAGAAATGCAAATGAAAACCACAATGAGATACCATCCCATGCCAGTTAGAATGGTGATCATTAAAAAGTCATGAAACAACAGATGCTGGTGAGGATGTGAAGAAATAGGAACGCCTTTACCCTGTTGTTGGGAGTGTAAATTAGTTCAACCATTGTGGAAGACCCTGTGGCAATTCCTCAAGGATCTAGAACCAGAAATACCATTTGACCCAGCAATCCCATTATTAGGTATATACCCAAAGGATTTTAAATCAATCTACATATGCACATGTATGTTTATTGCAGCACTATTCACAATAGCAAAGACTTGGAACCAACCCACATGCCCATCAGTGATAGACTGGATAAAGAAAATGTAGCACATACACACTATGGAATACTATGCAGTCATAAAGAAGAATGAGTTCATGTCCTTTGCAGGACATGGATGAAGCTGGAAACCATGATTCTTAGCAAACTAACACAGGAACAGAAAACCAAACACTGTGTGTTCTCACTCATAAGTGGGAGTTGAACAATGAGAACACATGGACACAGGGAGGGGAACATCACACACCAGGGCCTGTTGGGGAGTGGGGGGCCAGGGGAGGGATAGTATTAGGAGAAATACCTAATGTAGATGACGGGTTGATGGTTGCAGCAAACCACCATGGCACGTGTATACCTATGTAACAAACCTGCATGTTCTGCACATGTATCCTGGAACTTAAAAGTATAATTAAAAAAAAAATAACCAAGGAGATAAGGATGCATACTGGAAATAAAATGGGCTTCTACACCACATTTACTAGTCATAGAAACAGAAACAAATGGTTTAACTTGTCTGTGACTTACATTTTTTTCTTTGTCATATGGACTAATGAAAATTACCTCAAGGATTGTTGCATAATGTATGTCAAGAGGCTGACACAGTAGAAAAACAATAACAAAATTTTGTCCCTTTTCTCTAAAACGGATTTTAAGTTTTAGCTTTTTTTTTTTTAGATAAGGTGATTGTGGCAGAGACTGCTATTTATCTATTCCAATCTACAAATAGCAGTCCCTTCCTTCTAGCCTTTAGAGTCCCTTCCTTCTAGTAACAAGACTCTAATTTGAGTTGACCCAGCTAAAGACATCTTCCAGCCTCCCCTGTAGCTATATTCAGCCATGCGAAAAAGTTCTGCCAGCAAATATAAGCCAAAGGATCATGTATTACCTTCTAGGAGGTCTCCTTAAGAGAAGCTGCTTTTCTGTCTTTCTTCCTTTTTCTTGTCGCTTGTATCATAGATGTTATAGCTGTAGCTAGGTCTACCACCTTGAACTCCTGGAATGTGGAACACGTATTAGGGACGGCAGAATAAAAAGTTGAAGGGGATTTGGGTGACCCTTTAAGTTTCCATGCAGGTCTTAGCTGCCTACATATAGACTTCCTTTGTTGGACAAATAAATTTCAATCTGGTTTAACGCATTGTTATGTGGATGTTTTCTGTTACATGCTGCCAAACCCAGGAGATAATATCAGACAAAATATACTTAAATTCTAACTAATAAATTCTTTCTTTCCTTCCTTCCTCCCTTCCTTCCTCTCTTTCTTTCTTTCTTTCTTTCTTTCTTTCTTTTTCTTTCTCTTCCTTCCTTCTTTCCTTCTTTCCTTCCTTCCTTCCTTCCTTCTTTCTTTCTTTCCTTCCTTCCTCTCTTTTTTCTCTTTCTTTCCTTCTCTTTCTTTCTTTCCTTCTCTTTCTTTCTCTTCCTTCCTTTTTTCCTTCTTTCTTTCCTTCCTTCCTTCTTTCCTTCCTTCTTTCCTCTCTTTCTTTCTCTTCCTTCCTTCTTTCCTTCTTTCCTTCCTTCCTTCTTTCTTTCCTTCCTTCCTTCCTCTCTTTTTTCTCTTTCTTTCTTTCCTTCTCTTTCTTTCTTTCTTTCTTTCTTTCTTTCTTTCTTTCTTTCTTTCTTTCTTTCTTTCTTTCTTTCTTTCTTTCTTTCTTTCTCTTCCTTCCTTTTTTCTTCTTTCTTTCTTTCCTTCCTTCCTCTCTTTCTTCCTTCCTTTCTTTCTTTCTTTCTTTCTTTCTTTCTTTCTTTCTTTCTTTCTTTCTTTCTTTCTTTCTTTCTTTCTTTCTTTCTTTCTTTCTTTCTTTCTTTCTTTCATTCTTTCTTTCTCTTCTTCTTTCTTTTCCTTACTTCCTTCTTTTTTTTTTTTTTTCCCAAAACAGGGTCTCACTCTGTTGCCCAGGTTGGAGTACAGTTGCACGATCTCAGCTCACTGCAGCCTTGACCTCCCAGGCTCCAAGGCTGGGTCCCAGCTACTCCTACCTCAGCCTCCCAAATAGTTGGGACCACAGGCATACGCCAGCACAGCCAGCTATTTTTTTTTTTTTTTTTTTTTGAAATGAGGTTTCACCATGTTGCCCAGGCTGGTCTCAAACTCCCGGGCTCAAGAAATCTGCCCACCTTGGCCTATCAAAGTGCTGGGATTACAGACATGAGCCACAGCACCAGGCCTACTGTATATTTATTAACCACTTATATATTAAGCTTCTTTTCATCCCTATTGACTTTGATTATACTAAAACCACAATGATGGTTCTCATTTAACTGTAATACCTATAGTTTTCCTTTAGTATTTGTAAGTAGCCTGCAATAAGCTTCATGCTTGTTTTGGCCTCTTCTTCAACAGGTCAAGGTCATTTTCATTTTCATTTATGTTTTCACAGTTATTAATAACATTACTAATTCATAGCAATTTAGAAGGCAATATGGTTAAGTGGCCTAGGATATGGAGTTCAAAGGTCTAGACCAACACCGGTAGTAGTATTATTGGCTATGTGACTTTGCACAAGTCCTTTAATCTCTCTGAGCTTTAGTTTTATTCACAAGAAACAGAGATAATAATAATAATCCTGCATTGTTGACTTATTGGTATATTGTGAAAATCTGGTAGGGGAATATATTTGAAAGTATTGTGTAAAAGATAAAGCAACATGCAAATGTTACGAATAATATTAGAATTTTCAAATATAAGAGGCACATATTAAGTTTCTTTATCCATACATACCTTGAATGGAAATATGAGAGGATACCTTTAAAGATTCCAATATATGTGGCACTTTCCAATATCTTCTGTTACTTTTCTGAGGGTAGAATGAATCTTCAATTAGAGATCTTCCTGCAAAATATTAACAAAGCAGAATAATTGTCATGGATGATGAATATTTTTGCTTTAGAGTTGTTTACATGTAGATAGAGGATAAATGTTTAAGATCTTGAAATTAAACAATGACTCTTAGGATCTTTGTACTCTCGGTTCTCTCAATCTCCCTTCCACCATGCTAGTATGGATCAGGGAAATCTGAGGATATTGTCCTTGAAGAGCATGACAGAAAGCTCAAAGCCATTCTTTTATAGCTTGCCAATCATTTCGGAGACAACTAAAAGTGTCAGTAATAATCAAGATAACTTATATCTGTTACTGTCTCATTGTCCAGGTGGGCAATCATAGCAAGAATTTTCAAGCTCAATTTTCTTTTCAAAAGCTGTATTGATTACTGCATACATATTTTCTGATGGTCCAAAGATATTATGGTAACTCCCCATATGAACTGGAAATGCCCATTTGTTTCCTAACATTTATGCTAAAATTCCAGTTACAAGGGTTCTAAATATGAATATGCTTTAGTAGAAGAACTGCACTTAAAGCCATGTATATTTATCTTTTGTATTATGATTTTCCTGAATCTGGTACACTGATGTACCCTTATAGGGTGAATATACATCTTGGTTTGCCTGAACAGTTCTAGTTTGTACTTACTGTTTCAGCGTAATTATTAATAGTGCCCCCTTTACTTTCTAAAGGAATGATAAATTATATGCTTACTGTATTTGAGAAGCACTTTATTCTACTGGTTAAGTAAAATGGAATGTCTTTGTAAATTCTAGGCAGGGACCATTATTTTGTGCACAATCTGCCCTGATGTGATGAGTTTGAAGCCACAACTCTTATAATTTGTGTATCCTTGAGACCCAAGAACAAGCCTGACTAATTCATCCTTTTCTTAGGAAAGAAAGGCTTAAAAATATCACCAAAAAGTTGACAAGCTTTTTGTAATGGACCAGATGGTAAATATTTCAGTCTGCTCAATTCTACTGTTATAGCATGAAAGCAGCCAGACAATATGCAAACAAGTGGATGCCCTGTGTTCCAACAAAACTGTACTGACAAAAGCAGGAGGAAGGCCTGGTCCGGTCTGCGTCCTTCAGTGTGCTGACACCTGATCTAATGTTATAATATTCTCTCTCAATAATTCAGTGGAATCTATATTGTCCAGATTTCTTTTAAAGTATTAAGAGGAGCAAAAGGCTGTTTAGCTGGACTTAGTTAGATTATAATTAATATTATGGAAAGACATTCCCATTTCTTACCAACAAAGTTCCTAATCTTCTGTCATTAACACGTCCTGTTCAGTCCAGTGAATTACAGTCCACATTCAATCTACTAAAATACAATGATGATGTTTCCTTTCTAAAAAAGCCAACACAAATGTGTGTCCTTCACATGCTGTGAGATTGACAGGCAGCTAGCTTTTATTGTTTAGGTGTTTAAAAATTGTTTGGTGTCTAACATTTATTAAAAAAGAAGTTTTTGGAAATTTTCATTTTATTCTGTATCTCCTTGTGTTTTCATAGGATGAGGAGAAGGGTACAAATCTGCCTTTGGGAAATACATCTGAAATGCAGAGATAAACAAGTTTGCATCTATGAAAGGAGAATTGGAGAGAGGGGAGAATTGAAAACACACCAGTGATTAGAACAGAAGAGGAAAGTCCACTGCCCTTTAAGTTGAAACAGAAGGAAAGATATGAAGGAAAGCCTTGAATGAAATGAAATAAACGCTGAAACTATACTCAGAAATAAATCAAAACCCTGGGTTCTTTTCTTGCTATGTTGAGAACTGTGAGAATATGGTATGGTACACAGTGGGTGTGAGTAACACGTGTGTGTGTGTGTGTGTGAACAGGAATTAAAATTAGACAGTAACAAAATGTCAAGACCAAGATATTGGACATATTAAGCAAATAAATGAATTCTGTAATGTAAATAGACAAAGTATGACGTGCTCTAAATGATGATGAGTTGACAAATTCTTTGCTGTCTGACCTGAAATATTAAGCCCCAATCAGGAATGAGTGGACCGTCTCTCCTGGAGAGGTAGGCACTGGTTGCAGCCTGGGGAAAGAGGAAACATAAAAGCAGGTCTAGATTTGCCTTGCAATGAGAGCTGCATATTAATCTAAAGAATTTCCAAAAAATCAAAAAGACATTTTTCAGCAAAATACACCCCTAGAGCCTCAATCATAAAGCAAGGGAATAAACTTAAAACAGGATTGATTTCATCTTAAAGCGAGTATTTCTTTGAAATGCTACCAGCTGTAGTTGTCTTATTTGGTTTTCAATCCTATAACAAAATTGTGCCATATTGTGTCAAATAAGAAGATAATATAACGGCTTTAAACAAATTTTGTAATTATGGGATCAATCAAAAGTGCATTAAATTTGTGTGTATTTGGGAAGTTACGCCATTGAATACTAAGTAGCTCTAAATATCAACCTTCATTTTTCACTTCAGTTTCGAGACCTTAACTCTAAAAGGGTGAGATTTCCCTAATAGAAGTTACAGACTAGCAGAGATTCTATGAATTTCAGTTGTTTGGTATTCTCTTTAGAAAATGTCAGGCACTGCTCTGGCAGAGATTGAAGATATTTGGGCATGACAGAGATTTTGTGGTCTAATGTTTCTTTTATCATACCCTAAGTATGATTGTAAGCTTTGAGCATACTCTGGTTTCACTGGCACATAAACCAGACTCATGAAAAACTGGGTTGCTTGTCCTAAGGGAAGCGTTGACAACTGGGTCCTACTTGGTTCAATTTTTACAAAACGATCTTTTCAGCATTCAATGTCCCTTGATTAGAGGGGAAAATAGATGAATAGGTTAAGAAGGCCTTGTAGATCTTCAAAAAGCCAGGCAGGCCTGAAATTGAAACCCTGCTCCATTAATTAGGAGCTTGGGCAAGTCATTTCCTTCTCCAGACTTCGGTTTCCTCATCGATGAATTGAGGGAAATTTTAGTACCCTCTTTACCAGGCTGTGAGAATTATCTAAGACAATGAATGCAAACATAGCCCAAAGTCTGGCACATAATAAGGGCTCAAAAAAAATGTAGCTATTCGATAAAGACCCCAAAGTTGTGATTAACTAAAGCCACCACAGTTTCTTAGTAAGCTTGGTAGGAAGTAGGTATGAGAGGTGTTCTTTTTTAGGTGATTTTATTTTATTAGTATCAAAAGCAGAACTAATAACCTTCAGTAGGATTTGAGAAGGCAGAGGATAGGAGCACAGAAAATTGAGACTGCAAACAAGGGCCCTGGCAAAGTAACCGTTGTTTTTTTTTTTTTAATCTCTTAAGATTTAACAAATCTTTAACCTCATACCCCTTTTATACTTCTTCCTAGAAATTCCCTTTATTATTGCGGCTTTTTTTTTTTGGACAGAGTCTTGCTCTGTCACCCAGGCTAGAGTGCAGTGGCGAGATCTCAGCTCACTGCAACCTCTGCCTCCTGGGTTGAGGCAAACCTCCTGCCTCAGTCTCTGGAGTAGCTGTGACTATAGGCACTGTATTTTTAGTCGATATGGGGTTTCACCATGTTGGCCAGGCTGGTCTCGAACTCCTGACCTCAAGTGATCCTCCAGCCTCAGCCTCCCAAAGTGCTGGGATTATAGCCGTAAGCCATCATGCTCGGCAATGGGCTCATTTATTTTAAATATATTTACTGTAGACTTTTGGTATAAATTGGCTGTGTGTTCAAGCTTTTGATGCACAAATGTAGAAAATAGTACTATGTTAATGTATTTTTGCCTCCCTGTGCTAACATGTTTCCATGGAAGAAAGTACCTTTTGGAAATTTATATTTTCTTTTTCTGTTTGTTAAAAAAGTTCCCTGCATGCAAAGTCCATGGAAAAGTTAACATTTATCCTTTATATCTTAAGACAGGATTTACCTTAAGAAAATCTTTCTAACAAGTGCACTGTAGCATGAAGTAAACTGTGCCTGACATTTATCACGTGAGTATTACATGAACTCTGAGGAATAAAGAAGTCACTCAAAACCATCCAGGGATCTGGGAGAAGAGATGAGTGGAAGAAACCAGAATGGGCCTATCCTTCACTTGGCAATGGGGGCATGTCATGCCCTACACTAGGTACTCTATACAGCCTCATAGCAGTCTAGTGAAGTCCATATCCCCACTTTATGAATGAGAACACTGAGAACCAGAGAATCCAGTAATCAGCTGAAGCTCACATGGTTACCAAGCGGCAGACCTGAGATTTGAACTCAAAGTTTACATTCCTTGCGCCTGAATCAAGTGTCCTTTAGCACCTATTCCATCTTGCAAAACAACATTGAGTCTAAGGCTGATTCTCTCCTTTGGCCTCACTAGAAAAGTGACGCTTTTGCTGCCTTAAGGAGCAGTGGGACCAGGAAAATAAAAGCATTTCTCTATAGCAGTTTTCTAAAAGTGTGATCTCCAGACCAGCAGCATCAGCGTCACCTGGGAACTTAGAAGTGCAACTTCTCAGACCCCTTCCCAGACATACTGAATCAGAAACTCTGGAATGTGGCCAGCAGGCATTTAACAGGCCATCCAGGGGATTCCGATGGGTGCTAAAGATTGCGAACCACTGTTCTATTGCTCTAGACGTCCTCTCTTCAAAATAGTAAATTTGAACTGCAGGCCTACTGTTTGTCCTGCCTTATCAGTCAATGGCCAACAATGGAGCCTACCCTGGAAGGGCAGAAGTGAATCCTATGAGCAATGCTGAAAATGTTCCGTATAGAGCCCAAAGATAGTTTTCAGCTTTTCCAAAAAGCAATGCAAAACACATTCTGTCCATTCTTGGCAACAGCATGGAAGCCTTTTAATTAGTCCACCCTGAAGGAAATAGAGATGTACTCGTTAAGTAACTGCTCTTATTACCAGTGGGCAGAAGTGTGCATTGTTGTCAGATGCATTTGTAGGAGTCAGCAATCCTATCAAACTGAAGGCTTCTTACAGAGTGTGTTAAAATAAAAGGACTCCAACAAGCCATGTGGGTGAGAGGGAGGTGGCATTGATGGCAAGAACAGTCCCAGAGACAAACACACACAAAGATGCATGTGCACACAAACACACATTCACTCACTCACAAATATCAGTTCACACTGTGCAGACTGATGAATGGCCTGTATTCCAGGGAAGTGAGCATTAATATTCCTGAGACTCCCTGGAAAATTCCAAGAAAATATCAAGGCCTGGTACCTTCCTCCAAGTTCCTGTTGCATGGGGTTGAATGTTTTACTGAAGGTAAGTCATCCCAGTGATAAGATATATAGACCCAAGTTATAGGAATATAAGAAATTGAGACACATGCCATTTATAGGAATGTCCCATCTTAGTGTAACTGTGGGTTCTATTACTAACACACACAACCCTGGTAATGAGTCTGAGTGTTGTGGGAAGTCAGGGACCCAAACAGAGGGACCAGCTGAAGCCATGGCAGAAGAACATAAATTGTGACAATTTCATAGACATTTATTAGTTCCCCAAATTAATACTTTTATAATTTCTTATGCCTGTCTTTACTGCAGTCTATGAGCATAAATTGTGAAGATTTCATGGACATTTATCACTTTCCCAATCAATACTCTTGTGATTTCTTATGCCTGTCTTTAATCTCTTAATCTCATCATCTTCGTAAGCTGAGTATGTATGTCACCTCAGGACCCTGTGATGATTGTGTTAACTGCACAAATTGTTTGTAGAGCATGTGTGTTTGAACAATATGAAATCTGGGCACCTTAAGAACAGGATAACAGCAATTTTCAGGGAACAAGGTGGATAACCACAGTCTGGCTGCCTGTGGGCTGGGCAGGACAGAGCCATATTTCTCTTATTAATGAAAACAGGTATGAGAAATATCGCTGAATTCTTTCCCCAGTAAGGAATATTAATAATTAAAAGCTTGGAAAAGAATGCATTCCCAGGATGGGGCCTCTAAAATGGCTGCCCTAGGAGTGTCTGCCTTATGCAGATGTAGATAGGGATGAAACACACCCTAGTCTCCTGCAGTGCCCCCAGGCTTGCTAGGATTAGGAAATTACAGCCTGGCGAATTCTAGTTGGACCGGTTCTCTGCTCTTGAACCCTGTTAAGATGTTTATTAATGACTATGTGTGCACAGCGGGACATGGAAGTTCATTAGTGATTCTAGTTTCGCCCTGACCTTGTGATCTCACCCAGACCTCCTGCCTTGTGATGTTTTGTTGCCCTTAAAGCATGTGATCTCTGTGACCCACACCCTATTTGTACACTCCCTCCCCTTTTGAAAATCACTAATAAAAGCTTGCTGGTTTTGCAGCTTGGGGGGGCATCATGGAACCTGCCAACATGGGATGTCTCCCCCAGACACCCAGCTTTAAAAATTTCTCTGTTTTGTACTCTTTCCTTTATTTCTCAGACCAGCCAACACTTAGGGAAATAGAAAAGAACCCACATTGAATTATCAGGAACCCACCCCCAATACTGAGTAATAGTATTGGAATGGAAGTCTGAAACTGTGTCCTCCACCTGCCTCCCCAACTAAAGGATCTTTCTTATAGTAGCTCTGTTGCAGTATCATCTTTCTGATGCCACACAAATTGGATCAAGTGCCTACTAGATGGGCCCAGGATGTTGGGGTCTTGGACTCAAGCCACAGAGGCCAGTTCTGGGATTGAGGTTTCCAATAGCACTGGATCAGGAAAGAGGAAATAGGCCCATAACTAAGTAGGTGACCTATCTGGCTAAAGCCAAGGGCAATTGGCTTCATCCAGTCAAATCACCTTGGATGATGGTCTATCAGTGGTGGCCAAAGGCAGTCTCTTCAAGGGTCCAAGGGAAGAGCAGATCTTCTAGGTGGCACGGGGTGATGGGACTGACAGTGAAATGGCAGTTGCCACATTGACCTAAAGTTGGTGGTGGACATCCCTGTCCCCTCCACAATATTATGAGGATCATCACAATATCTTATTAATCTTAATAAAGCCACTTTCTAGAATATCAACATGCTAGAGTATAAACAAATTAATTTTATTTTTTTAAAAAAGTAGTTATAGACTTTAAAGCTTAAAGCAAATGTTTCCATTTCTCTCCTTCCAGGTTTATATAGGATTTCACCTCCTCACTTTCATGAAGAGTTGCCATATGACTTTCTTTGTCCAGCAAAATGTGAACAGAAGTAAAGGCCATACCTGGGTGGAAGCCTTTAAGAGCCAGTGTATGTTGTGGTTGGCTAAGCCAGGTTCTATTCAGAGGTCCTAGTGCAAGGCAGTCCATTCCTTTCCTGGACAGTTGATCATTTGGGCAAAGACATACTCCATGCACTATATTCAGTTTCTCATTTAATCTCCTAACAATACCATGAAGTAGGTTTTGTGATCTCCAGGTTACAAACAAGGCAAATGTGACCCAGGGAGATTAGCTGCCCAGAGTCATGTAGCAGAGTCAGGATTCAAATGAGGCCTTGCTGTTGGCACAGCACTCAGCCACTTGGTTAGAAGACGTTTCTTTCTTTAGAATCCCGTGTTAGTTTGCTTAGGCTTCCATAACAAAATACCACAGGGTGGGTGGCTTAATAGAACTTTTCTCACTGTTTTGGAAGCTGGGAAGTCCGAGATCAGGGTGTCTGCAGGTTTGGTTTTTTCTGAGGCCTCTCTGGCTTGCAGATGGCCATCTTTTCACTATGTCTTCACACGTTTTTTTTTTTTTTTTGTGTGCACAAGTCCGTGGAGTCTCTCAGCAAGTTCAAATCTCCTCTCTTTATGAAGACAGATTGGAAGCCTCATTTTAACCTCATCTTACCTGTTTATAGGCCCTGTCTCTAACTACAGTCACATCCTGAGGTACTAGGGCTTAGGGCTACAACATATGGATTTTGGGGGGACACAATTGAGTCCATTGCATGCCCCAATCTGTTTCTCTTCCATTTTCCCACACTGGGACTAGTTCTCTTCTCTCTAGTTCCCAGATATGTGAAATGCTTTCCCCCTTGCAAGAGTCATCCAAAGGTAAGGCCTTCTTCCCACGTGGTCTAACCAATGCTGAGGATCATTCAACACTTGCTTCTCTTGTTTCAGATACTATTCTTCCCTTGGTCTTAGCTTTTTTAACAGCTGCATCATTCAGCTGCCTCTTCACGAGCTTTTGTTCAATGTAAATCCTAGAATTTCTTTGGGGTAACTTTGCTGTCAGGTTTAATCTCCCCCATTCAATTATCATTCAATTGATTTTTTGAACCCAAATGTAGTCATTTACATTCACATTTGGTTTTGTTTATGATTATAGAATACATGTTTATTACCATTCTCATTACATTTCCTCTTGTTATTTTTGACTTCTTACTTGTGGCTTTGAAGAGCTTTTGTACATAATGCTGTTTTTCTTATATACTTGTTAGTCCTGTCAGCTATACGTCCATTACTTCATGAGTATATCTTCCCTATCTTTATCTAAGTTGCTGGGAGACAAGTTTAACCAAAAATATCTGACAGAGCTCTAGGTCACCCTTGAACTGTCCCCCGTAGTTTGACATTCAGGTGCATAGAACACTGGTGAACTCACCCAGCATCCTGCCAACATGTGTCATCAGAGATTCCTTTCTCCTCTGAGTCAAACAAGCTGACAGCCCCCATCCATTCCATCTTTTTTTTGGGCTATCATGCAGATTGGTAAGCTTACTAGGACTCAAACCACATCTTTTCAGCAGCTGCAGGTTTGATTTCCCTGCTGGCTTTGACTTAGGAGCCCTTAAGTATGCTTCTGGATCCTGGAGGCTCAGCAGTCACTCAGCTGGATCTGCCCAAGCAGAGCTTGCCCAAGGGGAACCCTAAGAGGACTCTCATGGGCTGGGAAGAGCCTTAGTTCTGACAAGCTAAGTTTCCTAAAGGGATTTCCCTTCACTAGGGGTGCTTGGCACTGTATTGTGACTATTCTCAGATTCAAATAATGGAATAGAAAACAGTCCCTGATTTAATCTGCTGCTCCAGCCCCTGCGAGGACACAGCTGGTGAGGGTGTGCTGCTCTATTCACAAGCTAGTCCCTTCTCTCCAGCCTTGCAATAATTTTGTTGTCTTTGTTATTCTATATCCTGCGGTGACTTCCCTGAGTGCAGTGAGTGATTAATTTAGCTGGTGTCACAGGCTACAACATGTTGATATAAAGGGGAAAAGAAAGAGAAAAAGGGAAGTGTGGAAAGGGTGGAAGGCTACTGAGGCAAACACACACAGAACCCAAGCTCCAGCCCTCGCACAAAACACTCCATTGGCCAAAGTGACCCCATGACATTGTTTTTGTGAACATGAGTATGAACCTCTGAATGGTTGAGTTCCGAAATTCAAAGCCTGAAACTCTCCCAGGGCTTTCTCACTTCCCCCACTGCCTCTGAAACATCAATAGCTTCAGGAAATAATGAAAAACAAATCAAAAATAAAATCAGCCCTTGAAAACCTATGGTTCTCTGTAAAAAGGGCATCTACTGTTCAAGTGCCAGTTCACAACAAAGCAAGCTTCAGGATGTTGCGTGAAAACAAATTCCAAGGGGGTTTTAGTTTCTTTTGTTGTTGTGGCAGTTTTAATGCCCAACTTAACCCTTTATTCTTCTTGGCTCATAAAGCTAAGAAGGGCTCATGCAGCTATGGATTTGTGAGATATCCTATTGTTCATTAATCCAAGGTGTAAGTTTGTGCATATGGTTTATAATATTGGTGAGGGAGGTAGTTGATTCAAGGGATAATCCTCTTTATACTTCGCATAAAGTAGTTAGTTGTTTTTTTTAATACCTTGGAAAGACTTTAATTTCATAATGGTGAAACCACTGTAGTGGGACTGTAAATCATCAAGATTCTTTATGTAATATAGTTTCCACCGTCTGTAATCCAATGACCCCTTCACCATTTTGTAATCTTGCTTTTAAATATTGGGTTATGAAGTAAATTGAGAGGGGATGATTTTTTTTGTATTCACATGAAGTCCAGGTTTTGACAATTTTATGTTAATATTATTTTTACAGAGAGTTGCAATGATTTTCATTTAGAAGTGATACAATTTCATTAAAGAAAATATAGGAAATATTTTCTAAAATGTTACCCAAAATGTCATTACACAGAGATTACCTCTGTTAATATATTTGGGCTATTTTTTCCAGTCACAAATGCATATGGATATATGTTTCTATACTTTATTCCAAAAAGGAGATAAATGCTGTACTTATTATTTTGTAACCTATATTTTTCAACTTAATAAATTATAAACATAATTTCATGGGATTTTTTTCTTTCTAATTATTTTTAATGTTTTCACAGATTTCATTTAATTGGAGCATGGAGGGGTAAAATGATACATGCTCTCATTTCATTTAAAAAGTGTAAGAAGGTAAAAATTATTTACATTCCTTCCACTCAATAAAAACCACTGTAAATGTTTATATGAGACAACTTCCAGAGAGCTTCCTGTCTGTAAAATACTTTGTGCTCCAAGTGGTGTTTTGTAATCTGTTTTGAAGCACTTGACAATTGGTCAAGGAGAAACTTGCATGTCCACACATATTTTAAAAGACAATATTGTATTCCATTGAATGTAAGTGTCTTATTTATACAACAAATGCTGCACTGATGAACATTTAGATGGTTTCCAATTTTTTTGGTCGGGCACTATTCTAAACAACACTGTAATGAACATCACTCAGGTTTTATTCATTTGAACTTGAATGAGTCTCTCTTCAGAGTAAATTCCTAGATGAAGGATTACTGGGGTAAATAGTACACACATTTTAACTACCAAAGTGACATTCAAAAAAGCATCAACTTATATATCCACCAAATAGTACTAGAGAGAACTGTTGCTCAATAGCACTGAGTTTTATTAACTTAATTTTTTTTTTTCTTGGCCAATCTTCTGGGTGAAAAATGAACTTCGTCCTTTTTTATTTGCATTTCATTGATTATTGGCATGGTTGAAACCTCATGTGTTGAATGTTTTAGTTCTGTGAGTTGTCTGAATATTTAGATGATTTCCAATCTTTTAGCAGGGAGCTATTCTGAACAGCACGGTAAAGAACATCACTGAGATTTTAACAGTTTGAACTCAAAGATTGACTTTTCAGAGTAAATTCTACAAAGTAAATAATTCATGTCCTATGCTCACTAAACATTTTTCTTGATTTTTAATGACTATTTTGTTAATAATATTGACTTGTGATCTATCATTCGTCTTTACAAATGTCTTTCCTATTTTGCTTCTTTCAACTTTATGATATTTTTAATAAAGTTTATATTTTTGTAGTCAAATGTTTCAGTTTTTCTGAGTTTTCATTAGATGATTAGAAAGTTTTATTCCCAATTCAAGATTATAAAAAATTATCACTGTCTTCTTTGAGAATGCTCATGGTTTTATTTTTTTATTATATTTAAGACTTTGACCCATTTATAATTTATTTTGGTGCATCCAACTTTGCTTTATTCTAAATGGTTAGCCAGTATGTCAACAATCATTTAGTAATTCATTTTCCCCCTATCAATTTGAAATGTTACATTTATATTTTCTAAATTCCCGTGTTTTAGTATTTATTTTTAAAAATAGCTTGTTTCATTGTAAAAATAATATATGCCCATGGTAAGAAAGGACAGAAACATCAGAAAGTATATACAATGTCTACCTCTCATCACCAACTCTTCCCCTCGTCCCAGTTCCTCATTTCCCCTCCCTAGGGGGAAACATTTTCTAGAAGTGCTCTAGGCGTATGAGCATGAGGTGTACGTGTGTATGACATACATCATACAAGTACATGTATCCTATTTTATGTTTACATAAATTAGAGCAAACTACACATATTAGTTGGCACTTAGCTTTTTCTTAACTAAATGATATATCTTGGAACACTTCATAAGATCAACAGAACTACTTCATTCTTTTTTGTGACTTTACAGCATTCTATTGTATATATGTGTCATAATTTATTTAAACAAATGGGCTGTTTGTTGTCAACTCTTTTAGTCTTTGCCTATGACCAACAGTGCTACAATGAACACCTCACTTCATCCTTCTTCTTGTACATGGGTAAATATAATATGGGACAAATTCCCCAGTGTCAGCTGCTGGACCAAAAAGATGTGTGCATTTTATATTTGTTAGATATTGCCACATTGTCCTCTGAGGAGGGTGAACTAGTTTATACTCCTGTCTACATTGAATGAGCATGTTTGGATCTTTGCCTCATGTGTGTGTTTTTTTTTTTAAATTCTCAATATGAAAATTAAAAAATGTTATCTAATTGTTAAAGAAAATTTTTTATTGTTAGGGAGATTGAAAACTTTTTCACTTATTTATGAATCTTTTATCTTTTTTTAACTCAAATTTCATGTTTCTTTTCCTTATCGAGTTCAGATAGCTCTTTATATATTGAGAAAATTAATCATTTGTCAGTATTATGTGTTTTAAATGTTTCTCTGGTTGGTCATCTGTCTTTTGACTATATTTATTATGATATTTTTACTGTGCATAAAATTTAATTTTTAGGTAGTGAAATTTAACCTTTCACTTTATGGCTTCTAGGTTTGTTTCCTGCTTAGAAAACTTTTCACCATTTCATCTGGGCATGGTGGCTCATGCGTGTAATCCCAGCACTTTGGGAGGCCAAGGCAGGCTGATCATCAGAAGTCAGAAGTTCAAAACCAGCCTGGTTAACATGGTGAAATCCCATCTCTACTAAAAATACAAAAATTAGCTGGGTGTGGTGGCACACGCCTGTCATCCCAGCTACTCGGGAGGTTGAGGCAGGAGAATCATTTGAACCCAGGAGGTGGAGGTTGTAGTGAGCCAAGATTGTGCCATTGCACTGCACCCTGGGCAACAAGAGTGAAAATCCATCTCAAAAAAAAAAAGAAAGAAAGAAAGAAAAGAACGAAAAGAAAGCTTTTCACCTTTTCAAAAGTATAGACAAACCTCATGTTTGCTTCGAGTACTCCTTTGGTTTCCTTTTCCTATCTTTAAATTTTTGATTCATCTGGAATCTATCTTGCTATTAGGAGGAAGACCGAGTAATTTCAATTTTATTGTTTTCCCAGGGGCCTAGTGAGTTTTCCTAAAACCGTTTATTGAAAAATCAATTTTTTCATTGATTTTAACTGGTGGCTTTATTACATATAAAATTTTCATATAAAGTTAGGTCTATTTCTAGACTCAATTCTGTTCCATTGGTCTAATATTTCTAGTCTGTGCTGATACTACAAAGTTTTAATTATTATAGTTTTATAAAAACTTTTAATATATGGTAGGGCAAGTCTCCCTTAATACTCTTTGTTCACTGTTTTTTGTTTGTTTGCTTGCTTGTTTGCTTGTTTTTGAGACAGAGTCTTGCTCTATCACCCAGGCTGGAGTGCAGTGGCATGATCTCGGTTCACTGCAACCTCTGCCTCCCAGGCTCAAGTGACTTTTGTGTCTCAGCCTCCAGAGTAGCTGGGATTACAGGTGCACACCACCATGCCCCACTACTTTTTGTATTTTTAGTAGAGATGTGGGTTTTGCCATGTTGGCCAGGCTGGTTTTGAACTACCGGCTTCAAGTGATCTGCCCACCTTTGCTCCCAAAGGGCTGGGATTACAGGGGTGAGCCACTGTGTCCGGCTTCAATAGGCTTTTTCTACTTTTTCTCACTATTCTTGACCAAAATAAACAAACAATTCATGAATAAAACAAAATAAACCCCAGTGGGATTTTTATTGAAATTGCATCACAATTATGGATTAATTTAGATATAACTTGCATCTTTACATTAGTGAGTCTTCCTGCCTATTTAGTCTCCTTTTATCTCCTTTACTAGTTTTAGCATTTTCTTCATATATTTCCTACATATTTCTTATTGAGTTTGATATCTGTAATGGTTTTTGCAGCTATTGTGAATGGGATAATTTCTTCCATTAAAGTTTCTTTCAGATATTGTTTGTCTATTTACAGCAAACTTAAGTGAGACTTTCTTCTTGTGTCACTTCAATACTGAGGTTCTTACTTTTATAGAGCATTCAGGTACATAACCACCACATTATCAAATACAACTACGCATAAGACCCACTCCAAACCCCAACCGGGAGTGAAGTGATGAAGAAATGGTAGGAAACACTTACCAGGTAGACTGTTAAAATACAGATAATGGACAATCAATTTAATCTTCAGGTAATTGTGTACTGTTAGAGTGTTTTTATAATTTAAAATAAAAGCAGAGGACAGTGTCATTCTTAGCAGAGGACAATTTAATATGAATCAATGCTGGTGACCAACGCACTATGAACATTTTGTCACCAATTCCTGCCGCCTCTTCCCTTGCTTCCTGTCTGTGTCAGAGATGCTTTCTCCTAATGCATTCAGAAGGGCTATTTTGGGACTTGAGTCACCTTTCTCTCCTTGTGTCTCTGCAGCAGACACAATTCATCAACCTCCTATCATATACAAAAGAAAAAAATCCACTCTTCAAGATAGTGGGGTAGTCATTTGTGTAGTGTGTTATCATAAGGGCTCAGCCCAGGTTCTCTGATGTTTCTGAGTGTGAATTCTCAGTCACCTCAGATGCCCACTTTTGGTGCCCTGACCTGCTCAGTTTAGAATAGAACACATTTCCTGACAAGGGGTGGGTGCTAATTATATTTTAATTAGAAGTATGGCCAAAACCCTGCAGAAGTAAGAAGTCACAAACTTATGCATAATTATTGCATCATGGGACAAAGAGGAAATACCCTGAGCCTAATTTCATATTATATGCCATATTATATGTCAATAGCTGAATTAATAGACACTAAATTGGCTTGAGGTCAGAAGCAAACCCTCCAAGTCATGATAGACACTACAGAAAAAGAGAACCTTATGATTATGCAACTGGGTGAGGGTAGCCAACTATGAAGATGAATCTTAAGAAAAGCATCCTGCATAGAAATTATTTTTTATGAAATGAAACTCAATCTTTAACCAGAGGTTAGACCACTTTTCTTTGAAGATAAAGTTGCCCCATTACTAACTTACAACAGCTCTATTGTCCAATATACAGGAGGGTTGAAAAAACCTGGAAGTAAAGCACAATGTCCCCTGAATTGCAGACTCAAATGGCCAACTGCCTTCTTGATATCACCATTCCATTTCAATAGTACCCAAAATGAACTTCTCTTTTCCCCTAAACCTGCTCCTCCCAGTCTCTCCCTCCAAAAACAAACAAACAAACAAACAAACAAAAACCACAAAAACTTCTTCAGGCTTCATGTTTCTGATTCCCTTATAGCTCACATCTGATTCATCAGCAAAGCTGGGTGGTGTCACCTTCAAACTCTCTAAAATCCAAGCACTCCTCAGATCCACACTGCTACCACCCAGGTTCAAGCCACCATCATCCCTGTTCTAGACTGTTGCACAGACCTCCTAACTGGCCTATTCTCAACAAGTGGCTGGAGTGATCCTGTTAAGAACTAAATTGTATCAGTCACTAATTTGCTGAAAACACCAATGGCTCCCCATCACACTCACAGTGGGAGCCAAGATACTTACCATGTTCTACAACACCCTGCATTTCTGGCCTTCAGTCACCTTTCCACCATGGCACTCCTCCATTACACCTCACCATATCCACTGTAGTCACCTTGCCCTACTGGTGTTCCTCAAACACACCAGCATGCTCCCCACTCAAAGTCTTCGCTTCTTCCTCCTTGAACCCTCTTCCCCCAGGTATCACGTGGCTCACTGTCTCACCTCCTTAAGGTCCTTACTTATGTGTCATGTTATCAGTGAGTCCTTTCCTGGACATATTGTTTAAAATTGCAACCCCTCTCTGCCACTTATTCTCTCTCTTTTCTTCTTTCTTATTCTCCTCAGGTTTCAGCACTAACATATTTCACATTTTACTTACTCATTTATTGCCCTCTGGAGTATAAGTTCTTGAAAGGAAAGGAGTTTTATCTGATTTATTCATTTGTACCCAGAACAGTGCCTGGCACATAACAGGCTTTATAACTGTTTGCTGAATAAGCAAATAAGCGAATGAATGGGTATTTGAGGGTAAGGGATGGTAAAATAATAACACAGAACTTTAATAAGATATTATATTCTTACTTCTTAAATTAGATATTTGAAAGGCTTGTTGATAAAGTCATATGTTAGCATCTTTTTCATTGTTTGTAAAATAATACCATTAACCTATCACAGTTTCAAAGTTTTAATTATCACCTCTTACCCCTTACAGTGGTTTTATTTTTCCTTGAAGACTCTGGGAAGGTAGGTCCCTGTGGTTCTCAATGACATCATCCTTATAATGAAAACTGTCAAGTCTTCAATTTAAACTGAGAACCACAATTTCCAATGTCGTTCTTTCCAATAAAATAGGAGAATGGGGAAAACGTTCACTGGGCCAGTTCAACCACAAATATAATACTGCTAATCCTGAAAGCAAAGTCCTAAATATTGAAGGTTAACTGGATCCATGTGAAGTCAGCCTAAAGAAAGACAGATTTTAGCATGGCCAAAAGCATGCAGTGCCAGTGGCTTTAAATTCAATATAAAAAGGTATTAGATATTAGAATGATCTAACTTAAGCATTTGCCTGGTGGTACATTGCAGTGACCAGAGTCTATAATGATGTATGTCACAAGATTCTCAGGCACTCTGTTCATCATATCATGTGGTCTGATCATCTCAGTCACTTGAAATTTTACCTCTTTCTTTTTCTATTGATATAAGTCATTTACTCATTAAGAACACTCCTAAAGTGAACTCTCATTAAAGAGAAGGTAATTTATATGTGTTATACACACAGCTGCCATTAACATATAGCCAATTCAGTTTTTGTTTTATGTTGTTCCTCACCTATAAATTCATTTTGTAATTTGGTTTCTAAAGATTAGAAAACCAGCATTCCATATATAAAAGCCAGGTTACTTTAATATTCAGAATAGTAAACTATAGCCACACTATAGAAAATAAAATTCATGCTAAGACTAATTGATGGAGCAAGGAGAGAACAGAGAGGGTTTGGAGAGCATATTCTCAGATTAAATGCTATACAACTCAATTTACATGCACTGCATGATTTGGAGATAAGAATGTGACTTTGTACCTCCTGGAACTTCTATGCATAGAGTGAGAACGTATATATGAAGGCCTTCATTATGCCTGATTTTGTCTTTCTTTAACAATAAGGCTCTCTACCTCAACTGCCAGGTGAAAATTCAATACCACTGTAATGACAAGCAAGTTCTGTATAATGAAATACAGAGGATTATATATTCATGCTGCAGTATAAATATCAAAATATGAAAAATGTATATCTATGGTTCATCCTACAGGAGTGATATGGTTAGGCTTTGTGTACCCACCCAAATCTTATCTTGAATTGTAATCCCCATGTGCTTAGGTAGAGACCTGGTGGGAAGTGATTGGATTATGCAGGTGGTTTCCCCCATGCTGTTCTCATAATAGTGAATTAATTCTCACGAGATCTGATGTTTTTATAAATGGCAGGTTTTCCTGCATTGACACATGCTCTCTCTCACCTGCTGCCATGTAAGACATGCCTGATTTCCCATTTTCTATAACTGTAAGTTTCCTGAGACCTCCCAAGCTATGCAGAACTGTAAGTCCGTTAAACCTTTTTCCTTTGTAAATTACCCAGTCTCGGGTATCTCCTTATAGCAGTGTGAAAATGACTCTCTTAAAATAGTGGTATCTGAAGTATGAGACACCAATTTCTTACTTGGATGGGAGCAGGGGGATATGAGTATGAAGTCCAGCTAATGAGATGACATTCTGATTCACAGCTTGTGAATGTTGGAGGAAATGAGGAGGAACGTTTACCCAAGGATCAGGGATCTGTTTGGTTTTGTTCTGCTTTTATTTTTAACTACATTTCAAGGTGGCTGTGTTGAAAGAAAAATGTTTGAATACCGGGTCTCATCCCAGGTGGAACCCTAAACTACACAGGTGGTGTCACTGACGTCTGCCATCTCTGGACCCATCTATGGGTTTTCTCATCACAGGTCTCCCCAGCGGATGCTGTCAGGCACAGATTCTGATCATTGCAGGCGGGGCCTCATATTCTGTCTAGTAACAATAAGTGGGATATTATCCTCAGGCTTACAATGTAGAATACTGTTTTTCACTCTGCCAGATTATGGAGTTCATTGTGGCACAACTAGTACTTTTAAGTGAGATAAAATAGAAAATATTCACTGGTGTCACATGTAATAAGAACAAGTATTGTTTGCAAGTTCTGGAGGTGTGTAGGGATTGGGTTACTGAGTATTGATATGAAGTTGATTGTGTACTAGGGTAAGTCCACGAAGTTTGAAAGTCATTTATGGCAAATTGCAATTGTTTGCCAATATTTGCATTTCTCCCTCCTTTCTGGTAACACACCTGGAACATCTCAAGCCTCTCCTATAGTTAGTTAGGTGTACCCATATGACCGAGATCTGGCTAACAGAAGGTGAGAAAAAGTGCTGTGCATCCCTTCCAAACCTTGCCCATGAACATTTCCCAGACATGACCCTTGCTTTTTCCCTATTTGCAACTGAATTGAGAGGACCCAGAGGAAGGTAGAGCCACAAAATTGGAGGAGCCTGGGCCCCTGCACATGTATGTGGAATGCTGCTTGCCCACCAACCCACACTAAACTGTGAAGGAGCTAAAAAGCAAACCTTTTGTGTGAAGCCATTAAGATTGGGAGTTGTTTTGTTATAATACCTAGCTTTACTTAACTCTTACACACTACTGATAAGAAAGTGAACTCCAAAGGGAGATGCTCTGCTCTCTAGCCTTTGACCTTATTACACCTCCTTTAAAACATAGCTCCCAACAAGCACTAAGCCCCACAGGAGCAGAACATTTATGAGGCTTATTTTTTCTCACAGCCAACCTGGACTTCTGGGTTTTGACTATGACATAATCCAGATAGACCTTGGCTTTCTGCCTCATTGTGTTCATACCCTTGGCTCAATGCATTTCAGTAATTGAGTACCATTGAGTCCCTGGGGCCCACCCCATAGCCAGTCCTTCCCCACCAATATCCCTGTACATGATCCATAATCTATTTCAGGCTTGGGATGCAACTAATTTCTAATAAACTCATTTCTGGTATTAATAATAATAATAATAATGATAATGTCTATGAAAACATTATCTTTCCAAGAAAAAAATTTGCATAATTACAACAACTATAACAATGAGTACCAATAGTTAGCATGTAATGAATACCTACCTTCAGATATTGGGCTAGATGCTTTATCTGTATTTTCCATAATTCTCACAACAATCTAATAAAATATGTATTATTATATTCATTAAAAGATGGAGACCTTGAAGCACAGAGAGAGGTGAGAGAATTTGTTCCAGATCACACAGGATGTCCCAAAGCCAGGACTTGAACTCACATTTGTCTAATGGCCAACCCCACACCCTCTCTACATCATGCTCCATCCTGATGACAGAAAAAGAACAAACATCTAATAGCAAGAAGCTTAGATTTATGGAAGTTGAAGAAGCTTCTTGGAAGCTCTCAGATTACCCTACAGAAGAGAGTACCTGTTCAGGGAGGTCCCACTATGCACTGAGCCATCCTGACCATTTAATTCACTTCATGGGAGACTAGGGAGATCAGAACAAAACTGAACAGTTGAATGGAGATGACAGCTATGCCTTATGGTGCACATGGCAAGAAAATCCCAAGCTTGTCACTGAGTCAAGTGTCAGAACAGTTCTGTGCAGCTTGGTCAAGGAGGTGGGAACTGAGAGAAATAAAATAGACCATTAGAGGCTTATTCTAGTTTAAGTAGATCTGGCCAGACTGTGTCTTCAGACATAAGATCTAGACCCATAGTCCTTAAGGGGGGTGTTCTAGACCATCCACAGCTGAGTGGTAAGAAAATATTAGAATTTCTCTTATTGTAATAACTTTATTTTAAAATAAAACAGAAATTAAGCTTTTCTAACATCTAATAACTAGGCTAATGCTGGTGCTCTCCCTTCCCTCTCTTTCACACATGACAAACACACACAGGACATGTCTTGAAGGAGGAGGACGTTCCACTGCCCAGCAGGGCTCAGAGCTCATTCATTTTCACTTTGTTGTTTCACAACTCATTTCAGTTTGCATGGCCCTGTTTGTGTGGATTTACATATTATGTTATCTGGTTTTAACAAAACCAATATTTGAAATTAAAAGAAAATGGTTCTGTTGCTTAAAATATTCCTGCAAAATATCTGAATGCTAAAGATAATATTAATTAGGCAAGCACTGGTGAACAACAAGAAAATTGTTCAGCTCAAAAGAGTTGACCCTCGTCCTACTTATGTTTTGATCCCGGCCATATCATGAGGTTAAAACCATGAGGATTTACTCAAATATGACAAAAATCATCATGATTTTTCAAAATGTGAACTTATCCATTGCCATCAATGCTGGACTTCAGTTCAAGTGTATGTTATGCTTTGAGACATTAACAATTGAACTACATGTAGCCAATCTATAAATAAATGGGGAAGTGCAGCTCAATGGTTTTTTACTGTTAATACCTGACCAAGAAGTTTGATGTAAAAGACCTTGACCCAGCTCATCTTAGGGCACTTTCCATAAATCAGAAGACACTGGCAGGTATGGAATGGCTAGATCCAGCTAATCCTCGGGAAACGTTTGAGCCTCTGAAGTTACACCTTCCTGCCCCTCTGTTTGAGCCTCCAGCACTGCACTAGCACAGCCCTAACTACCTTTGTAAACACAGGCAAAATCATTTTCAGCTGCCTGGGACTCTGCCGGGCAGGTTTTGCTTTTCACCAAATTCACTGTTCTCCATCAGGCAAGGTGGGAATGATTTGGTCTTGATTTGGATTCAGAAGCTCCATTCACTTACTGCTCTAAGCAAAGTTTAATCCAAATATTTACTTCAATAAATTTGGTCCAAAACTTTTCTCAAATTAACTAAGGCAAACTGTTCAGTCAGGTTACTGTAGCAAGCCCTAGAGCAGGGCAGAGCTGTGAAAAAAAAAAAGGGGGGGTGCAGTCGAGAGGCGAAGCCACATGCTGACGAGATGCAGTCAAAAGTATATACAACATTTATTAGCTAAAGTACCACGGAAAGCATTCTAATCAGTTGGTTTCCTCTCATTAAATGTTAATTAGTTCATATAAGCTTCCTGCATAGGAAAGTATCAGGTACTTAGCAAGCATTAGGAAAGAGACAAGTCGCACAGGGAGTCTTGGAAGCAACAGACACAGAGCAAGGACATTGTCACTTTACTGGGTGACATTTGTGTTTGAGGGCATATGTGAGCTCCTGAGGAGGATCCAGAAGATCTGCCAGAGACAAACTCAGGTTAAAATTTTCATTCTGGTAATGAGTGTCTGAAATAACATTTGTTGAGTTTCAAAAACACACTTAATGGGATTAGCTCCTGAACCAAATACCATGATTATATTTAGATACATTTGCTCACACCGTTTAAAACCACAGACTAGGATAATCATATAATATTAAATGGCTTTTTATTGAGATTGTTTTAGCATGCTGGCTTATAAACCACCTTGGTAAGAAGTTATGAAAGTAAGGGGAATAAAAAGGGTTTTGTGGATTATGAAATCATTAAGTGATTTGGAATATGTCATGGGATCTTAGATGTTTGAGGGTAGAGGAACTGTGAAGATAACTTTTTGAGGCTGACATGCAGCCAGCCCAGAGCAGCACGGCCATGCCACTGCTCACAGCAGCCTTTGTGCTGACTGGTCAGTGCCTGACCCCAGACAGTTGCTAAATATCATTAATATCATCCCAATAGGGTCTGAAGTCCTCATTTCACAGATAAAGATATAGCCACCCAGAGGTGTGAAGTGACTTGCCCCCACTACACATCTTGTTAAGAGAACAATAGAACTTGGACTCAAGTCTCATTCTACAATGTTCCTTCAAGGGTCCATAGCACTATCTTGCCCTGAAATTTGTTGCCATATTTATGTATTAACTGGTGACGCAACAACCAATTTTCGACCTGAAGTGACAGGTGCTATTAGGTACATCAGGCCAATACTTTGATAGCAGGGCAAAGAGCTATAAACAGAGGTAAAATAATGTTAAACAATCCTTGAATGCTTGCTATGTGGCAGGCATAAACACTTTATAAATATTAACTTGTTTAATCTTTACAATAGCTCTTGCAAATAGGTACTATCATTAATTCTATTTGGTGGGTGGAATAACTGAGGTAGAGAGAGGTTAAGTAACTTGGACTAAGGAGGCAGACTTCCAAGATGGCTCCCAAGCATTCCCCTCCTTTTCTAGTATTCACACCTTGTGTAATTCCCTCCCTTTGACTGTGGGCTGGACCTAGTGACCTACATCAAGCAAAGAGAATACAGCAAAAGCGATGAGATATCATTGCCATGATTAGGTTACAAAACACTGTGACATCTATCTTACTAACAGACTGTTTTTTCTGCTGGTTTAGATGAAGCAAGCTACTATGTCAAAAACACCCATGGGGCAAAGAACTGAGGGCAGCCTCCAGCCCACAGCCTGCAAAGAATTTAGACATTCAGTACAACAGGCCTAAAGGAACAGAATCTTGCCAGCAACCATATGAGTGAGCTTGGATGTGGATCCCTCCCCAGTCTAACCTTCAGATGGGACCACAAACCTTGGGCCAACTCCTTAACTGCATCCCTTTGAGAGAATGAGAAGTGGAGGACACAGCTAAGTCATGCCTTAGATAATAAATATAAGTTGTTTTAAGCCACTTAGTTTTGGAGTAATTTGTAATGAAGCAAAAGATAACTAGTACCCTTGCCCAAGACCATATAGCTAGTGAGTGCCAGGGATAAGATGTGAACCTAATAGTCTGGTTCTATTATCTTAACCACTGATACCATACTGACCCCCCAAAAGTACACCACAATCCTCATTATCATCATTATTACCATTAAAATCATCATTACTTCACTATCATTTTCATTATCACCGATCATTATGAGTATTACATGCTAGGTGCTTCACATAAACGATTTTTTTAATCCTCAAAATGAGACAGTAACCTCAACTTTATATTTTTTTTAAAAAAATTGAAACTCAGGTAACATAAACTCACTTAAAGACACATAGAAAATTCAGAACTTGGCCGAGCTGACCCAAAGCCCTTGCCTTCCCCACCAAACTGCTGCTTCTCTGTAACCCAATCGTTGTATCCAACCATTAATTTTAATGGTGCCCTGAGAAATAATTCCTTCCAACACTGGGAAAGTAACTTATGACAATTTACTAGTGAATCATTGATAACAAAAGTCCACTTGCTGTAGACTTTTCCAACTCTGGCACTGTTGACAATTCCATGGAGAGTTTCAGGATGTGGGATGTGGGAATACCATGGAAACCTGGAGGCAGAAAAGAATGCTTTATTATGCTATGTGTAGCACTTCTGGTTAGCAAATATAACAGAGCACAAACTGAAACAGCATCAATTGTATGATACTAGGTTTCTTCCAAGAAAGAAAGTCATAAAATATAATGAAATAACTTGTATTGCATATAAAATCTTGAATGATTCCCTATTGCACGTTCTATGAGAAAGTTCACACTCTTTAGCATAGCTTTAAGATCTGCACTTAGCCCAGCTTAGCTTTTGGCTTAATCCTCTATATAGTTAGCACCAATGAAGCTCAAGTCTGGTCATGTCATACTAGGGACTTGAATCTGAGACTTAGGTTTTTGCTTCCAGACTGCACGTGTTACTTAGCACAAGCTAAAAAAAAAACTTCTTTTTTAGAGAGAATGAGAGAGGAGGAGAAGAAGGATGGAAGTAAGAAAGGAAGGGAGAGAGGGAGGATTTTGCTCTTTTTGCTCTAGCAATAAGTACCAAAATTCACTAAAATGTTCTAATTGTAGCATAAGTGAATCACAAACTATTCTGGCTCACTTTGATTTATGACTATTGTCTCTGCAAATTAAACAGAAAGAAAGCAGGAATATTGGGTACATAATACATTAAATATTCAACCATAACCTTCACGCTCTGCTGCCCACATCCTGTTCTCATAGTCATAAGATCCCTTCCCATTTTGACCCATGGTTTTTGAGTTTCTGAACCACAATTAAACAAAATGTACCATGTGTAATTTTTAGGGCAACTAAGAACTCTAGTAAGTCTGATGTGTTTCTGCTAGTAAAAACAATAGAATAATTAACTGCAATGATTATAATGGTTTTAATTATGTCCTTTAGACTATTTGCAGGGCCAGCAAGGAAGACATGACATGCACAAAACCATGAAAATAATGGATGAACCAATAAGCATCATTTAAAAATAGTACTTGAGTTCACATTGTAGATGGGACTATTGGCATGGTCCCATACACTAACTGTCACTTCATTAAGTGTCTGTTGGGGGAGTCCTTCTATTTCTGTATTAAGTCTCTCATCTGCATTTTGGTAGGCTGGCATCATTGCTGTTGTCTTGACAAGGTCCTTAAGCCTTCAACTGTCACCTTCATTTTCTAAGCTCACACCCTCTTGTACCTGATTGCCTTGGGTAAGGGGGTTGGGGAAATCACCTCAGTGGTGTTTATTTGGCTCAGCAGGATGGAGACTTGGCTGGAAGAGGAGGCAATGAAGCTGCCCATAATTCCAAGGGGAAACCTAGTAAAGACAGTATAAAACCTACCATGCTCACATTTCCTAGATCTACAGTCAGGCAGAAAGAGTTATACTTTAGCTTTGCCACTTTTCAGTGCATGCTTGAGTTTTTTTTTTTTTTTTTTTTTTTCCATTTTCTTTGTAACCATTTAAAACAAAGCACCTAAAGCTGTATAACATTAAAGAATGCAATCTGTCATCCATTTCTTTTTCCTCTTTCCCTCTCAAAATCTCTGGGTTTTTAAATCCCTAAACATCTCTCTGCTCCCAATCAATCCTCTATTCACTCCCCAAAAGGCATCTTTTCTCTTTTAGGCACAAACACTATTTAATGGCATCTTTTAAAACTTCTATGGATGGGATGCTTTATAAAACAGATTATGCCCTTTGACCTAGGGATTCCCCAGGGACTGCTGAGGTGTGTAGAACTGTCTGCCCCTTCACTAAATGATCCCAGATGGCTATGCTTTTCTAGTTCTTGTCTGTTTTCTATTACTTTTTGCCTTCTCTCTGCTGCCAATTTACTGTGCCTACTACATTTCCCACAAATTATGACCTACAAAATGTGTCTCCTAAAAATCTGTTTGTTTTTGGAAATCAGAAATAGCTAGGATTTTGACCATCACTGTTCACTTTCTGACCCAGAAGTTTAAAGTTCAAACTCAATGAGATTCTTTAATAAGTATTCCAAGAGACTGAAGAAACATAGTTGTATAAGATATAAAAGATCATCACTATAGGAATAAAAACAAAATAAACAGTATTTATAATGATGGTAACAATCTATATTTAACTTGTTTATTTCAGAAATTGATTTCTCTTTTACTCGAACTCCTGTAAACAGCTAGATTCTTCAGAAGCAGTTTTTCCTATAGTCATATCTGCCTGATTCATTGAATTTCCTTTTCTTAATGAATGACGAGGGTTGAGTTAAATGTTAAATATCAATGTTTTTATAGGGAACATGCATGTTTGCTTTTTCTTCAATGAAGGAAAAACTGGTTGACCTTTGTGCCACTGAGGCTTGTGCTTGCTAATGGCATGGCTTTCCTACTTAACAAGCCATGTGGTAAAACCTACTATTCCGTCTCATAAGCATAAAGAAAGCATGTGACAGTTGCCTACCTATTGAGCGGCATCTGCAAAAGGAATCCATGTTCCAGAAAGTGAAAGATAGAAAACTAGGAAATCATCTCATTGTGATGCTGAGGGTTGCTGGGTTGCTTCTGTCTCTGTGCATATGTACACATTAGGATCCTAAGGATAAAAAAGATTAACAAGATCTCCAGGTGACCAATGTGAACATTAAAATTTGAGAAGCACTGCTCTTCTATAAACTAAGTCTGTTTTGATGTTTGCGACTTCATGCCCACTATCTCTTCTTCCTGAGATGTTCTTCTTGGTCTCATACCTCAAAATCCTTTCTGGCTAATAGTTTCAAGTGTCTGCTTTGAAACCATTTTCTAGAGAAAATCTCCTGTAATGTCTTATGAAGGAGTTAAGTGACCCCTCAAACATACTTCCCTCGTATCTTCCACACTGTTCCATAGTCAAATTTGCATAATTGGTTTCTTAAGAGGCATCTTATCTACTATCAAATCCCTAGTGTCTAAAATTAAAATTAAGATACCTAGAATCCAAGACCTAAAACCATAAAAATTTTAGAAGAAAATCTAGGAAAAACTCTTCTGGACATTGGCCTAGGCAAAAAATTTCTGACTAAGGCCCCAAAAGCAAATGTAACAAAAGCAAAATCAATAAATTGGGCCTAATTAAACTAAAAAGCTTTTGCACAGCGCAGAAATAATCAACAGAATAAACAAACAACCTACAGAATGGAAGAAAATATTTGCAAACTGTACATCCAACAAAGGTCTAATATTCAGAAACTATGAGGAACTCAAACAAATCAGCAAGAAAAAAAAATCCCATTAAAAAGTGGGCAAAACACATGAACAGACATTTTTCCAAAGAAAATATACAATTGGCTAGCAAACATACACAAAAATGCTCAACATCACTAATTATTAGGTAAGTGCAAATTAAAACCACAATGAGGTACCACCTTACCCCAGCCAGAATGGGCACTATTAAAATGTCAAAAAAAAAAAAAAGTGTTGTCACAGATATGGTGAAAAGGGGATGGGAATGTAAATTGGTACAGCCTCTGTGACAAACAGTATTGAGATTTCTCTTAAAGCAGATCTACCACTCATTCCAGAAATCCCACTTCTCAGGATCTCCAAAAGAAAAGAAGTCATTGTATTAAAAAGACGCCTGCACATGCATGTTTATTGCAGCACAATTCACAATTGCAAAGATACAAAATCAACCTAAGTGCCCATCAACCAATGAGGAGATAAAGAAAAAGTGATATACATTCCATGGTGTGATAGTATTCCACTATGGAATACTACTCAACCATAAAAAAGAATGAAATAATGTCTTCTGCAGACACTTGGATGGAACTGGAGGCCATTATTGTAAGTGAAGTAATTCAAGAATGGGAAACCAAACACTGTATGTTCTCACTTAAAAGTGAGAGCTAAACTAGGGGTACACAAAAGCATACAGAGTAGTATAATGCAGACTGAAGACTTATAAGTGGGGAGGGTGGAAGGGAGATGATGGATAAAAAATTATCTAGTGGGTACAATGTACACTATTCAGGTGATGGGTGGACTGAAAGCCCAGGTTTCACCACCAAACAGTTTATCCATGTGGCCAAAAATCACTTGTACCTCTAAAGATATTGAGACAAAAAACATTTTACAAACTATGGAAAAATGAAATACAACATAGTAGATGCTCAATAGTGTCTGTTGAATGAATGTTAAATAATAGTAGGTGCTCATTAAATATAATTTCCAAATTTCTTCCCAAAATCCAGATGTGCTATAATCCTAGCCTTTCCCTCACAAGAAGAAATGAAGTTAGGCTGGTGTTACTTGTTTTCCATAAACGATTGCTAAACCCAGTGATCATCTCTCCTCTTTCTCATTGTTCAAACACTCATCTTTGGATAATCTTACAGATTTATAGACTGTTAGAACACAAAGGTACCATGAAATTCATAAGATCCTACCTCTATTTCTTATTCTATGGATAAGAAATCTAGGACCCGAACTTGACTATGGCAAAGGAGCATATCAAGCTTGTGTGGGAGTTCATGGAACTTTCTTCATTTGATAATCAGGACATAATTGCTTCTTCCCAGTATTAGTCTTTCCATACCCCTGTTGCCACTCACAATTTCTCCCACCTATTTGAGAATTTCTCAATTCTCTAAAACATGTTTTGTCCAGTAAGAGATATTTTAATTTATTATTAGCACTCAAAATGATCTCTCCACATTTTATCACATACTATGAATTAAGATGAGGTCTAACCACATCTACTGGGCAATAAGTTTGCGAAAGGAAAAGGATGGAAATTTAAAAATAGTTAAGAAATACTAACGTCAAATAATCTTCTTCTATCAACAGACTTGTATCCTCTTTATTATTGTTTTTCCTCTGACTTTGACTTTGAAGACTTAGTTTTGTCATTCATGACATTTTTACAACTATATTCTACACATTTGCTGTCTGATATGATAGTCACTAGTCACACGTGTCTACTAGACACTTGAAATGTGACTAGTCCAAACTAAAATATGTTGGAGTCTAAAATACACATTTGATTTTAAAGACTTAATAAAGAAACTACCTGACAATTTTTCATATTGGCTACAGGTGGAAAGGATAACATTTTTAATATGTTGGCTTAAATGAAATATATTATTAAAGTTAATTTTCTTAATGTGGCTACTACAAAATTTAAAATTGGAAGTAGGGCTCACATTGCATTTCTATTGGACAGTCTTGTTATAGGCTTTAGTCAAGATTGTTCTCTCTGTTTTATATTTCTTTATTTTTAAAGCTATTTTGTAATATGTTTTTTCATGTTTTGTATATATCCTACTAAAGTACGATTCAGCCAGGAGATTTTACTGCTGCCACACTGAATTCTGTACATCTTTCCTCATTTAATTTTTTACTAGCATCGTTGGCTTGAAGTTTGTCAGAAATTTATTTTTTAAGAGCTTCCTAAAATTCTCAAGTCATTTTCCCCTGACTTGATAATGTAATATTATTACTTAAAATTATGCGATAATGCTAATAATAATAGTGACAGTTTATTGAGGAATCACTATGTGTCAGGCACTGTGAAAAGTATTTTAGATGTTACCTTATTTAATCTTTACAATAGCTAAATAAAGTATTATAATATCCATCTTACAGATGAAAAACTGATATTCAATGAGGTTGTAGCAAGACTGGCTAGCTCTCTCCCAAACCATTTCTTTTTTTGTTCTCTGCTCATAACAAGGCTCTTTTCCTTTTAGTTGAGATGACTAAAAATATCTTCAAATATTGCCAAATGTCCCCTGGAAGGCAAAATTGCAGACTTTTTCCCCAATTGAGAACCATCAACATAGAGTAGCAATTACCTTTAATTTTTTTCTTTAATTTGAGAATGAAATTTTTGGCAACCTGCATCAAGGATTTTTCAGCTACATCCTTTAGGCAAATGAAACTTCCCATATCCTTAATAGTTGCAGTCTTCCCTCTTTGTCTTGGTGCCAACTTCAGATTCTATCTAGGATTACTCTGTCCACTTAGTTTTTCTGGCTGATGAATCTGCATAAATAATCTCTCATAGCCCCCACACCACTGTTGTTCCTTTTTACCCAAACACTCTCCAAAGTTTGTACCAGCACAAAAGTCATAATTGTGAATGGCTTATCAATTGTGAATGGTAATACATATATAGACACCTCCATGCCAGGGGCAAGAACCTGCCCAGAGAGTTTTTTGATTGATCAAAGTATTGGGTTTCTGATGGGTACTACCAAGAAGAAAAAAATGTCAAGAGAGACTTTTATCAAAAAGCTCTCAACAAACAGATGAAAATTTGTTTACTTTATAGGCATACCTCATTTTATGCCTTGCAGGTAGTGTTTTTTTGTTTTGTTTTGTGTTTTTGTTTTCTTACAAATTGAAGGTGTGTGGCAACCCTCCCTCAAGTAAGATTATCAGCACCATTTTCTCCAACAGCATGTGCTCATTTCTCTGGGTCACAATTTGGTAATTCTCATAACATTTCAAATTTTCATTACTATTATATCTGTTATGGTGATTTGTGATCAATAATCTTTGATGTTACCATTTGTTATGGAGCGCCATGAACTAACCCATATAAGATAGTGAACTCAATCAATAAATGTTGTGTGTACTCTAACTGCTCCACTGACTGCCCAGTTCCTGTCTCTCTCTCACTCCTCAGGCCTCGCTATTCCCTAAGACACAACAATGTTAAAATTAAGCCAGTTAATAACCCTACAATGGTCTTTAAGTGTTCAACTGAAAACAGTGGCAAGTCTTTCGTTTGAAACCAAAAGCTTAAAATGATGAAGCTTAGTGAGGAAGGCAGGTTGAACGCTAAGATAGGCCAAAAGATAGACCTCTTGTGCCAAATAGTTAGCTAAGTTGTGAATCCAAAGAAAATGTTCCTGAAAGAAGTTTAAAATGCTACTAACTTTTAATGAACATAAAAATGATTTTTTAAAAAAGTAAAGCAGCCTTATTGCTGTTAAGGAGAAACTTTTAGTGATCTTGATAGAAGGTCAAACCAGCCACAAAATTCCTTTAAATCAAAGCCTAATTCAGAGCAAGGCCTTAACTGTTCAATGTTATGAAGCTGAGAGAGGTGAGAAAGTTGCAGAAGAAAAGTTTGAAGCTAGCAGAAGTTAGTTCATGAGGGTTAAGGAAAGAAGCTACCTCCATAACATAAAAGTACAAAGCTGGAAGTGAAGTAGGAAGTGCTGATGTAGAAACTGCAGCAAGTTTTCCAGGAGATCTAGCTAAGATAACTGATGAAGGTGGCTACACTAAACAACAGATTTTCAGTGTAGATGAAACAGCTTTCTATTGAAAGATGTCATCTAGAATTTTCGTAGCTAGAGAAGAGAAGTCAATGCCTAGCCTCAGATCTTCAAACAACAGGCTGACTCTATTGTTAGTAATTAATGCAGCTGGGGACTTCAGTTGAAGCCAATGTTCATTTACCATTCCAAAAATCCTAGTGCCTTAAGAATTATGCTAAATCTATTCTGCCTGTGCTCTATAAATGGAACAATAAAGCCTGGATGATAGTACAACTGTTTACATGGTTTCTGAATATTTTAATCCTACTGTTGAGACTTACTGCTCAGATTGAGACTTACTGCTCAGAAAAAGATGCTTCTCAAAATATTACTGCTTCTTGACAAGGCACTTGGTCACTTAAGAGCTCTGATGGAGATGAACAAGGAGATTAATGTTGTTTACATGCCTGCTAATACATCCTCCATTCCACACCTCATGGGTAGAAAAGTAATTTTGACTTTCAAATCATTATTTAAGAAATACGTTTTGTAAGATACCATGAATAGTGATTGCTCTGATGGATCTGGGCAAAGCAAATTTAAATCCATCTGAAAAGGACTCACATTCGAGATGCATTAAGAATATTCACGATTCATGGGAGGAGGTCAAAATATCAATGTCAACAAGCATGTGGAAGAAGTTGATTCCAACCCTCATAGATGACTTTGAGAGGTTAAAGACTTCAGTGGAGGAAGTAATTGCAGATGTTGTGGGAATAGCAAAAGAACTAGAGTTAGAAGTGAAGCCTGAAGATGTGACTGAATTGCTGCAGTCTCACAATCAAATTTGAAGAGCTAAGGAGTTGCTTCTTGTGGATAAGCAAAGAAAGGGGTCTCTTGAGATGCAATCTGCTCCTGGTGAAGATGCTGTGAACATTGTTAAAATAACAACAAAGGATTTCAAATATTACATAACCTTAATTGCCAAAACAGCAGCAGAGTTTAAGAGGATTGACTCCACTTTTGAAAGAAGTTCTGCTGTGGGTAAAAATGCTGTGCAACACCACTGCATGCTAAGAGAACTCTTTTGAGAAAGGAAGAGTCAATCAATGTGGCAAACTTCATTTTTGTTTTATTTTAAGAAACTACAACTGCCACCCCACCCTTTAGCAATACCCACCCTGAAGAGTTAGCAGCCATCAACACTGAGGCAAGATCCTCCACCAGCAAAAACATTACACCCTATTGAGTGCTCAGATGATTGTTGCCACTTCCTAGCAATAAACTATTTTTTACTAAGGTGTGTACATTGTTGTTCAGACATAATTCTATTGCACACTTAATAGATGACAGCATAAGGTAAATATACCTTTTATATGCACTAGGAAACAAAAAAAATAGTGTGACTCACTTTATTGTGATATTTGCTCTATTTCCGTGGTCTGGAACCAAACCCACAAGATCTCAAAGGTATGCCTGTATGTAGTTCAAGATTTTGTCACCTGGTCTTTTTATCTACCCACTTCCTCTAAAGTTAAGAAACACAAAAGGAAAATTATTCCAGTGCTCATTCAAATGGCTGGGAAATAAGCTAGAGATTATTTCTCAGTCTATTACATAATAATTACTGTATTGAAGTGCATAGTATCCATGTCTGTTCCCCATAATGCATTGCTTTTTTTCTTTTCTCCAGGTGTGTGTTGGAACCCAGTCACATGGCCCACAAACAGATAATTGGTTCAAGCACCTTTCCTGAGAATTATACCAATCTAAGTCTTCATTTGACAAGTCTAGCACTCTTTTTCAATGACAGCATGATATCAAAATCTGGTTAACATTAAACTGTAGGTTCCCTAAAGCTATGATTGTTTTGTGTATGTGTGTGTGCATGTGTCCATGCATGTGTATATTTGTGTGTTTAACTACTATCTTTAAAGTAACCTAGGAGTTTATGTCTCCTCTGCTATTTTCAATTTCTAGGCTCTTTGGTATAGACAAAGAGGAATCATTGTCTTTTCCTCACTCCCTTTCAAATCAGGTGCAGTTTGGAAGAAAAGTAACAAATTTTTTTAGTCCATGTCCTTTCCAATAATAAGGACAAATATAGAAATGTGTCCTGCTGCTTCATGTAGAATTATTTTAAGCCTATTAAGTTGGCCTATCCAACTTTAATCAGGTACAGTCAAGAGCTTGCTGATCTGTGCATTCTGAAATTTTGTTGCTCCTACACAAACTCACTGCCTGGAAACAAGGAAGCCTGACACTTGAAGGGCCATGCTGTCTGACAAACTGGATTAATAATGAATGAACCCATCTTGTATAATCAGAAAGGGGAGGAATGCTACAAATTAGAAATGAGCATGTTTTTCATTACAGATGGCAGCAGGATGCTGCTTAGGGTATCACTGATGCTCAAATTAGCTGTGGGGCATGGGAACCACTTGCTGCCTCTCACTGTTTCTTACTTTTCTCTCGAGATTCTCCTTCTCAAGGGATTTGCAAAACGAGAAATTCAAACTTAGGAGATACATTTGCACTACATGAGAATGACAACTTATTATTCATCTAGGGTGTACAGATACTGTAAATGGGTTACATTTCCATCTTAAATTAGGTTAAAGTTCTCATATTTTCCATATAAGTTGGATCAAAATTATGCCAAGATGGGAATTTTTACTAGATTTCTGGTATTCTCAAGAGATGCTTATTCTGAATATCATGTGCTTTCAGAGAGAATGAACTGCCCATCTCTGAATCTGGGGAAACGTGCTGGTATTTCACTTAGTTGGAGCTTGTTTTGTTTTGACATACGCTACCAATGACTAGATGTGGTATCAGTGTTGTACATGTGTGAGCACCAAAACATGAACAAATACAGAAATGAAGTAAAATGAAAAATCTTAGAGAGAATGCAAGGGAGAACCAGTTAGCATCATTTCATTAACCAATCTGAAAATGTGTTTCTATAGGGCAAAAACTAGACCACAGATATATGCAGGCACTACAAATATCTCACGAAATATCCAAAATATCTCAGTGACCCAAGAGTGGTCGTTGGTGCTGAGATAAACTGACAATCTGCCCACAGATCTATAGTGATGGTGTTGGAAGGGCTGAGGATTCCTCTACCTCCTGGTTCTGATCCTATCTACCTGTCCTAGTTTTCATTTAGCACCATCTTGATTCTCCTGTGCCAAGAAGGCCTCATGTGTTAAGGTGAGAGTAGATTGAGGTCAGATTAGGTGGTCTGGAAATCAGTGAGTCTTTATATCTATGGAGAGAACACATGTAAGTCCCAGCTGTTCATGCCTACTTTGTGAGGAAAGCCTATGTTCAGTCCAAGTGGACCAATTAATGTAGCCAATGTGATATTTCCAGGTCACAATAATTATTCCCAGAACATGCTGTCCAGCAGGGGAGATATTTTTCAGACATGAACAAAGTAGGCTCTGATTTGCCTACCTGTTGGCATCTAGTATGAGGATGAGAGTATAAGTTTTGGTCTAGAGGCCTTTAAAAGGTCTTCCAAAATCAGGACAGCACCTGCAGCAGCTGATTAGGTTATGGTGTCAAAGGGTTTGGGAGATGGAAGATTACAAAGAGGAAAGAGCAGAGCAGTGTGTGATAGCAGTGAGCCTTTGCAAGGATAGAAAGTGGCCACCTTAATTCGGTTAGCCAGACTGTGACTAACATGCTCCAGGGACAAGCGCAAATTCATCAAGAAACCCCAAGTCACACTGGCTGTGTTCTTCACTCAGCTGGTCTACCCTGCCTATTACCCATGCAGAGCCATCTTGAGTAGCTCTCACTGAGCTATACTATGTCACCTGTGACAAGTAAGATAATTTAAGATGTCCACGTCTGAATTCCCAGAACCTCTGGATATGTTACCTTATGTGGCAAGGAGGAATTAAGGTTGCACGTGTAATAAAGAGATCAGCTGACCTTGAGATGGCAGGCTTAGCCTGAATTACCCAGGTGGGCCCAATGTAATCACAGAGTACTTATAGGTGGAAAAGGGATGCAGAGGACAGGAAACCAGAGAGAAGGACTTGTCTATGTTGCTGGCTTTGCAGATAGAAGAGGACCAAGAGGAATTAGGGCATTCCCTAGAAACCAGAAAAGATAAGAAAATCGATTGTTTTCTAGAGCCTCCATCCAGAAGGCATGCAACTCTGCCAACCTCATTTTAACCCAGTGGACCCATTTCAGACTTCTGACATTCAAAACTGTAAGTCAATAAATTTGTGCTGTTTTTAAGCTGCTAAGTTTGTGGTAAATTGCTACAGCAGCAATAGGAAACTAATAAAGTAATGAACAAAATGATCTTTAACACATTCCTAAATATATTTAGAACTTGTGCTAAGGGGAATGATGCAGGCAAGAAAGTCTTCTGACAAAGCCTCAGAGAAGGCTGAGGGGAGGAGGAGGAGGTGAGGAAGCGTGAATATGATGTTTGTCATTGGCGGCTTTTTTGTTCTTAGTCTAGTCCTTGGGGGAGAAGCTCTTGGAGGCTACAAAGCAATAATTAAAATAACTGTTTTCAGTAAAACCACCATAAAGCAACAGGCACAGGAAAGTATTGCTCTGGAGCCTTGCTAACAGTTCATAACACCATAGGGCAAAGAAACCAGCCTACTTTGTGCTTCAGCCACAGAGTGGGCTACAAAGTGCCGTGAAGTCTCAGAAATGATGCAAAAGTGTTTGGCAGCAACCTGGGTAATGTTTCCCAGTGTTTGTGGGGCACAAGTGACAAAGAACAGAAGAAATGGTCATTTGCATGGTAGACGCAGCAGGGATCCTTTCAAGGGACACCAACAGACACTGAAATGAGGTCCCAATGAGGCAACAATACCCAGCAGATGCGCTGTGGTCACTGGTCATAATAGCTCATACACAGATCTGATGCCCCCTGGAAATCAGTCAACCACTCTGTGGGTGACTGCTGGTCCTGTATGAAAACCAGGGGAGGGGCAAGACTGTCTTTCCTTATGCAACCCTCTTGAAACCCAAGGCTGGGGTGGCCTGAGGTCCCAAAGATTATTTTGTAATACCCAAGACTGTAGAAAAGATAGGCACAAAAGAAAAGGGCGGATGCATTGATAACATCAGGATGGGGCAAAACTTCCTTGGGAACTTTGTATCTGGGACTTCTAAAATATTTCTATGTGGGATCTAAACCAGATTTAAGCCTAAGGCAATGGGGCTGTGAGGCAAATTAAATTGCTTTGTTACCAAACTGTTAACAGAGCATTTTTCATCGACTGTGCCTTCACTGATGTGGTATCAGCCCTAAAGAAGCTCATATTGGCAAATAAAAGACATAACATTCTGACTTAGAACCTACATCCTGGAGATGTCAGATGTTTTACATCAAAAGAGGATGTGTTCTTATTTTTGTCTGAGAGCAGTTTCCAATAAAAGCGGATTCAAGCATGTTCCTAGGAAGAATACCCTAAAGAAGCTCTCTCTAGCTTTACAAACTCCATACAAGACCACACAGAGGTAAAGAGTTTTGTCCCATTTGCACCAGGTAAGAGCACTGTGGCCACCAATTCCTGAGTCCTGTGTATACAATCATGTTCAAAAACTCCATGTCATTCTGCTACAAGACACCAAGATGCCTCGGCTTATTTCCTTCAAAGTGTTTTCTCAGCTGATAGTGCCAGTGTTGCTGATGATTTTTCCTCTAGCCCTTTCCTTACAAATTAACTGTCCTCTTTGTTAGAAGCTTCTCTGGATTCACTCTTGGAGATCTCCTGCCCTCTCTTTTTGGTTTGCCATATGTGTTAAGTAAAACCCCTGCCACTCACTTTGATGAGATTCAAGTGTTCCTCTCAGGGAGGAAAGGAAAGCCTCTTACTCGACAAGATGAATAGGAAAGAGCAGAGATTGGTTGCATTTAATCAGAGCTCACACAAACCCCAAGCAAAATGAAGCTGAAAATACCCCTTTTGACTGATTCAAAGTCAAATTCAGTTACAGATTTTGGGCAGCTGCAGATCTCAAACCATGAACTAAGGCCCTTCTCCCTGAGCTCATTCACCAGCTTGAACCTGAATATAAGTAGTTATTTAGAGCTTGTTAGGATGTAGACTGGTGGATCCTTTAATTCAATTTCACAGTCATTTATTAAAGCAGAACAAAGTCAAAAGACCTGAACTTAAGTCTAGAAACTCCCAGTTCCTGGCTGTGTGACTGAAGGTAAATTGCTTACTTTTTCTGAACCTCAAGTTCTGCTTCTGTAAAGTAGAGAAATCACTCCCTGTTTCATTGCTCTCACAAGATTGTTGTGAGGCACAAATAAATAAATGATATGTGAGTGCTATACAAAGATTAATATTAGTAGTAGTAGTTAGATCCTAAAAGGAGCGCGAACGTGCACAACTCATTGCCCAGAACCTGAAAGAACTTACAATCCAAGAGGTGAACCAGAGGGATATAAAACTGACCTATGAAATATGGCAGAATGTGATTACTGAGATTACTGCCATGGGGGCCCAAAGGACCCAGAGGCTATGGGGAATGGGAAGGTTTGAAAGAGACAGCATTAGGTCTATTGTGAATTTCGTGTAGCATTCCAGGGAGATGGGGAGAAAAGTGCCTTGGCAGAGGGAAGAGAAAAACCAGAGGTGCCCAGCCAGTGCTGGAAGAATGGCAGGGAGACCCTTGTGGCAGGAGTAGTGGCAGGAGTAGTGGCACCAGGCATGGAGTGGCAAGGCCATGAGGAGATGACCTAGAATCCTAGACTTGGAGGACCCTAGGAAAAAGGAGATAGTATGACTATGAGATGTAAGTTCTCATATGCCAGCAACAGAGCTTGAATTTGAATTTGTGAGGAAAGTTAATGAGAACATTGAGTGTAATCCCAGTGAAGTGTCTTATCCCTACTTTAAAGCT
The DNA here is from genome assembly GCF_024542745.1 of Macaca thibetana thibetana. Lineage (NCBI taxonomy): Eukaryota > Metazoa > Chordata > Mammalia > Primates > Cercopithecidae > Macaca > Macaca thibetana. Next base: position 60,376,543 of record NC_065579.1, read on the forward strand.
GTTCTACATCCAGATTCCCTCCCATTAAGCTTCTCCTTAGTTGCTCCCCACCCCCATTAATTAGAGCGTATGAGCCTTCCAACTAATATCCCACTGGATTTTTGTGCTTTCTTCATATCCTTCACCAAGTTCAAGCCAAAGAAACTTTATACTTTAAGAAAAGCCCAAGGTGAACTGTAAATATGCTAGAAGTCACACAGTCTATTATCTTTTCTGAAGCTTCCAAACAAAGCATACCAATTAATTTCCCCAGCCTACACATGCTCTTTGGTATTGAGTATCCCGTGGCCAAACGAGGGTTTACAGCTGTCTTGCAGCTGAGGAGTGAACTGCACTGTGCTCTGTGATAAGTTGTATGCTTCTTGCACTTTGATCTCCTTATCTCAAATGTTCACACACAGAACTGCACCCCACCCCACCACACTCAAGCACTTAATTTGGGCCCATCTCCTACACTATGGAATGAATATCTTGGTCCTGTTCCTTGCTCCTCTTTTCAGTGTCACTGTGGGGAAATTTACTGTCAAAACATTAAGCTACTTGAACTGATTAATAAAATCTGAAGAAAGGTTTTATTTGTGTGCATTTTAGAGAAATCATACCCACTCCTTTCAGAATTGTTTCCTTTCACCAAGGAATATTTCAAGAAATATTTCATCCCTCAGATATTTTGATCTGATTTTCTATTTCTCTCATACACAGCACTTAATGTTTTAGTGTAAATAAGACTGTTATGAACTCCAGGGTCAAATAAAATATTTCCTCCTCAACCTATTAAAAGATGCCTCTTATATCCTTCTCATATGTGAATGCTTACTTATACTAAACATTTATTTAAAAGTCTCAATTATATTTGTAAGCAGTTTTCAACTTGTATTTTAGATTCAGGAGGTACATGTGCAGGTTTATTGTTACTTTGGTATATTGCATGACCTGGAGGTTTGGGATACGAATAATCCCATCACCCAAGTGGTGAGCATAATACTCAACAGGTAGTTTTTCAGTCCTCCCCACCGCAGTAGTCCCTAATTTCAATTGGTGCCTTCTGTGTGTCCATGTGTACTCAATGTTTAGCTCTCACTTACGAGAACATGTAGTATTCTGTTCCTGTATTAACTCGCTAAGGAAAATGGCCTCCAGTTCCATCCATGTAGCTGCAAAGGACATGATCTCATTCTTTTCTATGGCTGCATAGTATTTCACAATGTATCATATGTTCCACATTTTCTTTATCCAATCCACTGTTGATGAGAATCTAGGTTGATTCTGTGTCTTTGCTATGAATAGTGCTGTGATTAGCATATATGTGCATGTGTTTTAGTAGAAGGACCTGTTTTCCTTTGAGTATATACCCACCAATAGGATTGCTGGGCCGAATGGTAGTTCTGTTTTAAGTTCTTTGAGAAATCTCTTAACTGCTTTCCACAGTGGCTGAACTAGTTTACATTCCCACCAACAGTGTGTAAGTGTTCCCTTTTAAATACAGACTCACCAGCATCTGTTATTTTTTGACTTTTTAATAATAGCCATTCTGACTGGTGTGAGATGGTCTCGCATTGTGGTTTTGGTCAGCATTTCTCTGATGATTCACGATAATGAGCATTTTTTCAAGTTTGTTGGCTGCTTCTATGTCTTCTTTTGAAGTGTCTGTTCATTTGCTTTGCCCATTCTTAATGGGATTATTTGGTTTTGCTTGTTGATTCATTTAAGATTCTTATAGATTGTGGATATTAGATCTTTGTTGGATATGTAGTATGTGAATATTTTTTCTCATTCTGTAGGTTGTCTAGGAAGTTTCTCATTCTGTAGGTTACTCTGTTGATAGTTTCCTTCAATGTGCAAAATGACTTTAGTTTAATTAGGTCCCACTTGTCTATTTTTATCTTTGTTGCAATTGCTTTTGGGGAGTTATTAATAAAGTATTTGCCAAGGCCAATGTTCAGAGGGTATTTCCTAGTATTTTTTTCTATGATTTTTACAATTTAAGGTCTCACATCGACATTTTTAATCATCTTGAGTTAATTTTTGTATACGGTGAAAGGGAGGGGTATAGCTTCATTCTTCTGCATATGGCTAGCCAGTTATCTCCACACCATTTATTAAATAGGGAGTTCTTTTCCAATTTCTTGTCTTTATTGACTTTTTGAAAATCATACAGTTGTAGGTATGTGGCTGTACTTCTGAGTTCTCTAACGGGTTCCATTGGATTATGTGTCTGTTTTGTACTAGTACCATGCTGTTTTGGTTACTGCAACCTTATAGTATTGTTTGAAGTTGTGATGTGATGCCTCAAGCTTTGTTCTTTTTGCTTAGGATTGCTTTGGCTACTTTGACTCTTCCATGGATTCATATAAATTTTAGAATACTTTTTTTTCTCATTCTGTGAAAAATAACATTAGTAGTTTCATAGGAATAACATTGAATCTGTAAATTGCTTTGGACAGTATGGTCATTTTAATGATATTGATTATTTCAATCCATGAAAATAGAATGTTTTCCCATTTATTTGTATCATCTCTGATTTCTGTCAGCACTGCTTTATAGTTCTCCTTATAGAAATCTTCCACCTCCTCTGGTGACTGTATTCTTAGGTGTTTCAGGTTTTTTGTGGCTATTGCAAATGTGATTGTGCTCTTGATTTGGCTCTTAGCTAGAACGTTACAGGTATATATAAATGCTACTGATTTTTAATGCTATTTTATATTCTGAAACTGTACTGAAATAATTTGTCGGTTCTAGGAGCTTTTTTGCAGAGTCTTTAGACTTTTCTAGGTGTGGTATTATGTGGTCAGCAAAGACAGATAGTTTGACTTCGTCTTTTCTTATTTGGATGCCTTTTATTTTTCTTATCTTGCCTGATTGCTCTGGCTAAGACTCCAGTATTATGTTGAATAGGAGTGCTAAGATTGAGTACCCAGTCTTGTTCCAATTCTCAAGGGAAATGGTTCCAGCTTTTGCCCATTCAGTATAATATTAACTGTGGGTTTGTTATAGAGGGCTCTTATTATTTTGAGGTATGTTCCTCCAATGCCTAGTGTGTTGGGTTTTTCTTTCATTAAGTGATGTTAGATTTTGTCAGAATATTTTTCTGTATCTATTGAGATGCTCATATGGTTATTATTTTTAATTCTGTTTATGCATTGAGTCACATTTACTGATTTTTGTATGTTGAATCAACCTTGCACCCCAGGAATGAAGCCTACTTGATTATGGTGAATTAACTTTTTGATGTGCTGCTGGTTTCAGTTTGTTAGTATTTTGTTGAAAATATTTTTGTCTATGCTTATCAGGGATATTGGTCTAAAGTTTTCTTTTTTCATTGTATATCTCCAAAATTTTGGTATCAGGCTGAAGCTAGATTCATAGAATGAGTTAGGGAAGAGCCATCCTCCTCAATTTTTGGTACTAGTTTCAGTAGGATTGGTAACAGTTCTTCCTGGTACATCTGGTAGAATTCAGCTGTGAATCCATCTGGTCCAGGGTTTTGTTTTCGTTAGTAGGGTTTTTTGTTTGTTTGTTTGTTTTCTGAATAAGTTTCGTGTTTGTTTTGGTGTTTGATTCAGTTTCAGTTAGTTTGTTTACTGATTCAGTGACGTTGTTCTCTTCAGGTTTTCACTTTCTTCCTGATTCAATCTTGGGAGGTTGTGTGTTTCCATGAATTTATCTATTTCCTCTATATTTTCTAATTTGTGTCCATAGAGGTGTTCATAATAGTCTCTAAGGATCTTTTGTATTTCTGTGAGCTTGGTTGTAATGCCATCTTTGTCATTTCTAATTGTGCTTTTTTTGGATCTTCTCTTCCTTTTTCTTTTTTTCTTCCTTCATCTAGATAGCAGTCTATCAATCTTGTTTATTCTTTCGAAGAACCAGTTCTTGGTTTCACTGATGTTTTGTATGGATTTTTGCATCTCAGTTTTGTTCAGGTCTTCTCTGATTTTAGTCATTTTTAAATTCTGCTACCTTTGGGGTTGGTTTATTATTTTTATCTAGTTCCTCTAGGTGCAATGTCAGATTGTTAATTTGAGATCTTTCTAATTTCTTGATGAAGGTGTTTAGTGCTATAAACTTTCCTCTTAACACTGCTTTAGCTGCATGCCACAGATTTTAGTAAGTTCTGTTCCTATTTTCATTAATTTCAAAGAAGTTTTTTTTTTAAATTTTTGCCTTAATTTCATTGTTTGCCCAAAAATTATTCATGAGCAAATTGTTTAATTTCCATGTATTTGTGTAGTTTTGAGAGACCTTCTTGGTATTGATTTCTATTTTTACTGCACTGTGGACCAAGAGCATGCTTGGCATGATTTCAATTTTTTCTACTTATTGAGACTTGCTTTATGACTGAGCACAAATCTTAGAATTTGTTCCCTGTACAGACAAGAAAAATGTATATTCTGTTTTTGTTGGATACTCTGTGTTTTTTAGTTCCAATTGGCCAAGTGGCCAGCTTAAGTCCAGAATTTCTTTGTTAGTTTTCTGCCTTGATGATCTGTCTAATGTTGTTAGTGGTGTGTTGAAGTCTCCCACTGTTATTGTGCGGCTGTCTAAGTCTTATAGTATTTAAAATCCTAGGCATAACTTTCCCAGGCTTTATTTTGCTTCATGTATTAGAAATGTGATAAATGCAGGTCTAAAAAGCAATGATCACTTTTAAATTTATGGGTCAATTCAAATAAAATACTGCAAGAATTAAATGTAAAAATTTTAAGGCACAATTTAAATTTTAGAACCTTTACATTTAACATTTAGGAAATCCCTTTAGAAGGAATGCACTTTCATAGCCTATAATTCCTACTGTCTAAGAATTTGTCATTTACTGAGATACAGATACATGTAGTAAATATAACAAGAAAATTAAAATATTCATCATGGAAAACCATTATATATTTGATGGAATATGTTCAAGATTTTGCTCTAGCTGCCACACATGATGAACTTATCATAGTGTTACAATATCCATTACTCTCCATTTCCTCCAACCCCAAAATGAGAATAAGAAAAAGGGTCCAAACAAATGCTTATTTGGCATCAAATGAAATATTTTTATCAAATTTTCATTTGGCAATATCAATTGACATAAATTTTTTTTATCCTTGTCACTTAAATGGAGACAAAATAATTATATTGGTTAATGAAACATTCTCTGTAAACCAACTGAAAGCCACATAAACTATTTTAACTGCTACTTGAGATGGGAAGTCTCAGCATATAAACACCTCCATAGTACACAGTTTTCCATAGTACATATTACATAATGCATAGTAAATTATTTTCTATTGCATATAGAGTGCCACAATACATGAGAGTATTAAATGCTGTAATGACATTTAGTGTAACAGATGTTTTTAACCTATTCCCACACTGCTATAAAGAATACTCCCTTAACTACTTTACATTCACAGTGTAGAGATTCCTTAAAGAACTAAAAGTAGAACTACCACTTGATCCACCAAATCCCACTACTGAGTATCTACCCAGAAGAAAAGGAAATCATTATTCATAAAAGATACTTGCACACGCATGTTTATAGCAGCACAATTTACAATAGCAAAATTGTGGAACCAACCCAAATGCCCATCAATCAATGAGTGGATAAAGAAACTCATATATATATATATATATGCACACACATATACATATATATACACACACACACATATATATATATATAAAATTCCAAGTGGAGTAACTCAGGAATGGAAATCCAAACATCATATGTTCTCATTGATATGTGGGAGCTAAGCAATGAGGATGCAAAGCATAAGAATGATATAATGGATATTAGAGACTTGCAGGGAAGAGTGGGAAGGGGGTAAGGGATACAAGACAATAAATATGGTGCAGTGATACTGCTCAGGTGATGGGTGTACCAGGTTCTCACAAATATCCACTAAAGAACTTACTCATGTAACCAAATATCACCTGTATCCCAATAACTTATCAAAAAGTAAAATTTAAAAAATAAAAAAAGAATGCTTCCTGAGATTAGGTAATTATTAAGGAAAAAGGCTTAATTGACTCACAGTTCTGCAAACTTAACAGGAAGCATGGTTAGGAGGCCTCAGGAAAGCTACAATCATGGTGGAAGGCAAAGGGGAATCAGGCACCTTCTTCAAAAGTTGACAGGAGAGAGTGTGTGCGAGAACAAGGAAATGTCACACTTTAAAACCATCAGCTCACATGAAAACTCACTATCATGAGAACAGCATGGGGGAAACCACCTCTATGATCCAATCCCTTCTCTTCCTCGACACAGGAGGATTACAGGTCCTTCCCTCGAAACATGGGGATTACAATTCAAAATGAGATTTAGGTGGGGACACAGAGCCAAACTGTATCAACAGATCTAAGACAAACAATAAAGAAAGAAAGCCAAGAGGGAAACATTCTAGCTGAAATGGCTTTCCGCCACCCATGTGGGAAACGTTTTCAAAAGCAAAGCTTAATACCTCTAGATTAGAAGCCCCATGAAGACAATGACTGATTCTACTTTGTTCTTCATTGTAGTCCCCATATTTCCTAGAAATGCACCTGACACATGGTTGGTAATTGGTATATTTTTGTTGAATTAGTAGATTTTAAAAATTAAATGGATGAATTAACTATGTTCCTGAGTGATGGAGAAAACATAAGAGTGAGAACCTATGGTGAGATAAATCAGGTGATTTAACAGTTCACATACGTAATGGTTCAATAGTTATCTATTGATCTCCTATTGTATGCTATGTCCTATTGTGTGCTGATAATAGAAAAGTTAATAGTCTGAGGTAGGAGATGGAGACAAAAACAATTAATTAAATGCAATGTGAAAAGTACTGTAATTGGAGTTTGTCATATATTCAATAAGAATGTAAACGAGCAAACTATTAATTCTTCCTAGGGAGAGAGCTCAGAGAATGTTTCCCAGAAAAGATGACATTTGATTTGAAGCTAGATAGATGAGTAATTAGGTAATTTGGAGTATCATAAGAATTTTGTGGGTAAAAGGAAAAACAGAAGCAAAAGCACATAAATATGAGAAAACATTGTGAATTATTATATTGCTTGAAAGCATATATGAAGTAGAGACTGGACCCAGAAGCATGGGCATGAACCACAGGATGAAGAATATAATGGGGTATATTCTTCCATGTATGCCAGATTCAGTGGCAGTGGAGAGCTTTTAAAGGATTTTAGGCAATAAAGATGTGTGAACTGTGCTTTTAAACCATACCTTTCAGTTTTATTAATGGAAGATTGGTTCATAGCAGATCTATTTTCTTATCAGGAGCAACTAAGAAAGATAGATTTAATTTTTAGAAAATCTTACTTTGGACAAATAAAAGAACTACTGAATCACCCTGGATATGAGGGTTCAAGGCCTCAGAAATGAGGGAAACTCACTGACGTAAACATGATATTCTATGCTATGCTGTTTTTTCCCCTTAAGGTAGTTCCAGTTCATAACATCATGGTTGGACAGGCTTATAAGCAAAGAAACAAGCAGATGCTAAAAGACACAGAAACTGAGCACAGCTTTCAGCATCCTTACAGGGTTAGAAAGACAGAAATTGAAGTCCAGGGCTACCCAGGAAGTCAGGACTTGAGGGGTCAAGATTCTGGAGAGAAGGGAATTGCTAAGAAGCAAAAACAATTGTCTAATATCCTCAAGGTTATTTGCTGATATAAGCTGTGTAGGAAGAGCATTGAAAAACTTGTGTAGAATTATAGACCTAAATGTAAAATACAAAATTATAAAACTCTTAGAAGATAACACAGGAGAAAATCTAACTGACCTTGAGCTTGGCGATGGCTTTTAGATACAACATCAAAAACATGATTTATAAAAGAAATTGGTATGTTTGACTTAATTATAATTTAAAACTCTACTTTGAGAAAGACATGGTTAAGAGAATGAAAAGACAAGTTACCATTTGGGAGAAAATATTTGCAAAAAACATATTTGATAAACCACTGGTATCCAAAATATACAAAGAACTCTTAAAACTCTAGGACAATAAAACAAAAAACCAATTTGAACATGGACAAATCATCTGAACCTCACCAAATAAGATATACAGATGGCAAATAAGCATACGATAAGATGCCCAATATCATATGTCATTAGGGAATTGCAAATTAAACAGCAATGAGATACCACTACACACCTTCTAGAATAGTGACAATCCAAACACTGACAACACCAAATGCCATTAGGGATATGGAATAACAGGTTAACTCTCATTCATTCATTGCTAGTGAGAATGCAAAATAATGCAGCCACGTTGGAAAACAGTTTGGCAGTTTCTTACAAAACTAAACTTATTCTTGCCATATTACCCAGCAACTGTGACTCTTCAAATGAGTGAAAATCAATGTCCACACAAAAACCTGCACACTAATGTTTATGGGATCCTTATTTATAATTGACAAAACTTGAAAGCAACCAAGATGTCCTTCAATAGATGAATGAATAAACAAACTGTGGTGCATCCATACAATGGCACATTATTAAGCAACAAAAAGCAATGAGCTATTAAGCCATGAAAAGACATGGAGAAAGCTAAATAGGAGACCTGTCCCTGCCTTAACACGGAGCATCATGAAGCATCACGAATGCCTGGATGGAAAAATTATGCCTGAGAAAGCCAGAGACAAAGGAGAAAGGCAGGACTACCACCTCCAGCCCTGGAAACTCTTTCCTATAACTTGCCCAAAGGAAATGCCAAATCAGAGTGGGTATTCAGTAGCTTCACACAGTAGGATGTTTGTCCCATGGGTCTCCTGGGCATGAACCACTAGCCAACCTTCATACACTGCTCGGACATTCCCTTTAGGAATTCCCCATTTGTGAAGGGCAGTGCTGCCATTATTTACTGGAGTCAAGGTGAGCCTGGGCTTAAGGCACCATCTAGAGCTGAAAAGAAGGCAGCAACCTAGCAGTAAAGGACCTCTAAGCAAATATACTCACTAAAAAAAGAAAAGAAAAGAAAAGAAAAAAAGACACAAGCCACATAAAAAAGACTAATTAATAAATAACTAATCCTTTAATGCAAAGAGATAGATGTACATCAACAAAAAACAAAAACCACAGCAAACAGGGAAATATGAACAAAGCAAGTGACTAACCCTAATGAGACAGTGATATGTGAGCTTTCTGAACATTAATTCAAAAATGCTAGTTTTAAGGAAACGCCAAAATCTCCAAGATAACAGAAAAGCAATTCAGAAATGCATCAGAGAAGTATAACAAAAAGATTGAAATAATTTTGAAAAATCAAACAGAAATCTTCGAATGGAGAAATACATTTGTTGAATTAAAAAATTCAATAGCAGCTCTCAACAGCAGAATGGATCAAGCAGAGGAAAGAATCAGTGAACTCAATGATAGGCTATTTTAAAATACACAGAAAAAGGAGGAAAAGAAAAGGAAAAAATAATGAAGATCAATGAAGATCACCTACAAGATAATGAAAATTATCTCCAAAGACCAAATCTAAGAATCATTGGTGTTTAAGAGGAAGTTGAGCAAGAGCAAGAGCAAAACTTGACGAAGATATAAATGTTAAGGTACAGGAAGGTCAGGGAACACCAAACAGATTTGACCCAAGTAAGAGTATCCCAAGACATATAATAATCAAACTTCAAAGGCCAAGGACAAAGAGAAAATCCTAAAATCCACAACAGAAAAGAAATAATATATCATGTAGTTCCAATTCATCTGAGAACAGACTTCTCAATGGAAACTATACAGGCCAGAAGGGAGTTGAATAACATTTTCAAAGTGTTGAAAGAAAAAAAGACTGCTATCTAAGAATTCTGTATCCAGCAAAGCTATCTTATAAATACAAAGGAGAGATAAAGTCTTTTTCAGATGAACAAAAAGTGAGAGAATTCACCACCACTGGACCTATCTTACAAGAAATGCTAAAAAGAGTTTTTCAATCAGACAGAACAAAAAAACACTAACCAAAAAAAAAAGCAGGGGGAGATTCCAAAGAATTGAAAGGTATAAAACCCACTGGTAAAATTAAGGATATGGACAAATTGAGAATAATACTGTAATTGTGGGGCACAATCCACTCATAACTCTAGTAAGAAGTCCAAAAGACAAGTCTATAGAAAACAAAAATAGCTACAGCTGCCTATTAAAATATAGGCAATATAAAAATATGTAAATTAAGACTAATAAAAGTCAAAATGGCTGGAAGGTTGAAATTAAAGGGTAGGGGTTGTTTCTATTCTTTGTGATCTATGATAAGTTGTCATCTCTTTACAACTTTTTATATCTATAAGATGATTTTTTTAAGACTCACTGTAACTGCAATGCAAAAACCCATTAAAAACTTCAGTAAAAATAAAAAGCAATGAACTAAAACATACTATCAGAGAAAGTAACTTAAACACAAAGAAGGACAATAAGAAAGAAAAGAGTTACAAAATAACCAGAAAACAAGCAATAAAGTGGCATTAGTTAGTCCTTACTTATTAATAACAATACGGAATGTAAATGGACTCAATTCTCCAATTAAAAAGCAAAGTGGCTGAATGAATAAAGAAACAAGACCCAATTACATGCTGCCTACAAGAAACCCACTTCACCTATAAAGACATACATAGGGCCAAGTGCAGTGGCCCATACCTGGAATCCTAGCTTTTTGGAAGCCTGAGACAGCAGGTTTTCTTGAGGTTAGGAGCTGAAGACCAGCCTGGACAACAAGGAGATACATCTCTACAAAAAGTTTTAAAAATTAGCTAGGCATGGTGGTGTGCACCTGTGGTCCTAGCTACTCAGGAGGCTAAGGTAGGAGGATCACTTGAGTTCAGGAGGTGCAATGAGCTGTGATTATGCCACTGTACTCCAGCCTGGCTGACAGAGTGAGACCCTATCTCAACAACAACAAAAAAAGAAAGTAAAAAGGAAAAGAAAGACACATGTAGACTGAAAGCAAAGGGGTGGAAAAAGATATTCTATGCAACTGGAAATAAAAAAAGAGCAGTAGAGCTATACTTATATCAGGTAAAATAGATTACAAATCAAACAATGTAAAAAGAAACAAAGAAAGTTACTATATAATGATAAAGTGGTCAATTCAGCAAGAGGATATAAAAAATATTTTAAAAATCTATGCATCCAACAACACTGGGGCTCCCACATATATAAAGCGAACATTAATAGATCCAGAGGGAGAGGTGGACTGCAATAAAATAATTGTTGAGGACTTCAACACCCAACTCACAGTAATGGACAGATCATCCAAACAGAAAATCAACAAAGAAACAACAGTTAAACTATACACCAGACTTAACTGACATTTACAGAACATTTTGCACAACTGCTGTGGAATACACATCCTTTTCAAAACATGCAGTGTTCTCTAGAAGAAGTCACATCTTAGGTCACAAAACAAGTCTTAACAAATTCAAAAATGTAGAAATTATATCAAATATCTTTACTGACCACAATGGAAAAAACTAAAGATAAATAACAAGAGGAACTTGGAAACTTCATAAACACATGGAAATTAAACAGCCTGCTCCTAAATGACCAACAAGTCAATGAAATTAAAAATGAAATTTAAAAACATTTTAAAACAAATGAAAATGAAAGTGCAACATACCAAAATCTATAGGATATAGCAAAAACAGTACTAAGAGGGAAGTTTATGGCAATAAATGCCTATATCAAAAAATGAAAAAGACTTCAAATGAACAATCTAATAATGCGCCTCAAGGAACTAGAAAAGCAAGAACAAGCCAAGCCCAGAATTAGTAGAGGAAAGAAATAATAAAGATCATAGAGCAAGATGGCCGAATATGAACAGCTCCAGTCTCCAACTCCCAGCGCGAGCGACACAGAAGACCGGTGATTTCTGCATTTTCGACTGAGGTACTGGGTTCATCTCACTAGGGAGTGCCGGACAATCGGTGCTGGTCAGCTGCTGCAGCCCGACCAGTGAGAGCTGAAGCAGGGCGAGGCATCGCCTCGCCTGGGAAGCCCAAGGGGAAAGGGAATCCCTTTTCCTAGCCAGGGGAACTGAGACACACAACACCTGGAAAATCGGGTAACTCCCACCCCAATACTGCGCTTTAAGCAAACAGGCACACCAGGAGATTATATCCCACACCTGGCCGGGAGGGCCCCACGCCCACAGAGCCTCCCTCATTGCTAGCACAGCAGTCTGTGATCTACCGGCAAGGCAGCAGCGAGGCTGGGGGAGGGGCTCCCACCATTGCTGAGGCTTAAGTAGGTAAACAAAGCTGCTGGGAAGCTCGAACTGGGTGGAGCTCACAGCAGCTCAAGGAAACCTGTCTGTCTCTGTAGACTCCACCTCTGGGGAGAGGACACAGTAAACAATAACAAAAGCAGCAGAAACTTCTGCAGACGCAAATGACTCTGTCTGACAGCTTTGAAGAGAGCAGTGGATCTCCCAACACGGAGGTTGAGATCTGAGAAGGGACAGATTGCCTGCTCAAGTGGGTCCCTGACCCCTGAGTAGCCTAACTGGGAGACATCCCCCACTAGGGGCAGTCTGACACCCCACACCTCACAGGGTGGAGTACACCCCTGAGAGGAAGCTTCCAAAGCAAGAATCAGACAGGTACACTTGCTGTTCAGCAATATTCTATCTACTGCAGCCTCTGCTGCTGATACCCAGGAAAACAGGGTCTGGAGTGGACCTCAAGCAATCTCCAACAGACCTACAGCTAAAGGTACTGATTGTTAGAAGGAAAACTATCAAACAGGAAGGACACCTACACCAAAACCCCATCAGTACGTCACCATCATCAAAGACCAGAGGCAGATAAAACCACAAAGATGGGGAAAAAGCAGGGCAGAAAAGCTGGAAATTCAAAAAATAAGAGCGCATCTCCCCCGGCAAAGGAGCACAGCTCATCGCCAGCAACGGATCAAAGCTGGACGGAGAATGACTTTGACGAGATGAGAGAAGAAGGCTTCAGTCCATCAAACTTCTCAGAGCTAAAGGAGGAATTACGTACCCAGTGCAAAGAAACTAAAAATCTTGAAAAAAAAGTGGAACAATTGATAGCTAGAGTAATTAATGCAGAGAAGGTCATAAACGAAATGAAAGAGATGAAAACCATGACACGAGAAATACGTGACAAATGCACAAGCTTCAGTAACCGACTTGATCAACTGGAAGAAAGAGTATCAGCGATTGAGGATCAAATGAATGAAATGAAGCGAGAAGAGAAACCAAAAGAAAAAAGAAGAAAAAGAAATGAACAAAGCCTGCAAGAAGTATGGGATTATGTAAAAAGACCAAATCTACGTCTGATTGGGGTGCCTGAAAGTGAGGGGGAAAATGGAACCAAGTTGGAAAACACTCTTCAGGATATCATCCAGGAGAACTTCCCCAACCTAGTAGGGCAGGCCAACATTCAAATCCAGGAAATACAGAGAACGCCACAAAGATACTCCTCGAGAAGAGCAACTCCAAGACACATAATTGCTAGATTCACCAAAGTTGAAATGAAGGAGAAAATCTTAAGGGCAGCCAGAGAGAAAGGTCGGGTTACCCACAAAGGGAAGCCCATCAGACTAACAGCAGATCTCTCGGCAGAAACTCTACAAGCCAGAAGAGAGTGGGGGCCAATATTCAACATTCTTAAAGAAAAGAATTTTCAACCCAGAATTTCATATCCAGCCAAACTAAGTTTCATAAGTGAAGGAGAAATAAAATCCTTTACAGATAAGCAAATGCTTAGAGATTTTGTCACCACTAGGCCTGCCTTACAAGAGACCCTGAAGGAAGCACTAAACATGGAAAGGAACAACTGGTACCAGCCATTGCAAAAACATGCCAAAATGTAAAGACCATCGAAGCTAGGAAGAAACTTTATCAACTAACAAGCAAAATAACCAGTTAATATCATAATGGCAGGATCAAGATCACACATAACAATATCAACCTTAAATGTAAATGGACTAAATGCTCCAATTAAAAGACACAGACTGGCAAACTGGATAAAGAGTCAAGACCCATCAGTCTGCTGTATTCAGGAGACCCATCTCACACGCAGAGACACACATAGGCTCAAAATAAAGGGATGGAGGAAGATTTACCAAGCAAATGGAGAACAAAAAAAAGCAGGGGTTGCAATACTAGTCTCTGATAAAACAGACTTTAAACCATCAAAGATCAAAAGAGACAAAGAAGGCCATTACATAATGGTAAAGGGATCAATTCAACAGGAAGAGCTAACTATCCTAAATATATATGCACCCAAACAGGAGCACCCAGATTCATAAAGCAAGTCCTTAGAGACTTACAAAGAGACTTAGACTCCCATACAATAATAATGGGAGACTTCAACACTCCACTGTCAACATTAGACAGATCAACGAGACAGAAAGTTAACAAGGATATCCAGGAATTGAACTCAACTCTGCAGCAAGCAGACCTAATAGACATCTATAGAACTCTCCACCCCAAATCAACAGAATATACATTCTTCTCAGCACCACATCGTACTTACTCCAAAATTGACCACATAATTGGAAGTAAAACACTCCTCAGCAAATGTGAAAGAACAGAAATTATAACAAACTGTCTCTCAGACCACAGTGCAATCAAACTAGAAATCAGAACTAAAAAACTCAATCAAAACCGCTCAACTACATGGAAACTGAACAACCTGCTCCTGAATGACTACTGGGTACATAACGAAATGAAGGCAGAAATAAAGATGTTCTTTGAAACCAATGAGAACAAAGATACAACAAAGCAGAATCTCTGGGACATTTAAAGCAGTGTGTAGAGGGAAATTTATAGCACTAAATGCCCACAAGAGAAAGCAGGAAAGCTCTAAAATTGACACTCTAACATCGCAATTAAAAGAACTAGAGAAGCAAGAGCAAACACATTTGAAAGCTAGCAGAAGGCAAGAAATAACTAAGATCAGAGCAGAACTGAAGGAGATAGAGACACAAAAAACCCTCCAAAAAATCAGTGAATCCAGGAGTTGGTTTTTTGAAAAGATCAACAAAATTGACAGACCACTAGCAAGACTAATAAAGAAGAAAAGAGAGAAGAATCAAATAGACGCAATAAAAAATGATAAAGGGGATATCACCACTGACCCCACAGAAATACAAGCTACCATCAGAGAATACTATAAACACCTCTATGCGAATAAACTGGAAAATCTAGAAGAAATGGATAATTTCCTGGACACTTACACTCTTCCAAGACTAAACCAGGAAGAAGTTGAATTGCTCAATAGACCAATAGCAGGCTCTGAAATTGAGGCAATAATTAATAGCCTACCAACCAAAAAAAGTCCAGGACCAGAAGGATTCACAGCTGAATTCTACCAGAGGTACAAGGAGGAGCTGGTACTATTCCTTCTGAAACTATTCTAATCAATAGAAAAAGAGGGAATCCTCCCTAACTCATTTTATGAGGCCAACATCATCCTGATACCAAAGCCTGGCAGAGACACAACAAAAAAAGAGAATTTTAGACCAATATCCCTGATGAACATCGATGCAAAAATCCTCAATAAAATACTGGCAAACCGGATTCAGCAACACATCAAAAAGCTTATCCGCTATGATCAAGTGCACTTCATCCCTGGGATGCAAGGCTGGTTCAACATTCGCAAATCAATAAACATAATCCAGCATATAAACAGAACCAAAGACAAGAACCACATGATTATCTCAATAGATGCAGAAAAGGCTTTTGACAAAATTCAACAGCGCTTCATGCTAAAAACTCTCAATAAATTCGGTATTGATGGAACGTACCTCAAAATAATAAGAGCTATTTATGACAAACCGACAGCCAATATCATACTGAATGGGCAAAACTGGAAAAATTCCCTTTGAAAACTGGCACAAGACAGGGATGCCCTCTCTCTCCACTCCTATTCAACATAGTGTTGGAAGTTCTGGCTAGGGCAATCAGGCAAGAGAAAGAAATCAAGGGTATTCAGTTAGGAAAAGAAGAAGTCAAATTGTCCCTGTTTGCAGATGACATGATTGTATATTTAGAAAACCCCATTGTCTCAGCCCAAAATCTCCTTAAGCTGATAAGAAACTTCAGCAAAGTCTCAGGATACAAAATTAATGTGCAAAAATCACAAGCATTCTTATACACCAGTAACAGACAAACAGAGAGCCAAGTCATGAATGAACTTCCATTCACAATTGCTTCAAAGAGAATAAAATACCTAGGAATCCAACTTACAAGGGATGTAAAGGACCTCTTCAAGGAGAACTACAAACCACTGCTCAGTGAAATAAAAGAGGACACAAACAAATGGAAGAACATACCATGCTCATGGATAGGAAGAATCAATATCATGAAAATGGCCATACTGCCCAAGGTAATTTATAGATTCAATGCCATCCCCATCAAGCTACCAATGAGTTTCTTCACAGAATTGGAAAAAACTGCTTTAAAGTTCATATGGAACCAAAAAAGAGCCCGCATCTCCAAGACAATCCTGAGTCAAAAGAACAAAGCTGGAGGCATCATGCTACCTGACTTCAAACTATACTACAAGGCTGCAGTAACCAAAACAGCATGGTACTGGTACCAAAACAGAGATATAGACCAATGGAAAAGAACAGAGCCCTCAGAAATAATACCACACATCTACAGCCATCTGATCTTTGACAAACCTGAGAGAAACAAGAAATGGGAAAGGATTCCCTATTTAATAAATGGTGCTGGGAAAATTGGCTAGCCATAAGTAGAAAGCTGAAACTGGATCCTTTCCTTACTCCTTATATGAAAATTAATTCAAGATGGATTAGAGACTTAAATGTTAGGCCTAATACCATAAAAACCCTAGAGGAAAACCTAGGTAGTACCATTCAGGACATAGGCATGGGCAAAGACTTCATGTCTAAAACACCAAAAGCAACGGCAGCAAAAGCCAAAATTGACAAATGGGATCTCATTAAAGTAAAGAGCTTCTGCACAGCAAAAGAAACTACCATCAGAGTGAACAGGCAACCTACAGAATGGGAGACAATTTTTGCAATCTACTCATCTGACAAAGGGCTAATATCCAGAACCTACAAAGAACTCAAACAAATTTACAAGAAAAAAACAAACAACCCCATCAAAAAGTGGGCAAAGGATTTGAACAGACACTTCTCAAAAGAAGACATTCATACAGCCAACAGACACATGAAAAAATGCTCATCATCACTGGCCATCAGAGAAATGCAAATCAAAACCACAATGAGATACCATCTCACACCAGTTAGAATGGCGATCATTAAAAAGTCAGGACACAACAGGTGCTGGAGAGGATGTGGAGAAATAGGAACACTTTTACACTGTTGGTGGGATTGTAAACTAGTTCAACCATTATGGAAAACAGTATGGCAATTCCTCAAGGATCTAGAACTAGATGTACCATATGACCCAGCCATCCCATTACTGGGTATATACCCAAAGGATTATAAATCATGCTGCTATAAAGACACATGCACACATATGTTTATTGCAGCACTATTCACAATAGCAAAGACTTGGAATCAACCCAAATGTCCATCAGTGACAGACTGGATTAAGAAAATGTGGCACATATACACCATGGAATACTATGCAGCCATCAAAAAGGATGAGTTTGTGTCCTTTGTAGGGACATGGATGCAGCTGGAAACCATCATTCTTAGCAAACTATCACAAGAACAGAAAACCAAACACCGCATGTTCTCACTCATAGGTGGGAACTGAAGAATGAGATCACTTGGACTTGGGAAGGGGAACATCACACACCGGGGCCTATCATGGGGAGGGGGGAAGGGGGGAGGGATTGCATTGGGAGTTATTCCTGATGTAAATGATGAGTTGATGGGTGCTGACGAGTTGATGGGTGCAGCACAGCAACATGGCACAAGTATACATATGTAACAAACCTGCATGTTATGCACATGTACCCTATAACTTAAAGTCTAATAATAATAATAATAATAATAATAATAAAAGGTTGAAAAAAAATTTAAAAAAAAGGAAAAAAAATAAATAAATAAAGATCATAGCAGAAATAAATAAAATTGAGACTAAAAAAATGCAGATCAATGAAACAAAATATTGATTTCTGAAAAGATAAACAAAATTGACAAATCCTTGGCTAGACCAAGGAAAAAAGAAGGAAGACCCAGGCTGGAAGCAGTGGCTCACACCTATAATCCCAGTACTTTGGGAGGCCAAGGCAGGGTAGTTTACCTGAGGTCAGGAGTTCGAGACCAACCTCGCCAACATGGCAAAATTCTGTCTCTACAAATATACAGAAATTAGCCAGGCATGGTGGCACATGCCTATAATCTCAGCTACTTAGGGGGCTGAGGCAGGAGAACTGCTTGAATGCAGGAAGTGGAGGTCGCAGTGAGCCAAGATTGCGCCACCACACTCCAGCCTGGGTGATACAGCAAGACTCTGTCTCAAAAAAAAAAAAAAAAAAAAAAAAATGCAGAAAGAAGACCCAAATAAATAACATCAGAAACAAAAAAGCAGACATAAAAGCTGAGACCGCAGAAATACAATGAATCATTAGAGACTATTATGAAAAAGTATGTGCCAACAAATTGGAAAACCTAGAATACTCATTCATTCTCTTTCCCACCCACAGCCCCGCACTGACCCAGCCTCCCTCATAAAAGACATGAACAGGGAAGAGATCCACCTTTCCTTCTTCTTTCTTCTCTTTTTTACTGGGATCAGCCTTTTTAAGGATTGGAACCTGGGAAGAAGGATGAAAGAAATGAGACTAGCCTTTCCATAACTGGACCACCAATATGATTCTCTGTAGGTTTCTCTGCTGGCTTCTCAGATTCACAACCCCTGACATAGGAGCCCTCCATGTGGCAGGTGTTACTTGAAGACTCTCTGACTGCTCAAGTGAACCTCCCCATGGCATGGAATCTTATGGGAGCTCTGCAACCAGGAAACTCCAAATGTTCTTCAGCTACTGTTCCAAAGGTACAGTCTGCAGTGTCTGGATAGTAGGAACCCCATCACTTTAGGAAATGATATCTTGAGTATTATAGAGGGAAGTTGAATCAAACTAGGTTACTTTCAAGGTATCCTTTAGTTCCAGAAGGAGCTTATACATGCTCACCTTGCCAAGCAGTGAGACTGCTCCTCCTTCAGCTTTCCATTCTCTTTTTGCATGCTATTTAGATCTCTCTTTTGCACAGAGCTGATCTAAAAGCACAGGGTTTCAGCAGAGGATTCCCCAGGAGAAAAAGACTGATTCCTCATTCTTGTAGACCTACCCCCATCTTTGGACAATTCTAGGCCCTTTAGCTTTGGAGGGAGGTGTGGTGCAGTCCTCCCTATAGGGCAGACCATTTGAGATTCTGATGCACCTCCCTCTCCCTCGCCAGCAGACTTTTGCTTATACACACTGGAGAAGTTTGGCCACTTCTTGATAAATTCCGAGTGAGCAGTTGGACCCCAGTTGTTTGAAGATCTCTTTTTGACTGTGGGGTAACCAATGGCTCTCTGCCCTGAGCTTTGGGTCCTCTGTGCCAACTCCAGGGAAACAGGTGAGATGTCCCTCAACACCCAGTTACATATATGTCCTATTTAAATTCATAGGATTTAAATCAGAAGAAGGATGGGAGAAAGAAGGAAAGAAAATAACCCAAAATGCCGATGGTGGTTATTTCTCTTTAATGGGATTGTGGGCAATTTTTATTTTCTATTATATTTTTTATTTAAAGTTTTAAAATTAATTTTAATTGATATCTAATAGTTATAGATATTTTTGGGATACATGTTATTTTGTGACATTTTCTATTTTTCATTTTTCTAGGGACGTAGTAAGTATATATTTATGAGGTACATGAGATATTTTGATACAGGCATACAATGCATAATAATCACACCACAGTAAATGGGATATCCATCACCTTAAGCATCTATCCCTTCTTTGTGTTACAAAGAAAAACCAATTATACTATTTTAGTTTACACATTTAATTTATTTACATGTAAAATAAATTATTTGAAATGTACAATAAATAAATGTACAGATTGTAATAACCCTGTTGTGCTATCAAATACTACATCGTATTCATTCTGTCTAACTATATTTTTGTACCCATTAACTATCCCCATTCCCCATTTCCACTATCCCTCCTGGCCTCTGGTAACCATGATTCTACTCTCTAACTCCGTGAATTCAACTTTTTAAATTTTTAGCTCCCACAAATAAGTGATAACATGTGAAGTTTGTCTGTGTCTAGCTTATTTCACTTAACATAATGACCTCCAGTTCCATCTATGTTTTTGCAAGTGACAGGACCTCATCTTTTGTGGTTGAATAGTACTCCATTGTGTATATATACCATTTTTTTTATCCATTCATCTATTGATGGACATTTAGGTTACTTCCAAATCTGAGCTACTGTAAACAGTGCTGCAACAAAAATAGCAGTGCAGATATCTATTCAATGTGCTGATTTCCTTTATTTGGGGTTTATACCTAGGAGTGGGATTTCTGGATGACATGGTAGCTCTATTTTTAGATTTTTGAGGAACCTCCAAACTGTTCTCGATCATGGTTGTACCAATTTACATTTTTACCAACAGAATATGAGGGTTCCCTTTTCCCCACCTCCTCACTAGTATTTATTATGCCTATTTGGATAAAAGTCATTTTAACTGGGGTAAGGTGGTATTTCATTGTGATTTTGATTTGCATTTCTCTGATGATTATGTTGGGCCTTTCATATACCTATTTGTCATTTGTATGTATTTTTTGGAGAAATGTCTATTCAGATCTTTTGACCATTTTTAACTGGATTATTAGATTTTTTTCCTATAGAGTTGTTTGAGCCCCTTATATATTCTGGTTATTAATCCCTTGTCAGATGGATAGTTTGCAAATATTTTCTCCCATTGTGTGGGTTGTCTCTCTATTTGGTCAATTGTTTCGTTTACTGTGCCAGAAGGTATTTAACTTGATGTGATCCTATTTGTCCACTTTTGCTTTGGTTTCCTGTGTTGGTGGGCTATTACTCAAGAAATCTTTGCCTAGACCAATGTGCTGGAGAGTTGCTTAAATGTTTTATTTTAATAGCTTCATAATTTGAGGTCTTACATTTAAGTCATTAATCCATTTTTTATTTGATTTTGTATGTGGTGAGTGACAGGGATCTAGTTTAATTCTTCTGCATATGAATATCCAATTTTCCCAGCATCATTTGTTGAAGACACTGTCCTTTCCCCAGTGTGTGTTCTTGGCACCTTCATAAAAAATGAATTCACTGTGGATATATGGATTTGTTTCTGAGTTCTCTATTGTGTTCCACTTGTCTATGTGTCTGTTTTTACAACAGTACCATGCTCTTTTGTTACTATAGCTTTGTAGTATAATTTGAAGTCAGGTAATGTGATTCCTCCAGTTTTGTTCTTTTTGCTCAAAATGGTTTTGGTTATTCCAGGCCTTTTGTGGTTCCATATAAATTTTAGAGTTGATTTTTCTATTTATGCAAAGAATGTCATTGGTATTTTGATAAGGATTGCATTGAATCCATAGATTGCTTTAGGTAGTATGAACATTTTAACAATATTGATTCTTCCAATTCATCAACATGGAATATCTTTTCATTTTTATGTGTCCTCTTCAATTTATTTCATCTACATTTTATAATTTTTATTGTAGAGATCGTTCACTTCTTTGGTTAATTCCTAGGTGTTTTATTTCATTTGTAGCTATTGTAAATAGGATTATTTGTTTGATTTCTTTTTCAGATTCTAAACTGTTGGCATATAGAAGTGCTACTAATTTTTGTAAGTTTATTTTGTATCTTGCAACTTGATTGAATTTGTTTTTCAGCTCTAATAGTCTTTTGTTGAGTCTTTAGGTTTTTCCAAATATAAAATTATATCATCTGTAAACAAGGATAATTTGACTTCTTTCTTTTCCATTTGGATGCCTTTTATTTCTTTCTCTTGCCTGATTGCTTTAGCTAGGACTTCCAGTATTATGTTGAATAACAGTGGTAAAAGTAGGTATCCTTTTCATGTTCCAGATCTCAAAGGAAACACTTTTAGTTTTTCCCCATTTGGTATGATACTAGCTATTAGTCTGTCATATATGGTTTTTGTTATGTTGAGATATGTTTGTTCTGTACCCAATTTGATGGTTAAAGTTAACACTAAAAAATAAAACAGTATAATTCACCAGATTCACAGACTAAAAAAGAAAAACCATGTGAACATCTCAATAAATCCGGGAAGGATTTGGCAACATCCAAGGGCCATTACTCATATAATTCTCAATAAAAATAGAAATAGAAAATTCCTCAAATTGTAAGACTGAGTGTTACCCCTTAAAATCAGAAGCAAGTCTTCTCTTATCACTAATATTAAACAGTGTGAGGGTTTGACTAGTTTAATAAAACAAAAGTAAAATAAAATAAAAGACTTCCAGATAAGAAAGGATGAAGTAAAACCACCCTCATTCTCTAATCACATGGTAGAATGTAGAAAATAACTAAACCATCTATGAAAAAGCTGCTAAAATGAATCTATCACAAAGCTACTAGAAATAGTAAGCAAGTTTGCCAACATAGCAGGATACAAGGCCAATGTTTAAAAATAAATTGCATTTCTTGCAAATCAAAACCACAATGAGATACCATCTCACACCAGTTAGAATGGCGATCATTAAAAAGTCAGGACACAACAGGTGCTGCAGAGGATGTGGAGAAATAGGAACACTTTTACACTGTTGGTGGGATTGTAAACTAGTTCAACCATTATGGAAAACAGTATGGCGATTCCTCAAGGATCTAGAACTAGATGTACCATATGACCCAGCCATCCCATTACTGGGTATATACCCAAAGGATTATAAATTATGCTGCTATAAAGACACATGCACACGTATGTTTATTGCAGCACTATTCACAATAGCAAAGACTTGGAATCAACCCAAATGTCCATCAGTGACAGATTGAATTAAGAAAATGTGGCACATATACACCATGGAATACTATGCAGCCATCAAAAAGGATGAGTTTGTGTCCTTTGTAGGGACATGGATGCAGCTGGAAACCATCATTCTTAGCAAACTATCACAAGAACAGAAAACCAAACACCGCATGATCTCACTCATAGGTGGGAACTGATGAATGAGATCACTTGGACTTGGGAAGGGGAACATCACACACCGGGGCCTATCATGGGGAGGGGGGAAGGGGGGAGGGATTGCATTGGGAGTTATACCTGATGTAAATGACGAGTTGATGGGTGCAGCACAGCAACATGGCACAAGAATACATATGTAACAAACCTGCACGTTATGCACATGTACCCTACAACTTAAAGTATAATAATAATAAATAAATTTTTAAAAAATGTTATTAAAAGCCTTTTCTGCATCTAAAAAAATAAAAATAAAAAAATAAATTGCATTTCTATATATTAGCAACAAAAACTTTTTTTTTTTTAATTTATTTATTATTATTATACTTTAAGTTGTAGGGTACATGTGCATAACATGCAGGTTTGTTACATATGTATACTTGTGCCATGTTGGTGTGCTGCACCCATCAACTCATCATTTACATCAGGTATAACTCCCAATGCAATCCCTCCCCCCTCCCCCCTCCCCATGATAGGCCCCTGTGTGTGATGTTCCCCTTCCCAAGTCCAAGTGATCTCATTCTTCAGTTCCCACCTATGAGTGAGAACATGCGGTGTTTGGTTTTCTGTTCTTGTGATAGTTTGCTAAGAATGATGGTTTCCAGCTGCATCCATGTCCCTACAAAGGACGCAAACTCATCCTTTTTTATGACTGCATAGTATTCCATGGTGTATATGTGCCACATTTTCTTAATCCAATCTGTCACTGATGGACATTTGGGTTGATTCCAAGTCTTTGCTATTGTGAATAGTGCTGCAATAAACATATGTGTGCATGTGTCTTTATAGCAGCATAATTTATAATCCTTTGGGTATATACCCAGTAATGGGATGGCTGGGTCATATGGTACATCTAGTTCTAGATCCTTGAGGAATCGCCATACTGTTTTCCATAATGGTTGAACTAGTTTACAATCCCACCAACAGTGTAAAAGTGTTTCTATTTCTCCACATCCTCTCCAGCACCTGTTGTGTCCTGACTTTTTAATGATCACCATTCTAACTGGTGTGAGATGGTATCTCATTGTGGTTTTGATTTGCATTTCTCTGATGGCCAGTGATGATGAGCATTTTTTCATGTGTCTGTTGGCTGTATGAATGTCTTCTTTTGAGAAATGTCTGTTCATATCCTTTGCCCACTTTTTGATGGGGTTGTTTGTTTTTTTCTTGTAAATTTGTTTGAGTTCTTTGTAGGTTCTGGATATTAGCCCTTTGTCAGATGAGTAGATTGCAAAAATTTTCTCCCATTCTGTAGGTTGCCTGTTCACTCTGATGGTAGTTTCTTTTGCTGTGCAGAAGCTCTTTAATTTAATGAGATCCCATTTGTCAATTTTGGCTTTTGCTGCCGTTGCTTTTGGTGTTTTAGACATGAAGTCCTTGCCCATGCCTATGTCCTGAATGGTACTACCTAGGTTTTCCTCTAGGATTTTTATGGTATTAGGTCTAACATTTAAGTCTCTAATCCATCTTGAATTAATTTTCGTATAAGGAGTAAGGAAAGGATCCAGTTTCAGCTTTCAACTTATGGCTAGCCAATTTTCCCAGCACCATTTATTAAATAGGGAATCCTTTCCCCATTTCTTGTTTCTCTCAGGTTTGTCAAAGATCAGATGGCTGTAGATGTGTGGTATTATTTCTGAGGACTCTGTTCTGTTCCATTGGTCTATATCTCTGTTTTGGTACCAGTACCATGCTGTTTTGGTTACTGTAGCCTTGTAGTATAGTTTGAAGTCAGGTAGCGTGATGCCTCCAGCTTTGTTCTTTTGACTCAGGATTGTCTTGGAGATGCGGGCTCTTTTTTGGTTCCATATGAACTTTAAAGCAGTTTTTTCCAATTCTGTGAAGAAACTCATTGGTAGCTTGATGGGGATGGCATTGAATCTATAAATTACCTTGGGCATTATGGCCATTTTCACGATATTGATTCTTCCTATCCATGAGCATGGTATGTTCTTCCATTTGTTTGTGTCCTCTTTCATTTCACTGAGCAGTGGTTTGTAGTTCTCCTTGAAGAGGTCCTTTACATCCCTTGTAAGTTGGATTCCTAGGTATTTTATTCTCTTTGAAGCAATTGTGAATGGAAATTCATTCCTGATTTGGCTCTCTGTTTGTCTGTTGCTGTTGTATAAGAATGCTTGTGATTTTTGCACATTAATTTTGTATCCAGAGACTTTGCTGAAGTTTCTTATCAGCTTAAGGAGATTTTGGGCTGAGACAATGGGGTTTTCTAAATATACAATCATGTCATCTGCAAACAGGGACAGTTTGACTTCTTCTTTTCCTAACTGAATACCCTTGATTTCTTTCTCTTGCCTAATTCCCCTAGCCAGAACTTCCAACACTATGTTGAATAGGAGTGGTGAGAGAGGGCATCCCTGTCTTGTGCCAGTTTTCAAAGGGAATTTTTCCAGTTTTTGCCCATTCAGTATGATATTGGCTGTCGGTTTGTCATAAATAGCTCTTATTATTTTGAGGTACGTTCCATCAATACCGAATTTATTGAGCGTTTTTAGCATGAAGGGCTGTTGAATTTTGTCAAAAGGCTTTTCTGCATCTATTGAGATAATCATGTGGTTCTTGTCTTTGGTTCTGTTTATATGCTGGATTATGTTTATTGATTTGCGAATGTTGAACCAGCCTTGCATCCCAGGGATGAAGCCCACTTGATCATGGTGGATAAGCTTTTTGATGTGTTGCTGAATCCGGTTTGCCAGTATTTTATTGAGGATTTTTGCATCGATGTTCATCAGGGATATTGGTCTAAAATTCTCTTTTTTTGTTGTGTCTCTGCCAGGCTTTGGTATCAGGATGATGTTGGCCTCATAAAATGAGTTAGGGAGGATTCCCTCTTTTTCTATTGATTGGAATAGTTTCAGAAGGAATGGTACCAACTCCTCCTTGTACCTCTGGTAGAATTCAGCTGTGAATCCATCTGGTCCTGGACTTTTTTTGGTTGGTAGGCTATTAATTATTGCCTCAACTTCAGAGCCTGCTATTGGTCTATTGAGGGATTCAACTTCTTCCTGGTTTAGTCTTGGAAGAGTGTATGTGTCCAGGAAATTATCCATTTCTTCTAGATTTTCCAGTTTATTCGCGTAGAGGTGTTTATAGTATTCTCTGATGGTAGTTTGTATTTCTTTGGGGTCGGTGGTGATATCCTCTTTATCATTTTTAATTGCGTCGATTTGATTCTTCTCTCTTTTCTTCTTTATTAGTCTTGCTAGCGGTCTGTCAATTTTGTTGATCTTTTCAAAAAACCAACTCCTGGATTCATTGATTTTTTGGAGAGTTTTTTGTGTCTCTATCTCCTTCATTTCTGCTCTGATCTTAGTTATTTCTAGCCTTCTGCTAGCTTTCGAATGTGTTTGCTCTTGCTTCTCTAGTTCTTTTAATTGTGATGTTAGAGTGTCAATTTTAGATCTTTCCTGCTTTCTCTTGTGGGCATTTAGTGCTATAAACTTCCCTCTACACACTGCTTTAAATGTGTCCCAGAGATTCTGGTATGTTGTATCTTTGTTCTCATTGGTTTCAAAGAACATCTTTATTTCTGCCTTCATTTCGTTATGTACCCAGTAGTCATTCAGGAGCAGGTTGTTCAGTTTCCATGTAGTTGAGCGGTTTTGATTGAGTTTCTTAGTCCTGAGTTCTAGTTTGATTGCACTGTGGTCTGAGAGACAGTTTGTTATAATTTCTGTTCTTGTACATTTGCTGAGGAATGCTTTACTTCCAATTACGTGGTCGATTTTGGAATAAGTATGATGTGGTGCTGAGAAGAATGTATACTCTTTGATTTGGGGTGGAGAGTTCTATAGATGTCTATTAGGTCTGCTTGCTGCAGAGATGAGTTCAATTCCTGGATATCCTTGTTAACTTTCTGTCTCGTTGATCTGTCTAATGTGGACAGTGGAGTGTTGAAGTCTCCCATTATTATTGTATGGGAGTCTAAGTCTCTTTGTAAGTCTCTAAGGACTTGCTTTATGAATCTGGGTGCTCCTGTATTGGGTGCATATATATTTAGGATAGTTAGCTCTTCCTGTTGAATTGATCCCTTTACCATTATGTAATGGCCTTCTTTGTCTCTTTTGATCTTTGATGGTTTAAAGTCTGTTTTATCAGAGACTAGTATTGCAACCCCTGCTTTTTTTTGTTCTCCATTTGCTTGGTAAATCTTCCTCCATCCCTTTATTTTGAGCCTATGTATGTCTCTGCGTGTGAGATGGGTCTCCTGAATACAGCAGACTGATGGGTCTTGACTCTTTATCCAGTTTGCCAGTCTGTGTCTTTTAATTGGAGCATTTAGTCCATTTACATTTAAGGTTAAGATTGTTATGTGTGATCTTGATCCTGCCATTATGATATTAACTGGTTATTTTGCTCATTAGTTGATGCAGTTTCTTCCTAGCCTCAATGGTCTTTACATTTTGGCATGTTTTTGCAATGGCTGGTACCGGTTGTTCCTTTCCATGTTTAGTGCTTCCTTCAGGGTCTCTTGTAAGGCAGGCCTAGTGGTGACAAAATCTCTAAGCATTTGCTTATCTGTAAAGGATTTTATTTCTCCTTCACTTATGAAACTTAGTTTGGCTGGATATGAAATTCTGGGTTTAAAATTCTTTTCTTTAAGAATGTTGAATATTGGCCCCCACTCTCTTCTGGCTTGTAGAGTTTCTGCCGAGAGATCTGCTGTTAGTCTGATGGGCTTCCCTTTGTGGGTAACCCGACCTTTCTCTCTGGCTGCCCTTAAGATTTTTTCCTTCATTTCAACTTTGGTGAATCTGGCAATTATGTGTCTTGGAGTTGCTCTTCTCGAGGAGTATCTTTGTGGCGTTCTCTGTATTTCCTGGATTTGAATGTTGGCCTGCCCTACTAGGTTGGGGAAGTTCTCCTGGATGATATCCTGAAGAGTGTTTTCCAACTTGGTTCCATTTTCCCCCTCACTTTCAGGCACCCCAATCAGACGTAGATTTGGTCTTTTTACATAATCCCATACTTCTTGCAGGCTTTGTTCATTTCTTTTTCTTCTTTTTTCTTTTGGTTTCTCTTCTCGCTTCATTTCATTCATTTGATCCTCAATCGCAGATACTCTTTCTTCCAGTTGATCGAGTCGGTTACTGAAGCTTGTGCATTTGTCACGTATTTCTCGTGTCATGGTTTTCATCTCTTTCATTTCGTTTATGACCTTCTCTGCATTAATTACTCTAGCCATCAATTGTTCCACTTTTTTTTCAAGATTTTTAGTTTCTTTGCGCTGGGTATGTAATTCCTCCTTTAGCTCTGAGAAATTTGATGGACTGAAGCCTTCTTCTCTCATCTCGTCAAAGTCATTCTCCGTCCAGCTTTGATCCGTTGCTGGCGATGAGCTGCGCTCCTTTGCCGGGGGAGATGCGCTCTTTATTTTTTGAATTTCCAGCTTTTCTGCCCTGCTTTTTCCCCATCTTTGTGGTTTTATCTGCCTCTGGTCTTTGATGATGGTGATGTACTGATGGGGTTTTGGTGTAGGTGTCCTTCCTGTTTGATAGTTTTCCTTCTAACAGTCGGGACCCTCAGCTGTAGGTCTGTTGGAGATTGCTTGAGGTCCACTCCAGACCCTGTTTACCTGGGTATCAGCTGCAGAGGCTGCAGAAGATAGAATATTTCTGAACAGTGAGTGTACCTTCTGATTCTTGCTTTGGAAGCTTCCTCTCAGCGGTGTACTCCACCCTGTGAGGTGTGGGGTGTCAGACTGCCCCTAGTGGGGGATGTCTCCCAGTTAGGCTACTCAGGGGTCAGGGACCCACTTGAGCAGGGAGTCTGTCCCTTCTCAGATCTCAACCTCCGTGTTGCGAGATCCACTGCTCTCTTCAAAGCTGTCAGACAGAGTCGTTTGCGTCTGCAGAGGTTTCGGCTGTGTTTGTTATTGCCCTGTCCCCAGAGGTGGAGTCTACAGAGACAGGCAGGTTTCCTTGAGCTGCTATGAGCTCCACCAAGTTCGAGCTTCCCAGCAGCTTTGTTTACCTACTTAAGCCTCAGCAATGGCGGGTTCCCCTCCCCCAGCCTCGCTGCTGCCTTGCCGGTAGATCACAGACTGCTGTGCTAGCAATGAGGGAGGCTCCATGGACGTGGGACCCTCCCGGCCAGGTGTGGGATATAATCTCCTGGTGTGCCTGTTTGCTTAAAGCGCAGTATTGGGGTGGGAGTTACCCGATTTTCCAGGTGTTGTGTGTCTCAGTTCCCCTGGCTAGGAAAAGGGATTCCCTTTCCCCTTGGGCTTCCCAGGTGAGGGCGATGCCTCGCCCTGCTTCAGCTCTCACTGGTTGGGCTCTCACTGCTCTCACTGGTCACACGTATGTTTATTGCAGCACTATTCACAATTCACAATAGCAAAGACTTGGAATCAACCCAAATATCCATCAGTGACAGATTGGATTAAGAAAATGTGGCACATATACACCATGGAATACTATGCAGCCATCAAAAAGGATGAGTTTGTGTCCTTTGTAGGGACATGGATGCAGCTGGAAACCATCATTCTTAGCAAACTATCACAAGAACAGAAAACCAAACACCGCATGTTCTCACTCATAGGTGGGAACTGAACAATGAGATTACTTGGACTCAGGAAGGGGAACATCACACACCGGGGCCTATCATGGGGAGGGGGGAGGGGGGAGGGATTGCATTGGGAGTTATACCTGATGTAAATGATGAGTTGATGGGTGCAGCACACCAACATGGCACAAGTATACATATGTAACAAACCTGCATGTTATGCACATGTACCCTACAACTTAAAGTATAATAATAATAAATAAATTTTAAAAAAATGTTATTAAAAGCCTTTTCTGCATCTAAAAAAATAAATAAATAAATAAATAAATTGCATTTCTATATATTAGCAACAAAAACTTAAACATGAAATTTTTAAAATTCCATCTACAATATAACCTAAAAATACAAAATACTTAGGAAAAAAATTTTTACCTTGTGGAAGTACTATACATTAGACATTACTGAAAGCAATTAAGGGAGACCTAAATAAATAGAAAGTCATGGAACACTCAATGTTATTAAAAGATCAAGTTTTTCAAAATGGATCTATTAATTCAAAACAATACTTTCTCCTCCCAAAAATATCTGGCAGGCCTTTTTTTTTTTTTAAATTTTGCAGAAATTGTCAAGCAGATTCTGTAGTTTACATAGAAATGCAAGGGACCTAGAATAGCCAAAACAAATTTGTAAAACAAAACAAATTTGAAGGACTTTCATTATAAAATTTCAAGGCATACTACACCACTACAGTAAAAAGACAATGTGATATTGTCATAGCAACAGATATGTAGATATGAAACAGAATAGAATCCAGAAATAAATAAACTTATATATTATATATTTTTATAATTAAATATTTATATATTATTTAATTGATTTTCAACAAAAATGCCAGGGTAATTCAATGGGATAGGATAGCTTTTGCAATAAATAATGTGGAACTATTGGATATCTATGTGCAAAAATATAAACATTGACCATTACATAATATGATATACAAAAATTAGCTCTTAATGAGTAAAAAGTCTACATGTGGGGGATGAAACTATAAAACTCACAGAAGAAAACATAAAATAAATAATTTTTAATTTATACAAGCAAACCACAAGAATAAAATCACAAGGACAAAATCTTTGTCATCTTCAGTTAAAGGTCAAATATTCTTAAATTAAGAATAATATGAGCCATAAAAACTGATAAAATGGACTTCATCAAAATTAAAAATTTCCTCTTCAAAAGACACTGTTAAGAAAACACAAATGTGGTCAGATCTAGAGAATATATATACAGAACTTACATATATTAAAGTTATATCCAGAATACATTAATTTATAAACTCTTACAATGAGACAACAATAAAGAGAAAGAATCCATTTTTAAAATTTTTCCATAGATTATTGGGGTACAGATGGTGTTTGGTTACATGAGTACGTTCTTTAGTGGTGATTTGTGAGATTTTGGTGCACCCATCACCCAAGCAGTATACACTGCACCCTATTTGTAATCTTTTATCCCTCGCACCTCTCCCATCCTTCCGCCTGAGTCCCCAGAGTTTGTTGTTTCATTCTTATACCTTTGTGCTCCCCCACGTATCAGTGAGAACATTCAATGTTTGATTTTCTATTCCTGAGTTACTTCACTTAGAATAATAGTCTCCAGTCTCATCCAGGTCACTGCGAATGCTGTTAATTCATTCCTTTTTATGGCTGAGTAGTATTCCATCATATATTTATACCAGTTTCTTCATCCACTTGTTGATTGATGGGCATTTGGGTTGGTTTCATGATTTTGCAATTGCAAATTGTGCTGCTATAAACATCCATGTGCAAGTATCTTTTTCTTACAATGACTTCTTTTCTTCTGGGTAGACATCCAGTAGTGGGATTGCTGGATCAAATGGTAGTTATATTTTTAGTTCTTTAAGGAATCTTCACACTGTTTTCCATAGTGGTTGTACTAGTTTACATTCCCACCAACAGTGTAGAAGGGTTCCCTGATCACTGCATCCACACCAACGTCTACTGTTTTTTAAATTTTTTTATTATGGCAATTCTCACAGGACTAAGGTGGTATCCTTAGTGGTTTTGATTTGCATTTCCCTGATCATTAGTGATGTTGAACATATTTTCGTATATTTCTTGGCCATTTGTATATCTTCGAGAATTGTCTATTCATTTTCTTAGCCCACTTTTTAATGAGATTGTTTTTTTTTTCTGATTTGTTGGTGCTCCTTGTAGATTCTGGATATTAGTCCTTTGTCAGATGTATAGATTGTGAAGATTTTATCCCACCCTGTGGGTTGCCTGTTTACTCTGCTAACTGTTCCTTTTGCCATGCAAAAGCTCTTTAGTTTAATTAGGTCTCAGCCATTTATCTTTGTTTTATTGCATTTGTTTTTGGGTTTTTGGTCATGAAATCCTTGCCTAAGCCAATGTCTAGAAGGGTTTTCCAATGTTATCTTCTAGAATATAATTTTTATAGTTTTAGGTCTTAGATTTAAGTCCTTAATCCATCTTGAGTTTATTTTTTTATAAGGTGAGAGATGAAGATTCAGTTTCATTCTCCTACATGTGGCTAGCCAATTATCCCAGCACCATTTTTTGAAAACGGTGTTCTTTCCCCACTTTATGTTTTTGTTTGCTTTGTTGAAGATCAGTTGGCTGTAAGTATTTGGGTTTATTTCTCAGTTCTCTATTCTATTCCTTTGGTCTATTTGCCTACTTTTATACAAGTACCATGCTGTTTTGGTAACTATGACTTTATAGTATAGTTTGAAATCAGATAATGTGATGCCTCCACATTTGTTATTTTTGCTTAGTCTTGCTTTGGCTATGCGGGCTCCTTTTTGGTTCCATATGAATTTTAGAATTGTTTTTTCTAATTCTGTGAAGAATGATGGTGGTATTTAGATTGGAATTGCACTGAATTTGTAGATTGCTTTTGGCAGTATGGTCATTTTCACAATACTGATTCTACCCATCCATGAGTATGGGATGTGTTTCCATTTATTTGTGTCATCTATAATTTCTTTCAGCAGTGTTTTGTAATTTTACTTATAGAGGTCTTTTACCTCCTTGGTTAAGTATATTCCTAAGTATTTTACTTTTTTGCAGCTTATTATAAAATGGGTTGAATTCTTGATTTGATTCTCCACTTAGTCACTGTTGGTGTATAGAAGAGCTACTGATTTGTGTACATTAATTTTGTATCTGGAAATGTTGCTGAATTATTTTATCAGTTCTAGAAGCTTTCTGGAGGATTTTTTAGGGTTTTCAAGGTAAATGATCATCAGCAAACAGTGACAGTTTAACTTCCTCTTTACTGATTTGGATGCCCTTCGTTTGTTTCTCTTGTCTGATTGCTTTAGCTAGGACTTCCAGTGCTATGTTAAATAACAGTGGTAAAAGTAGGTATCCTTTTCATTTTCCAGATCTTAGAGGAAAGGCTTTTAGTTTTTCCCAATTAGTATGATACTAGCTATGAGTCTGTCATATATGGTTTTTATTGTGTTGAGGCATTTTTTTCTACACCCAGTTTGATAGTTTTTATCATGAAGGGATGTTGAATTTTATCAAATGTGTTTTCAGCATCAGTTGAAATGATCATGTGGTTTTTGTCCTTCATTCTGTTGATATGATGTATCACACTGATTTGTGTATTTTGAACCATCCTTGCGTCCCTGGATAAATCCCACTTGGTCATGATGAATGATTTTTTTAATGTGTTGTTGAATTTGGTTTGTGTGTATTTTGTTGAGGATTTTTGCATCAATGTTCACCAGGGATATTGGCCTGTATTAAAGTAAATCTAAATGTATTAATTTAAAAACTCTTACAATGTAATAAAAATAAAGAGAAAGAATTCAACTTTTAAAATAGGCAAATGACTTTACAGATATTTTAACAAAGAATATACACAAATGGCAAATAAACACTTTAAAATATTCTCAGCATCATTAGTCATCAGAGAAATGTGATTTAAAATCACAATGAGATGCCACTATACACCCACTAGAATTGCTAAAATTAAAAAGATTGAAAATGTCAAGTGTTTGTAAGAATGTGGAGCAACTGGAATGCTAATTAACCACTAGTAAGATAGTGAAACTGCACAGCCATTTTGGAGAGCAAGTTAGCAGTTTCTCAGAGAGTTAAATATAACATAACATAACCATGCATATAAAAACATAATATAACTCAGTAATCCCACTCCTTTGTTTTTACCCAAGAGGAATTAAAGCATATATCCACAAGAAATTGCATGTGGATGTTCATAGCAGCTTTACTCATAATAGCAAAAAACTGGAAACAACCCAAATGCCCATCAACTGGTGAATGGATAAACAAATTGTGGCATACAAAACAATGAAAATGAATGAACTAGTGATATCCACACAGTACGATGAAAAAACCTAGCAATGCACATAACAACATAAAAAAGGAGCAAACTGATATATATATATGTGTGTGTGTGTGTGTGTATATATATATATATATATATATATAAAATAACATTGATGACTCTCGAAAGCATTGTTAAATGAAAGTAGCTGGATACAAAAGGCCATACATAATTCCATGTACAGTTGACCTTTGAACAACATGGGGGTTGGGGTATCGACCCCTCGAGCAGTAAAAATCCCCATTTAACTTTTGATTCCCCAAGACTTAACTACTAATAGCCTACTGTTGATCAGAAGTTTTATTGATAGCATAGTTAATTAATACATATTTTGCATGTTACATCTATTGTATACTGTATTCTTACAAAAGTTAGCTAGAGAAAAGAAATTGTTGTTAAGAAAAGTATATAAAGGAGAAAATATACTTACTATTTATTAAGTGGAAGTGGCTCATCATAAAGATCTTCATCTTTGTTATCTTCACATTTTGTAGGGTGAAAAGGAGGAGGAAGGGGTTGGTCTGATCTCAAGAGTGGCAGAGGTAGAAGAGGTGGAGGAGGAAGCAAGGAGGCAGGAAAGGCAGTCACATTTACAGTAACTTTACAGAAACATTATAATTCCTGTCTGACTTTTTTGCTTTTTCATTTCTGTATAAAAATGTTTCTATACAGTACTAGTCCTTCTTCCATCATTTGCTTTGGTTTCAGTGTCCATGCATAGAAGGGTTCGTGTCATAAAAGAAGTCAAAAGCAATCTTGAATAATCAGAACCCTTCTGCCAGATTGTCTAATGACAATTTGCTTTCTGGTATTGCTTCTTCTATGTCTTCTTCCTCATTACCTGGACTCATCTCCACCAAGTCATTTTCTGTTAATTCCTCTGGTGTGGTGTCTATTAGCTCTAAGTTCCTCCATGATTCATATCTTGAAACCATTCACCCCCACACACCTTTTTTGCCATAGTCACAATTTTTTTCATGATTTCTTTGATCAGCTCTGTTTTAAATCCTGTGAGGTCATGCACAACATTTGGACAGTTTCCTCCAGAAGAAATTTATTGCTCCAGGCTTGATTGATTTCACAGCTTTTTCTATAACAATGGTGTAAACCTTTCAGACTTTCATGATACTCTCTCTAGCAGAGTTTGT
Organism: Macaca thibetana thibetana; assembly: GCF_024542745.1. NCBI lineage: Eukaryota > Metazoa > Chordata > Mammalia > Primates > Cercopithecidae > Macaca > Macaca thibetana. The sequence continues at coordinate 60,411,739 of NC_065579.1, forward strand.
TTCCTTTCATGATATTTTTTCTATCAGAATTCGCTTCCATAGCACTGACAGTCCTTTCCATACAGTAACGTGTGCAATGAGTTTTAAAGGTCCTCATGACCTCCTGAGCTAGAGCCTGATTTAGAGATGTTGTGTTTAGGGGCAAGCTTTGACACCCTCGGTGTTGAGCTCTTAGGTTTCTGGGTGGCCAGGGTCATTATCCAATATCAAAGGAATTTTAAAAGGCAGTCACTTTGTGGCAAGGTACTTCCTGACTTCAGAGACAAAGCATCAGTAGAAACCAATCAAGAAAAAGTGTTCTAGTTGTCTAGGCCTTCTTGTTACACAATCAAAAGACTGACAACTGGTGTTTATCTTTTTCCTTCAATGTTCTGGGGTTAGCAGCTTCGTAAGGGCAGTCCTGGTCATAAACCTGACCATATTTTCACGAAACACTAGAGTTAGCCTATACCTTCTTGCCTTAAGTCCTGGTGCTCACTTCTCTTCCTTACTAATCAATGTCCTTTGTGGCATTTTTTTTTTCCAGAATGGGCACGTTGGTCTGCATTAAAGACCTGTTTGGACAGACATCCTTTCTTCTCAGTTATTTTCTAAATGGCATCTGGAACTCATCTGTTGCCTCTTGGTCAGCAGAAGCAGCTTCTCTTGTTATCTTGTTACATTGACTTTGTTGTTGTTATTGTTGTTGATAGAGTTTTGCTCTGTCACCCAGGCTGGAGTGCAGTGGTGCAATCTTGGCTCACTGCAATCCAGACCTCTTAGGATCAAGTGATTCACATGCCTCAGCCTCCCAAGCAGCTGGGAATACAGGCATGCACCACCACACCCAGCTAAGTTTTGTATTTTTAGTAGAGACAAAAATGCACCGTGTTATCCAGGCTGGTCTCTTACTCCTGGCCTTAAGTGATAAACTCACCTCGGACTCCCACAGTACTGGAATTACAGGTGTGAGCTACCATGCCCTGCCCTATCTTGAGATTTTTTAAGTGAAACTTATTTCTAAAGTTATCAAACCATCTTTTGCTGGCATTAGCTTTTTCACCTTCCTTTTGCTTTAAGTTGTGATATAATCACTTTGCTTTTCATTGAATAATATTTGTCTATAGGTGTCCTCTCTTCCTCTTCCTCTTCCTCTTCCTCTTCCTCTTCCTCTTCTTCTTCTTCTTCTTCTTCTTCTTCTTCTTCTTCTTCTTCTTCTTCTTCTTCTTCTTCTTCTTCTTCTTCTTCTCTTCTTTTTTTTGGACAAGGTCTTACTCTCACCCAGGCTGGAATGCAATGGCATGATCATGGCTCACTGCAGCCTTGACCTCCTGGCTCAAAAAATCCTCTCACCTCAGCCTCCCAAGTAGCCAGGACTACAAATACGTGCCACCACACCTGGATAAATTTTTTTTTATTTTTATTTTTTTACAGATGGGGTCTTGCTTTGTTGTCCTGACTGGTCTCAAGTGATCCACCTCAGCATCCCAAAGTGCTGGGATTACATGTGTGAGCCACTGCACTCAGCCTGTATGCCTTTCTTACAGCAATTCTGTACCCATGCAAAGGCAGTATTTTCAATACGAGAAAAAAAGGTGTTTTGTAAAAAGTGTAGGATTTTCACACTTACTAGCATAGTTTCTTTTTTTATGATGGTACTTATGCTGGATTCATTTATCTTGAAAATGGTGGGCAACCATAGCTGCAGACCTCAGTCTGTGGCATGTATCAAGCAATTCAACTTTGTTTGTTTGTTTTTTTGTTTGTTTTTGATTTGTTTTGTTTTGTTTTTGGAGATGGAGTTTTGCTCTTGTTGCCCAGGCTGGAGTGCAATGGCATGATCTTGACTCACTGCAACTCCACCTCCCAGATTCAAGCAATTCTCCTGCCTCAGCCTCCTGAGTAGCTGGGATTATAGTCATGTGCCACCATACATGGTTAATTTTGTATTTTTAGTAGAGCTAGGGTTTCTCCATTTTGGTCAGGCTAGTCTCGAACTCCCAAGCTCAGGTGATCTGCCTGCCTCGTCCTCCCAAAATGCTGGGATTACAGGTGTGAGCCACCACGCCCGGCCGCAATTCACTTTTTCTTTTTTCTTGTAATGTAATAACTTATCTCTACTTCTTGTGGGTACTTTTAGAATCACTTTCATATCAGCTTTGTGGTATAATTTGAAGCAGGGGTGTTCAATCTTTTGGCTTCCCTGAGCCACATTGGAAGAAAAATATTTGTCTTGGGACACACATAAAATACACTAACACTAACAATAGCTGATGGGCTTTTAAAAAATCACCAAAAAAACTCATAATATTTTAAGAAAGTTTACAAATTTGTGTTGGACTATATTCAAAGCCATCCTGGGCTGCATGCAGTGGGGCTGCGGGTTGGACAAGCTCAATTTAAGATTTATGGTTTCACACCAAACACAATGAAAGACAATGCAAGGACTGTGAGAGACCACTTACTGCAATACATAATTTACTGCAGAGACCAGTTGCTCACAGAGATGATTAGTGTCACATGGCATGTTAAGCAAATACAACACTGGAGCTCACTGCAGCAGCAGCAAGATGTGACTATGAAATTATCACAGTAGTATGATATGTGCTACAGTTAATTTTATGCAATTACTACATAATACTGCATCTTTATGTTTGTTTATATTTCTCTCAACTGCAAATGGCACCATATATGGTGTATAAGTGTTTGTATGCCTATGTTCTTATAAATTTTAACTTTTTGTAATACATTTGTGTATACTTTATAATAGTAGGTGGTACAATAGACTAGTATATATATTATATTTATATATTTATATTTATAAATATAAATAAATAATACATAATATATTCATAAATATGTAAATATATAAATATACATTTATAAAGTTATATTTAATATATTATATATTAATAAATATATAAGTATTTATAAGTATATATTTATATAAGTATTTATATATAAATATAAGTATTTTAATATATAAATTTATATATTTATATAAGTATTTTAATATATAAATTTATATATTTATATAAGTATTTATATATAAGTATATATTTATAAATATATGTATATATTTACATATTTATAAATATATTATGTGTTATTTATATTTATATAAAATGTACATATATATATATATGGAGAGAGAGAGAGACCCTTGCTCTGTTGCTGAGACTGGAGGGCAGTGATGTGATTATGACTTGCTATAGCCTTGCACTCCTGGGCTCGAGAGATTCTCCCACCTCAACTTCCTAAGTAACTAGGACTACAGGTACATGCTGCCATGCTTGGCTAATTTTTAATTTGTTTTTTTGTGTATGTGTGTGTGTGTTTTAAAGACAAGATCTCGCTATGTTGCCCAGGCTGGTCTTGAACTCCTGGACTCAAGCAATCCTCCCACCTCAGCCTCCCAAAGTGCCAGCATTACAGGTGTGAGCTACTGCACCTGGCCATACATATATTTTATGCATTCATGACATATATAACTTTTTCTCTGTTTTTAGGGGGTTATTTCTATGCTACATGGTTTGCCTGCATGTTTTTTCAAATTGTCACAAATCAATTAAAACATTTCCAATATATTAATACTTACTGAAAAAAATCTGCAAAAAACTGGACTCATGCATTTTAAACTCATGTTGTTCAAGGGTCAACTGTATATGGAACCCTAGATGAGGAAACCTTTAGTGATAGAGAGCAGGTCAATGGTTATTAGAGGGTGGGGTTGTGGGGAGAGGATTGATTGCATAAAGGCACAAGAGAATGAAAATATTTTCTACTGTGATCATAGTGTGATTACACAAATTCAAGTACCTGTGAAATCACTTTAAATTACACACTTAAAATTAGTGAATTTTATTTTATGTAAATATACCTCTCTAACAATTTTTTAAAATTAAAGTAACATAAATTTACAAACAAACAAAAATAAAATAATTTATCACCAGCAGACTGTGTATGAAAAGTATATATAAAGAGAGGTTTTGTAGACAAAAGCAGAGGTCCTTCAGAAAAAAAAATCATATGGAAACACAGAAGATGAAATTAGTTAATAAAGTTAGAGTTCCAAGGTTTTTACATTTTTCAGAAAATGTAAAAGTAGTCATTTGTATTAAAATTTATGAGTTGAGAATACATACTGTAACTTTAAGATAACCATGCAAAGAATAGTAAAATAATGTAATAGCTAATCAATGAGGAGGAGATGAGATAGCAAAAGTAATGGATTAATAAAGAGAAGACAAGAAAGGAGAGGAAGAGGAACAGGAACAAATGAGACAAACAGAAAAAAGAGAAATATGGTAGATTTAAACACAAATACATCGGTAGTTACATCAGTTGTAAATGGACGGAATACTCTAATTAAAAGACAAACTTTGCAGACAAGATAAAAATGTAACGATATGCAAATTAGCAAATGACAGATGTTAAATAGAGATTCACAGAAGAATCAAGAGATGGAAAACTTTGTATAAGGCAAACACGAATCAAGTCTAGCTATATTAATATAAGATAAATGCAAAGAGCATTACTGAAGATTGAAAAGGAGTATTTTATAATGACATAAGGGTCAATTTACTATAAATACATAACAATTCCAAATTGGACTACACAAATGAACTTCCTTTTTTTTTTTTTTTTTTTTTTTTTGAGACGGAGTCTCGCTCTGTCGCCCAGGCTGGAGTGCAGTGGCCGGATCTCAGCTCACTGCAAGCTCCGCCTCCCGGGTTTACGCCATTCTCCTGCCTCAGCCTCCCGAGTAGCTGGGACTACAGGCGCCCGCCACCTCGCCCGGCTAGTTTTTTTGTATTTTTAGTAGAGACGGGGTTTCGCCATGTTAGCCAGGATGGTCTCGATCTCCTGACCTTGTGATCCGCCCGTCTCGGCCTCCCAAAGTGCTGCGATTACAGGCTTGAGCCACCGCGCCCGGCCGAACTTGCTTTAAAGCAAAACTTGACAACTAAAAGGAGACATAGACACAGTCATAATCACAATCGGAGATTTTAATACCTCTCGCATAGCAACTGATAAAATAAATAGGCAAAAATAAGTAAGGATATAGATTAAACAATTGGATTAACAAAAATAACTTAATTTATGCGTAGAGAAAATGGCAGAATACAGTTTTCTTTTTTTTGAGATTTAAGATAAAGTTTAATACATATTAGGGTATTTTGGCACAGTGATTTGGTTCATATTTGTTTATAATGGCTTTCTTAAGATGTAATTCATAAACCATAAAGTTCACCATTTTAAAGTCCATAATTCAGTGGTTTTTAATATACTTATAAAGTTTTGCAAGCATTGCCACTATCTAGTTTCAAAACATTTTCATTACCTCAAAAAAAAAAAAAAAAAATCCCATACTATTAGCAGTCACATCCCATTCTACCTTCCTCCATGCCCTAGCAAGCCCTAATCTACTTTCTTCCTTAAGAATGTGCCTCAGAATATAGTTTTCAAATGCATAGTAAATGTTTACAAATATTGATCATGTTCTGATTTATAAAGTGAATTTTAACAGATTTCAAATAATTAAATTCTAGAAATATAATCCCTGAACTTGGTGAAATTGTTAGAAATCAGTAACAAAAAAAAAAAAAAAAAACTTTAAAAGTTATCCAAAGGTCAGGCGCGGTGGCTCATGCTTGTAACCCCAGCACTTTGGGAGGCCGAGGAGGGTAGATCACGAGGTCAGGAGATCGAGACCATCCTGGCTAATATGGTGAAACCCTGTCTCTACTAAAACTACAAAAAAAAAAAAAAAGTTATCCAAATAAAGGAATACAATTTAAAGAAATCTCATGGTAATTTTTTAAAGACCTTACTGAAATTACAATGAAATTCAGCAAAACAAAATGTGTGAAATGAAGCTAAAGCTACACTTAGAGAGAAAATTGTAGTCTTAAACACAAATATAGGAAAAGAAAAAAGGGCCGGGTGTAGTGGCTCACACTTGTAATACCAGCACTTTGGGAAGCTGAAGTGGAAAGATCACTTGAAGTCAGAAGTTTGAGACCAGTCTACCATAAAGCAAAAATAAAAATAAAGAAAGAAATTAACTAGGCATGGTTGCACATACCTGTGGTCCTATAACTCGGGAGGCTGAGGTGGGAGACTCTCTTGAACTTTGGAGTTTGAGACTGCAGTGAGCTATGATTGGGCCACTGCACTCTAACCTGGGTGACAGAGTGAGACCCTGTTGGAAAAAAAAAAAAAGAGGCTGCAAATTAATTATCTAAGTATTCATCTCAAGAAGTTAGAAAAAGAGCAGCAAAATATACCCAATGAAAGAACAAAGACAAATTAAAAGTTAGAAAGACATAAATGAAAGCCAGGCACAGTGGCTTATGCCTGTAGTCCCAGCTATTTGAGAGGCTGAGGTGAGAGAATTGCTTGAGTCCAGGAGTTTGAGGCCAGCCTGAGCAACATAACAAGACATCATCTCTAAAAATGAGTAAATAAATAAAAATTGAACAATTTTTAAAAAGAAAGATGTAAATCAATGAAATAGAAAACAAATGTACACTAGAGAAAAATTAACAAGGTCAAAAGTTAGTTCTTTGAAAAGAACAATATACTCATATACCTCTGCTACAACTAATCAAGAACAAGAGAGAAAGATAGAAGGTGCAGATTATGAATATCCGAAAGTATGAAAAGTAACATTAAAAGGAAAGGATATTATAAACAACTTTTTACCAATAAAATTGAACATGTCAATAAGGGAAGTTCCTAGAAAAACACAACCATAACTGACCCAAAAAGAAATAGGAAATTTGATTAGTACTAAATTTATCAAAGAAATTGCTTCAGTAATTAAAAATCTTCAATAATTTAAAGAAGAAACAATACCAATCATTAAACAAACTCTTACAGAGAACAGAAAATGATATAATTCTTCCCAACTTATTTATGAGGCCCCTATGATCTGATACCAAACCCTGGCAAACACATAATGAGAAAGTAAAATTATAGACCAGTTTCTTTCATGAACATAGGTGCTGAAATCCTAAACAAAATATTAGCCAATCAAAATCAGCAATAAATTGAAAATATAATACAACATAATTATTTTGGGGTTATTCCAGGAATGCAAGGTTGGTTTAGCACTATAAAATCAATGAATGTAATTCTCTAAATTAACAAAACAAAGGAGAAAATATTATAATCATCAAAATAAAGGTACTAAAAGCTTTTGATAAAATTCAAAATGCATTCGTATTAGAAACTCTTAACATTCTAGGATAGAAGGAAACTTCCTTAATCTGATAAAGAGCATCTGTAATAAATGAATGAATGAATGAGCCTGCAACAAACATCATACTTAATGGTAAAAGTCTCTCTTAGATGAAGAATGAGGGAAGGATGTACACTATCTTTTACTCAGCATTGTGCTAAGGATGTTGACTATTGCAATAAGGAAAGAAAAATATAAATTACATAAAGATTAGAAAAGAAGATACATTATTGTTCTTTATAGACAACATAACTGTGCTTAAAAATCCAAAAGAATCTAGAAACACTGTTAAAATTTGAAAATGAATTTGGATATCGTTTTTAAATTTTTGCATACAAGGCAATATCTTTGCATACAAGGCAATATAAAAATCAATTGTTTTTCTATATTCTAGCAACAAACTATTGAAAACAAAAATTTAAAAACATTTATCATAATATTAGAAAACATCAAACCCCTAAAAATAAATCGAATAAGGCCATACATGTCTTCTACACTGAAAATTACAAAACTTTATAGAAAGAAAGTAAAGAAGACCTAAGAAAAATGTGTTGTGAACTGAATCATAACAAAATGCAACATATCAAGATGCTCACAGATTGGACATTTTAACTTTATAAGAAGTAGATTCTCCCCCAGTTGACCTATAGATTCAATGTAATCTCAATTAAATACCTGAATTTGGTTTTGGTTTGTTATTGTTAGAAATTGACAAGCCGATTTTAAGCCATATTTGGCAATGCAAAGAGCAAAGAATAGAAAAAACAAAAACAAAAATCCTTGATAAAGAAGGGACGTACAAAAAGCCAGCCCCCTTGCTTGAGGAGCTATCCATATTCCAGAGGTCCTCAAGGGATTACCATGAGGCTAGACTTTAGCCAAACATAAAGCCTTCTGTTGTGAGGCAGTTTTTCCTAGCACTTTCACATTTCTCTGCACCTTGCCAACCAGAGGCATTGATGGCAATGTTCTGCACCATCCTTTCTAGGATGTTTGTATAGTGAACAGTCTTGGAAGATAAAAATAGCATCCCCCTGGAACAAAGGGCAGGTTTACTACCCAGTGGAAGAAAAATGACATATCCTTCCAGGGCAATGTTCAGACAGGTTACTACCCATTGTAAAAGATTCAGGTTCCCTAAGGTCAGGTTCCTCTCCTCTAACATAACCCACTACTTGTGCAGGACATTACCTGGCCATCTTTGCATCACTTTAGGGAAACTGAGGCTCAGGGAGCTGGTGCAAATGCTGATACTCTGGCTTCTGCTATTGCTGTCGGTGCTAAAACACTTTATTTGTGACCCAAGAGACTGCCAGCATCCATGAAACTGTGCCAGGCTAATTTGTTAGTTTGCAAGCAAGGCAAAATCTTGGACCCTTCACAGTTCTTCACAACTTTTCCCACGGAGCCTGCTTCACTTTTTTTCTCACAGGTTTCAATGGACAGTTCTCCCTAAATAAATCACTTGCGTAAAAATCCCCATCTCAGGCTCTGCTTCTAGGGAACCCATCCTAAAACAACACAGCTGTAGAGTTATGATTTGTGCAATTTTCTATGTGTACACAATACTTCTATTTTTAAATAGGACTTTTGTTTCTTTGTTTTTTGGGGCCCTTTGTCATTCAGGCTGGAGTACAGTGGTGCAATCATAGCTCACTGTAGCCTCAAACTCCTACTCTCAAGCGATCCTCCTGCCTCAACCTCTCAAGTAGCTGGGACTATAGTTATACACCACCATGCCTGCTAATATTATAATTATTTATTTGTAGAGACAGGGTCTTGCTATGTTGCCCAGGCTGATCTTGAACTCCTGTATTTAAGTGATCCTTCCACCTTGGCCTTCCAAAGTGCTGGGATTACATGCATGAGCCAGCGTACCTGGCCTAAAAAATAGTTTATGTAACTATGCAAAGTAACTGTGGCTAGAATGTGGAGCATGGATTAGAGGAGGAAGGCATTGGAGTAAAAAATACCAGTTAAATACTACTACTAAAAAAGAGAAAAAAGAGTAACCAGCTAATAATCCCCCTTTAAAAATTATTACAAGAGTCTAGATTAGAGATAACTAAAATTTGACCTAAGGTAGTGGCATGTTAATAGGGATAAAGGGGCAGATTCAAAAGATATTTAAATAGTAGAATGTAGTGGTAATATGCAAAATATTTAGCAACAAGTGCGGCTACTGTACTGCACAGATATCACCGATACAATGAATACCAGCTATAAACAACTGCTTTGACAGAACTGATGCCTACAGGCAGAATGTCACCAAGCCTCATAAAATGGATAGGACTTGATAGCCAGTTGAACCCAATGGCTGAGAAACAAATTGAGATATTTCCAAAGTTTTCAAGCTCGGAGGACACAGGGAATAATGGTGCCTTTAACTGATACGAGTAACATCATTTTTATTCACATAATCTCAATTATTTCATTCCAGCTTGAATGACTCCCAAATCTATCCAGCTTCTCTGAAAATCAGAGAATTGTCTGAATATCTTATTCCACACACACAATTTAGAATGAGATGTGTTTTTCATTTTAAAAATATTTTCAAAATCACACCAATTAGAAGCCATAAAGAAAGGAATGTAGACCAATAAAGTAAGCCAGCCTGACAGATGATGTATCACTTTTAATCACACAGCACATGCGGCTGCCAATTGCTATTTTTTTCTCTTAAAGCACACTTTACAAATCATTTGGCTTTTTCACAAATCTTCCTAAGGTAGCAGAAAAGCAGCTGGATTTTATGGAGTGAGACTCTGAATTGCTAATTCACAGTCTTTTAACATATATCCCCTTTTAATGCAAACAGCTCAGAATGAACACTCCTTAAACGATTAAGAACCCATGGCTTTCCATCTTCCCTTCCGCGTAATTACCAGTATCTTTTAAGGAAGAAAGTGTGTTTTCTGTTCATTAATGGTAATACTACCTAGGCAGACCAATCAGTAAGTCCATGATCCCGCAGTCACTGTGGAAGCCAAATTACCCTCTCTACCAGGACAAAATCAATTAACACCACTAGGGATGTCATTATTGTCACATTATGTCACCCGATAGTCTCCAGGGCCTATAAGTGATTTAAATTTTTTCTTTTTTTTTTTTTTAACTGCTATGATTCTAGTGTGCCTGTGTGGTATGGGGAGGAGGAATAAACTTCACATTGACAAGGGAGATTTCTATTATAGAGAAATTAATTTTACAACATAGAAAAATGATAGCCACTGTTTTAGGTCTTTGGGAGAAAAATGGTTATACACTAGGATAATTCTGAAGCCTAAATGATTTCTCATACCAAAGAGTATTTGAAAGCTTTGCTTAAACAAAAGCCACATTGGCTGGAGTCATGAGGTACTTTCATCAATGCAGAATAAGCCAGGGGATGGAAATCAATCAAACCACGGCAAGCTACACAACAGTTGTAAGTCCAAGAGTCCAAAGTTGTGATCTCTCTTCTAATAAAATCAACTTGCTTCCCTTCATGATAAGTCGTGTAATTCTAGTTTTGCAAAGTTAGACACTTGATGTGTCAGAAAAGAGGTTGAAATGCCATGAGTGTATCTGGCAAAACCAGGTCTCATCTGGGAAGACTAGAATTCATGCTTGGAATTCCGAGGACACATAACAGCAGAGGGTATGATAGTTTGCACTCGAACTATTCCCTGTGCTTAATCTGTGGATTGGTTAGGCTCAGTAGCCAGACACTTGGAAGAAAACCACATTTGATATCAGTATCTTCTGACAGTTGTCTTTTTCTTCACCATTTTTTTTAACTTCTCATTACTACCAGTGAATATTAAATGAGATCTGGATTCAGAGTCGTTTTTGTTATTGTAGTTGCTGTTAAAAACAAATTAAAAATTCCCAAGTAAATTAAGCAGAATGTTTTTAAATGGCAGGTTTCCTTTTTAAAAAGTAGACTCAACTTCTGTATTTTGGCCTCCATCAGGGGGTATTTAATTAAGTCTATTCTGTCTAACATGATCTGATGTCATTGTACAAGGATATGTTCTTTGTTAGCAGCACTCTTAGTTTCAGTCTCCTCTGTGTATTTGAAACCATGGTAACAGAGCAGTAAGCTAAAGCCAATGAGATAATGAGATATTCTCATTGTAATTGTGTTTCATGAGGGCACAAGATCCCACGGGTGGTATCTGACTGTCTTACAACTGCTAACAGAATTTAAGAAGCAGACATATATTAGCATGGTACCGTTTTCCATAACAGCCATGTAAACACTTGTGACATGGCATTTTTAGCTGTTTCCAGCACATAAAAGTGTGTACTGTGCATTTATGTCACAAAAGCCACACAATTAATGAATATCAATATTTAAAAATCCTTAGAACTTCAAGGAACTTCAGATTTGAAATGCACCAAGCAGGCTGTGGGGATGCTGTTTTGCATTATAATTATGAGCTGGGCTATGGTTGATGAGGGGAGGAATCCATCAAAGCAAAGAAAAAGAGAGCAACTAGCCCTTTTTCACCTCCCAAACACCCCACATGCACCTCCTAAAGGAGGGACAAAACTAACCCTAAGCAAGGTTCCCTGCATTTTTATAAGGAAAGCCAAGTTGGGGGTTTCTAAAAGCATTTTACCTTTAAAAGAGAGAGAGGAAAAAAAAACATTTGCCAAATAAAACCAAAATATTTACAAGCCATCTCTTCTTCTGAACTGAAATCAGAAAGGGAACACCTCACTTTTGAGTTTTTTCTCTTCTGTCACTGTTTGAAGTTTCCCCACAGTTTTCATTTGAGTTGCAGATTTTATGCACAAGTCACTGGATCCATGTTCTCCATCCTGATGAGGTTGCCCTAACAGGGATTGTGTCTTTTAATAAATAATTTAAAACTAAAAAGAGAAAGCACAATATAGAACGACTGGTGATTTAAGCAGGGTTAAGATTCATACACTCTTGTATCACCAAGGCTTTCCACCAGGAGGCCTGCTTTAGAAAATAACTGACCTGAGAGTGCACATTTTTTTTTTTTTTTTTTTTTTTTTTTTTTTTTTTTTTTTGGTGGGGGAGTTGATAGCTTCTAGGACAGAGGTGATCCAATTCACAGGAATGATATGGGCAAGGATTCTGTTTGCTTTTCACTTTTCAGACAAGGGATCACTCTGGTTTTTAAAATGTGGTGGTGCCATTTCTAAAATGTTTTGGCATAGGGAGCTAAATCGATATGAAAGCCATCTTGATAGAGCAGGGGAGTTGGTTTTCTTGAAAGTCATTCAAGTGTCTACTGTTTTGGGGGAGAGTTCTCATTCAAGATGTCAGTAGTGGCACATTCATCACTAAATGTCACTTAAAGACAGGCAGTTCTTTCTTCTGCTGTGTATGTGAGATATATACATGCGTGTAGTTGGGAAATAAAATCCATGCCCTAAGTGGGTGCACAGAAAGAACATGCCACAGGGTTGGAAAATATGGTCTTCATCTTTGTGAGATAAGGGTGGCTTCATCACTCATGGCTGCTGTAGCAAAACATAACCACAAGTGCATAATGGGGCCACCCCTCCTGAGGGGAGATAACTTCTATATCTGAGCTGTCATGACCCATTAGGTCCTCACACTGCCTATTCTTGGATGTGTCTCTCAGCCGGCCCTTTATTTCTACATCTGAAAGGGGGAGACCTCATTCTTCTTTAAAACCTCTCCTTGTTCCTGACAAATAGGTAATGGCTGTCAGGTTTGAAGGCTCCCCTGGGCGCCATGGTGAGATGTTCAGTGAGAGCTAGGGTTGACAACATTTGCAAGGCTTTAAGTATATAAATATATAAATAATTGCAAAATGGCTTTACTTGTGCAGGCTTTGAAATGGGTTACTCTATTTTATTCTAGATGAGTTCTTTATCCACTTAAGCCCAGGCTAATCCTAATTTTAGAGATTCAACAAGAATAAGGAATTGAGTGTGTTTTCATAATATTGGAATCACAAAAGTGTCACTTATAAAACTGATTTGGTAATGTACTTTCTCAAATTTGAAGCCTTCCAATGCCATAATTTAGCCTGAGAATAGCAGATGTCCACAGAAGTTGATTCTATTGTGTTTAAATGATAGCCAGAAGCCGGCATTGATTTTTTTTCTCCCCTCCTATATCCCCTGCCTTCTACCCTGACAGGAGCCGACATTTCTAGGTTAAAAAACGTGGGTAGGAGCGGGTGTGCTTGTGCGGAGGGGCTAACAAAATCTGCATTTTACAAAGTGGAGGGAAGCAGGCAGAATGACGCAAAGGAGGGACTCGCGGTTCCCAGGTGCTGCGGTTCCCAGGTGAAAAGCAGGGTGAAATGGCTTTAGAGAAACAGGGATGAAGGGATTAGGTGGGCAGAAGGCAATAATTGATTGCATGTAGGTAACAGCAGCAAAATGCCTGCCTTTGGTTACTTAGGCTGGGACCAGCACCTTTCCACATCCACACCACGGAATTTCAGAGGCTGTGAGTGCTGTAGGTAGGGCAACCACCCGGCTCCCTGAGTGGGGAGAACCTGCTGTCTTGGCGGAATACGCCTCCTGAAAAAAAGCCATTTCCACGGACGGAGGTCATGGTGCGTAGAGATGAGCTTCCTCCCGGGCCAGAACAATGACAGCCCTCGGTGGGGTAGGGCAGAGGTGGGAGCAAGAACACGGGGTTTTGAGGTTGGACATATCTGCCTCTGGATCCTGGTTTCTCCGATTAAAAGCTGGGTAATGCTCACTTGTCAAAACATAAACACATAAATAATGCCTGCTTTACAATGCTGTGGTAAGAATTATACGAAATTATGTAGGGAGCATCTATGTGGATCTTTTTTCCTCCAGTCACGAAGAAAAGATAGTAGGTTACATAGAGTTGCTATGTGGATCAAACTAGAAAATGTATAATAAGGACCTTGGAAATGATAAAATACACCATAAGTGGTAATTAAAATAATATTTAAACATCTTAAATTCAGCATATATGCAAATAAGTATATTCACAAATATAAATGCTGAGCATTATTTCTAATTTCAATCTTCTACCTTTTAATTTTGAAAAAAGATTAAAAGAATGAAACATAAATAAACAAAACTTCACTTTCTAAACAATGATTACTTAGAAGAATAGCCTTGGTATTCTTTTAGTCACCTTCCTTTGCAGATATTTTGCCTGGTTCAAAGTTCTTGGGAAGGCTGAAGGCAAATAGTGACAGAAAAGGGATGGGTGTTGGGTCTCAAACTCAAAGCATACTTCAGCAATTGGTCTAAAAGGCCACACTTTTTGATGTGGGATGATCTGACAAAAACTATTATGCATGGGGTACACTTACCCAATTTTAGAATGAAAAACATGCTTTTAAAAAGTCTTGTCAAAATATGATTCTAAGCTGTTAGAATTTCTACTGGAAAAATTTGTGTAAGTAGGGGTTTCTCATGTGTGGTGAATGAGAAGCTTTGCCAGAACTACACCCAAATGCTTCCACCTTCTCTCTATCAGTGACAGACAGGTGAGAGCCTTGGCAGATTTACGCATTTAGAGAATAGGCAAAGAATTGAAAGCCCAAAACCCTCTGCCCTTTCCCTGGCTCTGACTGAAATCCTCCATTACTAATTTATTTGGCCCATAGGGACATTAACAGTTGCTAAAGAGAAAACCAGGACCCTTAATACAGTACCTACCCACTACAGTTCAGGTTGAGTAAGTTTATCAAATACTTCCTGTCACCTAGCAAGATCTAGCAAGATCTGGAACTGAGATACAGGAAAACTACAGCTGGAATTGGGAAAACAGAGTCTGACCCAGGAAGGCAACACCAGTATGGTGCTCAGTACAAGCATTTGAAGGTTTATGTTTGATTACCAAAGGAGGACAGAAGGAAAGTCACCTAAGCTTACTTCCCAATTGCATCCTATTTTGCTCTCACCTATTCTTACATCAAGGAACTCAAGTCTTTGACCATCCTGCAAAGATATTCCAACTCCATTTAAGGATAATGTACATGTCACTCTGTAATTATTCTTTCCCCAACAAAAACAAGTCTGTCTGGCAGAAATAGTCACAAACTATGGCTTGCCAACAGCCTTTCAGACTGTGAACATTAAAAATTGTTTCCTTAAGCCCATAGCTTTTGTCACTGAGGAACCACCGTGAGGCAGAGCCAACATGATGAGGACTTATTGCTCACCTGAATACATTCTGGAAAGACTGAAAGGACCTACCAGGTCAGGTGAGTTTCTCTCTTTCTGAGCAGGGATAGGATGTATGTAGTGCCTAAATATACTTTTTAGATTGGCCTTCCTCATAGATCATAGGCTACTCTAGGGCAATAAGGGTGTCCAATTTGTTCATTGTTGTATCCTCAGCAACTAGCACAGTACTGAGCACAAAGTAGGTGCTCAGTTTGCTAAATGAATTAACAAAGGAATCAGCTGGTGTCTTGCCTTTCGCACCTCTTGTTTTCTCCTCTTTCTTTTGTAGCCCCAAGTCAAGGTCTACTATTTTTTTGCTACTTTTGTATCCTTCTATTTCTCCATTCTTATAGTCCCCACCACTATCTTGTCTTTGTTTTTTTCCTTTTTTTTTTTTTTTTTTTTTTTTTTTTAATTGAGATGGAGTCTTGCTCTGTCACCCAGGCTGAAGGGCAGTGGTGCAATCTCCACTCACTGCAACCTCTGCCTCCTGGGTTCAAGCAATTATCCTGCCTCAGCCTCCTGAGTAACTGGGACTACAGGTGCATGCCACCATGCCTAGCTAGTTTTTTTTGCATTTATAGTAGAGATGGGGTTTCACTGTGTTGCCCACGCTGGTCTCGAACTTCCAAGCTCAGGCAATCTGCCCGCCTCGGTCTCCCAAAGTGCTAGGATTACAGATGTGAGCCACTGCACCTGGCCTATCTTGTCTTTTATTGTCTCTGCTGGGTCTAAACCCTCAGGTTCGAAGTGCCAACTTCCAGATAAAAAACTGTATGTGGAGTATGTGAGCCCACACTGTTGCCTTGCTTCAGACCAACTAACATTTCCACTCCAACCCTACTCTCAGGCTATGGGACTGAAAGCATCACACACATGCAACTGATTATAGCAGAACACACCGTATGCCACATCCATCTTGTGAAACTTCAAGTCCAGCCAGCTACAACAACCTAGGAGATTACTGTGGCAAAGAAAATTATTTTCTTTAAGTGAAGACTGGTTGACCACCACAGTGTGGTCAAAAATAACTAATTCCCCCGACTCTTAAGAAGC
Source organism: Macaca thibetana thibetana (assembly GCF_024542745.1). Classification (NCBI taxonomy): domain Eukaryota; kingdom Metazoa; phylum Chordata; class Mammalia; order Primates; family Cercopithecidae; genus Macaca; species Macaca thibetana. The sequence continues at coordinate 60,428,177 of NC_065579.1, forward strand.
ACTAACTCAAATGTGACAGGAACTTGTGCTCACACTCAGCCCACCCCTGTCATTTTCCTGCTTCTGGCATGGCCCCTGAAGAAGTGAGGCTCTCCACGGTGCCTATCAAATGAAAAGGGACTTGAAAATTCACAATCCTGCTCTCCTAAATTCCTTCACCAATGCTGTGATAAAAAAAAATGAGTGTCCTATGTTGGAAAACCCACTAAAAGAAAATTTGAGAAAAATGCTTCCTTTTTAACGTTCAAAACTAAAATTTATAAAAATAATGTTTGTTCCAGATCCAGGGAGTAGAATAGACTAACATTCAAAATGGAATGCATTATTAATGACTCTCGAGACAGTAACTGAAGACACATAGCTTAATCTTCATGGTTTGTTTGAGATAAAAACAAAATTCTTGGGGAGAGAAAAGGAAAATTTTACTATTTATTTCTTAATGTACAAACTTTGAAAAATTGAAGAAATCAAGAAGTTCACAAATATTGAATTAGATTTTCTGTTCATGCTTGATTTTTTTAAAAAAAAAACAAAATTCAAGGATAATTTTTACTTAGTGCAAGATATTTAGTATTTTTTGAAACATAAAATCTAGTCAATTAACTAATATGAATTTTCAAACTGAAATTGTTCAATAGCCAAATATTTTTAAATTGGGTGCTGAAGAAATGCTTACTGAAATGATAAAAGACCTGCTGGGATTTACAGAGACGTTTCAGGTTATCCTAGAAGAAATTTCTAGTCTCAGTGTTACGAGCTTGTCTTGGGCATTTTACGGTCATCTTGTGAAGATCTGACTATAAGTAGATTGCTTCTTAAAACTCTGATTCTTAATACATCTTGAAGAAAGAACATAAAATAGAAGCATATAATTTCCGCACAGAATGGGACATTAGAGTTCCTTTTGTCAAACACATTAATTCACACATGAGAACAAAAAAGTTTTGAAAAGTCAAATGATGTGCCCAGGGTCATCCAGCTAATGACTGAACTCTATCTCAGGTTTCCTGACCTCAGTTCCAAGTAGGTTTAGAAATCACCATATTCAAAAAACATATATACCAGAAAACTTTTCACTCTAATTTTTAAAATAATTATCTTAAAACATAAGTTAACACAATAAACATTTTCATTTCATTTTCCATTTTCAAAGTTTATTCACAATATATTTTCATTTAATGTTTGGAATAATGTTGTAGAGTAGTTGATCTCTGTTGTATATTAGGAAAGGGAGGCTCAGAGAGGTTTAGGGACTTGTCCTATGAAACACAGCCAGAGCGTGCTAGAAGATGGTTCACCTTTGGGCAGAGCAGTTTTAGTGAACAAAGTGTGATGCCTGAACATTGTGGGCAAAAGTGAAAATTTAGCCAGAACTATGAGAAGTGATGAGAGTTATAATTGAAAAATAGATGAGCTATGTGGTAGTAATAATTTTAAAAATGTCCCCACACCCCCAAGCTTTCTGTCACTTGATTATTCAACCAACACTAATCTATATATGCTGTAAAGGGGCTTTGCAGATAGAATTAATCAGTCACTAATAAACTGAACTTAAAATAGGGAGAGTAGCCTCAATCATCCAGATGCATCCAATTTAATTATTGGAGCCTTTAAAAGAAGAAAGTGGCAGACAGAGACGAAGCAGAGGAAATGGGATACAGAAGAGAGGTCAAGGAGACTCAAAGTGTGAGAAGGACTCAACCTGCCATTGTTGGCTTTGAAGATGGAAGAAAGGATCATGAGACAAGGAATATGGGCAGCCTCTAGGAGCTGAGAACAGCTCCTTGATGACAGCCAACAGGAGAACAAGATCTCAGTCCTATAGCCTTACGGAACTGAATTTTGCCAACAACTTGAATGAGCTTAGAAGCAGGTTCATGCCCAAGCTTTTATAAAGGAACACTGCCCTTCCAGCATCTTGATTTCAGCCTTGTGATATCCAAAGCAGAGCCAGCTGAGCCACACTATGCCAGAACTTCTGACCTCCAGAACTGTGAGACAATAAATGAGTATTGTTTTAAGCCACTAAATTTGTGGTAATTTGTTATGATGGCAGCACTAGGAAACTAATAGAACTGAAATTCTGTTTAACTTCTAGATTGTTTCAGTTATTATGTTAGGAATTTGGGGCCCTTCACCTCTTTTCCTCCCCAGGGGTTCTTGCTGATAGTATATATGGTCAAGGAACCATGGAACAGGAAGTACTGCTTTAATAATCTGGGCAAGTACTGCTTTAATAATCCTCTGAAAGCAGGGTTCCTGCTATTCTCATATCCATGAATATGGTTTAGGCCTCCAGCCAACAGGAGCATCCCATCTCCACCTTTCCTGAATCTAAGATGACTGGAACTGCAGCTCTTCAGAAGCTAAAGACAGAGGGCTGAAAATATGGCCATGGCCCTACCTAAGTATGCTGTCAATAAGGAGGTCACTATCCCAAGGGCAGAAGGGACTTGAGGCCATTTGGAGCACAGTGACAGCACCCACTGGTAAGAGGTGGCCCAATGAATGTTAGGCTCTTACCAATCAGATTAAGTGTTCCTGTTCCGCTGAGAAAAAGTGAGTTTGAATAGGTGGGAGGAGTGTTGAAAGTTTCTTCTATGAGCAAGGCTGCTATATGAGGAGAGTTATAAAGGACTCTCCCTACCATTTTACGATCCAAGTATTCATTTTGGGTGGGAAGAGAATGAGGAAAACTGTGAATAAGGACCATTTGGAATACTATGTCTGAATTTGGCAGAATGAGTTTCTTTAGACACTAAATTCCAGATGCTTTTACAATAATTGTGATGACAGAAACAATCACTAGATATAAGAAAAGGAATAAAGAACTAGATCTTTCCCCATAAGTCTAGCATTTGATTCTCACATGTGTTTAAAATTCCTGACTGATATAAAAATGGATCATTTGAAAAGAGTCCTTTAGGATAACAACATTCACTACTTTTGTCTCATGAATAAGAGTGAAGGGAAATTATGCTGAGTGATCTGAAGCTGTGATCATTGAAAGAGTAAGGTTAATGGCTACTTTAGACACATAGAGTTTGAAGAGTTCAATCGTCAGAAAATTAGTCTGAGAGGTATTATGTTGGGTGCAAAAGTAAATTAGTCTGAGAGGTATTATGTTGGGTGCCATTGCTTTTAATGGCAAAACTGCCATTACTTTTGCAACTAATTAAAAGTAGTGGCAAAACTGCTATTCCAGTGAGGAGACTGAAGAGGACCTTGAATTCTGGGAGTAAGTCATTCGTTTTAGGACAAAACTTTCAAAGGTATTGGGGCATGTGAGGTTATCTAGTAGCTGAGTGGTGTTTCAGTACAGATGGTTCCTGACTTATGATGTACTTAGTACGTTTCAACTTTATTATGATGCAAAAGTGACATGCATTCAGTAGAAACAGTATTTCAAGCACCCGTACAATCTTTCTGTTTTTCTCTTTCAGTACAGTATTCAATAAATTACATGAGATATTTAATACTTCATTATAAAATAGGCTTTGTATTAGATATATTTGCCTAACTGTAGACTATTCTAAGTGTTCTGAGCACATTTAAGGTAGTCCAGGCTAAGCTATGATATTCAGTAGGTTAGATGTGATAAATACATTTTTGACTTGTGATATTTTCAATGTACGATGGGGTTACATTCAGATAAATCAATCCCTGTCAGGGACTTATCCATGTAAGTATAAAGACAGTACACTAAACAACTATTTACAGTGTTCTTAGCCCTGATATTTGCCCCTAGTTTGAGAATATATACAATGGCTACATCTCAAGAATACACTTGAGTTCACTCTTCCCTTGGCTTTCAAAAAGAATCTTAACTTCTCTCTGATTTATAAAGAGGATAGCATCACTTGGTCCTTATGCCTCCCTCTTCTTTGTACCTCTTAGACATCCATGTTGAGATGTTGATTTCTGAGACGGTTAATTTTATGTGTCAATTTGGCTGGACCACAGTGCCCAGATATTTTATCAAACATTATGCTGGATGTTTCTGTGAGGATGTTTTAGGTAAGATTAACATTTAAATTGATGGGCTTTGAGTAAAGCAGATACCCCTCCATAAAGTGGGTGGGCCTCATCAATCAGTTGAAGGCCTGCACAGAACAAAAGACTGACCTCGCCTAAGCAAGAGGGAATTCTGCAGCAGATGGCCTTCAGACTTGAACTGCGGCATTGGCTCTTCTCTGGGTTTCCAGCTTGCTAGCCCACCCTGCAGATTTTAGTCACCAGACTCCATAATTGTGTAAGCCAATTCCTTAAGATAAATCTTTCTGTTTCTCTAGCTCTCTCTTTGTGTGTGTGTATATATATTATATAGATTATACATATAGAGAGAGACAGAGAGATATACATGTGTACATATATGGATATCTACATATCTATATATCTATATCTATATATGTAGATAGATAGATATGGATCCTATTGGTTCCATTTGGACAGTTGAACAAACAAGTCCAGAGCTGGACATTTGAGACCCATTATTGTATGGATATATTAGTACCACAAAACTAGAAGAGAATGCAGCTGGAAGAGCTTACTGTGATCAAAGCCTGAGATCCCTACATACAGAATTCTTGTAAAGAAGGAAGATCCAAAAACGGACATGAGATAAAGTGGCCCTGAGGTAGGGAAACCAGAAGATTGGTGTCACAGAAGCCAGAGAAGCATGTTTCAAGCAGGATGTGTTTAAAAGGCAGAGTGTGTTCAACAACAGCTGCTACTGAGAGGTGGAGTAAGATGAGAATGGGAAATTGGCCAGTAGCTTTGGCAAGATATAGGGCCAATTTAATGGAATACAGGAAGAAAGCCAAGATAAAGCAGGTTGGGTTGAAAAGAAGTGGTGAGTAAGTAGAGGCACCAATTATCGACAACTCTCTCTTTAACTTTTTCTGGGATGAGAAGGTAATAAATGGAGAAGTATCTCAAGAGTGTAATGTTCCTTTTTGGTTTTTTGTTTGTTTGTTTGTTTGTTTTTAGATTGGTATGCCAATGAGGAATGATAAGATAGAGGAAGAGAGAGAAAGAGAGAGAGAGAGAGAGTTGATAATGCAAGACAGGCATGCAAATATAAAAATATCCAATATTAAAGTGTTTCAGAAAGTACATTAATATGTAATCATTAAAGGATAGTATTTGCTTGGCATCGTCTCAGATAGAATGAAAATACAAGTATCTTTCAACTTTGTAATGATGTAAAAGTGATATTCATTCATCAAGGAGGTCTTCCTAATCTAAAAATGCAGTATTTCACTGTCACTCTCACCCATGTCTTGAGTTCATAGCCCTTTCCAAAAAGGTAGGCGTAACAGCAAATATAGTATCACTTTTGCCATTCCTGAAGATGGCTTTTTAATTTAATGTTCCAGAGACAAAAAATAAGAGCAGGGTGAGGTAGTGTCTCCAACATGCCCTAGAAGCTGTGCACTAGAATTCCAGTACCCAAACCCTCTCTTCTTCATCACACACCCTGTCAACTCCTGAAATGGAAATGAAATGACAAACACAAGAGACTGATTGCTTGCCAAAGTCTTTATCCCATCAAAAAACTTGAGGGCATGAGTAACATGGAGAAAAACTACTCCACAATATACCACTCACATTGACACAAGGTCTGAAATCTGAGAATTTCTTTCTGAATTTTCTTTGCCCAGATCGAAAAATGATGAGAAAATTGTAGGCTGACTGCTGTAGAGTAAGAAGCTCCACTGATCCCCACATAGGTGGCCAAGGGTTAGGTGGAGTATGCATTTTCTTGCATTTGACGAATAAATAAATGTCCAGCTTTTGCTGTCTTTGTGATATAGGAGAATTCTGATATAATTTGTGGAAAATTAGAACTATTAATAGAGACAAGACATTTTAAAAAGCCATTGCCTTTGTTCCCTTGAAATGAGTGACACTGGTTAGCAAGATTATTCCATTTGAAATAATTAGGTTTCTGGTTCCTGTAATTTAGGTCTTACTTGTCACTGTAAATTATCTAAATTGTTATATATATGTATATATATATGTCATGTCAATATGACTAAACATTTTTAAACATTATATTCAAAGATTATGTTTATTTTCTAATAAGAAAAATGAATATATTTCTAATATTTCTAATACACCTTTGACAAAAATTAAAAGAATATTTACATAATTTTTTTATTGTAAGATACTGCTAATATCACACTTTGGTAAAGTTAAAACATATTTAAATTCTTGTGTGCTTGAATTTTCATCTTGTCAAAGAGATTTTAAAAGATCATCCAACATACTATTAAGTAACTTTCATATTTGGAGGACAGAGATGTTTTCATCTACAGTGGTAGTGTCCCTTGTTATAACCTTTCAGATCTTACTAAATCCAGTTTTGACAGTAGGGAATTAATCTGATTCCATTATTTATCCATTAAAAGGAAAGTACTAATTCCTTTCACTGAAGTTGAGCGTAAGACATTTTTTATTATATTTAATTACAACCCAATTGAGTCCTGGGACACTGCTAGTCCACTGATGGGTTTCTAATGTTATTATTAATTTAATAATAACTTTTATTGAGCACTCATTCCTTATTCCATGCTGGGCACTAAACTGCATACTTTACATACGTTACTTTGTTAACTCTTCTAAACAACCACATGAAGTAAGCACTATTTGTGTCTCAAATTTACATATTAAGAAAGGAGGTTTAGAAAGGTTGTGTAATTTGATCAAGATCACACAGTTTGTTATTTGAGCAAGAATTGCATCTAGGGCCTATCTAAGGCCATATAATTATATATTGAAACAGAGAAGTTCTCTATCCCAAACCTGATAACACTGGAGCATAATCTTACTAGATGATAAAACCTACTCATTTTGGCCACTCAATCTCTAACAATTTGCTGACATAAGGGGTGCTTATGGCCACTTCCTATGGTATTCTTCATTGTTCTTTATTGTTCAAGAGTGGAATAAGGTCAGCATGTAGCTCACTGCAGATGTGCAGGTGAGTAGGTAACAGTCGCTCATCCATCCAATCATCTGCTGTTTAGTAATAGCTATCTAGTATTTACTAAGCATCACCTTGTACCGGGGACTGTGCTAGAATGAGGAACGGAACAGACATGGGCCTCATCCTCAATAGAGCTTTCTATCAAATGGATGAAGTCCACATTAAACCACAAATAAGTGAATATAGTAAGTACTTTAAAAGGGAAAAAAAGCTGATATCTATGAAAGACAACAACCAGTACTTGGTTATTCCATTAGGGGATCAGGGGAAGCCTCTACAAAGAAGGGGCATTTGAACTAAAACCATTATAGGCATACCCCCAAAGAGGTACAGATGAATAGACTCTGTATAATTCACTCATTCAATAACATTTGTGGAAAACTTATTACGTGCAAAGCACTGTGCTAGCTTTAAGAATGGCATCAGTTAACAAGTGAGAAATGATTCAAACAAATATTATGTCTCACTGAAGATGTAGGAAATGTCTCTAGAAAAAGCAACTTAAAAGAGAAAGGAGCTAGTGAATGTAATACCTGTTAGTAATATGTGGTTTTTTTTCCTCTGGTCAATTAAGATTACTTGAGACATACTCAGTGCAAAAACTGTGAGTCATAGTGCTATGCCTAGAAAGCATTATCATTAAGTTCTCCAAAACAAACAAACAAAAAAAAACAAACAAAAAAAAACCCCACCCACCAGTATTTAACATGTTGTACTTATCCAGTCAGAAGTCAAGGAAAATAAACTATCCCTGTTTCTAAAACTAAAAACTAAACCTACCCTGGGTCATCGTACAGTGCAATACCCACACATAGATTTCCTACAGGTGGTGCTGTGCAGCTAAATTATTTCAGGTAGACTTCAGTGGTACGTCAGCCTCCCAAGCATCTGAGTAGCTGGGACTACAGGAGTACACCAGCATTCCTAACTAGATTTTTTTTTTTTATTTTGTAGAGACAAGGGTCTCTTTATGTTGCCCAGGATTGTTTCCAACTCCTGGACTCAAGTGATCCTCCCACCTTAGCCTCCCAAAGTATTGGGAATACAGGCATGAGCCACCATGCCCAGCCTGTGATCCTCCCACTTTGGCCTCCCAGAGTATTAGGATTATAGGCATGAGCTACCATGCCCAGCCAGTTCTGTCATTAAAAAAGAAAAATGTGGCTGGGCGCAGTGGCTCACGCCTGTAATACCAACATTTTGGGAGACCGAGGCAAGCGGATCACAAGGTCAAGAGATTGAGACCATCCTGGCCAACATGGTGAAACCCTGTCTCTACTAAAAATACAAAAATTAGCCGGGTGTGGTGGCGTGCGCCTGTAGTCCCAGCTATTCGGGAGGCTGAGGCAGGAGAATTGCTTGAACCCAGGACGCTGAGGTTGCAGTGAGCCGAGATCACGCCACTGCCCTCCAGCCTGGTGACAGAGTGAGACTCAGTTGAGAAAGAAAGAAAGAAAGAAAGAAAGAAAGAAAGAAAGAAAGAAAGAAAGAAAGAAAGAAAGAAAGAAAGAAAGAAGGAAGGAAGGAAGGAAGGAAGGAAGGAAGGAAGGAAGGAAGGAAGGAAGGAAGGAAGGAAGGAAGGAAGGAAAGAAAAGAAGGAAAGATTGATTCTTGCTTATGATGATCATATATTACTAAGGGCTCATTTTTCCTCGAAAGGTTAAACACTGACTATTCGCTTCTAACAGGGTACCTCTGTTGGTTGAGGGTTGTTACCCAACTTTCTCTAGGTATTTTTGAAAAAAATAAATAAACCAGCCAGATAATGAACAAAAACAAAAAATAAAAATAAAAATTCACCCTAGAAATAAAGTACCAAAGAGCTATTAGGCAGCTACCTCTTTCCTTAGTAAAATACTGCCCAGGTCCTCTAAAGTGGGCCCTGAAGAGAGAAATCCATCTAGTGGTGAAACAGTGCCAAGGCCCTGGCATTGACTCTGAGATTCCCCACGTCCCTGCACCTTGAGCCTTGGGTATTTATTGCTAATTCCTGCTGCTACCACCCCCTAATCCAAAGGGCACTGCCTCTTTTAACACTCTGGACTAGGTATAGCCTAAATCCTCCCCTTAAAGTCCAGCTGAGACCAGGCCAGGACATTTAAGGGAATGCTAGTTGTTTTAAGCAATTAAGGAGAAGAGGCTGAAACAGAAACATGTAACCAAATCTTTTATATAGCTTGCAAAATATGACTTGTTCTCCTGGGTTCAGGACCCATTTCACCCTAGCCCTAGGTCAGCCTCCTTCTGGTAGATGCCTTCCTGGTCCCCATCATTCCAGAGCACATTCCAAAAGAGTAGAAATGGCAGGAGAGATACTATCCCTAACCTTGCAGCCTAAGTGTTCAGTGCCCCAGCGTCCAGTTCAGGGTAGGCCTTTTTCCCTAGGGACTGAAACCTGGGATGACACCTCCTTCAGAGAACAGATTACTCTCTACTTACAGGGTGAGGCCTCACCCTCAGGCGTAAACAGGACAACTACAGAGTAACAAACTTTGATAATGTTCATACAAGTAGTACTGGTAAAGAACAGCAGGAAGATCACTCCAAAAAAAAAAAAAAAGAAAGAAAAAAAAAAGGTCCTTAAGATGAGGGATGAGGGATGCAGATTGGTAGGCACTGCCATGCAAAGCTAGCTTTAAGGAAATGTCCTGGGATATCAGTGGCCAATTCTTTGCTGTGCCCCACCAGTGCACAACATAGCAAGTAAACTCTGAGTTTCAGGGAAGCCCTGGAGAAGGGCTCTTTATGGCTCTCTGAGCCAGTGATGTTGGCTGATACAGCTACATTCTGCCTAACATCCCACTTCCCCAGCACCATCACCAAATCTGAAAAATGTGGGTAACGATGACTTTCAGGTATATCTCTGGACCCAGCTCAAATTTATCTCAGAAAATAGACTCTCCAGAAAAACTATAGGTAAGTGACTCACTGGAGGCACCAGGGCACACAACATTGGCTTCCTCAGGGACAAGATTTTCATGGAGTCAAGAAGAAATGAGGGAAATAACTGAAGAGAACAAAAGTCACCCTTTGTCCCATGCATCCATTTCTCCCAACAACCCACCAAGTCTCTGCCCATAGTAACTCAGAGGAGACAACTAACAACAGCTCAACTTTCCAGGTTGTCAGAGCTATTTATCTGCTAAGCATTTCTTGTCAAAAGGATGTGTAGGTTTCATAGTGACTCCAGAGAGCAAGCGTCCTAAGACACAGAAGTGATGCTCTCTACAGACAGTGAGAATGGGCTTGTCAAAAACCAACTCAAAACTCTTTACGTGTGTTTATGTGCATGTATTTCTGTGCAGAATGTTTGTATGAAACAACCCACATCTTACAAAAAAAATCATTGCCATCAACTCTTTCTTTCTACTTTAGACAGAAGATACTTTGATAGGAGACCTTACTAGGTCTCCTGAAATATACAAGTCAACTAAACATTAACAAGATCTTAAGAGGAATAATAAAGCCAAACCACACTGGATAAGAATCACAGCATGATATTCCAGTAGATAACTAATAATAACAGAGTCCAGTGGAGTCTGGAAGGCAGCAAAGGAGATCATGACTTGTACTATTTCCATTCTGTTCTACAGCTATCCAGTCAAAACATCTGAAGTCATTCTGCAAATCTAACATATAAAGGGCCTCTTTTCTCCTTGATGTGGGGCTGTGCAAAATTCATGATCTAAATGCCAGAGAGAATAACTATGTTAAAAACTTAGTCTCTAAGCCAGAGGAAAGGAAGAAGTTCTCTGATCTTGACCAATTCCACACGTGGAATATGTATCATCCAACTAAACTCTGACGCCCAAATGGCTTTGCCTACTCTTTTGAGAACAAAGTGAAAAATGACAGATAATCTTCATCAAAAACAGAAACTCCTTTTGTGGTTCTTCATTTAAGTCAAATGAGCTCAGTATTGTTGGTATTATTAGTAATGAGCACTTAATAAGTACTTTTGAATATGAATGTTTTTATCATCAGAACATTATGAAAAATGATAAATCTGCATGTTCTTATTTAAAAATTCAGCTAATGAAGTATTCTGGGAGTATACATAAGGCAATAGATGTGAGCACTTTTTGGCAGTAAGCATCACATGTATTAAAGTATTGTATTGTTTTACTATCATCATTATATTTGGGTGTGATTTAAGAGCAGGCTAATTTCCCTGGGTATTGATTGACTCAAATTTAAGTGGACACTAATTAATAAAATACAATTTTAACAGTGTCTCCAAGGAGAGTTCAAATAATATATTTTTTTTCCCAGGCCTTGGTCCAAAAGTAGCTGGAAGCGGGTATAGCCTACTGATTACTAATGCGACTCCCTGTAGATCTGTCTGCCAACTACCAACTAACTAAATTTTTTCTTGGCTTGTAAAAACTGGGGATTGCACAGCCTAAAGAGATATCATTGTAGCCGGTATGTATGCTGGGGGAGAGGTGAAGCAAAGATGATAATTTACCTCAAATAGTTACAACAGTTGGAAAAAAAGCAAAACTTTGCTTGCAACTAGGTAACTCCTAAGTATTTTCAAAGGACCCAGCCAGCCAATCACCACTCACATAACACTTTCCAATTCTTCCCTGCCAAAATTCCTCCCCACTTGGTACCTTTTAAATTCTCATTTATGTCCATACTCCTCCCTGTCTGGACAGTTGCCATATAAAGCAGGGGGAGTTGGGGAAGAAAGGGGCAATAGGCTGCAGGAATCCGTAGCTGCACCTGCCCATATTTTTAAACAGAAGAAAAAAATAATGAAGTGTCCCTTTGTATTACAGGCATGCAGGATCCTTTTTTTTTTTTTTTCTATTTGTGTGGCATGACTTTGGCATTCAAAGAAAGCTGGTGATCAACACTCCACCCCATCACAGAGACTTCAGGCAGCACCCACTGCAGCCAAAGGCCCTCTTTCTCTGCTCTCTGTTTTCATGGTTTTCGTGTCATATGGCTGTCAGGAGCATGCAATGAAATCAGAAACTAAAGAGTCCTGAAAGGACACACCCTTCTCAGGAAAGGAGTTCCCAAAGATGATATGTCACTTATTTGGCCACCTCTGCTTTTAGAATGTGAACTGTCTCCCACAAAACAAGGAGGAAATGTGGGTTTCAAAACTCAACAACAAATAAGGTTGACATTGTCAGTGTAAAGGAATGTCAGGGTGAAGAAATGGGTTCACAAGCACAATGTATTCATGCCCCACACTGACTCTGTCCAGGTCCAGCTCTTTAAATCTTCTTTATGTTACATTTTTAACAAGCATCCTCAATGCCTATTACCTATAAACTGCCACATCACTGAAATTATCAGAAGGAAGAAGAAAGATTGTGATTGTAATCATTCAGTCCTATATTATCCGACCATCAGAATCTCATATTTTTAGTGAGAAGAATTCACCAAGGTTTCAGGGACTTTATAGAGCTTTATAAGTAGGAAAGTGAGGCTGTACCTGTTCAAACACTGGGTCTTTCTGTAAGACAAAATGAACTGTGGTCCCAGCTCTACCACAGGCTTGTGCGTAAACCTTGAGCAAGCGTGTGTATGCCTCCCTCAGTCTCAGTTTTCTCCTGTAGAAATGCATAGCCAGACTTAATTGTTTCTAAGGGTTCCTTCCAGCTCTGAAACTCTATAACCTAAAATGAGTATATGGATGATATATTTCAATACTTAGAAGAAATTAGAAATATCAAGCGAAAAAAGTCTTCTTTAAACATTTCTAAGACTTGGAACTCTAATTTCGTAATAATCTTAAAGGCTTAAAATCCTGCCAGTGTTCCCAAGTTTCTGTCTTTGTCGACCAAGGATGGAAGAACTAGAAGTGCCTGAGAAAATCCCAGTTTACAATTTTCTGCCCAGGGGAGTTTTATTTTGCTTAATCTTTTTTACTGATGTGAATTTTGAGGAGAATTGGGTCCAATTGTTTCTGAGTCATTTTGAAACTCAACAAAATCAATTTAGTTCCAGTTATTTACTGTTTAATCCCAAACTCGAAAAGCTCATTTCTCTTTCAACTAGGCATTCCCTTGCCATGATTAGATACTAAAATGTACAAGACCAAAATCTGGTTTTAGATATGGAGGCCACTGAGTCCAAAATATTCTGAATTTGCCCAAACTTTCTTTCTCTTGAATCAGACTACTTGGCAGGCTTATATTGGGAGCGTGACTGTCCTTAGAGCCAAACCATGAAGTCCATTTTAATAACATTTGACCCAGCCTGCCCTTTCTTCACAGATGCTCTTATCCTGGGCCTTCATGAGGACATGGGTTTTTCTCCAGGCCAACCTAACATCTCCAGGCCAACCTACCATCACTTTCTGGCTTCCTTGAAGTTTCATGAGGGTGGCATCACATACCAGTTGTGTTCATTCTAAATTCCTACAGAGGGAAATTGTTAGCCAACCTTTCCCAGAGCAAGGATATTCTCTGTCTGGTTCCCATGGGCTCCCCAGTGCCAAGGTAAAGACCTGGCACACAGGAGGTGTCCAAAACATATTGGTAGAATGAATACGGCCAGGCAGGTTGACTCACACATGTAGTCCTAGCACTTTGGGAGGCTGAGGCAGGTGGATCAGCTGAGGTCAGGAATTCGAGACCAGCCTGACCAATAAAGTGAAACCCTGTCTTCACTAAAAATACAAAAATTAGCCAGGCCTCGTGGTAGGCACCTGTAATCCCAGCTACTCGAGAGGCTGAGGCAGGAGAATTGCTTGAACCCAGGAGGCAGAGGTTGCAGTGAGCCAAGATCATGTCACTGCACTCCAGCCTGGGCAACAGAGCAAGACTCCATCTCAAAAAGAAAAAAGAGAGAGAGAGAGAAAGAGAATGAATACACTCTACCGTGAGGTGATACACACTGGAATGAAAGAAGAAGAGTTACAAAAAGAATAAAATCACAGCCTCAATCCTGTAAGATTGAGCACTAGGAATTACTCCAGAAACAATTATTTTCTGGGAAAATAAGTGATCGATGTTCTATAGTTTTTATCATTGGTAAAATTTGAATGGGAATTGAAGATTTCAAGCATGATAAGCAGCCCTGACTAGTTTAACCAAGAAATATCAATAGCTAAAGGATGCTATAGCACCTCTTATTTTATCAACAGTTAGTTACGTCTGTAACTGAATTAATCTCTTTGGTTGGTGAAAAACAGTCACTTTGACTACTTATCTTCATTGAATTGAATTTTGCTAATTGTTTTAGTGACTGCCAACATAAACAAAATCACTTTTTTGTAACATTTCTCTTTTTTCTCAGTCAATAGTTTCTGCCTTTAGTTGGCACTCAGTTATTCAGCAGATAAACCAGAGTGCCTTGTGCCTTGTGTGCCAGACCCTGTCCTAAGCCCCGGAGAAACAGCAGAGAACAATATGGACCCACCCCCTGCCCTCAAAGAACATACAATTGATCTGAAAGAGATGAAAAATAAATGAACAGTTACATAAGATAATTTTGAAAAGTAAGAGCTCAAAGAAAGTAAGGTAAAGGACGCCAGTGCAGGGGAGCAGGCCACTGTGGGTCAGATAGCCAGGGAAGGCCCCCTTGAGGAAGGAACATTTGAGCTGAGACTTGAGAGATGACCAGGCAGCCCACATAGAGATCTAGGGAAATGGCATCCAAGATAGAAGGAACAGCAAAGGCCAAACCTACGGCAGAAAGAAATTTCAAGTATTTGAGGGACTGAAAAATAAGGGCGGTGTGGGAGACAGAGATACTGCAAGAAGAGATTGAGAGCAAGCACGGCAGGACCCTACAGGGCCTTATGGGCCATAATGGAGCACGCACTGCAGGTCTGAAGCTGGAAGTCCCTAACACAATTTCTGAAAGACCACTCTGGCTGCCATGGAGGGTAGATTGTAGGTGGGCGTGTGTAGCCGCTGCTCAGGTGTGACATGAGAGGTCACAAATTCAGGTGATGGCAGTGGGGACAAAGCAAACAGTAAGAAATACCTCTGATAGGGAAAGGCAACAGAATTTGCTGACTGATTGACTACAGGGGGGAGAGTCAGAGCGATGCCTCATTGAAATTAATGAGATCTACTAATTAGGATAGCATTTTACCATAAACAAATTATTAAGCACTTTTCCTGCCAGTATCACTGTCCTGCCTTCAGGAATAAGGCTTAAAGATCATTAAAAAGGAGCCTGACAGGAGTCAGGGGACCTCTAATAATTTCTAACCATGGGGAAGGGAACTGCAGAAGTCAAGCTGTAATAATATGTCACATTTACAAAGCACATTGCTGTTTACAAAGGACTTTCATATCTGTGGTCTCCTTCACACTTTTATTTTTCTTCTATTTATATGACATTTCCAAAGAATGGAGTAGTTTAGTAGGCTGATGTACTCACATAACAAAAACTGCATTCTGATGAAGAGTTTGTGACCACTCCTCTGCCTGTTATAATTTAGGAGGATTTTTTCCCCTAAAATCTTGCCTAACGACCTGAACTCATCTTCTAACAGGAATAATTTTCAGTCATTTAAAAGACACATTTTTCATTATCTTTTTGTTTCAGTGCTGCCCAGAAATTGCCCTGACCAGACATAAAAATAAGATTCAATTGGATTTTTAAGAATTTCAGCATTATGAAAGCTTTGAAATGATTATGCTTTTCTCTGAATGAAAAGGAAAGTCAGATTGTTATGCATGAATTAATTAGGGCCATAACCTCCCAGGCCTGCACACAGATCAAAGCAGGTTTCTGCCCCAAAGCAGGCTGAGGGTGGGAGCTGTATCCAAACAAGGGCTGTGATCTTTCCAAGTATATGGCCATGACCCTGTCTCAGCCAGAGAGAGCACTCGCCACAGGGCTCCGGAGTCTTGGACAAAGGTACTGGTGGATGCTGCTCCTTCAGAAAGGGAGCCAAGCAATATACCCAACCCATGTGTGGTGACCTGTGGGGAAAGGTAGCATGGCTGCAGGGAAGTGGAGCCCACGAGAATGTATATACAAGACTGGACATCCCTTCCCATGAGAAATCTCAGCATAAAGGGGCAAGATCAGGGACTTTGGAGTCCAATCACTTGTCTTTGAGTGCTGGGTCCATGATGAGAATTCAGCCTCCTCTATGAGAGGGAGATAATCCATTCCTTACAGGTTTAACGACAGGCCCAACCTGTAATGCTCTTTGTAAAATAGATGTGCAAATGATTGTTGTGAACATGACTAAACTTATCAAAGGTTATCTTTATTATATTTTATTACACATGAAAAATATGCCGAAATTTATTAATAATTGTTCTCACTGATCACTCTGCAAGTCAATTTGGTGACCATTTACTAAGGTATGGTCATAGATAGATAGATAGATAGATAGATAGATAGATAGATAGATAGATTCAAAATGATACCATTTGAGTGTTTACTAGATTACATAAAGTTTAAAAAAAAGTGTGTGGATGTAAACACAATAGAAAAGCCGATCCAGGCTATTTCATAATTATATCTGTTTGTGACTAATCGTCATCACTTTCTATTGAAAAACATTTAATACTTCACAGCACTTTAGGACAAGACTGCTTTCAACATGAAGGTGTTCCTGTCATTCCTTATTTTTTCCTTGCTTTGTGATTACAAGTGCTGATCACAGCTCAGATCTTGGTAAAAAAATAAATAAACCTGCTATCATAGCTTGCATGTAATTAGTTCTAAATGTGTGGCTTGTTTACAACAGCAAACTCTACGTTAGGCACCACACACACTTAAAATGCCAGATATTGCCACATTTTTATGACAGCCATTAACTGAGCCAACAGCAGCAAATATTTAATGTGACAGTTATATTAACATACATCTCTGCTGATAAAGAAGCATGTCTTGTCATTTACATTGCATGATGCAATGCTGAGCTGTATACTCCAACAAAATGATGTTCTTCTGCTTGATCAAGAAAGCCTTAAGGAAACATGGAGTTTCCGAATCCTCTACCAAGTTGGCAAGTGAAGGAGAAACATTTTCATTCCGATACCGATTGAACATCACCTGCCTATGGAAAGCACATCTCTCATTTGACACATGTCTCTGGACCTCTGACTAAATTTAATTATAGGAATTAATTTAAAAAAATAAATAAATAAATAAATTTAATTATAGGACATGACCTTTGGAGCACTGTAGTTTCAAGAACAGAAATATCCTTTTATCCCATGACTTGTTTCAAAAGGTGGTTCCAGGGCCAGTGTGATGGTTTGGTGGGAGTAAACACACCTATATTTAATATTTAAGATATATTCCCCGTCATCCTGGATATACCAAAGACCAGCCACATTGTTCCTTTGGCCATCCTGCTTTTAATTCTGTAAGTGGGAACTTGGTACCCAACTTAAAATGTCTAACTGCTAAAGATGTCCCTGCAGTTGGATTCCAAATGTCTTTGTTTTATTCTCTGGTATTCAGGAAAACTATTTTTCCAGAAGTGTTATATTACAAAGCCATAATTATCAGGGATTATTTTCATTTAAACATATATTGTGTAACTCTAAAAATGGCATGTTAATCTAGGTACTCTTTTTAGTGCCATGTCCTGATGGTTTCGATTCTATAGTGAACATTTTCTGGTAGTAACTGCCAGTGTTAGCCATCAAGGTGGTACACCTGAGGTGCATAAATTGACTCTACTTAGAGATATTGATAACAGTTTATGTGAAATGACCAGTTTTTAAGCTGAGGAAACATGTCATGAATCAAGATTTGATGAACAGAATCTCTCTCCACATTGCATGTACCATCTTGCCCTGATCCCAGCAACACTTCTTTTATATTAGTTTACAGTAGGAGCTGCAAACTCAGAGGCCTACAGGGATCAGACAATAACACAGATGACTGAAGTGGGCCAGATATAAAGTAATAAGAAGTAGTGAGGACTGTGGAAGAAGAAAAGTGAATGAGCAATCTAAAATGAGCAGCTCTACACAATTAAAACAGATGGCTGTTTTAGAACTGTAGATCCTCTCATTGTTTGAGAGGAAGGAAGTCCAGAGTTTTATGAGGAACAGCCCCAATTTTAAATATTGGCAACCAATTTATCTTTTTTTATTTCCTGGGCTGGCCAAACAGAACCTATCTACGGGCACAGTTGGGTTCATAGGCCAACAGTCTGCAAGTGTAGCACATGGTATTTAAGAAACCACCAACCACCTGGTGTCTGGAGGAGCCTGGATCAAGGCCTGAAAGTCCCAGCCATCTAAGCCACTGCCTTCTGCAGACTTTTGTTGCTACCTTACCTACTGCTAATAATTCCCTGTTCTGGTACTAGAAATCATTCTAACTCTAGAATTATTCTCAAGAAGTTGGAATTTAGATTCATGGATCAGAGATCTTTAACCATGTTTTGTAGAAACAGCTAACATGGAAAGTCTTAGCCAGGGCAATAAGACAAAGAAAAAGAAATAAAAGGCATCCAAATTGGAAAAGAAGAAGTGAAACTTGTGCTCTTCACCAATAATATAATCATATACCTAGAAAACCTTAAAGACTCATCCAAAAAGCTGCTAAGTCTGATGAATGAATTCAGCTAAGTCTCAGAATACAAAATCAATGTATACAAATCAGTAGCACTGCTATGCACCCAAATGACAAAGCTGAGAATCAAATCAAGAACTCAATCCCCTTTACAACAGCTGCAAAAATAAAATAAAATACTTAGGAATATGCTTAACCAAGGAGGTGAAAGTCCTCTACAAGGAAAACTACAAAACACTGCTGAAAGAAATCATAGATGACACAAACAAATGGAAACACATCCCATGCTCATGGGTGGGTAGAATCAATATCATAAATACTGCCAAAAGCCATCTATAGATTCAATGCAATTCCCATCAAAATACCATCATAGTTCTTCACAGAACTAGAAAAAAACAACTCTAAAATTCATATGGAACCAACAAAGAGCTCGAATAGCCAAAGCAATACTAAGCAAAAAGAACAAATCTGAAGGCGTTGTACTATCTGATTTCAAACTATACTATAAGGCTATAGTTACCAAAACAGAATGGTACTGGTATAAAAATACATATGTAGATCAATGGAACAGAATAGAGAATTCATAAATAAAGTCAAATACTTAGAACCAACTGATCTTTGAACAAAGCACACAAAAATACAAATTGGGGAAAGGACATACTATTCAATAAATGGTGCTAAGAAAACCAGCAAGCCACATGTAGAAGAATGAAACCGGATCCCAATATCTCACCTTATACAAAAATCAACTCAAGATGGATCAATGACTTAAACCTAAGACCAGAAACCATAAAACTCCTGGAAGATAACACCGGAAAAAAATTATTCTGGACATTGGCTTCAGCAAAGAATTCATAGCTAAGACCCCAAAAGCAAATGCAACAAAAACAAAAATAAATAAATGGGACATAATTAAAGTAAAAGGCTTCCGCACAGCAAAGGAAATAATCAGCAGAGGAAACAGACAGTCCACAGAGTGGGAGAAAATATTTGCAAACTGTGCATCAGACAAAGGTCTAGTATCCAGAATCTACAAGGAACTCAAACAAATCAGCAAGAAAAAAACAAATAGTTCCACCAAAACATGGGCAAAGGACATGAATATACATTTCTCAAAAGAAGATACCCAAACAACTGACAAACATATGAAAAAAATGCTCAACATCCCTAATCATCAGGGAAATGCAAATTAAAACCACAATGAGATATCACCTTACTCCTGCAAGAATGGCCATAATTCAAAAGTCGAAAAACAACAGATGGATGTAGTGAAAAGGGAACACTTTTGCATTGCTGCTGGGAACGTAAATTAGTGCAACCATTACAGACAACAGTATGGAGATTCCTTAAAGAACTAAAAGTAGAACTACCATTTTATCCAGCAATCCCACTACTGGGTATCTATCCAAGGAAAAGAAGTCATTATGTAGAAAAGACACATGGAAGAAAAAGATATGGAACCAACCTAAGTGTCCATCAACCAATGCATGGATTTACAAAATATGGTATATATACACCATGAAATACTACTTAGCCATAAAAAGGAATGAAATAATGTCTTTTGCGGCAACTCCGATAGAGCTGGAGGCCATTATTCTAAGTGAAGTAACTGAGGAATGGAAAACCAAACATCATATGTTCTCACTTACAAGTGGGAGCTAAGCTATGAGCATGCAAAGCCAGAAGGACTATATAATGGACTTTGAGGACCCTAGGGGTAAGTTTGGGAGGGGATTGAGGTATAAAAGACTACATATTGGGTACAGTGTACACTGCTCAGGTGACAGGTGCACTGAAATCTCAGAACTCACCGCTAAGGAACTTATCCATGTAACCAAAAACCACCTGTGCCTCCCAAAACTATTGAAATTTTAAGAAAAAGAAACAGGTAACATGTACTAGACACTATTCTAAATGTCTTATGGGCACTAAAAAACATATGGTAGCAACAATCACTGTTAATAGCCCTTACTGGCACCAGGCACTACATGGTTTTTACATATTAATTCATTTAATCCTTAGAACAACCCAATGAGGCAGGTTATATAATTATCATTCCCCCCTTCCTTTGTCATAAGGAAATTAAGGCACAAAGAAGTAAAGTGTCTCTCAAGGATGATGCAGTTAAATGGGGGTGAAGCCTCAGTTGAAACCCAGTCAGTCTAGCTCCAGGGATCGTGTTCTCACCATTGTGCCATCCTGTCACTTACCAATGGGTACTTTATGATCAAAACAAAACACCCACAGCTGAGACCCATGGAACTACAACGTTCCAGTTCTAAACAATTTAAAAAGTGCATAAATGCATGAAAACATCAATAAACATTAGGAAAAGCAGGATATCATTCACTGTCAACTGATGTGAATTAGCACTGGGGGCTCTGTATGTGCAAGTGATTCACCTGTGTTAATATCTCATTTAATCTTCACCAAAGTATTATACAGTATATTCTCTTCCCATTCTGCACCTGGGAAAATGGAGGATCTACAGTGGAGGTGTGTCCGATTAAGGAAGTGCAGTAAGGAAAACCACAGAAAAGACTCCAGAGATTATTTTGACTGGAAACATACCACTCTATTTAGAATGAGCAATCTTTTCTAATCATGTCAGTATTTGGCTTTGAAGCTATTAATTCCTCTAAGAGAAAGACTGGGTTGGAAACAAAGAGTATATGTATATTAGTACCATTGTGGCAGGGAGAGTGGGGAGATGTCCAAGATACACTTGACCCCACCTCTTCTGGAAGGCAGGTATGTACAGAAGGAAGAACACAGTCCTTCTAGCTCAAGTATAAAATTCAAAGACAACACACCTCCAAAAAAGAAAGACGCTTTTTGATGAGTGAATTCTGAAAGTTCAAAGGAAAGAATATTTCCACTTTCCCTGGTCTAAGAATATGCTCTTGTCCAGCAGTTTAAACCGCTGGGACATCTTGTCTCATGCTTCCCTCCTCTATCCAAGTTCTCCTAATCCAGCTCCAACCCTACACACTTAAAATACTCATCCTCCCTGGTGTTTACACATTTCAAATATTTGTAGTCCATTAAAAAGATATCGAGCACATGGAAAAATAGGTGTCCACATTTGGAAAGCATAAATCTGAGGCACTGGGGATTACAGGCTGTCTTTATACATGTTTCTTAAAGATGAGAAAGGTTTCCTTTGATATTAAACAGAACTCTAACCCTAACAGGCTGTGCATTCTTTTTAGGGTATGCCTCCCAAAGAGAGTTACCAGCCCTCAAGGGACTTCTGGATTGAATGCTATGCCTTGTCATCTCTCCCATTTTAAGTTGCATAAGATGGCACTATGTAGCTTCTCTGTTGACAGACAGTGACAGGGACTTCTCCCAGTCCCAAAGGAAATATGTATCTTCCCTGTCCTCTCCCATAGTCTCTCACGTTTTCCTTCCACAGGACTACATGCAAACATACTTCAATGTATAAGCAATGCAAACCTTGACAGAGCACAAAATACCCAGGTAGCCTATGGGAAGTAAGGTCCTGCCATCCCTGACTCCCCAGCCAGGCCCCAGCATTCTCTTTGGGAACGTGGAAGGTAAATATAGGTGGTTGAGAAGCCATTTACCTTCAGAGCTCCAGCAATTAAGCCTTCTCTTCCCAAGATGGGGCCCCTCCTCCCAAGTAACTCAATGTGGTCCTCCCCATCATTTTTTCCCCAGTGACACTTTTTCCCAGGAAAGGAACTAACTCATTCCTACAAAGATAGGCATGGCTGGCTGGTCTTTCTTCTTGATATATTTGCCTTAACAGAAGATAATGACCCTGATTTGAAGGAAAGATCTAGTTGTGAACTGAATGAAGAAGGTTTTGTAGAGAATCGTGGGATAGATGTAGATGTACTTCTTGGGAATTTCTGAAATCAGTCTCAAACAAAATGAAATGGTTTTTTCTTCCATTCCATGTAAAAATCACTTCCTCACTAAAGGGAGGGGTAGAATACCTTGCTCCCTTCTCTCTTCCAAATCCTTACTCCTTAACATGCCCATCTCTGTTCCTACTCCTAGGTTGCTGAGCATTGGTCAGGGAAGATATATATATGTGTGTATATATATATATACACACACACACATTGGTGAGGGAAGAGATATATATATACACACACATATATATAATACAAGATATGTATTATACATACATATCTACATATATATGTATGCATACATACATATCTTATACATACATATATGTAGATATGTATGTATAATACATATCTTGTATTATGTATGTATATATATGTATGTATATATACATATATATGTAGATATGTATGTATCATACAGCCTCAAAAAGTGATGCCAAAAAGGGCAAGGCTTTGGTATGCTGAAGGCAAGACTTAACACCGCCTAGCCTGCCCCGTCCCCTCCACTCTGCACAGGGGCTATCGTGAACCTCTACCTTACTGACTTTCAGTTGATGAACTCCCCTTCTTCTCCACAAAGAAATAGAGAAGTTCTCATACCTGGGTGCCTCCATTTCCTTCTACCCATGCCCAAATACTCCCATTCCCACCATCGTTATCACTCCACCATCTCCATCATAAGCAGCATCACTAGCATTGCTCTAAAATGCTGCCAGAAACAGTGACACTCTTCCTAGCAACACATCCTGCCTATCCCACAGGCTGACACCTGTCTCTTCTATGCACTCAGACACCTATTTCCAACAAGTGTCTCTCCTTATCCTCTTTTTTTTTTTTTTGAGATGGAGTCTCACTCTGTTGCCCAGGCTAGAGTGTAGTGGTGTGATCTCGGCTCACTGCAAGCTCTGCCTCCTTGGTTCACGCCATTCTCCTGCCTCAACCTCCCGAGTAGCTGGGACTACAGGCGCCCACCACCACACCCAGCTAATTTTTTGTACTTTTAGTAGAGATGGGGTTTCACCATATTAGCCAGGTTGGTCTCGATCTCCTGACCTCATGATCTGCCCACCTCAGCCTCCCAAAGTGCTGAGATTACAGGTGTGAGCCACTGCACCTGGCCCCTTATCCTCAATTTTTAAAACATGCTCATCTCTGGCTCCTTCTTTTCAGCTTTACAACATTTACTCTACAAATGCTTTGCCAAACAAGCAAACAAACTCACATCCACTGCCTTATGGTGGACTCTGACCCTGTGATGTTTTGTCTTTACAGTACCTCCTACTTCATCTCTCTGCCTTTAGCCTTGGCCCCAGTGATCAAGGCTCTACACTGCCAGTGCAAGAATCTCATGAAGACAGCAAATCTGATGATGCCCAGACTCTGAGGAGAATCTTTCAATGTCATCTGCATGAGTTTACTATTGCTGCTTTAACAAATTACCACAAATTTGGTAGCATTAAACAATACAAATTTATTATCCTACCCTTCTATAGGTTAAAAGTTTGACATGGATCTTACTGGGGTAGAATCAAAATGTTAGCAGGGCTGCGCTCCTTTTATGGAGTCTCTAGAGAAGAATCCATCTCCTAGCACCTTGCCCAGCTTCTACATGATGTCTGCATTCTTTGAGTCATAGCCTCTTCCTTCCCTTTGGCAAAAGCAGGTTGAGTTCTCACTCTGCCTCATTCTGACTTCTACATGGAAGGATTTTTTACTTGTTTTGTTCATAGCTATATCCCCAGCACCTAGTAGAAAGTTTTTACTAAATGTTTGTTGAATAAATGAAAAAAAAAATCAAAAACTTAAAAAAGATGTACTAAGTGTACTTAATAAATGCAGTTGTTCCACAGTCCCATCAGACCTGTAGTGTGAAGACAAAATTAGTACATCCCTTGGCCAGTTCACACATTTTTCAAGCCTTGATAAATGAAGAAGAATATAAGCTCCGTGGGCAGATAGGCAGATTCAAATTGGTCAGTTACCCCTTATTAGCATGACTTCCGGCAAGTTATTTATCCCATCAGCTTTGGTTTCACCCTGAGGCCAATAATATTAATTATAGGGTTATTTCAAGAAGTGAATACAATGATCTAGGTAAATAATCTAGCAATAAGTTAGTGTTAGAAATTATTACTGAGAAAAAACAGAGAAATACACTTTTTAAGGACACAAATACATGAGCTCTCAACTCCACACAACAATGGCAAGCACTTGAAAACAAAGACTGGCGTCCTCCTCCTTTCTCATCCTAGGAAGCTCACATCCCATGACCTAGGGGAGTAAGGTAGGTTAATAGCAAAACTGGCCTTCCTCACCTCACGCAAGTGAGATCTGCTAACGAAAAGATGTTAAACTCATATTTTTAAAAGTCAAGCTTGCTTTCTAAAACTATGTCTAGTTGTAATTATAAAGAAATTAAGGAACATGTTCTATCAAAGACTCTGGATTTCATTGTAAAGCACTGGAGGTAATGGGGTTATAAAAGTTATGTAGATGCATTGTTACACTACTATTACTCTCTGGAATTAGTTTCCTACCATGTAGAAAAATGGGAGTGCGAACATGAATGAATCTCCCCTTCCTGTTGATTGCTTCAGCTGAACCCAGAGCTGGGCAGCCTGCTTCACTGGCTCCATAAGTCCCATTTTGTGGTTTCAGCCTGTCAAGGAGGTCACTCACTGATGACTCAGACATGCTGGCCTGAAGGTATTTATGTGATCTCCGGAGTCGGCAGAAAGCCTGCCCTCAGAACAAGGCAAATATATCCCTGCTCTTGATGGCTTCAAGCTCTGCAATGGGGGGCTGACCTGACAGCTGCTTGTCCTGAGGGAGAAATAAAGGAAACTGGTGAAACACATGCTATTTCCATGAATTCCCACTCATCTGCTGTTAGAAAATTCAGCTGAGACCCTGACAATAAAGGTTAGACTTGTAGTGTCACAATAGAAAGGAAGGGAACTTTAACTTGCCTTCAGCATACCAAACAGGCTGCACTTCACAAGATCTGTAACTCACTGAACCATCTAAGATGCACCACAGAAAAACTATCAATGGGCATTTGTCTGAATTCATATTTATGGCATCTGTTTGACATGCGGTTTTCATTTAGATGGCAATCCAGATACTGCTTTGCATAAAGTTCTGGCTTTTTGAGCTGTCCATATCAATTGTCTTTTACCAAATATCGAATTTTCAGATGTTTACAGATGCACCAGAAGAATATTTTCAAATCATTCAAAAGAGTGGCATCCAACAAAAATATCTGAACTGAATGCTAATGAAAATTCTTGTGTTCCATGTAGAAAAATGCTCTAAAATGGAAAAAAATATTCTACCTGAATTTACAGCAAAAGAATAATTTTTCTCTCTTTGAAAATGAGTTATAGTATTGCCCTCCTCTCCTCATTCCTAATTTAGGCAAAAGGCCCATATCAAATGCATTAAATCAGGGTTTAATCATTTTTATAACTAAGTGTAGTTTTTTTTTTTTTTAAGAAAAGCTGTAAAAAAAATCCCAGTGCAATGACACAAGCATCTCTGAGTCAACTGTTATTTCAGGGATTTATGATAATTCCTCATCTTGAGGAGAAATGAAGCTAATTGAAACAAACTCTATACTTTATATTAACGCCATTTGAATACAGTGTGCATTGCCAGTTACAAAGTGACATGGAAAATGAGGCCGCTCTCAACAACACCATCGTTTCTCAGTTTTATGTATTTTTTAATTTCCTCTATGGAAAATCTGTTCTTCATAAAAGAACTGCTAGAGAAAAATGTGGAAAAAGTTGATTCATTCCATATTTACATTCTTTCTGGTACCTGGAAATGAACCAAATGCAAAAGTATGCCAAAAAGAAGTTAGTTGAGTCATTTAGAAAACTCATCTTCCCCCAGGCAAAAGGATAAACTGCCTTGAGAAAGCCCTGCTTTGATAATATAAAACACCTTCCAGCCTAATGAGATCTGTCCTTATAACCTTTTACCCGGGCCTCAAGGAGGCCAGTCTCAAGAAATTGCTAATTTTCTTTAGCACACAATCTACCCTACAAACTTTCCACCAACCTAAGAGAGTCAGCACTACCCAAATTCAAAAATTCCTCCTCTGATATTTGAGTAGATGGGGGCACTTAACACAAATACATCCAACAGCAAAGAAGCACCAAATTACATACACCACAAAGTTGCCTTCAGTCCTCCTGGCCTGATCTGCTAATGCTATTTGCTATTTCACTTTGAAGAGCTGGGCAAAATAAAAGCAAGGTGTCGCTCTCACAAGGAGAGGGCAGCTGATTCATCCCTCACAGGGCTGCCAGATGCATTTCCCATTCAGCTTGTCATTAACAGCTTCATTTCATTTCATCTGCGATAAAAAACAATTTAGAAGCATGGAAATGACATTACAGTTAGGTTGTCCTGAAACATCACAGCAGTGAGAAAGCTATTACACAATTGAATCTTTCTTTATGAAAATCCATGGTTTTGCCTGAGTTCACAGAACCATGGAAATCATGGCTTTTGACTTGTACAGGTGACAAAATTTCTCCCGGAACAAAGCAGCCCTTCATAACTCTCACATAGAGGCAAACTGACCCCTCACCTAAAGAAAGGGGGAAAAATCTGGGCCTCCAGAAGGTGGACAAGCCACGAAAATTTGACTGCCTTTTAGGAATGCTGTTCAAGAGGCCTCTCCCCTGGCTACCATCACAGGACCTCAGAAGTTGGTCTGGTGTGTTGGTGTTGGGTGAGAGCCGGGATGGTCACCTCATTTACCACTACTTGGTAGCAAACTCCTGCTTCTTGCTCTCACCAAGTCAGTTTCCTCTTTCATGCTTTTCTTCATTCAGTTCTCTCTTCTATGTCCACCCCAGCAGCAATATACAGCAGAAAGACAACTGGATGTAAATTCATAAAGCCTAGGTTTCTGAATCCAACTTGAATCACTGTGTAATCTATTAGACTAGATGGTCCTTGAAGCTTCCTCCAATTCCAAAGAATCCACAACTCCATTAATTTATTCACTGATTTATTCACTTGCATCTGCATCCTATATGTGCCAGAAGAAAAGCATGAAAGAGGAAACTGACTCCACATTATTCAACACTCATTGCAGACACCATCTTCTCTGGAAAGCCTCTGGTGCCTTATGTGATGTGTTCCCTTAAAATTCTGGGTAAGCTCCCCTTGATCTCACCCATCACACTGAATAATTGCTTATTTGCTTTTCATTTCTTGCACCAAATTCTAAGATTCCTGAAGATAGAAGGTATGTTTTATTCTTTTCATATGTCATCAGCATAGCACCTGGCATACAGAGGTTGCTCGATAAACGAGTCTGATAATCCAAGCAAATTTCATCAAAGGCTTTTTTTTACTAGTGTTTTAGTCATATTATAAATTTTCAGGAAATTCCATGGCTATGATCTTCAAAATGATGTAGAGAATCTGTATACTAACACAAACATCTAGAACACAAAATACTAGAAGCTAACTACGAAAATATCACTTCTTTAGACAGTCAAAAAAGGATCATGTTCATATTGTAATAATCATTCACATGGAAGTTTACAAAGTACTTTCTCATATGATATCTCATATTAATATTTTCACACCCATGCCCAACAGCCCTTGCAATTTTTAATGTATTACATGAACAATATTATAACTACAGAAGTGACGTTTTTAGAAAATTAATGATGTCTCATGACACTGCAAATTGTTTTTTAAAAGAGGCAGAATATGAAAAATTTAAAAATAATCCACCATCTTAACAAATCTGCTGTGTTTAATTTTTCTATTTCCCTTTCCTACTTTTATCTGTTTACAAACACAATTTTTATATAGTTGAAGTCATACAATAAATACAATTTTTTACCCTGTTCTTTTTATGTTTTCATATTCTACTTAGTCTTAGTAATTATCATTTTAAGTAATTATAATTATCAAGAGCTGAATAATATTCTACCACAATTTATGGGTGCCAATGACAACTCATAGGCCTCTACCTTTAACCATCTCTCCTCATACTCTCAACTGTGTACTGGGTTGCTCTACCTGGATTCCTCATAGAAGGCTCACACTCAAGATGTATTATGACTAAGTCCATTGTTATTCCATTAACTTCTCCTTAAACCTGATCATCCTCCTGTGATCCTATTACAAGTAATATGGCACCACCACCCTGCAAGTTTTCTTAACCTCTCTCTCTTTCCCATTCTCTTACTTTTAAATCCAAGTCAACAATTCTCATCAACATTACCTTTTAAAATATTTTGAATCTCTTTCCTTGTTTTAACCTCTCTGACATTACCTTTGTTCCTCAATTCTAACTTGAGTATTGGCACAGCCTCCTGTTATTCCCCACTTCATTCACTTTCCTCCAGACCACCAAGGTCATCTTTGTAAAATGGATATTGATCACTTCACTGCACTACTTCAATTCACCCAGTGGCTCACCAAAGCTATAGATAGACTCCAAATACCTTAACATACTATGCAAGGGCCTCAGCAATCTGGCCCTTTCCTACCACTCTGGTTTTGCATCCTGGGTACCAGTGATCCCCATCCTAGTCATACAAAAAGGACAAGGTCTGGGCCAGGAACCTGGGACTGAGGCTGGTGTCACTTCCTTGCAGGCCGCCCCCAGAAGGGAATCCAATGAAAGCCGAGACTGTTTTGGGGAAAGGCTGGATCAAAATCCTGGCAAACATCCATGTTAGCTGTTTCCAAGACCGGACAGGAGAAAGGTGCTTGTCTGAAGGCAAAGGAACCAAATTCAGGGAACCCACATAGCCGTGAAGACGGTTTTAGGACATAAAAGTAACAGCAGAGACCAAAGCAATTCTCTGAATTGAAAAGCAAGCAACTGACACACTTTCACTCAAAAGCTGCAGGCTAAGAGCTTTCCAGGCTGAGTTTAGGACTATAGTTTGGAACTACAATTGGTTCTGAGGCACCACTTAAAGTGCCCCAAGGTGTCAAGCTGTCTCCAACCTACATATAAATGTGCTGTTTCTTCTGCCAGAGGGCTCACTGACCTTTTATCTGCCCGACAAAGCCACTCTTAAAGCATCGCCTCCTGTAGGAAGTCATCCCTGAGTCCAAAGGCAGTATTAAGTGTAGGTGACATTCTGGGATCAGCAGAATGTGAAGCATATTTGCATTTGGTAGGGAGCATCCAGTTCATCTTTGAACCACAGAAAATCATTAGAAATGCATATATATATATATGGAGAAAGCCCTTTTTCATGCCACTTACAAATGGAATTCACTTTCCCTGCTGTGATTTTGATGTGGTATGTAGACAAACGCTAAAAGAAACTTTGAAAGGCTAGATCAAGATCAGATGACATGCCTAATTGACAGTTCCTGTATATGATCCAAAAACCATTGATAAACCAATAAACCCTACAAAGTGTCTAAAATTATTTTTTAAACTTTCTCAATGTAGTTATACTGAATATGGTCCTGGTTAGTGATAAAATTAGTAAGCCTATAGCCTACCTGCTTATCCTATGGAGTAACAGATGGAGAGACTCAGACCTGCAGCTTGTTGAAAAGAAAGTTAATTTAGAACTTTGAGGAGACACTCAAAAGCCAATTGGATGAATTTGGTTATCACAAGTTATTGCTTTTTGTAAATTAGATTGACTTTTCTTTGTGTCCATTCTACTTTAACTACATCTGACGAGTTAAACCAGGTGAGCCACCACTCAGAAAAGGATCTAAACAGTTTTGCAGCTAAAGAACTCCCTTTAGTAAGGGCTTTCTTCAACCTAGGAGAAATTAACAGAAAGGCTACAATGAGTGTGGTTACCTAGGTTTAAATGCACACATTTTGGCTAGCAATAAATCAGGGAGAACTATTTGTCCCATTATCAAGGGAATTTTGCTTACAGAATCCCTCTCTGGAAAGCCATGCTAGGAATACCCTGAGATTTGCCCTCGGGCTTACCAATAGTACCACTTGGGGACAATATTATTAAAGAATAGAGAAAAGAGTCTTGATTATTTTTTACAGTATTTAAACTGTCCTCGTAGAGACAGGCAGGAAGGCACTAGTTATTTTGATATCAGTAGCCCCTTGATTAGAAATATTATTGAAGTTTCCCCTTAGAATACCCATGGGTTACTATTTAACAGCCTGAAAAGGCTGTTATAAATTAATTTGATCAAATGCTTTCATCTCTGTCTCCAGAGACTAGTCTTGTGGTAAACCAAGAACCTAGTTCCAATCTCCTGTAGATGAATATTTAGGTGAACTTTTCCTCTGAAATTCAAATTTCTAAATATTGATATACCTCAGAGGAGGTTCTAAAGTTCTCAATGTCAGAACCAGGCATAACCAGCCCACACTTTCTACCCTGAGTTACATTTGTGACCAAATAAAAGTTACTGCAAACAGCCAAACTGAAATGTATTCCAAAATATTTAACTTGAAGGAACTCATTCTTGAAAATGTAGCGTCCTTATAAATGAGTCATTTTAAAGGATTGTCAGAAGACTATCAGGTTGGAACATTGAGCTTCATTCCCTATCCAGCTATGTTCCATGCTCCAATGTTGAGGCACTGTGAGTTCTGCTCTGGAGAGCCCTGGACATCAGGGGAAGTGCAGCCTGGCCTCATGAGGTCTGGCCTTATATGTTTCTTGTGCCTGCTAATTTTGCTAACCCTGTTGTAGTTGCATAAGCCCAGAATGCTAAGCTGAGGTATAGCACTGCCAATCTCATAAGCCCTTTGGACCCTTTCCTCTGGAAAGATGAGAAATTTGAATGGGAGCCAGCCACAATGATGACATTCTGTAACAGATGAAAATGGACTGCAGGTGTGTCAGCAACCCTGGGAACCAAAAAATTACCACACAGGGGATTTGTAGATGAGGAGGAGACTGGACTAGATAACAAAGACATATCAAATACCTACATCTATTATACTTTTGCACAGACAGTTCAAGAGAAAACAGTTTATTTAGATCCACAATCACATTGTAGAGGTGACTATTTACCTGAAGCAAGAATATCAATTGTCAACAGAACACTGAGAGGCAACCAGCATCTTGTCTCTTCCAGTATGTTAAAAATAAGCAGTACATATTCCAAAAGAATTCAGTGATATTCTATGACCGTATCTGTGCCAGTTACCTCTAAGAGCCTACCAATAATTTATAATCTATTTGGGAAGAGAGCAGCCACACATGAAGCATTAGGGAACGATTAGATTCTTACCTGTACCAGAGTAAACATTCAGTACTTTCCAAAGAAGGTGTCTTTATTTTCTATGGTAACAAATTACCACAAATTTGGTAGCTTAAAGAAACAGAAACTTATTCTTTCCTAGTTCTGGAGACCAGAAATCCAAAATCAGGGCCACACTCCTTACTGAGAATCCAGGGGAGAATTACGTCTTTGCCTCCTCCAGCTTCTGGTGGCTATAGGCCTTCCTTGATTTGTGACGACATCATTCCAATCTCTGCCTCCACAGTCACTTGCCTCCTCCTCTTCTGTGTGTCAAATTTCCCTCTCATTTCTCTTATAAGGATGCTTGCGATGGCATTTAGGGCCCACCCAGATCATCCAGGACAATCTCCTTATCTCAAAATCCTTAATTGTATCTGCAAAGACCTTTTTTTTTCAAATGAAGTAATATTTACAGGTTCTAGAGATGAGGATTAGACATATCTTTGGGGTGCCATTTTTCAACCTACCACAGAAGTGGAAGTTCACTGTAGGACCGAGTAGTCAGTTTCCTTCTCATCCTGAGATGATGGATTTTATGCAGCACCTTTAAAAATAGCTAACATTTCAACTGTCAGGCACAAAAAGTTGAGCGAGCATTCAATGTGGAGGGAACAGCAGGTGCAAAGACCATCATGCATTTTCAGCAAATGAGGCACGAGGCTGTATGTGGTGCCCATGGGGAGTGATTATCACTGCTCACCAATCCCTAATGGAAGGCATGTAGTAATGAGCAGGGTTAATCAGGCTGGACAGGTAGGATGAAGCCAGATTATGAAAGCTCTTGAAATACAAGTAAAGCAGTCCAAACTTGATTTAACAGACAACAGGGACTCATTATGGATTCTTAAATAGGGAAGTACCATGATGGCTAATTTTCTGGGGCCCCAGAACAATCACTACACCTTCACAGCATGTACTCTATCCTATCTCATTAGCAAAATCTCAGCCACTGTATTGATTTTCCTAAATTATCTTTTTGGGGGTAAACATTAACAAGAATTCAGTATAATCCACATAATGAAAAGATTTTGCTACTGGATTTAGTTATTCTATTAGAAAAATAAAAAAATTAAACATAAGCTATATTTGTATACATACACACATCTGTATATATACACACACACACATATATTTGCATTACTTTGCTTGAAGGAAAAGCTCTCTTTATGAGCAATTATTTATACATCTGGCTTATAATAAAATCATATTATGCAAATGAGCAGAATCAACTCAAAGATGAAATTCTGATTATAACAATATGGGGGCTTTACAATATTCCATTAGGGAGAAAGGAAATGCTAGTCAGCAACCCAACCAGGAAAAACTATTTTGGTCCATAAATTATGCAGCTTTGTGTTTATTCAATTAAGTTAATCCTAAATGAATCCTTCTGTGAAAACGCTATGTAAACACTGCAACATACAACACGCAAGCAGTGCTGGGGGATGCCTGCACAGAGGATTGCCGATTGGATCTGTCCCACCATGGAGCGGCTCCAGTTGTTCATTCGCTCAACTCCACCAACATCTCCAACAGTGTGAGATCAGGTTTAATAAAAACTCCGTCTGGCTCCACGGCCGTGCAAATCCAGGTGAGGCCTCGCAAGTCCTTGAAACTTGATTGTTTGGGGCTACAGCAACCGAAATTTGATGGAGGTTTTATTAAATCTGTGAGAGCCTTAAGAAGCCTCCTATTGCTTTAAAAGGCAATATAGAGTATTGGGAGGGCTGCCCTTGTGGGCACATATTGAAAGTTCTATTGTAGTATGAGGATATGATGGGAAATTGTCCCATTTCATGACTCTGCATTGAGTAAAGCAGGTCAATATTACAATTCATATACACATCTGCATTTGCTATAATTCCATTTCTACATTCATAATAAATAATTGGCTTAGCAGGGTTAAAACTAATAGCTATGAGAACCTCTGTACTTCAGGAAAGAATTTTCTCTCTGCAATTTGCCCTGTGGCTGGTATCCTTCTCTAGGCCTTGATGATAATCACCTGGGAGCTCAGAGTTTGATTCCTGATTGATAGAGAGCGCCATGATATAAACTCACTTCATTCTTCTTCTTTTTTTTTTTTTTTTATCTGTAATAGCAATACAGTCAACACCGATTCGACTATTTGGTTACGATGAAGAGCAAGTGGTGGCCCAAATAAGAGAAACAAGGAAGAGGTGGTAACGGGACAGCTGGAAAACATTATCTACCCCAAGAAAACAACGCTGGTGGTCAGCTAACATTGCAGGGTTTTGAGATAACAGTACATGAAAGCCCTTTGTGATTTTCTTCCCCCAAAATGTGGGTTATGTTAAAATTCCATGAAACTAAGATTTTAACTTGATGTCTTTGGATACCAAGAGAAACATATTTTCAAAATGGTATTCATTGTAGTAATTTAACCTCTCTAAGCCATCTGGAAGACACAACAATTTGGAAATCACCAATGGTAAACAAGGTATTTTGTTTTTCTTTCTGCCACTACCATTTAAAGTAGGACGACTCACAGCCTCTTGGAGCTAGTATACTTCTATTGTGAAATTTTTTTAAAAAAAGGAAACAATAAATACATAGTAGTCTCATGCGGTGATAGATCCAATATTTTTGGATGACTTATGAAAGCTCTAATCTCCACCAAAATTTGGAAATATGAATGGTCAATCTGAAAGTGCTAATATAAAAAGTCACTGAGTTATAAAACTAAGAAAGTATTTTGGATTACTTTGAATAGAAGGATGTGCAATTGTGGACCTTAATTAAAATTTGTGGATCTCACAAAAAGAACCACAGGCCGGGCGCAGTGGCTCACGTCTGTAATCCCAGCACTTTGGGAGGCTGAGGCGGGTGGATCACAAGGTCAGGAGATCGAGACCATCCTGGCTAAAACGGTGAAACCCCGTCTCTACTAAAAATACAAAAAATTAGCCGGGCGCGGAGGCGGGCGCCTGTGGTCCCAGCTACTCGGGAGGCTGAGGCAGGAGAATGGCGTCGGCCCGGGAGGCGGAGCTTGCAGTGAGCCGAGATCGCGCCACTGCACTCCAGCCTGGGCGACAGATCGAGACTCCGTCTCAAAAAAAAAAAAAAAAAAAAAAAAAAAAAGAACCACAGAGTGCCATGTCTCAGGCCCACAGTCAGCTCAATATTTTGCTACACTAGTTTTATCCAATTTTTTTACAGCGTGTCGTAAGTGAACAATAATAGAACTGATTCTGAAGGTTGTTTAAAGCAAGGTATTTGTAGGTGCATAGCTGTCGGATTTTTGAAGAATAATTCCAACTATGGCTTAAACTAAAATTTTGTTATTCTCCTGCACAATAGCATAAAACAAAATGTCCCACAGCAATTCAGATTGATGTTCTTTGTGCTCAATGTCCAACAACAAAGGGAACAATCTTTAAATAACTTAAGTAGTTATTTTAAAACTGTCTCCTTTCAAAAATATGTTATCCAATGTCTGAGTCTTTCAGAAGTTAAATCTTTTAGAAATAAAATGAGGAGGCTGGTGATTAGAACTAGGGTACCATTATGGCTTTGGTCAAATATGGACACTGCAATATTTTCAGATACAAAAAGACTGCCAAATAAGTCTAATAGTTTCCCACTCTGCATCCCCACCCCCGTTATTTTCTCTGTCTCCTCTCTGTGTGTTGGGTGGTGGGGGAGCAGTGAGTGTGTCCATATACACATGTGCCTGGGTGGGTATGATAAGTAAGCCTGTGTCTGTCTCTGATCTGAATTTTCCCAATCAGGAGGATGAAAAGAAGACAGATATTGTGAACCCTAGAGGGACAGTTTTTTTTTTTTAATTATACTTTATGTTCTAGGGTACATGTGCACAACATACAGGTTTGTTACACATGTATACATGTGCCATGTTGATGTGCTGCACCCATTAACTCATCATTTACATTAGGTATATCTCCTAATGCTATCCCTCCCCTCTCCGCCCACCCCACAACAGGCCCCGGTGTGTGATGTTCCCCTTCCTGTGTCCAAGTGTTCTCATTGTTCAGTTCCCACCTATGAGTGAGAACATGCGGTGCTAACAGACAGTTTTTTGTTTTAAAAATGTTAACTGATAGAGATACCATTCAGGTCCTGTATTTATTCAAAATTCAGAAAGGCAGACTCATTCCACCTGTGAAGGAAATGTGCACTCTCAGCCCCTAGAAAGCCTATGATTTGGAAAATGGAACACTAAGGAGGACCGTTTGGAAATGTTTTTGATGTTGCTCCAGTGCCTACAGGGGCCATGATGGATATGTTGGCTGAAGGCTCTTCTGACTTCCTCCCCAAGCCACCACCTGGGTACACCACTGCTTCTCCCTGAAGTATTTTCAGGCCACGGACAGGGATCATCCACAAAAAGATTTTTTGCCTTTATAAATGTTATTGTTACAAACTTGTAAATGAATGAAAAAAAAAGAGTTTTCAATAGCCCTTCATGTGTTTGTTTAACAAATATTAATTTCCTGTCACTCTGTGCTCTAAATAAGATGGAAACAAAAATATATACAACAGTGCCAGTCCACAATGCAAACATCAATAAACAACACACCAGGCCACTGAATTGCCTCCTCCACGTTGTTAATAATGTTATCATCGTTTATTATTAATTTTTGACAGAGAACCTGGTTCTGTTTGGCCCATGAAAAACAAGCCTTCTATGACCTAAGTGGTATGACCTCAGACAGACAGTTCTGCTTAGATAACACCCAGGATGATGATTAATCCAAGGAAGAGCAGAGTGCAGCTGGTACAACGTCTACCCCTTCCATCGTACTCACCCACAGCCTTATTTTTAATCATTTTTGTATGATTCAGATTTGAAACTGAAACACAAATATTACTAGGTGTTTTTTAAGTTGTTTGAGGACACAGAACAAGTGTCACTTTCTTCATGTTCTCCTGTGCCTATTGTGGTGTCTTACACAGAGTAGTCATTTAACAAGTAGTTAAGTTGACTTGGACCTACTCCATTTTTCAAAATATCTAACAATGACTAAAAACAAATTATAAATCTTAGGAAGAAAGCTCTGGTGTATTAAGAAGCTTATCCATTCTAATAAGGGGGGAAAAAGTGTGTAAAAAATTTCAACATAATTACTCCTCAAAATCAATCGATTTATGAATAAAATGTATCTTTGTCCAACAAATTCATCTATAAACATAGTTATTAATTCAGAGTCCACATATACTTTTTTGAGACAGAGTCTCACTCTGTTGCCCAGGCTGGAGTACGGTGGTGAGTCAGAGTTGACTCACTGCAGCCTCTGCCTCCTGGGTCCAAGCGATTCTCGTGCCTCAGCCTCCCAACTACCTGGGACTACAGGCATGTGCCACCACACTTGGCTAATTTTTTTGTATTTTTAGTAGAGACAGGGTTTCCCCACGTTGGCCCGACTGGTCTTGAACTCTTGACCTCAAGGGATCCACCCACCTCAGCCTCCCAAAAAGCTGAAATTACAGACGTGCGTCATCATGCCCGGCCACATATTTTTATTAAACACCTACTATATACTTGATCTTTTACTGAGGTGTAGAGTTTTAAAATGTGGTCACACAGAGAAATGGGTGAGAGCTGGAGAGAGAGCTATTGATTACATCAAAGCTGTCACTAGGTGATCATGGTCCTCTCTACACAATGGTTTAAACCTCACAGAAGGTGGAAACGTCATGCACAAGACTAAGTTTTGTACTTCCTTACTGTAGACTTGTTTCTTTCTCACAGGCTTCATATTCTTAACTCACGCTCAGTTCCTTTCTCTCTAGCTCTAGGTTCCTTTCTCCCTGGCTCTAGCTCTAGCCTAGAGGTTATAATTGCATTTCATGTTGGAAATGCCTACATCTGTAAAGAGAGCTTTAAAACTTCATTTTTGAAATGCTTATCTTGTAAAATAAAGTTGCTATACATTTTGGCACATCAGCTCTGGCTTCTCTCATCCTCTCTGACATGGTAGGCTCTCAGGAAGTTTACCAACAACCAACAACATGTTGGCTACTGCCAATTCTGATTACCTTTGACCTTCTTAAGAGGAAAACAGCATTACTTTCATCTTGCCTTCTGCCTCTGCCTTCTCACTCCAGAAAACCAACTAAAACCTTTCCCCTGGCTCCACTTTGGAAAAGCCTTGCAATTCCTCAAATGGCAAACACAGGGTTACCACATAACCTAGCAATTCTACTCACTGGTATAAACCCCAGAGAAATGAAAACATATGTCCACACAAAAACTTAACGTAAAAGTGAAAACAACCCAAATGTCCATGAGTTGATGAACGGAGAAACAGAATGTAGTCTATCCATAAAATGAAATATTATTCTGCAATAAGAATAAATGAAGTACTGATACATGATACAACATGGATGAACCTTGAAAACATTATGCTTAGTGAAAGATGTCAGTCACATAGGAGAACATATCATATGCTTCTCTTTATATGAAATTTTCAAAACAGGAAAATCTAGAGAGACAGAAAACAGATTACTGTGTTTGTTCATTCCTAGGCCTAGGAGGGATGGGGGTTTGGGAGGTGATGGTTAAGGGGTACAGGATTTGGTTTTTCTTTTTTCTTCTTTTTTCACTTTTTAAAAAAAATTATACTTTAAGTTCTGGGGTACATGTGCAGAACGTACAGGTTTTTTACATAGGTATACATGTACCATGTTAGTTTGGTGCACCCATCTACATTAGGTATTTCTCGTAATGCTATCCCTCCCCTTGTCTCCCAACAGCCCCCAGTGTGTGATGTTCCCCTCCCTGTGCCCATAGATTCTCATTGTTCAACTCCCACTTATGAGTGAGAATACGTAGTGTTTGGTTTTCTGTTTCTGTGTTAGTTTGCTGAGAATGATTGTTTCCAGCTTCATCCCTGTTCCTGCAAAGGACAGCAACTCATTCTTTTTTATGGCTGCATAGTATTCTATGATATATATGTACCACATTTTCTCTATCCAGTAACAGTGATGGGTATTTGGGTTGGTTCCAAGTCTTTGCTATTGTGAATAGTGCTGCAATAAACATACATGTGCACGTGTCTTTATAGTAGAATGATTCGTAATCCTTTGGGTATATACCCAGTAATGGGATTGCTGGATTAAATGGTATTTCTAGTTCTAGATACTTGAGGAATCACCATGCTGTCTTCTACAATGGTTGAACTAATTTACACTCCCACCAACAGTATAAAAGAATTCCTATTTCTCCGCATCCTCTCCAGCACCTGTTGTTTCCTGACTTTTTAATGATCACCATTCTAACTGGTGTGAGATGATACCTCATTGCGGTTTAGATTTGCATTCCTCTAATGACTAGTGATCATTTTCATACGTTTGTTGGCCACATAAATCTCTTCTTTTGAAAAGTGTTTGTTTATATCCTTCACCCACTTTTTGATGGTGTTATTTGTTTTTTTCTTGTACATTTGTCTAAGTTCTTTGTAGATTCTGGATATTAGCCCTTTGCCAGATGGATAGATTGCAAAAATTGTCTTCCATTCTGTGGGTTAACTCTTCACTCTGATGATAGTTTCTTTTGCTGTGCAGAAGCTCTTTAGTTTAATTAGATCCCATTTGTCTATTTTGGCTTTTGTTGCCATTGCTTTTGGTGTTTTAATCATAAAGTCTTTGCCCATGCCTATATCCTGAATGGTATTGCCTAGGTTTTCTTCTAGGGTTTTTATGGTTTTAGGTCTTACATTTAAGTCTTTAATCCATCTTGAGTTAATTTTTGTATAAGGTGTAAGGAAGTGATCCAGTTTCAGTTTTCTGCATATGGCTAGCCAGTTTTCCCAGCACCATTTATTAAATAGGGAATCCTTTCCCCATTGCTTGTTTTTGTCAGGTTTGTCAAAGATCAGATGGTGGTAGATGTGTGATGTTATTTCTGAGGCCTCTGTTCTTTTCCATTGGTCTATATCTCTGTTTTGGTACCAGTACCATGCTGTTTTGGTAACTGCTTGTAGTATAGTTGAAGTCAGGTAGAGTGATGCCTCCAGCTTTGTTCTTTTTGCTTAGGATTGTCTTGGTTATACCGACTCTTTTTTGGTTCCATATGAAATTTAAAGTAGTTTTTTTCTAATTCTGTGAAAAAAGTCAGTGGTAGCTTGATGGGAACAGCATTGAATTGGTAAATTACTTTTCAGAGTATGGCCATTTTCACAATATAGATTCTTCCTATCCATGAGCATGGAATATTTTTCTATTTGTTTGTGTCCTCTCTTATTTCCTTGAGCAGTGGTTTGTAGTTCCCCTTGAAGAGATCATTCACATCCCTTGTAAGTTGTATTCCTGGGTATTTTATTATCTTTGTAGTGATTGTGAATGGGAGTTTGCTCATGATTTGGCTCTCTGTCTGTTATCGGCATAAAGGAATGTTTGTGATTTTTGCACATTGATTTTGGATCCTGAGACTTTGCTGAAGGTGCTTAACAGCTTAAGGAGTCTTTGGGCTGAGACAATGGGATTTTCTAAACATACAATCATGTCATCTCCAAACAGTTAATTTGACTTCCTCTCTTCCTGTTTGAATATGCTTTATTTCTTTCTCTTGCCTGATTGCCCTGACCAGAACTTCCAATACTATGTTGAATAGGATGAGAGAGGGCATCCTTGCCTTAGGCTGGTATTCAAAGGGAATGCTTCCAGTTTTTGCCCATTCAGTATGATATTGGCT
This sequence comes from Macaca thibetana thibetana, assembly GCF_024542745.1. Taxonomy (NCBI): domain Eukaryota; kingdom Metazoa; phylum Chordata; class Mammalia; order Primates; family Cercopithecidae; genus Macaca; species Macaca thibetana. The sequence continues at coordinate 60,468,435 of NC_065579.1, forward strand.
GTGGGTTTGCTGTAAATAGCTCTTATTATTTTGATATACATTCCATAAATACCTAGTTTATTGAGTGTGTTTACCATGAAGGGGTGTAGACTTTATTGAAGGCCTTTTCTGCATCTCTTGAGATAATCATGTGGCTTTTGTCATTGGTTCTGTTTATGTGATGGATTACATTTATTGATTTGTGTATGTTGAACCAGCCTTGCATCCTAGGGATGAAGCCCACTTGATCATGGTGGATAAGCTTTTTAATGTGCTGCTGGATTCGATTGGCCAGTATTTTATTGATGATTTTCACATCGATGTTCATCAGGGATATTGGCCTGAAATTTTCCTTTTTTGTTGTGTCTCTGTCAGGTTTTGGTATCAGGATAATGCTGGCCTCATAAAATGAGTTAGGAGGAGTCCCTCTTTTTCCATTTTTTGAAATAGTTTCAGAAAAAAATGGTACCAGCTCCTCTTTGTACCTCTGGTAGAATTCAGCTGTTACTCCGTCTGATCCTGGGCTTTTTTTGCTTGATAGGCTATTAATTACTGCCTCAATTTCAGAACTTGTTATTGGTCTATTAAGGGATTCAGCTTCTTTCTGGTTTAGTCTTGGGAGGGTGTATGTGTCCAGGAATTTATTTCTTCTAGATTTTCTAGTTTATTTGGGTAGAGGTGTTTATAGTATTCTCTGGTGGTAGTTTGTATTTCTGTACCATCAGTGGTGATCTCCCCTTTATCATTTTTTATTGTGTCTATTTTATTCTTCTCTGTTTTCTTATTAGTCTGGACAGTGGTCTATTTTATTAATCTTTTCAAAAAACCAGCTTCTGGATTCACTGATTTTTTTTGAAGGGTTTTTCATGTCTCTATCTCCTTCAGTTCTGCTGTGATCTTAGTTATTTCTTGTCTTCTGCCAGCTTTTGAATTTGTTTGCTCTTGCTTCTCTAGCTCTTTAATTGTGATGTTAGGGTGTTGATTTTAGATCTTTTCCACTTTCTCCTGTAGGCATTTAGTGATATAAATTTCCCTCTAGACACTGCTTTAGCTGTGTCCCAGAGATTCTGGTATGTTGTGTCTTTGTTATCACTGGTTTCAAAGAACTTATTTATTTCTGCCTTAATTTTGTTATTTACTCAGTAGTCATTCAGGAAAAGGTTGTTCAGTTTCCATGTAGTTATGTGGTTTTGAGTGAGTTTCTTAACCCTGCATTCTAATTTGATTGCATTGTGGTCTGAGAGACTGTTTGTTGTGATTTCCATTCTTTAGCATTTGCTGAGGAGTGTTACACTTACAATTATGTGGTCGATTTTAGAATAAGTGCTATGTGGTGCTGAGAAGAAAGTATATTTTGTTGATTTGGGGTGGAGAGACCTGTAGATGCCTATTAGGTCCCCTTGGTCTAGAGTTGAGTACAAGTTCTGAATATCCTTCTTAATTTTCTGTCCCATTGATCTGTCTAATATTGACAGTGGGGTGTTAAAGTCTCCCACTATTATTGTGTAGGAGTCTAAGTCTCTTTGTAGAACTTGCTTTCTAAGAACTTGCTTTATGAATCTGCGTGCTCCTGTATTGGGTGGATATATATTTAGGATAGTTAGCTCTTCTTGTTGCATTGATCCTTTCACCATTATGTAATGTTATTCTTTGTCTTTTTTTATCTTTGTTGGTTTAAAGTCTGTTTTATCAGAGACCAGGATTGCAACCCCTGTTTTTGTTTGTTTGTTGTTTGTTTGTTTGTTTTGCTTTTTATTTGCTTGGTAAATCTTCCTCTACCCCTTTAAGTTGAGCCTGTGAGTGTCTTTGCATGTGAGATGGGTCTCCTGAATACAGCACACTGATGCGTCTTGGTATCCAATTTACCAGTCTGTGCCTTTTAATTGGGGCATTTAGCCCATTTGCATTTAAGGTTAATATTGTTATGTATGAATTCGATCCTGTCATTATGATGCTAGCTGGTTATTTTGCCCATTAGTTGATGCAGTTTCTTCATAGTGTCAATGGTCTTTACATTTTGGTTTGTTTTTTTCAGTAGCTGGTACAAGTTTTTCCTATTCATATTTAGTGCTTCCTTCAGGAGCTTTTGTAAGGCAAGCCTGGTGATGACAAAATCCCTCAGGATTTGCTTGTCTGTAAAGGATTTTATTTGTCCTTCACTTATGAAGCTTAGCTTGGCTGGATATGAAATTCTGGGTTGAAAATTCTTTTCTTTAAGAATGTTGAATATTGGCCCCCACTCTTTTCTGACTTGTAGGGTTTCTGCAGAGAGATCTGCTGTTAGTCTCATGGGCTTCCCTTTGGGGGTAACCTGACTTTTTCTCTGGCTTCCCTTAATATTTTATCCTTCATTTCAACCTTAGTGAATCTGAAGATTGTGTGTCTTGGGGTTACTCTTCTTGACAAGTATCTTTGTGGTGTTCTCTGTATTTCCTAAATTTGAATGTTGGCCTGTCTTGCTAGGTTGAGGAAGTTCTCTAAGATAATATCCTGAACTGTGTTTTCCTACTTGGTTCCATTCTCCTCATCACTTTCAGGTACATCAATCAAATGTAGGTTCAGTCTTTTCACATAGTCCCTTATTTCTTGGAGGCTTTGTTTGTTCCCTTTTAATTCTCTTTTCTCTAATCTTGTCTTCCTGCTTTATTTCGTTAAGTTGATCTTCAATCTCTGGTATGCTTTCTTCTTCTTGATCAATTTGGCTATTGATACTTGCATATGCTTCACGAAGTCCTCGTGCTGTGTTTTTCAGCTCCATCAGGTCATTTATGTTCTTCCCTAAACTGATTATTCGAGTTAGCAATTCCTCTAACCTTTTATCAACGTTCTTAGCTTCCTTGCATTGGGTTAGAACATGCTCCTTTAGCTCAGAGGAGTTTATTACTACCCACCTTCTGAATCCTACTTCTGTCAATTTGTCAAACTCATTTTCTGTCCAGTTTTGTTCTCTTGCTGGCAAGGAGTTGTGATCCTTTGAAGGAGAAGAGGCATTCTTGTTTTTGGAATATTCAGCCTTTTTGCACTTTTTTTTTCCCTCATCTTCATGAATTTGTTTACCTTTGGTCTTTGTTGTTGGTGACCTAAAGATGGAGTTTTTGCATTGTTGTCCTTTTTGTTAATGCTGATGCTATTGCTTCCTGTTTGTTAGTTTTCCTTCTAATAGTCAGGCCCCTCTTCTGCAGGTCTGCTGGAGTTTGCTGGGCATCCACTCCAGAATCTGTTTGCCAGGGTACCACCAGTGGAGGCTGCAGAACAGAAAAGATTGCTGCCACCTTCTTCCCCTGGAAGCTTTGTCCCAGAGGGGCACTTGCCAGATGCCAGCTGGATCTCTCCTGTATGAGGTGTCACTCGACCCCTGTTGGGAGATGTCTCCCCATCAGGAGGCACGGGAGTCAGGGACTCAAGGAGGCAGTCTGTCCCTTAGCGGAGCTGGAGAACTGTGCTGGGAGATCTGCTGCTCTCTTCAGAGCTGGCAGGCAGAAACATTTAAGTCTGCTGAAGTTGCACCCACAGCTGCCTCTTCTCCTAGGTGCTCTGTCCCAGGGAGATGGGAGTTTTATCTTTAAGCCCCTCACTGGGACTGCTGCCTTTTTTTCAGAGATGCCCTGCCCAGAGAGCCAGGATTTCTTTTATAGAGTAATGAAAGTGTTTTAAAATTGACTGTGGTGGTAGATGTGTAACTGTATGAATATATTAAAAACATTTAACTTGAAAAGAAAAAAGAAAAAAACTTTCCCCTGGCTCCATCAATGGGCGGTTTATCAATGGTTCTGGACTCCTGGGCCCCTGCTTTTTCTTCTCTAATCTGTAACTCCAGGATAGATCACTGTTGTTGTTGACTGAGGTGTGGGAAGAGGTCATAGTGAATTTATTTTTCTCCAGAATGACCCCTCCACTGATTCCTGGTGGCTAGCATAAACCACCTCTTCTTAACAGCTCCTAAAACAAGTTTGATAAGCTCATAATTTAGGCAGCCTTTATGACCACAGCCAGATCTTCCCTGGGCTAATCATTGTCTCCCATAGGTAATTTCTTTAGGCTACTGATCATTTGTCTCACTAATCTCTCTATTTGTTCCTGCAGCTAATAGCAGATCCCCAAATACCCTCTGTAATTTTCTTACAAGCAGAATTCCAATTCCCCATTAAGAAATCCTGTTTTAAAGTGTAATTAAAGATCATCTAAAAAAAACAGGGCCAATTTTGAACACCCCACAAGCAATTTTTTTCCTCTGCCAGAAGGAAGGGTGTTTAGAGGAAATTAAAAATCACTTTAAAAATTATAAACTGGTTTAATACAACCATTCTAATCAACAGTCTCGTTATCAAGTAATATATCTAAAATTAAGGTAACAGACTTTAAAAGGAATAGACTATAAAAATCATCTGCTATTCAACAGGCATATCAACCAAGCAATTACTAATTCCGTTTATAACTACAGCCCTATACTCTTTTTAAAAGGGCAATGAAAGCAAAACTTGGTTTGTGAGCCCCTATTAAATTAGCATTGATTTTGTTTTACTGCCAAGCTAAGGAAATATCAACATTAAGGAGTTCTTTAACCCTATTTAGAGTGTGCACACTTACACTGAATTTAGTCCACAGATTGTTTATCTTGCTATTTACAATGAACCAAAAAAATCAATCCCCGGCATAGAAGTTTTATGCATGGCTGTAGAAGAAAGCATGGCTACCTGAGAAATTGGTAGAAAGCAGCAATGCATTAGCAGCACTACATTATTAAGTAGGACACAAAGGGTTTGTGCTATTCAGATATAAATCCACTGAAGTGTGATCCAATGTTAATTGTTAACAATTGCCTGCCTTTGAGCCGTTACAGAGAGGAAGGACTCATTTAAAGCAAACAGTGACATGTGCCAAAGCTATTTTCTCAGTGGTTCTCATGTTTGTAAATATTTAGGGTTGTGTGGAGGTAAAAACATGCAAATGTAAAAGATAGAGACTATTCCATTATAATAAATGTTCAACAGTAAAATACAGGTTTCTGTTTTTGTAAAGTCTGTTCAAAGGAGAAATAAAAGTAATCAACTTTGAAACATAAAAATTCCAAAAGCTATGACAAAATATAGCACAGTGTTGACAGAAGTGTTGAAATCAGTCCTAGAAGTCAGCAAATGGAGCTAAGCCTCACTGATATCTGCAAATATGTCTTGCATCAGGTCTATTACAAATGTGATAGCACTGTGTTGAACTTTCCTACTTTGCAAGAATCTGATCTTTTTCAGATTATGTGAATCTAAAATTGATTGAAAGGACAGCTATTAGACTTCTGTCAAAAGGCCTTTTTTATAATAGAAATGTACCAGCCATTTTGAAATTTAATTATAATTCTTAAGATCTTTCTGCCCCTAGAAATAATTTCTTTTAAAGTATAACTTTAAATGAATTCTTTGTATTCTTTTTTTAACATACTTAGGATATATTGGACATCTCAGGATCTAGAACTAGAAATACCATATGACCCAGCCATCCCATTACTGGGTATATACCCAAAGGATTATAAATCATGCTGCTATAAAGACACATGCACACGTACGTTTATTGCGGCACTATTCACAATAGCAAAGACTTGCAATCAACCCAAATGTCCATCAGTGACAGACTGGATTAAGAAAATGTGGCAGGCCGGGCGCGGTGGCTCACCCCTGTAATCCCAGCACTTTGGGAGGCCGAGGCGGGCGGATCACAAGGTCAGGAGATCGAGACCACGGTGAAACCCCGTCTCTACTAAAAATACAAAAAATTAGCCGGGCGCGGTTGTGGGCGCCTGTAGTCCCAGCTACTCGGGAGGCTGAGGCAGGAGAATGGCGTGAACCCGGGAGGTGGAGCTTGCAGTGAGCCGAGATCGCACCACTGCACTCCAGCCTGGGCGACAGAGCGAGACTCCCTCTCAAAAAAAAGAAAAAAAAGAAAAAAAAGAAAATGTGGCACATATACACCATGGAATACTATGCAGCCATAAAAAAGGATGAGTTTGTGTCCTTTGTAGGGACATGGATGCAGCTGGAAACCATCATTCTCAGCAAACTATTGCAGGAACAGAAAACCAAACACTGCATGTTCTCACTCATGGCTGGGAATTGAACAATGAGATCACTTGGACTCTGGAGAGGGAACATCACACACCAGGGCCTATTATGGGGAAGTAGAAGTGGGGAGGGATGGCATTGGGAGTTATACCTGAAGTAAATGATGAGTTGATGGGTGCTGATGAGTTGGTGCGTGCAGCACACCAACATGGCACAGGTATACGTATGTAACAAACCTGCACGTTGTGCACATGTACCCTAGAACTTCAAGTATAATTTAAAAAAAGAAAAAGAAAAATAAATAAATAAATAAATAAAAATGAGAATTAGAGAGTGGAAACAAATTATATGATCAAAATAAATCAAAGCACTCTCAGCTATTAAAGGGTTTATTTCCAGAGCCTGTCTAGGTATCCCAAGAATATTGGTGCATGAAAAAAAACCACTAACCTATCCACCAACTTCTCACTCGAATAATGAAACTTGTTCCTGTAGTTATATTTTTTTCTTGTTCTATATCAGAAGGGGCAGGAAAGCTAAAATTTATTGTACCTTTACTATGTGGCTATTATTGTGCTAAGCACTTTCCATGCATTAATGTATTTAATGTTCACAATGGTCTTTTGCATACTTCCATTTCATAGAAGAAATGGAGACTTACATGTAGAGAACCAGCTTTAAAGTAACTTCAGTTGGATCAAAAAAACTATAGATTTCCCTATCAGACAGCAAGATCAATACAGACCCAGAAACATCAGATGTTTGAAAATCTTTCCCCACCAGCTGTAATAATTCATTATTGAAATAAATGATTTCCAAGTGTGTTTAATTACATACCACTCTCAGAAAAAAAGAAAAACTCTGGTGCATGCACCCACAATATGTATTCATTTATTATAAATTATATAGTATTTAGAATATATTGCAGTCAACAGACATTATCAACTTAGGGCAAGGTTCATATTAATGGTGTTGAAATGTTAGGTGTTAATCCAAAGGACAAATAACCCTCCTGATAATTTTGAATATTTTTGGTTGAACTTCTTTTCAGAGAAGGATGAACTCAATATTGATTTTACCATGTGAAGTAGCTGCCAAAGAGTCCATCTGACAGGAAGAAGGGTATCAGCTCCGCGTTTTCTTGTGAGTTGCTTTGTTCTACATTGTTAATACTATCTTCAAACCAAACCCATTCCCTTACAGGAATCTTACCTATCTGTTTATTTCATGAGGGTTTTTCAAAGCTATTATTCAAAACAAGATAACATTCATAAATACATTTGACACCTAAAAAGCAGTACAACTAAAGACCAGCACCACCCTCCATCCTCCTCTCAACATGGCACTGCCCTCTTCCCGTCCATCTCTGGAGTCCCATGAGGGCAACGCTGCTAATCCGTATCATAGAAGTTAGTGAAGTTTCATTTCATTCTGACTTTTAAAATAAACATCCCAGCACCTCAACTGGCTCACCCCCTGCAGCGTTGGGCCCTACTTTGGATTCCACTGTTCTAGCAAAGAGGGTTAGAAGTCAGCACAAATGCATAAACACTGCCTTCAATACAAGGTCTTCTTGATCATTTTTAACTAACTTCCCAAGCCACGTTGGCCTAATTTCTCAGGAGGGAATAAGGAGATAGAGACAATATTTGAAAATAGTTGGAAGTCCCAGCTCTGTCATGCATGAATCAGGTTACTTCATCTTTTTGAGTCTCAATACTTTAGCTGCAATTGTGAGGATGAGTTGAGCTCAGGAGCCAGAGAGTGAGCATAATGAATTCCATCTGAATTATTACAAAATATTTGAGATTTAAAAATGTTTCAGTGGGCAATCTCACACAGAAAATTGCCTTTTCATGAATCAGAAGAGACATGGTATTTCTACGAAGACTGAGTCTCTCACCATATCATTATACTAATTCAAGTCCTAACCACGAGTTCCAACGCTTGACAGGAGTTTGTAAGGGACGGATACAAGCAATAAAGGTTTGAGTTTTTAAAAATATATATGTTAACCAAAAAACATACTTCCTCCCCATCGCTCTTCCTTTTTTGAATAGAATAACTCAGTGGTTCACAGACCAGTAATAGTTCAGCATTACCAAGGAGCTTGTTAAAAATCAAAATGAAAATTATCAGCCCCACCCTAGATCTCCTGAATCAGAAACTCCAGAGATGGGCCCTATGTATTAGCCACCTCTCCAGGTGATCTGATGCATGCTAAAGTTTGAGAACTCCTAGTATAGATTGTACCTGTTTTCTAAAGCAAAGGTGCACGTGTTTGATTTTCAGTCTCAATTAATAGGTGCATGAACTTCATCTATATAACTTCCCTATAATGAAGTGAACTGTCTTTCCCTTGTGGACATACAATGTTAGAACATTGATAGGGATAATCATACTTGTTAAATTTGATTTGATTTGGTAAAACTGCTCAAAGCTGAATACAGACATTTGGCTATAATTCAGGAATGCTACAAACTCAAGATTGTTGCTGTTCATGAGACATTTTTAAACAAAATTGTAACCATGGGTTATACTTTTCAATGCCATTTGATATAATAAATAAATAAAGTTCAATGTCTGGTCACTGTTGCATTTTCTTGGTAATACATGTCTGGCTACCTCACAACTGTTTTTTGAATGAGGAAATAAAAGTCTCCACTTAATTTTCTCAATGTTGTATGTGGTATTATCAGCCAAAAAAATTTAAGCCTTATTATCACTTTATCTTTTTCCAGTCATTTTAACTCACTACATGTCATTGGTTTGTGTGTGTGTGTGTGTATGTGTGTGTGTGTGTTTATTTGACTAACCTAGTTAGTCCAGATAGCTGTTTCTTTGCCTTTTTTGAATTCTGTCCACTCTATAAAGATATCTAAAGCTCCATAAAGACAAATCTATACTTGATCTTAAGCCATTTGAAATAATAGTTTAAAAACAACAAAATCACAGCTGTCCCCTAGTTTGGAAAGGAGGACCTAAGCATTTTACAATTACAGAAACAGACTTTTAGCTAGATAATTCAAAATAATGCTTAATTTACTGATTAAAGTTTAGCATACACATTAACAGGTGCCTCCAAAAGTCAAAAACACACAGAGTTGAGTCTCCTACATGAAGTACCTTCCTTTAGTACACATGACCCTTCCTTTTGATCAACCAGTATTTATTAATGGGCTGCTCTCTCAGTTACACATGGTTTGGAGCCTGTTGGCAAAGGCTTTTTCCCACTCACATGATGTTACTTATTTGAGAGAATATGGATAATTTCAAGGCTTTGATGGCCTTTCAGTGTTAAGACTGGCAGATGAATATTGTAATGCATTTTAAAAATTTGGTGTAAGAAGAAAAGTATATTCTTAGATAATAAAGTATGGCCCAACTTCAGACAGCCAGCTGTGGACTTGATTCTTTAAAAATGATTTACACGGCCCAGTTGCACTGTCTCTATAATTTTCTTTTTGCACACCATTCTGGATCTAGATTACATATATAAGATTTATTTGGTGATTTTTGTTGATTTTGATTTATTATTTCACTATTTAGATTCAACTTTCTCTGAAATGTCTTCTATAAAAAATGATGTAACATTTATTGCATTTATTACACTTAATGATAAACCTTTCAGTAAATGTATCAATCTAAAAAATGATCAAAATCACACATGTTTAATTTAATGCAACACATGATTTTACTTTAAGAGATTTTATACACATAAAAATCCCCAAGATTTTGACCTTTATCTAGGGCAACTTGCTTTCAGCAGGAGACTAATTTGAATCAATTCTTTTCCCTTTTAGATTATATTAGGGTCAGAATCCTTATGTGACCCTCATGGTTATTTGTGGGACATGACAAAGAAGGATAAAATCTAACCACTCATTTGTAGCCAAAAGGTTTAGATACTGCTTCTTATTTGATTATACCTCTTTGGTATAAGATGTGTTTTATTTCTAGCACAAAAAAAGTTTATAAAACCTAATTCTAAATCATCTTTTTGGAGCTCAGATATATACTTCTAAATGGAATGGAATACCTTCATCAGTTTAACGTGCTTTCCAAATCCCCCAACATGCTGTAAAACATGCAATCCTCAGTTGGGGATGGATTACAAGGGTTAACATATCTTTTCAAGTTAATCAAGGCTGAATTAGAACTAACTCAATTCTTTCCCCACAATTTAATGCTTCCATTTTTTACCAGTGACCTGAAAAGATTTGATTTCATAGATGCCAAAGTAGACCAAAAAAAAAATCCAAAACACCAAAAAGCAGATTTTCATTGCAATTGTAACTTGTTCATCTTGTCTAAGCTGGTTGGTAAAGTTCGTATTTCCATGTCTAACACTCCAAATTTTATACTAATTCAATTTAGGCATCTTATTAATGTTGCCACAGAATGCTTAAGTTTATTTTCTTGACATACGATTAAGTTTAAAATTTCTGTTATTTCTCCTATAATTTATTTTGAAACATAAAATCCTCACATTTTCATAAATCTTTTAAGGGTTTTGAAATGTGCTACCATAAAATTATCTAATTATGTATTTTATAGTCCAACCCACAAAGCAAATACAATCCATAGCATTAAAAACAAATGAATCTGAAGATGCTAAATTCAGTCAAAGAGGCTTCCTAATTCAAAGTCAATACTAAATAAATGATATACTTTGTATCTGGTTGAAAATGTAACATTATCCAGTAAAAAAAAAAAAAAATGTATTTTAAAAGGAAATAAACTTTCCCATATTTTTGTAACAGAAAACATCACTTAAGTCCAATCCACCCCCAGCATGTTGCCTTCATTTTGACCTTCACTAAGGAAAGTCAAGCCAACTGAGAAATAAATGTTCAGTGAAGGGAGCTTGTGGGGGGACCCCTGGGGAGAGTCAAGGAACAGTGTTTATTGGATAAAACACTAAGTATGTACAAATAAATCACAGATCCAAAATGGTTGAGGTAAGAATGGAGGATATTTCACATCAAATCATCACATCTTAGAATGGAGTTTTGGTTTGGTTTCTCTATTCTTTCTCTTCCCCTTTGAAAGATGAGACTCCAGATTTGTAACTCTTAAATGATAAGTCAGAGTTAAATTCCAAGTTTATTTTAACTTGGAAAATATCAGTGATTTGTTATTTTAATCACCCAATTGGCTTTGTTTTTCTGTATGAATATCATTATTTTCTTGTCTCTCACCCTTTAAAATCCATTTTCCATAATTTCAATATTATTGTTATAATATAATAGAAATTCACTAAACAATTGCAGAATTTCAAACCCTACTCTGCTGGCAACTGGCCCAGTCTTAATCACCAAGAGTTAAACCTGCATTTGGTCACTAATGCACTAAAACATTGCTAATGACATGGAGGTATGACAAGATAAGGCCAGTCTCATAATGAATGACTCCACAAAAGCAAAGTGGCAAAAGCAATTATAGAATCACATGGGCCACTGGCCTTGAATTGTCATGGACATCCTATTTCATGTTGTTCAGCTAAAACAACTCAGAGATAACCTTATGTTCAGTAGAAGCAGAGGTTGTATCACATGTGTACTTCAACTGGCACATACTTCTGTTTCAAGAACTAATTGTTCTATAGGAAAAGATCTTCAGTTCCTTTATTACCAAGATGAATTAAACAGTTTTCCACATTCAGACTGTTTTCTTAGTATACAACAAACCCTAAGGAAAAGAAGTAAATACTTTAAAAATGTTTAATAATTTTGTATTGCATTTTATTAAATACCACTTGGCATTTCCATGCATTCTCCTAATATTCCCCAAGAAGTTTTAACTTATTTATGATACATTACATAAATATAGTATAATTATGAAAGAAGTTGAGTGCATTTCAATATGTCAAATATTTTTTCTGCTATAATTACAGCCAAGGAAAATACAATCAACAAACTGAATAAAGATGCTAATAAAAGTTATGTATAAATATTTAAAATTATTTAATATTACTTTAAAAATATATTTAATGCAAATAAAAATCATGTGAGCAGAATTATAAAATTAACCCAAAATTCCATCAGATGTGACATAGAAAATTTAAAATTTATCTTTTAACTGAGTAAGAAAATGATTGCTTCACTGAGGCAACAGCCTAGTTTCTCCATCATAAAACTGAGCCATAAGCTGGGCATGGTGGTGTGTACCTGTAGTCCCAGCTACTCAAGAGGCTAAGGCAGGAGGATCACTTGAGGCCAGGGATTCCAGTTCAGTCTGGACAACATAATGAGACTCCATCTCTACAAAAAAAAAAAGCCATAGACTCCAAACCTTGATAATGTCACTTTTACCCAGAGGGATATTTGATATTTTTCTACACAGCCTGTTAATAGACAATGTTTACACGATGATAAACCTGAGAATCTAGGCACATATATTAATACATTCCATGGCCAGAGGATAAAAAACTGAAAAAAACCCCACAAATTCTAAGTAGACTTACTGCTATGATAATCTCTACAGTAAATGCAACACTTCAAGATTTCTAAACAGTAAACATTTGCTTGAGTTCTGGGTTTAAAATAGCATCATCCTAATCTTATCAATTTGAGATTGAGAGAAAAACATAAAGTCGGGGGACATGTTTGCTCTTGTAGCACATGCAATTCCAATTACTGGTTTATGGCTGAAAAACACTAAATATTCGGTTTTTATAAGCTGAAATTAATAGTAAGTGACAAATAACACATAGTATAGTCAGGATAAGAAATTTACAAAGGGGAAAAGAAAGTTGCCAGGGAAGGGGGAAGAGGAGGAAGAGAGGTTCCTGAGATTCTAGAAAATCTTGACATTAGGAACTGGATTTTTTGGAGCATGTTTATTGCATACTAAAGAATATTTTACAAAGACTTCCACTTTAAGCTTTTGCCAGTAAGAAACAAGCATGCTATTTCTCATTTTGCCTCAAGTACCAAGAAAACCAGAGCTAAATTTGGAACTTGCAGTTGCAGATTGGCCAGACTTTGTAATGTATTTATATTTTTAAAAATTTACCTTACTTTGGCTTTATTTTATTTTTTTCGTATTACATTTATTTATTTTATCTTTTTAAATATACGTTGGTTACATACTTCGGTCAGGTGCTTCAAATTCTTTTTGGAAATAAGTGAGAATAAATGCCATGTTTCATTGACTCTAAGTTACCTTTTATTGTAAGATGTACCATTATTTTATATACCATTAAGAAGCGGGGAAACCCAAAAAGGAGCCCACTGCTAATTAAACTTTGAAACCTCATTGACTATAAGATGCATCCTGACTTCAGAGATGATAAATGTGAAACAAAAAGCCCATCTTCAAATCAGTAAAATACATCAACATTTTTCTCTTTGGTATTTTTATAAGTATTTATTGACAGTTTAATTTTATGATAGGATTTGAAGGGCAAGGCCAAGAATTTGAATTGTAGATACAGGCCAGACTCTCATTAGTCATCACCTTGTTTTACACAAGAAGAAACACAGAAGGCATAGTCTGAATCCTCAAGAAGCTTATCATCTCACTGCAACTTCAGTGATCACATGACAAGGTAATGTGCATTAACTGCACATCAAATATACCCCAAGAATGGAGTCTATTGATCATAAATGTATATATTAAGAACAAAATGAAGCCCACATTTATAAGGTTTTGCTTTTGTCTATTAAAAAAGACATACCAATACCTCTCTTACATCCCATTTTTTCCTGCAAAAATCTAAACCATTTTTATTTTTGGCATTTCAATTGTTGTTGAAGAGTTTCTACTATGAATAAACTCTGTTGCTTTATTTATAATAAAGCAATTATTATCTTTGAATTGAGATATTCAACCAGAAAGACAGAAAAGCCATCTCATGTAGAGGTATCACATGATGAAGAGAGAACTTGGCTCTCTGGATGAATAAAATAAATTTTACATGGATTTTGTGAAACTCTAGTACAAGTCAAGAACAAACGTTCTCTTGAGGTTATAGTGTTGTGTGTGGATATAGGGAAAATGAATCATTTAAGTCAGAGTTTCTGATTTTTGTTAAATGGTGACTATGAACAGATTTTCATTTTTCATCACTTAAGGCTTAGGATACATTATCCTTCTAACATTTCTAATTGAATGGTAAATTTATAAACATATCTCCAACCTCCAGCGACACTCCAATTATAGTGGAGATAAGCTAACGTCTAAAATCTAAATGTATACAGATATGTATCTCTATATATATGTGTATATATATATTTCAAACACTGTATGTGCATGTGTTTGAAATAACTTCATAGTGAAATTTTTTAAAGCTTGATTGTAAGATAATTGGCAATATGAATGGTTGAAAGTTAACAGTGACTTTGCCTGAACACACATTTAAACATTAATGATGGTAGAAAGCTAATTAGTAAAATTTAATTGGATGTATGCAAAATGGTATAATGAGAAGATTTCAAGCATATTTAATTTTTAATCCAAATCCAAACTCTGAAGTAGAAAAACAGCTAAAGCCAATCACTGTAAAAGGTGGACTGACACATTTTCAAGACTACCCTATTAGCACCAAAGAGTAAATTGATGTCTGAAATTAAATACAGTAATATATTGTCTCATGCCTTTAAAAGACATATAAAATGCAATTGTTTAAATAGCTTAAAGATAAAAGTTAGAAATGGAGAGACAGACAAATGTATATGGAAAAGATCTCATGGAATATAATTTTAAAAATTAATTACATTTTATTATATGCAGTTGCACATCTAGAGCAAGCCATTCAGCCGGCTAGAGAAACCTAGAAAGCAACAAAGGTAAAAGGAGACATGTCAGGGATAGTACCCAGTTTCACTGAATCTGATATCAGGGCAATATGATATAGGAGTCAAAAAGGTCAGTGCTATTTCAGGGAATATATGTTATGGAGAAGAAGTCGATAGTTCTTCTCCGTACACATGATATTGAAACCACACCCAGAACTTAGAGAGAGGACAAAGGTTCTGTTTAGAGTGGATGGCAAGCCTAGCTGCATAGGATGATCATCTGGGGAACTTTTAAAAATATAATAGTGATGCATAGGCCCAGACCCCAGGGATACTGATTTAATTGATCTGGGGTACAGCCAGGAAATTAGGGTATTTTAAAGTTATCCCAGGTGATTCTAATGTGCATCCAGGGTTGAAGAACCTGGTTTGGAAAGATCTTGCACTTTCTTCCTTGCCCTTAACTGGTTCTGGCTGTTGCTGATTGGCAGGTGTGTATCTTTTCATTGGAAGTAAGCATAACTTT
This sequence comes from Macaca thibetana thibetana, assembly GCF_024542745.1. NCBI lineage: Eukaryota > Metazoa > Chordata > Mammalia > Primates > Cercopithecidae > Macaca > Macaca thibetana. The sequence goes on from NC_065579.1 coordinate 60,483,731, forward strand.
GTTCTTGCCTCATAGTCTTAAAAGTATAAATATGATGTTGGCATACCACAAGTAAGAAACAATGTCAAAATTAAATCAGAAACATGTTATCTTAAGCTGCAATCAAGTTTGAAGTGTTTTTCAATGTCTTCTCTGCACTATGGACCATTATGTTAAGTATTGAGCATTGAAAAAGCATGGCTTTATGGCTTCTCAACAGCGTTCTCTTCACAGTCAAGTCACAGCGATACAAGCAATGCAAATGCACTGGGAAAGTAAAATGGGACTTAACTGAGTATGAATTGTATCTGTCAGCATTCTTAGCAGCAACAGAAACAACTAATTTAGGCAGAAAAAGAATTCCTAAAAAGCTACTCTCTAGAAAGCCAAGAATCAGGCTAGAGGCTACAAACTAGGAACATTGCCCCAAACCACACCTCAGAACGGTCCGAGAGAACCCCACTGCTCTTGAGCACAGACTTGGCCATGCACCAGCCACCTACACTATAGTTGCAGGACCCCGTAGCTAGACACACCCACCACTGCTGGCATCCACACCAGAATGGAGTCCTTGTAGGTTCTTCTTTCATGTCACGTTCTACCAAATCAAAATCAACAAAGCCAGGTCACATGCCTGTCCTGGGGTCTCAGGGAGGCTGGCAGAGACTGCGTCTGGTATTTCCCCCTTCCACAATGGGACATGTTCTCTGTTTTCCACTAAAACTCATAAGGTGAGCATTATCCAAACAGAAAATAATTTTGTTCACTGAAGAGCCAAACCAGAATTATAAATAACAAAAACAAGAATCTAACCCTTTTCTGGAGTTAAGCAAAGCTATAGGAATTATTTGTCCTGTATTTTACTTCTGTCACAGCTTACTTTGCCTGAGATTGGGACTAACTTCAAGCTCCAAGGTTAATTTCAATCTGTCTTGGATTCATCAATCTCTTAGACACACAAAAATTTTATTAAGCACAAAAACAAAGTTGCTCAGTTCATACTAGCCATACTGAGTTCTTATGCTGGTTTCCCATCATGTGCTATGTTATGTTCCTCTCTCTGAAATTTGCCAAGGTGCAGTAAGTATCACATGTTTCAAAATATTAATGCATTCTTAACTACATTTGGAATATGAAATAGCCCATACCCATTACTGCACTCTGGGCATTTAGCCTAAATTTTCCATTCAACATCATAAGTAGATCTTATTTTCAGAGGGCACATATGCCAAGAACATACGAGAAAAACAGGAGGTTTAACATGTTTCTGTGGCCCTGAGATGTTAACTTGCCCATAAAAGTTTGTGCAGGCTCAAAGACATCTCTAAAATTTTTCTCCCCGCCTGTGATGCTTTGATTACTTCTGAAACACTTTCTGGTCCTGTAAATTATACCTCCTCCTGCCACTTGTTGGCAGACACTTTGAAAGTAGTGGTTAATATATACTTTTTTAGGAACAGCTGAATGGTATGATTTCAAACCTACACAGTCACTGTCTAGTAGCCTACCCTTATTCTGACAGGTGAACCCAAATCTTCTCTTGGAATATATTAGGTTATTATCTCAAATACAAAAATCAAGTGAATCTCCAACCAAAGCTTTCTCAAAGTTATTTCTTTCAATGAGTAACTTTCTTGGCTTATCAGAAGGAAGGAAATCATGTTGATCCAAGAGCAAGCATCCAATCCAAACCAGAAAAAAAAAAAATACAAAGCAGTCAATCCCAATGCATAGCTAACAGAAATCATTTTGGGAAATGAACCCAGGATTCCCGTAACCTGCCTTCCTAATGCAAACTCTAAAGTTCCCTTCAGAAAAGTAAAACAAGAGCAGGGTTCTTTTTGAAATGCAAAGATTACTTCTACATGCAAAAAGTTCTGGCTGTAAATAAAGAGTAATCACAAACAGGACTTTTATGAGTTATCAGATGTTATGAATTCTATGCCTTTTTCTATGGAGTAGGTGGATAGCTTTCAACAAAATCATAAAGGTATACATTTCAAAAAAGTAAGTCAAGAAACAACACTCCAGAGAATGAAATGAAGAGCTTCCTCCCTGTTCCAAGGGTGGATTCTTTATCCACCACCACCCAGTCATCTAATTCAAACAATGAAAGATAAAGTCAATTTTCCAAACTCAAAATTTCTCTGCAGTCTCATTTTCTATATTTCTTAGATATGAAGACACAGATTGCCAACAACCTTATCTTAAAGGAATTTCTTGTGAAGGACTACATTATTCTTCCATTCCTTCCAGAGCAATGTATCTGGAGCAGGGGCTCCACTGGGTGTTTATAGCTGTGAACACCCTCACCACCATTAGAAGCTGTACCCCTCACATGGTAGCAGATGGAAGAACTGTTCAAGGAACACAGATGTCCCTCTGTAGAAGGCAACATCATATATAGAGGGAAAGAGTGACCATGGCATTTTTTTTAAACTCCAAAATGCTACTTGGCAATTTAAAAGTCTAAACATCCAGTAGCCCGTTCTGATACTTTCCATTGTGTTTTTGCAAAATTCGAATGATGTAGCTGACATCAGATATAGCAAAATGGCTCTTTTCAAAATATTAAACATACTTGTATTCTATAATCCAGATAACCCAGTCCTCATTAGTCTGTGATTATAAAATAAACCATGACTATTTTAATCACTAGCCCGTTTCCCAGAAATTCATTCCCTTCCACATGTCCTCCATTATTTTAGGAGTCTCCTACAATCCTAGTGTATTTTGTTCATGATGCCATTGTACCAACATTTCCCAAAGTGTATTCCATGAAACACTACACCCAGGAGATGCCCCACGAAGAAAGAAACTCAAAACCTAGGAAGTATAACACCTAGATCCCCCTTTTAGGGAGAGTCTATGCACATTTATACAGTGTAGATGCTGAGAAGTCCCTATTCAAAAGCCCTAGTGAGTTTTTAAATACAAAGTCACTTAAACTCTGACCCAGAAAGTGAATAGTTTATGTTTGACAGATAGGTTTGCTTCCAGCTGTAACATTCTTTGACTTTTATGACTCCAGACTTGTGAAGTGAATAGCGTAAATATTCACTGCTCCATTTGGGAGATGAGAAAATTGAGGCGTGAAGAAGTTGCTTGTTCAATGTCCCCTAGAATGTATACGACAAAGCTGGGACTCAAGTTCAATGCCCTTTCTATTACCCACTGCTTTGGGACTCCCAAATAGCCATGAGGGACTGGGAAAGTCACATATTGCCTTCCATCCAAACACAGAAACACAACCGGCTTGTAAGAAGAGCAACTGCAGGGAAAATGTCCTAGGTCACAGGATTTCTCCCAAATTCCTGGTCTTGTTATCCTACACTAATACTTCAGCAAGGCCAGTAAACTCTTACTGCCTCCTATCACCAACTCACACCCAAAATATGTGTCAACCCTTCTCAATTCACCTTAGGTAGTGATGACAAATTGGCATCTGAAAATTTTAAGAAATGGTAAAATTTAATGAATTGGAGCAATAAAATGTATGCAAACTTTATATGTATGGTTTGCAAGATTTTTTAAACCTTTACAAATGTAAAAGTACTCATTTGCTTATGGAACAAGAAATAGATCAATTGTAATTTTATTTGATCACAAAATCATTATGTTTCATTATAGTTCAAAAAAGCCATTCTGTATATTAATTGAATTTACATGAAAATGTATAATATTTTCATGTAAGTGGAAATATTATACTGCCAAACTTTAAACAGTTTAGCTGGTTTTAGTATTTTTGAATTTTGGGGAAGCAGGCAAACTCTTTGGAATAAATGAAACATTGTATGTTAGTAAAACAGAAGGCTATTGTATTTTCAAAGCAGAGTCCTTCAGTATAAAACAAGAGAGAGATTATAGTTTTCACAAAAGAAGCTCCAAAACAAATTTTAAAAAAAGTGAGAACAGCATTTTTAAAAATTAAACAAACAAAAACAATCTTGTATGATGAAGCTGTTTCTGTATGCAAGTACATTCACTCAGCATCTGTTGCCCAGAAATTTGTACAGGCAGTTTTCTGCCTGTTAGGAGTTTCCTTTGCATCATTTTGCTGACCTCCAAAAATTAGAGTTTTGTCCCATTTGAGACAAGTTTATTTTTGCGTATTTTCCAACACAGCTCACTTTCTCACATTAGAGAGAATTGTGTGGATGTGTCTGACTCATCTGCAGAGAAGAGCCCTCCCCATCTCTGCTCCGTGTAAATTCCGTACCATTGGTGCCTCCCTGGAGCCTAAAAAACATTAGCCAGTTCCCTCAGTCTCCTTCACTCCACTCCCTCGCCAGCCTGCTCCAGAAACCACTCAGCAGCATCATTGCTTTGGTTCTCTAACTCCTTTTACCTAATCTCCTGTTGCCTCTTGTTTTCCAACATAGGTGATCTTAAAAACAAAGTTGATCAAGCAATTAATTACATATTTAAGAATAATCTGTAAGTTTGCATAGCGCCCTTTCCCTGCCATTTGATTTATCCATACAACAGACTTTTATTAAGAGGGTAAAGAAAGTGTTAAAACATGACTCCTGGCCTAGAGGAGCTCCATCTAGCAGAAAAGACTGTCCAAAATAAATTACAACACCACACAGTACACACAGCACCAGGGACTGAAGAAACACAGAGAAGGAAACAACTGACTCTACTAGGAGCTTTAGAGTTTTCCAAAGGAGCTTGGCTTTACAACCCGGTCCTGAAAGGTAGGTAGAAGTTTATCAGTCTAAGAAGTGAAGCACAGTTACATCTGAGGCAATTGCATATTTTAATTGGAATAAATGGGATGGCTATTTTTACATACATGCCAATGAAGCTTTAGAGGTGCAAATGCAGTCAACCTCAAAATCTCTGTGAGAGAAATTTACACTTCCTGACTCAAAGAAGAGGCATCAATCAGCTTTTGGCAGCCCCTCCAGCTTACCTCACTGTCCTGTCAGGAACCTCTCCACACCTTCACCAACAATGATTTAAATAGGTTATCCCTTCTTCCAAGTTTTCAGACCTACCTGTTAACATCCCTCCTTCACACCTGATAAATGAACCAGCAATTCATTCTCATGGAAATACAGCTGTAAAGGTTCATAAATAACAAATTAAAGCTTGCAGTTGCCATCTAGGTTAAAGTAATCCTTAGACTGACTATTGGCAGAGCACTTAGTCATAGCTTAAAATGGAACATAGTCCCACCACATTCAGTTCTAATTTTTGCCTGAGGAGAATTTTCCAGGTAAATGTGAACAGCACAATGCCAAAAATGTCTGAATGTGTGGCATGATAAAGACTTATTAGCTAACTACAGTTTGGGGAGGTCATCCATGAATCCTGGTTTTTCTGGTTTTCCTCAAAAAAAAAAAAAAAAGATTCAAACATGAACAAAACCTCTGTTTCTCTTCTTCTCCATATCTTCTTTATTTTCCTACCAAACATTGGGAGCAAGTGCTCTCTCCGTCTCCGTAGGATTACTGCCATTCCTTTTCCAGCCACTACCCTTGCCTCTCCCACAGTGAGGTTTCCCTTGGGTCACTCCAATTCCATTCTACTGATTCGGTACCTTGAAGATCTCTAATGACCCTAATCCTAAAACAAATGTTCCAATCAAAGCTTAATGTTTTATACCACACTATGTATTGATTCTTTCCACAAGCCATCCTTCTCAAAGCTGCCTTCTCTCTTGATTCTGGATGTAGTAATCTGTAAAACACATCTCAAACTCCCACTCTGCAGCCCAGTCTATGCTAGGCACCAGGGGTAGCATCATCCCTGCTCTCAAGGAATTTACTATCATGTAGGAAAGTCAGAAAAGAGCCCAACAGATACAAATAGGCATTATGTTTTATCAGAAGATGAAGTGAGCGTGCAAGGTACAAGACTGGGATCCTCCCACCCAGTGAAGCAGCCAGAGAAAATGTCCTGGACAATATGTCACTGAACCAGGCTCAGAAGGTCTAGGTTGAATTCACAAGGAAAGGAGAATATCTGTGCTTCTCCAGTCCTGTTGCCCTGCCTATAGCTCCATCTACTTCTTTTCTATTTTGATTTTGGGTATAAACTAAGGTTCAGGCTTCATTTCTCAGTACTTTCTCTACCCACTTCCACTCATTATCAGAGTCTACCTCATAGTTTAACTACCTGCAATATAAGAAGGTGGTCAAATCAGAGCTTCCTGCCCCAAATCCCCAACTTTCTGCCACACAGCCCGACATGAAGATCTCCTGGCTGTTGATGTTCTCAGAATCTGGCTCATTCTCTACCCCCCAAAAATGGCTCCTTCACAGCTTCAGCATTTCCAGCAGTAGCACTACCCTTCTTCCAGGCACTGGAGTTCAAAACCTTGAGAGTGATCTTTTTCTTTTCTCTTTATTCCATACTTGGTTTCTCATGCATTTATGAATGAATGAATGAAACTGCTACTCATCATGGCTTTCCCTAGTTCTAAAACCTTTAACGAACTCTCCTTTACCCTCAAAGTAAGGCAAAATTTTAACCTAGACTTAAGATTCTCCAAAATCTGTCCCCTTATTCAATCCCAGCTACTTATACTACTCACTCTCACCACATGTATATAGCACGCAATGGTTTTCAAAGTGTCTTCCCAAAGAATTTTTGTGAACGTTGTCTCTTTTTATCTACCACAAGACTGATAAGATAGACAGGGAAGATATTATTATTCCTCTTTTTTGGAAGATAAAACCAAAACTCTGAGAAGCAGATTCTATCAGGTCTACTGATTCTTAAGCCATGGTTTCTTCCCATGATGCCACATCATGTGTTCTGTTTTGATTTGTTATATAAGTGCAAAATCAATTGTTTTACTTTGGGAGTCTCATATTCTTGCCAAAGTGTGAACTTCTAAAAAACAAGAAGAGTGTCCAGGATTTTTTTCTTTAACTCATCAGAGCATAGTACTTAGTACTATACCATGTATATAAAAGATGGTGAATAAATGTTTCTTGAAAAAATGTTCTAAAACATGTGGTTCTGCTTAGGGAAGTCACAATCCTACTTCCTTGCTTAGAACGCATCACATTCACCTCCTCTGATGAGATTGTCTTAATCTATACTTGTGACCATGGCTGACAAGGCCTTTGTGATTGTGCCCTTGCTGACCCCTCTGATTTCATCCTCTTCTTCTCCCTCTCCTCAAAATTCCAGCCATCCTGGCCTTCTTTCTGTTCCTCGTTGGCAGAGCTCATTCCTATGTTGGAGCTTTGTGTCTGTTGCTTCCTCAGCTGGAACACTCTGCCCTGGGCCTTCACATGACTCATTCTCACCGTTCAGGTTTCAGCGCAAAAGCCACCACCGCAGAGAAGCCTTCCCTGGCCACCCCACCTAGAGTTATTCCCTGGTTTTTCTCTCTTTCATCACTTTGATGTGTTTTCTTCCCAGAATGTATTATAATCTAAACTTAGTTGCTAGTTATTTATGTGTTTATTGCCTATCTCTCCCACTGGAACGTAAACTCTGTGGATCAGAGACAATACCTCTCTCATTCCCCAGTACCTAGATTAGAACAATATCTATTTGTCAAATGAATAAATAGCTGAATGAGTGAATGAATGAATGATTGAATGAATGAATGAATGAATGAATATCAGTTTCCTCATCTATAAAATTGAGGGGTTGGAGTAGATAACCTCTAAGGTCTCTACCAGCCTAACGTTCTTTAATCAAAGCTCTTGTCTTTTCATGAAATCAGCTGAGGTCCCTTTTTAGGTTTACATCAGGTCATATTTTCTTTTTTTCTTGGCTTTGGTTCCTCACCAAAGATTCCCATGAGTAGAGAAACAATATTGAGAAGAGAAGAGAACAAGGTCAAATAATATAGTTTAGGCAAAGAATACCTTGCTTCATATTGTGATGCAGCTGCCTCTCCTGTCAGAGCTTTGTAACAGACTGCAGTTTACACAATCACATTTGCTATCTGCTTTTTGTTTTTTTAATATGTTCGCATTATTCTCCCAATATACTCCTTCATTTTCTTTTACCTTGATAAAAATACTCCTAAGGCAGTTATTACTTCTGAGTTTTCTCCAAGGTACAAAGGATATTGACTAGAAATTGGTGCTTTTCAAATGGGCAATGTTGGCACACATGTGATGGGACAAATCAGTACTTCAACTGCTAGTGACAATTAATATGTTAATTGTATACATTTAATAACAATTAAATAATCGTTAATAACATTGGAAATTGTATGTGTTTGTGTCTCATTCTCCTTGTTTACTGGGTATCCAGTTACTGCTGATTTACAATTATTATTGGAAAATTTTTTTAGCTACTTTGAAGACAGCAGACACGTAAGACACTGTGATAAAGACTGAAAACAGTAATTGGAATGTCCTCCAATCATCCTGAAGAATTGCCCACTACCAGTGGTGACTCCAGATCACTGATGATTGCCCTGAACTTTACCTGTGATTGTCTTGGAAGCACAAAACCTACCACTAGATACTTTATTTGTGAAGAATGTCCAGCAAGTGCATTTTTCAATTTATCCAGAACATTGTCAAACTGAATGTTTACCCGTCATTTTAGTAACATTAGACTTTCGATGTTTTCTGACTCCAATTGCATTACACATGCGTGGAAAGAAGTTGAACAGCCCTTTCTAAAATTTGACAAGGTCAGATGTCCTTATTTTTCACCATATAAAAAGCCCAAAGAAAGGAATAAAGCCTCTTTAGAGGTTTCCTGTCTTTCAATTAAAATTGTACTTTCAGTAGACTGTGGGTATTTCATTCTTTACTTATGTTTAGTTGTGTCATCAACTTCTGGTTTGTGTTTTTGGCTATGAAGATGCCAACTAAATCAGAATATAAATAATTTTCTGTCTTTGCCCACACATGGTTACACTGACATCTTAAATGTTATTATTAATGAGCACTTCGAAGGACAAAGAAAAAATTGAAACTAAGCTTAGATCAAAATCTAAGAGTTTTGGTGGCCACTTCTGGTGTGGGGTCCTAGCATAACTTGCATCGGAGCAACTAGGGAGGAAAGGAAAAAACATAAAAACAATGACGAAGAACAAGGGGTTCTCTTCCTGAGCTAAACCTCCTCTCCTGGATACTCTGCTTAGCATCTACTTAAACTCCAGTTATTTAATTAGACATAAGATAAACAAATCCCCAAGGCCTACATCAATTAAATTAAAACCTAGAATTTCAAGGACAAAAATCCCCAAGTCAAAAGATTCAGAATACAGAATATTTACAGAAAAACTAAAAAATCTGTCTTCCAAAGATGAACTTCAAAACATAAAGCCACCTCACATGTGCCAGATTTAATTGATGATCATAAATAAAGCTATAAAGTACATTATTATTGAATCTCTTCTCCCTTTAAAGGGGCTGAACAGAAACAATAAAAAAAATAACTATCAAGTCATTTTCAAAGCTAAGATGTAAATATCATAATTAGTTTTGCTCTGGGCCATTTTATTTTCCATGAAATATTTTCTAGTGATAGAGAAAGAGTTTATGAAAACAGAAGGAATATTTATTGCACTCTGCCTCATGGTCATTATTGATCACTTAATTTATAGCCTGAATAGTTTATTTCCACCTTTAAGGGCATTTTAAGATCTGTTTTTAAATCTCATTACTACATCTTAGTTCATATTATCTAAATATATAATCCAAAAATGGCTTAACTTATTCTCATCACTTTAGGGGGAAAAAGTAATATGTTTCTTGATCAGACCTTAATGCTAGAGATTAACATATTTTTCCTCCAATTATTGTTTTACTGATTTAAAAATAAATGTGTGGCCAAGTGCCATGGTTAGTGCCTGTAATGCCAGCAGTTTAGGAAGCTGAGACAGGTGGATCACTTGAGATCAGGAGTTCAAGACCAGCCTGGCCAACATGGTGTAGCCCCATCTCTAGGGTGGTGGTATATGCCTGTAGCCCCAACTACTCAGGAAGCCGAGGCAGGAGAACCACTTGAACCCAGGAGACGGAGGTTACAGTGAGCCGAGATCATGCCACTGCACTCTAGCCTGGGCAACAGAGCAAGACTTTGTCTTAAAATAAATAAATAAATAAATAAATAAATAAAATAAATGTGTGTTTCCAAGTACTGCAACAAAGAATAAGGTATATAGCTCCTCCTTTCCCATTACTGCTAACTCAAGAAAACCTCTTTTTATACAATACAGGAAATTATTTCAGCTCTTTTAATTATTAAAAATAACAAATAATAATAACTAAACATGCAAAATGTGTTATTTTGTAATTATAGATAGATAATGCTTAAAAATATGTAACAGGACATAAAACCAAATTTACATTTATAAAGAAAAAATTCTTTTAAAGTTTCAAAACTAGTATCTCTGTCTTTTATTTGTATGCTATAAACCCACAATAGACAATAGCTAACCATGTCCTTTACCCCATTTTCCCTCCCAACACTGTTGTCTAGTACAATTTTTAGAAGATAAAATTTTCAAAGCCAATATTCACTGTTATTTTACAATGAAAAACCTCAAACTGGAAGGGTAACGAATTGCCCAGGTTAATTCTGTTGTAGTGGTCAATCCTCAGCTAGAGTTCAGGACTCTGTCAGGACTGCTATACACATTCTCACAGGTTGTGGATGGTACAACTCCAGAGTATACCATCTGTGTGGAATAAATGCTATATGGCAGTCCTTGGCATTGGGCAGTGCACCACATAACCAACTGTACGTGGTAGCCCTGTTTTAGTGCTGCATTTTAAATCTTTTCAAGTCTACTCTGCCCAGGGGGTTCACCGTTAGCAAATAAATGGCTTCAGTGTTTGCTTTTCCCTTATGCTACATAAATAAGCTCTTTTTCTGGATGAACAGTAATTTCCCTGGGTGGAATAACATATTCAGCCTTACTTCTGAGGCATGCAAAATCTCTGCCTCACCTACAGGAAGAGAGTTGTGAATGATGAAGAAGGTGAGGGATCAGGCGGTTTCATACACATGTGTTTTTCCTATAAAGCAGCATATGTTTTTCAGATTGATGTTGGCCAGATTAAATTGATCTGGTCTTTGCTGACTTGGAGTAAAAGAAATTTCTGGACTATCTCAAGTGGAGTGGCAATCAGACAGGCAATAGCCCTGCATTGGAAAAATACCAACCATGTTGATATTTCTAGATGGATGAGGGGGTGTGGGTTATTTTTTCTCTTAGGAATATGGCACAGAAGATTGCTGGATATGCATGATCATTTTGTATCCAGAAATGAGATACTAGCACTATTCAAATAGAGATGGGAAATCTATCACCTCTGAGACAACCCCTTGAGTGATTGCAGCTCTTTATTCTGAAGAGAAGTATCAGGTACAATCATCCAGGCCTCCTTTCCCTGATTCCTGATGATCAGAAAGAAAGTAACTCTGGAGGTAAAGGCCTTGCAGGTGAGGTCAAATTTGGTGTTTCAATGCAGTTGCCTCAACTAAACATTGTGCACTTTTCCTATGGGAAGCCTCACCTCAAATAAACTGAGCCACTCCCTTCAAACACTGTTTACATTTCCTCACCTGCTTACCATCTCCCCAACTCTGCCTCAGTACCCTGGTAAAACCCTACCACCTCTCAAGGCTCAGCTTAAATGTTACTGTCTCCATGAAATCTCCATGCCTCCCTTGCCAAACGCAGTATTTTCTTACCCTGAACTTCCAGAGTACATTGTTTCTCAATACTACACTAGGTAGAATATGCTTTCACACATTCTGGTTTCTAGATATATTTTATCCCTTCCCTAACCTGAAGGGACTTGGGGTTAGGTACTGTCTTACTTATCCATTGTCTTTACTTATCCCATGTAAGAGTGAATGAAATGTTTTCTCTTAATTTCCTGTCTCAAATGATCAAAACTACAATCAATTCAAACCATATAGGATTTGGAGCTGGCTACATTGTACAACTCCAGGGGACCTCATTCTCATTGCTAAATATGTAAATGGTCCCCTGAAGTCATGTAATGCAGTTGCCTCAGAGCATTAGTCTTTCCACCTACACAATGCTTCAAAAATTGAAATTCAGATTGGGCATAATAGCTCAATCCTGCAATCCCAGAACTTTGGGAGGCTAAGGCTTAGAATCTCTTGAGCCCAGGAGTTTGAGACTAACCTGGGCAACATAAAGAGACCTTGTCTCTAAAAAACTAAATGGATGCTAGGTGCTTTTTGACTCTTCATTTGCAAGTATAAGCATTAATATTGCTTTGTATTTTTTCAAGTTGCTATTAAATGTGCTACTATTAAGGTTGTTTGGGGGGAGTGATATTTAGGAGCTAACAGATGATAGAACAAAACAAGGCAAGAACCAAACAAGAAGAGCACATTTTTGGCAGGCCCATCAGAGAATTGTGCCAGAAGGTGTCAGCCTCCTTTTCTGTGGAGCCAGTGCTTTTAGGCCACACTGAGGGGAGCTGTTTTCAGTCTGAAAAAGAATCTTTATTGGCCATAGTTGTACCTCATCCATAATATATGAGCCTGAAGAGGAAGCAATCACCTCCAACACTTGGGGATTACAATCTGAAATGAGATTTGGGTGAGGACACAGATCAAAACCATATCATTCTGTCCCTGGACCCTCCAAAATTTCATGTCCTTCTCACATTGCAAAATATAATTATGCCTTCCCAACAGTTCCCCCAAAGTTTTAACTCATTCCAGCATTAACTCAAGAGTCCAAAGTCTCATCTGAGACAAGTCTAGTCTCTTGCATCTACGAGCCTGTAAAATAAAAAACAAGTTAGTTACTTCCAAGATACAATGAAGATACAAGCATTGGGTAAATACATCCATTCCAAAATGGAGAAATTAGCCAAAAGAAAGGGGCTACAGGCCCCACAAAATTCTGAAACCAAGCAGGGCAGTCATTAAATCTTGAAGCTCCAAAATAATCTCTTTTGATCCCATGTCTCACATTCAGTGCACACTCGTGCAAGAGTTGGTCTCCCAAGGCCTTGGGCACCTCTACCCCTGAGGCTTTGCAGGGTACAGCCCTCACAGCTGCTTTTATAGGCTGGTATTGAGTGCCTGTGGCTTTTCCAAGTGCATGGTGCAAGCTGTCAGTGAATCTACCATTCTGGAGTCTGAAGCATGGTGCCCCTCTTCTCACAGCTGCACTAGGCAGTGCCCCAGTGGAGATTCTGTGTGGGGGCTCTAACCCCACATTTCCCCTCTGAACTGCCCTAGTAGAGGTTCCGGATGAGGGCTCCGCCACTTCAGCAGGCTTCTGCCTGGGCATCTAGGTGTTTCCATACATCCTCTGAAATCCAGGCAGAGGATTCTAAACCTCAACCCTTGCACTCTGTGCACCTACAGGCTTAATACCACATGGAAGCCACCAAGGATTACAGTTTGCATCTTCTAAAGCAGCCACCTGAGCTGTACATTGGCCCATTTTAGCCATAGCTGGAGCTGAAGTGGCCAGGATTCAGGGAACAGTGTCTTGGGGGTTGTGAAGGACAGTGGGTCGCTGGGCTTGGCCCACAAAACCATTCAGTCCTCCTAGGACTACAGGCCAGTGATGGGATCTTTGAGATCTTTTCCCCCATTGTCTTGATTATCAGCATTTGACTCCTCTTTACTTATGCCAACTTCTGTAGTCAGCTTGAATTCCACCCCTGAAAATGGCCTTTTCCTTTCTACCACATGGCCAGGCAAATTTTCTAAACTTTTTTATAAGTTCTAGTTTTAGGTCATTTCTTTGCTCACACATATGAGCATATGCTGTTAGAAGCAGCCAGGTCATTTCTTGAATGCTTTGCTGCTGAGAAATTTCTCTCACCAGATAACCTGAATCATCACTCTCAAGTTCAAAGTTCCACAAACCCTTAGAGAAGGGGCAAAATGCCACCAGTCTCTTTGCTAAAGTATAGCAAAAGTGACCTTATTCCAGTTCCCAATAAGTTCCTCATTTCCATCTGAGACCTCTTCAGCCTGGACTTCACTATTTATATCACTATCAACATTTTGGTCACAACTATTTAACAAGTCTCTAGGAAGTTTCAAACTTTCCCTCATCTTCCTGTCTTCTTCTGAGCCCCCCAGACTATTCCAATCTCTGTTCATTACCCAGTTCCAAAGTCACTTCCACATTTTCAGGTAACTTTATAGTAGTACCCCACTTTTGGTGCCAATTTTCTGTATTAGTCCATTCTCACACTGCTATAAAGAAATACCTGAGACTAGGTAATTTATAAAGAAAGGAGGTTTAATTGGCACACAGGTCTACAGGCTTTACAGGAAGCATGACTGAGGAGGTCTCAAAAAATCTACAATCATGGCAGAAGGCAAAGGGAAAGCAGGCATATCTTACATAGCCAGAGCAGAAGGAAGACAGCAGGGAAGGTGCTACACACTTTTAAACAACCAGATCTCATGAGAACTCTATCACAAGAATAGCACCAAAGCCGGAAATCTGCCTCCATGGTCCAATCACCTTTGGATTATAATTGGAGATTATAATTCAACATGAGATTTGGATGGAGACACAGATTTGAACCATATCAACCACTTTGTTAATCATTGTCCCTTCACCCCCAGGGCCCAGCACAGTAACTGACACCACTTAGTCACTGTCTGTTGAATAAATGAATTAATATGATAAAAGACTCCATAGAGGAGGTGGCATTTGAACTAAGACCCTGAAGGATGGGTTTGAACTTGCCAAGAAGAGAAGAGTGTGGGAGTGAGAAACAGGACCTATGTCCAAGGAATGCAAAGTTCTCGCATGCTACTAACACCATAAGAAGTTTGTGTGCATATACACCCAGGATGGGATGAGGGAAGGTGATAGCGATCACACAGAGATGTAGGTTGGAATAAGCATGTAAGAAATCTTGCATTCCAGAACTTTACCCTAGAGGCAACAGAGAATCACTGATTTCTGTAAATAAGACATAACAAAGTTAGCCAGTTTCATTTTTTTCCAAATGGTAACCAACAGCAGGGTGAAAAGTGAATTGAAGGCTTCCTGGGCCTGGGCCAAGCACTCCCAAGGCCTTCTTCCCCAGCCTTCTCCCCCTGCTTTAAATCCAACCCTTGCTCTCTCTTTAATGCCCCCCAGTGACCATTTTACATTTTCTGGCAAATTTGCTACTATTTTAGTTACTATGAAATGAGTTTTCATGTCATGACCTCCCTCTGACATCTGGGGGTGTATTACTCCGCCTCCTATATTCTTTCTATCTCCCATTATGAATATTCTAAGCAAGGAATGTGACTTGAGCACAGCCTCTTGATTGGCAGGGGTTTTATCATCCTTCACACAGCAAGACTTTGTGAAGATGCCGTCATATCAATTAGCACAGCAGAATCGAGGCAGGCATGTTTCTACTGGCATGGGCACAACTACCTGGACAAACACCAACACTCCATGCACACCACAATGCCAGGCCTGCACATTTCCCACAGAACTGCAGACAGCCCCTTCCACAGAAGTCATTCCAGCTCTGACAGCATCTCTGTGGGTGAGCTGGTCTCCTGCCATCCTTCAGGGATCCTCAGTGTTTGGGAGGTGGTTGTTATTGGGACCCCTGTTCCAGCATATTTGATATAAACAGCCAATCCGCTTACATCGACACCTTCTTCAAATCCTTCCTGCAAAGAGTCTGCAACCTCTGCCTGCTGTTCTGTTTGAATGCATGCTTTGGAGAAGAACAGTGACAACATCTCCCTGAAAGAGAAACCAGAAAGAGAGTCCAGAACAGCAAGAAAAAAGAGAAAGGTGAGCTGGCCAAGATTTTAAAGGAGTCACAGCTCTGAGAATAACCCTACAGGCTTCAAGATAAAAACCATTTTTGTCTAATAAAGGGATTATTATGTAGTATTTATGTGTGGATTTATGGTTAAAAGGCAGGAAACCTCCTTTTACTCAATAGGAACTGAAAACACAGTCGTCTTTGCAAACAAACAGGAGCAACGCTGATTCTAAAGAAGTCAGAGTGGAATTCAGGGCTCTGCATCCAAATATAAGCCCTCAGCTCTAGTGTTGACACTGTTCAACCCAGATCCTGGACCCCAGCACAAACTCCCACCCTGCCTCTGCTCCTTTCCAGCCCACTTTCCTCTTGTCCTGCAATGCTGCCCTTAACCTGCTTGAGCTTCACTTACTTTTACACTTGGCAAATGCCCTTTGTGCCCCAGGTATCCCACCTGTCCTCTCATTTTTTTAAAAATTGTCTTTCTCCTTTTTGCTTTGTTGAGAAAATTCTTAGCCTCAGTACCTCCAAAATAAGAGAACAGGAGTCCAGAAATAATTTACAGGCCACTGGAACTAAAAGGATTTTGTGGCAGCCTTAATCCAAATCAAACCAGTGGCAGGCAACGTAAATATCTTTTCAGTTCTTTACAAATAAAAAAATCAACAACACTTCACATACTCACAGGGTACACAATAAAGACAACTCTTTTTTTCTACAGCTTTATTTGGCTTTTTTTGTACTAATGAAAATCAGACATTGGAAGTAATGCTGCTTTATGTTTATAATAAAACCTCATTAACTCAGATACAACTAATTTATAACTTGTGATAATTTTACCGCAACAGGGCTGAATTTACTTATGTGCAATATATAATTTTTACTAAGCAAATTAATAGTCTAAATCAAATATTAGAAAGATTATTTAACTTCTCCAAACAAAGTACCTTTTAGGACATTAGTAGGTATTTGCATGCAGAAAAAATAAAATTAAGACTCATTTCTGGCTACAGCCTCCACAGTTTCTTTCCTAAAACCCTTGAATACAAATGGATTTTAGAATTCAGAATTTTTCAAGGTTTAGGAAGTTAATAAATTTTACATATGTATTATATTGTGAGTTGTGTCTGAGGCAGTACCCAGTATTCACACTGTACTAATATTTACACTAAATGAGATAAAAGCTATACATAGCCTTACATCACTTTAGATCAGATTGTTCTATTAAATAAGTTTAGGTGGGTCATGTTTTGCCAACAAGTAAATCATGGAAATAACTTCTACTTTCCAGAGCTCTGGGGTGTCAGATGTGGATATGGGTTGAGGACCTGTGCTGAATTATCCCTTCATGAAATAAGAAGTCCTTCAGTTCATGAATATGAGGTAGTTGTTCAAAGGACAAGTTTGATATTGAAAAAATTGTGATGATTCCAGTAACTGAAATTTTCATTCTGTCAAACCAGTCTTCCATGAGATGTACATTCTCAGTGGTCATTTACACTGCACGTAACAACTTGGATCAAAAGAAACATCCTTTGTGATCTTTCAAAGTAGATGAGGAATTAAGAATTGCATTCAGACATTTAATTGCTTCCAGAGATCACCACAACTATGCTGAAAAAGCAAGGTCCCAGTGCCCAAAATAGGTCTTACATTCCACAAACATTTGTCACAAGTGGATAACCCCAAGCCATCTTCATTCTTCTAACCATGGGCTACATGGTTAGAAGTGCCTGAAGAACTGCTGCAGATTTCAATCTTTCCACATGCCTGACCAAATCTCATATCATTAATTGTAATGAATATTCAAACAAAAATCAAATTAAATCATCCCACACCCCCCACCGAAAATGCCTATTTTAATAATGATAGCCATCAGAATTAAGTCAGGAGAGAAGCTACTCTTGGTCCAACCAGAAAAATTTGCTGGGAATTCACACTGCTCACTGTTGAGAATGAACTGAGGGCCTCCTAAAATGTTGGTGTCTTTTCATTTACACTGTATTTCCTATTGATCAATCTATCCAGTGAACTTCCCAGAACAGAAAATAATTAAGCTAGTTACGACAAATAGCTAATATTTATCTGGAACAGTTTCCTGCTGATTCTCTGAAAAAGAGGTGTGTAGAAATTAGTGTATGTTGTTTCTCTCTTTATCCATTCCTTTATGTTTATCCAGAACATAAAATTAGGTTTCCAGTAAGACAACCCAAATGATGCCATTTCAAGTGAATTTTTGATCTGGTTTTTCTTTAAAACATTGTGCAGAGAGTTTTCAATAACCTGTTCTTGGTAAGTGAGTTTCCCCCTTTCAAGTATATCCTCGTTAAAGACCATTCTTTTAAAAACCTTTGGAAAATATTTACTTTTTTACTTTTTTCTTACCGACAATACAGTTGTAACCTTAAAATAGTTTCTTTAATGTCAGTTTCTAAAGGATCACAGATTATACTAGAGATTTTCATAAAGGCAGGAATTTGGAGAGTATTTTTCCATTATTGTCCATGTGTATATATCAACCCTAATTCACCAGTGGAACTGGAGGTCATTATTTCTGAATTTGCACATTAAAAATAACGTCTACCCATAAGGGAATATCTTTAAACCACAAATGCCAGAAATAACAATTGTATTAAACTGCATTTCATGAATACATAATAAAGTTCAATTTACCACTATTTATCATGTTACTTAAATTAAATCTATAATGGAAAAGAGATTTAGTCCTGTTTTTAAAACAACAAATTCCTTTATGCCAATTGTACAGGATTTATATTAGCTCCAATGCATCCATGTCAATTTATTTATTTTTTGCTTAATTACTATCACTTTCTATTGTTGAGATCCTAGGGGACAATTCACATCCTTTCATGTATTTTTCAAAGCTTAAAGAGACATGTACACATATATTTAAAATTAGTATAATTTCAGTTATATTGATTTATAAAATTTGAGACTTTTAAAAAGTGGTATTGTAACTCATACATATATTCTTATCCCCTCATAAATCCTCCAATTTATATCTCTATACTCACTGGAGTTTTGACAGTTACCTGAAGTTGCTAGAAAAAGTCACTGTGGAGGCAGACAGAGGTATTTTCAGAAGTAATATTTGTGTTGTACCCACACACATTCATATGTAGAGAATTGAGGAAATAGGCCAAAAATCCAACATTAACAGGTACCCATTTTCAACAACCTGCACATCTCAGCAGAAGGAGAAGGCAAAAGAATGCTGGATGGTCTTGAATAATCAAGATATTAGATATTGCTGAAGAAAAAAATAATTCACTGCTAATCCTGCATTGAATTCATTAATACCCTTTATGTGGGTTTGTCCAATAGTTTTAATAAGGGCAAGGCTGTCTCATTATGTCTCCAACTTAGTAAATGGCTCCGTTATCTAACCACCAGGACCAGAAATCTGGGAGTGTCCTAGATGACTTCCAGTTTCTCTCCTCCTACAATCAATTAGTCACCAGGACAAGACCCCCTGCATTCCATTCCACAGCATTTCTTCAATCCATCTTCTCCCTGGCTAACACCACTCTGCAACTGCCTAAATTCCAGCTCTCTTAGTATCTCTCCTGGGCTACCTCATTGGTTTCCTAGCTGATTTTCCAAGTGCCAAGCTGGCTCCCTTCTAACCCTTTCTCCATTTTGCTGTCCGAATTCTCATTCTTAAATATATCTGACGTTGCTACTCTCTTGCTTAAAACCCATCACTGACTAGACGAAGGACAAACATTTTATGATAGGTTACAAGGCCCTCTTTGATCTTGCTCTTGCCTTGTCACCAGCTTTATCTCCAACCAAATTACCCTCCAAACAACCCCAGGCCTTGACAAAGATTGGTCACATCTACCAAACTCTAGACGGCCTCTTCTGAATCCTCTTACCAACCAGGCCCTGACTTTTGGGCTCTGTGTTTTTCTCTGCCTTGTCCAATTTTAGCAAGAATCCTGCTAAGTCAGTAAGCAGAAGCCCCTGTCCTCAATATCTGATCACCCCATCCCCCAGGTGATGTCTGATTACCATGGCCGTCTTCAGCAAGAATCTTGTTAGGTTGATTTAGCCAGAATCCTTTTTACCCCTGATGTTTCTTATTAGTCATTTTCCATCCACTGATCCCTCCCCTCTGCTCCTTGGCTATACATTTCCACTCCTCCTTGTTGTATCCAGAGTTGGGCCCAGTATCTCTCCCCTGCTACCATATTACGTTACAGTGATCCTTACACCTATCACAATGGTCCTAAATAAAGTCTGCCTTACCGTCTTTAACAAGTGTCAGAAATTTTTTAATTAACAGTCTCACCAACCTATGAGCCACTGTACAGCCCTAGTACAGTCCTTCCCAAATGTTCTCCCTCTGTGTGCCCACACTTTGCATTTATGAGGACTCAGCTTAAGTCTGACACCCCCCCCAAAATCTTTCCTAGGTCCCCTCTTGCCCCATGTAAAACAGAACCCTCTTCATTCCACTGACTTTCCATGCATATTTCTAACCTAATATCTGGTAAAATATAATGTACTTATTTGCTTTACATGCCTTTCCCTTCTTGTGTGGAATTCTTTGCGGATAGGGGTTGTGTCTTATTTATCATTCTATCCTCTTCACCTGGCTTATTTCATGGCATACAGTAAAGGCTTAATCAACAATTGTTTTACAAATTCAAGAGAACCTAAGATATACATTTATTCATGACTTCAAGGATCCCTCATGCTAAGGCAGAAATCTTTTCTGGTAGTAACAGGCTAACTTCTGTGGAATACCCTCCAGCACCCCTAAAGTACATTTTCTAATGAACATCATATCTAAAACCCCAACACAAATGCATTTCCTTTGGTGGCATTTAATGACCACCTTTTTGCTGTTGCATATCTTGAAAATGTACAGTTACTACTCAGTACTTATCAGGTGGTAGGTTTATCACCAGAGCTGTGCTCAAAAAATTCTTGAAGAAACAGCTTCCCAGCAGCTAACTTCTCCAAAGTCTACTTTAAATATCAAATGAAGCTGGCTGACGGCGGCACTTCCACTGACACTAGCTGCTTCAAATGGACGCTGCAGCTGACAGTCATCGCTACTGACAGGAGTCTGGAACTGTCCATAGAAGACACCAATGGTTTACATAAGGCCAGAGAGAACTTTTCCTTTCACAACAGCTGTGTGACACATCAGAAGTCCCCCTAACAGATTAGGAAGTTTAGGCACTATGCACAGAGACAACTCACCGAAGCTCTGCCATGATCAGATTGACACAGGGAAGGCAAGCTTAGGATACAGCACCCATAGTTTTTAAGTTCAAACACAAAATATCTGTTATATGAATAGAAGTGTACATTGGAAGATAATCAAGCCAAATATTTCAATCTGGAAATATGAACATCATAACCATGGTGGTACAAAGCTTAGAAATAAAATTAAAATTGACCTTGGAAAGAATGGTTCTCATCACATGCCCAAGAGAAAGAAGAATAAGCAAAGATAATAGTAGAGAAACCATACTTGGATTAGACTGTACTCTGGGCCAAACAGGGATGGAAAATCCTAAACTAAGTATTTCTTATCTCATAGTCCACATTTTACCAAAAAGCAAAGAAAGAAATTACTACGTAATGTATGCTTGGTTGGACTAGTCTTTAAATCAGCATAACTTAGACTTTTCTTCTAAATGAACAAGCAGAAAGCCAGACTTTCTTGAGAACAGGAAAATGTATTCAAATCTAAAAAATATAATCTAAAAGAGAGAACACTGAGATAAATTATCTTCTTACAGTTCAGAATATGCACATGAATTTGGTATAAAGAGAGTTGAACATATTAGCTGTAAACGCTACCCAATTTATATTAAGCAGTGTATCTTCTTCCTTAAAATAAGTACTCAGCAGGCTACTTTCTCACCTCAAAGGTGAAACTCAATGGCAGGCTTCAAGATAGCTTTGACATGAACTTGTATATCAGAAAAGTAGAGAAATACCACTATAATCATGTTTAATCTTTTAAAGCTGTGACTGAGAAGTGGCATTTGGGCAGGATTTAAACTTGGCTGTGTCCATGGCAAATATTAAACCCACTCCAGTTCTCTCCTAGCCTTATTTTTTTCTCATTAGTTAGATGTCACATAGGAAATGAAATTATTATAAACATATTTAACTTGTTTAAATAACTTTAAAAACATAACTTACAATCAGTGGGTTTCAAAATTCAATAAATCCTCTCACTTATTAGTTACAGAATATAGTTGCATTTAACCTAATAAACTTAAAAACATGGCTTTAAGGAATATTCTTTCTTGGCAAGAATTAAATTGGCTTGGCTAATTTACATTGTTTTAAATTTAGAGAGAATTGTGTACTGACTCATGATTACAATACATAAACCATTTCCATGAAATGGTCTGAATTAACCTCCTCGCTATTTATATAAACAGCACATAACATTGCATGCACTGCAGTCTACTAGATGGGAATTTTTTAAGTCAGTAAATTATACTTGTAATATAATCTCTAGCTAAATACAAGAATAAGAAAAGCTTAGTATTTCATTATGTTTTAAGTGATAGAAACTCATTGTCTCTGTGTGTTTAAATATACCAAAAGTAGTTGTTAGTGTCTACAGTTAATGCAAAATGATATGGTACTTGAGTGTATATTTATAAAGCTTGTATAATAAAATCAAAGGCTGCCAAAGTATAGATGAAGTGATGACTGCCAAATCAGTTCATAGATAATTAATGTATGAGTTGGGCCCCAAATCTTCCTGAGCTTATTGCTTAAAAGGGTATCTAATGATAACATTCACGCTAAAGACCATTATGAAGACTTAGGACAAGTATATAATTTTCACCTGTCAATTAGGAATTACATTCTAACACTGTTGCTAGTCATTTTCTATATAATCATGAAGAAACTACATCAACTCAAAATAAGACAAAAACATTCAAGATTAAATTTGTCAAAATCACAACAAAAAAGTTTTGAAGAATAACAGATATATAAAAGCGGTCAAGGAAAAACACTGAAAGGATCAATTACTATGATTTTTTTTTAAGAATTTTATTAATTTTTTTTTACTATGATTCTTTAAGCAAAGTATTGGTAGTAAAATGACAATTTGACTTTAAAATCTATTTATATCCACAGGAAAAAATCAAAAGGAGCTTTTAAACTAACTATATGTTTCGTTTAACAAATCTACATTGTATCTTAAAGTGGAACTTTTAATACCTAGGTTATTCGATTATTTATATACTCTACACCCCAAATCTCCTTTTCTACTGCAGATAGCTTCAACAAAAATATTATTTTCAGTCACTGAAATGTTTGGCTCATAGCGTTCCAAAAATAATTGTATCAAAACAAAGCATTTGGTTTTACTCTCAAACTTATTTCTCCTTAATCTTCCCCCATCTAAGGAAATTGTATCACCACCCACCCAGCTCATAAGTCAAACATTTAGGAATCATTCTTGGGTTAGTTTTCCCTCACTTCCCAAATTCCAATCCATTGCCAAGCCCCACCTCCAAGATGTACCCTGGATATTTACTCCGTGGGCCTCTAGCCCCAGCCCCCATCGCCGCTGCCTGGAGCACTGCAATGGTGTCCTCTTTGTTCTCCTTTCTTGCTCGATTGCCCTACTGCTGTCCATTCTCCAAACAGTGAAGTGAACTTGGCTAAAAGTACATTGGACATGGCTGCTCTGCTTAAAATCCTCCAGGCGCAGTGGCTCAGTGGCTCACGCCTGTAATCCCAGCACTTCGGTAAGCCGAGGCAGGCAGATCACGAGGTCAAGAGAAGAGATGATCCTGACCAACATAATGAAACCCTGTCTCTACTAAAAATACAAAAATTATCTGCGCGTGGTGGCATGCGCCTGTAGTCCCAGCTACTCTGGAGGCTGAGGCAGGAGAATCACTTAAACCTGGGAGGTGGAGGTTGCCATTGCAGTGAGCCGAGATCGCGCCTCTGCATTCCAGCCTGGGTGACAGAGTGAGACTCTGTCAAAAAAAAAAAAAAAAAAAAAAAAAATTCTCCAGTGACTTTATATTTCCCTAAAAATCTAAACTCTTACTATGGTCCACCTCTCCTGACATTCCAGCCACATTGGCTTCTTTCATTTCCTCCAATAGTCCATGTTCATTCCCACTTCATGGCACGTTCTTGAATGTGATCTGTTCTCAGCTTGTCCCCTCAGTCCCAGGTCTTCCATGGCTGGCTCCTTTCTAACATCTCCACTACTGCCCTACCTAAAAGAATGCCCAACCACCCGCCCCATCACTCTCCATCACATCACCATCTTTTACATTCTTCTTTGCACATTTCCCCGCTTTAGAATGTCAGAGACAAGGCTAGGTGCAGTGGCTCAGGCCTGTAATCCCAGCACTTTGGGAGGCCGAGGCTGGCAGATCACCAGGTCAGGAGTTTGAGACCAGCCTGGCCAACATGGTGAAACCCCATGTCTACTAAAAATACGAAAATTAGCCGGGCGTGGTGGTGCACGACTGTAATCCCAGCTACTAGGGAGGCTGAGGCAGGAGAATTGCTTGAGCCTGGGTGCACTGCAACCTCCAGCCTGGATCTAGCACAGCACTCCAGCCTGGAGGACAGAACAAGACTCTGTCTGAAACAAACAAACAAACAAACAAACAAACAAACAAAAACAGAGAATGTCAAAGACAAGAGGGGACCATCGTTGCCTGCCCTGTTCATGTCTGAACTCCCAGAGCTAGACAGTCCCTAGGACAAGGTAGGTGCTTAAAAAAAAATACTTGTGAAATGAACAATTGCTATGGAGTTTTATAATTCACCGTTTTAGGTGATGTTAGTCAGGACCAGATCCAGTTACTTTACAGGCAGAAATGTCAGTAGAACAAGAAGAAGATACCTGATACCATTAAACAGATCTCAGGTTTTGCCTAATTGTAGACATCCACAGGGTTGAATTTGCTGTAAGTTTAAGTGATGTGTTAGCTTTTTCTGGTTTGTTCTCCTGTTTTCTAATTCTTTTCTCACTAAAACAAAAACAATACTTCTTTGGCAGTATTCTTCCATGGGAAGTAAAAAGAATGTAAAACAACAGTATCTTCCAGATATCTCCATGGGTTCACTTTTCATTGCAAACAAAAATAAAAATTCCTATACCATAACTACTTTAGAAGATAATAGAATCTAAAATTTCTTTAATTAAGGAATTAAAAAGAAACCTAAACAAAATAACTTTAACAATGATATTTTAATGTACTCACTCTTCCAAAGAATATTGACTGAAAATAGTAATAACTGTAATAGCAAACATTTATTGAGCTTTTCTCTGTGCCAGGTACTATCCTAAGCATATTTCTTGTTTTAAATAATTTAGTCATCACAAAAACTCTCTAAGATGAATACTCATTATTTAGATGTTCTATATAAGAAAACTGAAGCACATAGAGTTTTAAGTAACTTGCTCAAAGCCACATGGTTAATAAATGTGACAAGAATCCAAATCCAGGGATCCAGATGCCAGAGTTTACACTCTTACACTGCACTCTACAGCTTCATTAGGTTAGAGATACCACATTGTGTTAGAAATAACATGTATAAAATTTATATTACAAATTCTAGAACATAACAGATACTTGATGCCTGGTAGATAGTATTCTTAGCAATAATCTCTATAGCATCTGAGATGAAATTCAGGGGACACTAGCTCCCATCAGGGGACAGCCTCAGGTCTTTGATGCTAAGCTTGTTAAGAAAAACTTATCAAAGCTGAAGTCAGGCTGTCAACCTGGGCTCAAGAACTCAGAGGTCAAGATTTAGGAAGAAATCAAGGCAGTAAACACGAAGGCAAATGAGGAAGTTAATAAACGAGAATCACATTGCCAGATCAGCATCAGGTACACTATGGAATAAGGCTTGATAGACAAAGTCAAGCTCAGGCACAACCTAAATCAGAGTGTAGGTGACAAAGGTAATGACAGGCTGAAACCAATGATATCAGAGATGCAGAATACGACCCGAGAAAGTAGAACCATAAGCCGTTATACCTATTGGCCACTGAGGGAATCCTTCCACACCTCACTCTGGTTCACACACTAACCTCATCTTCTCAGAACCTTCTATCTCCCACCAGGTTCTGACAACTCCATTTTATAAGTAGAAGAAACTACTTTGTGTATGTAGATAATGTCCTAACTTTCCAGAGGGCTCGCTTATAATCGGTGATAGAAATCGAATGTATTCTTTGCTGCTTTTCTAAAATCAAAGATGAAACTATCCCAATACTAAAAGAAATCATATATTCTCTTCTTTCTTCCTTATCTTCCTTTCTTATTGGAAGATAAGCTTTAGGAAAAGAATGGAAGGGGCAAAGCCAGGAACAGGATGGATATTTTCAGTCTTGTCTCAATCTTGATGATTGGTTGCTGAGGGTGACTTTTTCCTCTCATCAGCCATGTCGCCGCTATGTCTGGAGAGTCCCAAGCAGAGAAAGTGACTTTTACTAATGCTTTGGAAGAGCCAGGAACATTCCATGAGCTTCCAGGTATATTTTTAGTCAGAAGTCAGAAGTATGACTCAGAAAATAAGTCTTTACTAAGTACAATCTGACTTTATGTCAAAAGCATAAAATATATATATATAATTTTAGTATAATAAATGAAAAATAGTTTTCACCTAAATATTGCTATTTTAAATATTGTCCAAAGGCCAGTCCCTGGGTGAAGAATTATAAGAAGATTTACTGGAAGCAACAACTGTCTTCTAGCCTTTAAAAAAATTTTATTGCTATATCATGGTTGTACATATTTTGGGAGTATATGTGATATTTTAATACATATATACAATGCATAATGATCAAATCAGAGTAATTGGGATATCCATTACCTCAAATATTTATGTTTTCTTTATGTTGGGGGACATTACAATTCTCTCTTGATTTACTTCTTATATTCCATTATTAACAAAGTCTCTGTGAAACTAAGAACAAGAAATCATTTCTAGGTTAGATCTGAAGAGAATAAGACATAGAAAGCTCTTCCTTTTAAACTGGGCAGGGACAAGAAGGGAGTCAAAGATGTTACTGAAGTAATACATCTGAGCAACATAGGGATTTTCTGAGTGGTGAGTCTAATGTTGTATTTTCTCTTAACTTCTTCTGGAATAAGCTTCCAATTTATTAGAGTCCCCTCTGAAAAGTACTAGAAATTATCTACTTATAGGCACCAAGAGAAGGAACTTTCCTGGTATGGCAATCTGGTACCTCATTATTTGGTGAAAAAATGTCTACACATTCAGAATTATGAATGTCACTAATACATCTAAAATAAGCATTTGTTGCTCATTAATATTCATATTGCTGAAACAAAACAGTTCATACTGTAGCTGCTCATAAATCTGGCAGAAATATGGGAAAAGAAAAGGGAACAGGAAGAGATAAAGAAAGAAAGAGCTCAGGGATAGATTGAACACAAGAGGGGACTCCATTCATTCAGTCTAACATCTGCTCAGCCTGAAGTGGAACCACCTGTTAGTTTATTAAATTGTAGGATTAATTTATGTGGAAATAAGAGAGGAGGGAGAAAGGAGGCTTTAATTCATACTCCCCTCCTCCAAAAAAAATCTTCTGTTTATTCCCATCTTTTAAAAGAGCCTTTTATGAACAGTAATTGATGCCATGAATACCTAGCCCCATTATATAATTAATATAAGAAATGAAATGTGTTTCATAACTGTTATGTAGGCACATTGCCTATAATGTTTTTGTTGGCCATTTCTTTGGTCATCCTTAAAGAAAAGACCACTGGTACCTCCTTTAGCAATTCTGCAACAACAGTAGCAGCAGCAGCAAAATGAGCAAGGCTAAAAATCCATACTGATTTGAGCAAGACCAAGGAAGATATTACCTTCTATGTATTCCCGTTTGTGACAAGGGGATATTTTAATGTCTCGTCAGCAGAGCAGATGAGAATAATACAGCTGTAGCTACAGGGTCATAAGAAACCCAGCTCTGAGTAATGCAGAAGTCCCCATTAACCTCTCTGCCTCCTTTAATGAAAGACATGCTGCATTGCTTCCTCCAATATTCTCAAATCTCAGGATCTCAAATTTGCTGAATTAAAGTGGTGGATATTATATCTACAGTTGATTTCCTCCTAAGTTTGCCAAGAATGTCAGATGATCATCAAGGAGCATAAATATGAAAGGAGATTAGAAAAAGTATACAAACTTTTGTATGAATGTAGATAGATATTTCCCGGTATCTCTCATATGTCAACATGTCATCTTTTTATAACTTGTGGACTGGTTATCTAAGTTGATCACAATTACCTAGGGCACTATATATGACAGCCTCTCCCAAGATTTGATTACCAGCCACAATCATCTAAAAGTTTCTCTTAAGAGGTAGGGGCAGCAAGGATTTCTTAAAGAGTTGTATTTTACTGTTTATTCAAACAACGAATGCTGTCCTTTTCTAAAGATTATTTCTTTCATGTAGTCTAGACCTTATGAGGTAACTTCCTTAAGCAGTTCTTTTTGTATGATTAAGGTTCATAAACTTTCTTGGGTAACAATGAGAAGAGATTACTTTAAGTCTCATCCTTTTTGTCTCTTGAAAAAGTCACCTAAAAAATTGAGGCCAGCTTTCCATAAAGGTTTTATAAAAGACAGTGGAGAAGCCAGCTTTCCCTGAGGACTTATCCAATTACACGAACTGCGTGGTCTTACCCTAAGAGACAGGAGAATTCAAAATTGTGTTTTTCTGATTATGGCAGAGAGTGTAAAGGGAGAAATCTAAGAAATTCAATTATCTCCCTAGGTGTCACTCAGCTTTGGGACTAATATAATTGGCTATAAATAATATGAGCACATATCAGGCAGAACCTCTGTGGGTTTCATTACAAATACCCTTGTCACTGAGTTGCTAACAACTGGGCTTGCCATGTGGGTGAGTGGGGGTTGCAACTGCAAAGAGATTACTTTGCCAACCACTGGTTTTCCTCATTTTCATGGTCTTCTTTACATATTTTAATTAATGTCCCAAATGTAACATTTTAAGTATGTATTGCCTTTTCAGCATGCACCAAAATGACCTTTTAAAGTAACTGTTTAAAATCCAAGGCAATGTTTGATTACCAACTCAGTACTCCATAGCATAACTTTTCCCTTTTTCATGCTCCTGAAATTTAATGGAGTTCTGCAATAGCAGGGCATATGAGTATGAATGGTTAATGTAACAGAATTCTCATTTTCAAAGGATTGTGCTAGAGGCCCATTCTGACTGTCTGTGTGAGGATTTCCCTTGACCACATTCCAGTAAAGACTTCCTAGCTGTGAAAAGGGGAAAACTTTGGCCCTCTGCTTTATTGATTGCACACAGTAGGCAATTAATAAAATTTGTTATTTTTATCCTAATTAAGCCTTTGAAAACCAAAACATGTTGATATAATGTTTGAACAGTGCCACGAAGGATGAGGGTTTTGTAACCATGCCCACATGGATGGGCAAGCCCATATGTATTTTGAAGTCACCAGTATTCCAAAGGGTTTTTCAAATGTTTTGAGTTTAACCAAACCCTAAACACATTGTGCCAAGTACTATTTTCCTTTAAATTTCAAACCCATGTGAATTTTAAGGGAAATTAAATCCACATGTTTCTGATTCGTTTTTACTTAAATCATTAAAATGCTGTTTTGGACGAGCCACTTGATTTCCAAGAAGCTTTCCTTCCCAAACTCCTTTATGCCTTTTTAGTGTGGGGTCAAAAACAGGAAGTCATACATTGACAATGATAAATTAATTGTGACATCAAACAGTGCAAATCCAAACCCTAGCACTCTAACAATATTCAGCAGTTGACAGATTCATTTTCCTAATTTTAGGTCAGGAAATGCTTGTATTTTTCCTTATTTTCCCAGCATAATTTAAGAAGCAAACTATCTCACCTACAACCACTAGGCTACAGAGAATCCATATCTGGAGTCTTATTGATTTTGCAAAATGAGGCAGCAACATTATTTTGCAGCTCCATTCAACGTAGACAGTCTTATCCAAGGAAAAGTTAGAAAATACAGACAAATTCTTCTTACTTCATCCAGGTTTAACTATCCTGAGCAAGGTGTCTTATAAATGTCATGCAAAACGTGATAGGAAGTTACCTAGGATATTGCAAGGAAAATAGTCATCATATCACGAGTCTCATCTCAATCTGCCTCTTGATTTCATATTTCCCTTTAAGGCCCCTCTCCCCAACTCTTCCCTCTTAAATACCTTTTATTCCTTCCCATCACCTCTAACTTTTTATTCTTTCTTTATTTATTTATTTTTATTTATTTATTTAGAGATGGAGTTTCGCTCTTGTTGCCCAGGCTGGAGTGCAATAGCATGATCTTGGCTCACTGCAAACTCTGCCTTCCAGGTTCAAGTGATTCTCCTGCCTCAGCCTCCCAAGTAGCTGGGATTACAGGCACCGGCTACCACATCCAGCTAATTTTTTTGTATTTAGTAGAGACGAGGTTTCACCTTGTTAGTCAGGCTGGTCTCAAACTCCTGACCTCAGGTGACCCACCTGCCTCAGCCTCCCAAAGTGCTGGGATTACAAGCGTGAGCCACTGCATCCCGCACCCTCACCTCCAACTTTAAACTTCACACGCCTTCCCCATCCTTTGGAAAAAAGAAAAAGAAGAGAAACACTTGGCCTAGTAGCCTCCTCCAGCCATCTTCATGCATCATTCCTTCCTTCCACTCCCAAACTTAAAAAACTTAATCTCACTAATCATCTCTCCTGTCCACCACTGTCTTCTTAACATCTTACTGATGATGTTCAAATCTATGTTTTCATGTCAGTCTTGAATATTTATGGCACAATCCCACTTGAATATTTTGCCAAACTTTACTTGATAAAAATTTATACAAAACTTATCCCCTATTGATGAATTCCCCATTTCTATGAGTCTTACTGAGCTTGAAGCTACTTTGTCACATGTCTAGCCAGTAACCATTTGTTGGCAATTTGGTGTAATAATGCATCTTGCATTCTCCCCATCCTTTTCATCTCCACCACTAAGCCCTTCACCACCTCTTCATTGTGCCTACTGAATGATCTGTTTGTCTCTAGTTTCCCTTCTGATTCCAGGCTATACTGGCCAATAGATTAATCTTTCTGAAATGCTTGTTGCTGATTTAACTCCCTTACTTGAGAAGGTCATGGTTCCCTGCTGCCAACAGAACAAAGTTTAAATGTCTTAACCTTGCATACTTAATGTGGTTAAACACTCTGTATAATCTGATTGTAACCTAAAGGTTTATGAATTCTCTCTTTAGGGTTAATTGATCAACTAATTGTTCCCTGAACATAATTTGTCCCTCCCCCACCTTCTGCCTTCCCTCCATTCTGCCCCTAAATCTTCCGTATTCAATAAGATCCATCCATCCTCATCCATGAGGCTTTCCCAGATCAGGCTTTCCCAGGCAAAATATTCTCCCCTCCTTTATATTCTATATAAATTATATAGACTATATATTAACTATATATAAACTATGTATTAGTCCTATTTTCTCTATTATAATAATTTACCTCCCCATATTTTTCATAGTATTCTGAATTTGTTGTTCTTCTCACACAGTTATGTCTTATGTTCATAACTACACTTTAAATTTCTTAAAGGCAGGGTCCATGTATTCCTGCGATGTTTCAATAACTGCTTTGTTGAGTAGTCAGACTACTGACAGCAAAAAAATAGGCATTATCTTTAAAATTAAATAGTTACTAGTTTCAAGCCTTTTCAGTATGCTAAGATGCTTTAGTGCTTGCCTTATATATACCTCAGTACCATAAACCTTTAACATCATATTTTAATACCATGATGTAATAAACTGATGAGAAAGAAAACTACTTCAATCACACCATAATGTGAAATGTTAATTACTAACAGGTGATTTCACTACATCTGAGAAGTATAGGCATGCAGAAACATCTGAAGATGGAGGGAATTTATGTGATAAAATGGGACTATATAAGTCAGTGGAAGTCGTCCATGTCTAACAATTTAATATCTATCAATAACAGGGAATGTATTCCAGGTTCTGTGCTAAGCTTTTTATATATATTATCTGATTTGATCTTCAAAATAACACTGTAATGTAGGTATTATCCCATTTTACCAATGAAGAATGACAAAGGCACATAGAAGCTATAGAACTTGCTCAAATACACAGAATCTGTGGAATAGTTAGGCTGAAAGCCCGCATTAGTGAGATCCAAAGCCAATGATTGTAACTCTCACATGATCCACATCACCCAACTGCATTTGTTTGGAGTATACACTATGCATGGCTAGCCATCAAAAGTTAAGTTTTTCACTTTAAATTTTATTTCCTAATATCCTCCTGCCTAGGAAAAATAGATCTGTATATAAAATAACATAAATTTTTACACTTTGGGAGGCCAAAGTGGGAGGACTGCCTGAGACCTGGAGTTCAAGACTGGCCTGGGCAATATAGCGAGACACCCCTCACATCTCTACAGAAAAAATGAAAACATTAGCCAGTGGTGGTGGTACATACCTGTAGTTTCAGCTACTCTTGAGACTGAAGTGGTAGAATCCAAGGCTGCAGTGAGCTATGATCATATTGCTGTGCTCCAGTCTAGGTAACAGAGCAAAACTTCCCTCTATAAAAAATAAAAATATTGGGAGGCCAGGGCAGGTGGATCACTTGAGGTCAGGAGTTCAAGACCAGCCTGGTCAACATGGTGAAACCCCCTCTCTACTAAAAATACAAAAATTAGCTGGGATTACAGAAGATCCCTGTAATCCAAGCTACTCGGGAGGCTGAGGCAGGAGGCGGAAATTGCAGTGAGCTGAGATCACCCCACTGCACTCCAGCCTGGGTGACAGAGCGAGACTCCATCTAAAACAAAAAATAAACAGGCCAGGTGCAGTGGCTCACGCCTGTAATCCCAGCACTTTGAGAGGCCGAGGTGGGTGGATCTCCTGAGGTCAGGAGTTCGAGACCAACCTGGCCAACATGGTGAAACCCTATCTCTACTAAAAATACAAAAATTAGCTGGGCGTGGTGGTAGGCACCTGTAATCCCAGCTACTTGGGAGACTGAGGCAGAAGAATTGCTTGAAGCCAGGAGGTGGAGGTTGCAGTGAACCGAGATGGCGCCATTGCACTCTGGGGGACAAGAATGAGACTTCATAAAAAATAAATTAATTAATTAATTAAATAAACAATAATAATAATACGTTTTTATACAATAATTTAAAATTAAGCTTAATTTTAGAAATCCTGAAAACCCAGCAATGACATTTTATAATATCTTAAAACTGAGGCCAAAAGAATTACTGATCGGAATAAAATATAGCACTGCTTTGAATATCATTCAAGGTAGAGTAAATTATATGTGGTCTCATGAAAAATGGCCTAGATGAAGGGTCTCGAGAGATTTAATTTCACATCATGGCATTTACACAGATTACTCACTTGGCCAAAGCAGATGGCCTCTGTGGGCCTCTCTTTCCTCATCTTTAGAATAAACTAGGTGATCCTGTTCATATTTAAAATTCTGTGATCCAACCAACATTCACAAGTCTGAAGTGATGAAGGATATTAAACATTTTCTGAATCTATTCCAAACCCTCAACATAGCATTATATCTAAAATTCAAGCCCTGAGTTGAATTCCCATTACCAGTGTAATCATGTATTATTACTCTGTTCTCACGTTGCTGTAAAGAACTACCTGAGACTGGGTAATTTAGAAGAAACGAGGTTTAATCGACTCGCAGTTCTGCATGGCTGGGGAGGCCTCAGGAAACTTACTATCACGGTGGAAGTCAAAGGGGAAGCCAGGCATGTCTTTTCATGGCTAGAGAATTAGGAAAAGAGGGAGAGCAAAGTGGGAAGTGCTACACACTTTCAAACAACCAGATCTCATGAGAAGACTCACTATCATGATAACAGCAAGGATGAAATCCACCCCCATGACCCAATCACCTCCCAGCAGGTCCTCCTCCTGACATTAGGAATTACAATTTGACATGAGATTGGGTGGGGACACAGAGCCAAACCATATCATCATGCTTTTAATCATGGTTCACACACAGGGAATCTAGGCCATAATCATTCATGTATTTGTGGAACTTCCTAATAAACCATAAGCTTTTTGAAGAAAGGGACCGAGTGTTGTTTCACTATAGATCCTCTGGGCCTGATGTACCACACAAGCCTCATACATCCTGGCTGAATGAATAAATAGGATTTGGGAATCTATAGGGAATACAGGTAACTACAATAATCTGCACTAATTCAGGAAGGAAGAGCTGCAATAAATAATGCCAAAACAAAATCTTTTTCCAGAGCAAATAGTAATTGCAAACTGATACAAATTGTGCCTCTTCTTATTTAGTAGTTCTCAAATGTGGGTTGCAGATGATTAGTAATATGTGGGGGTGCTCCACATCCAATCAAGAATTCCAGACATATGCAGCATCTACCACAAATGTAGCACTCCTCTTTGACAAACCAGCAGTTAGGGGAGCAACTGTTGCTCTTAATTAAGATCCATTTTTCTTTCAAAATATTTTAATCAATTGTTCATGTATTAGACTTATCAAAAACATGAAATTGGTTGGTACTACAAAAGATAAACAATATATATTTCAGAGAATCAACTATAAGTTATTGTTATTAGCAAGAAAGGTAACTAAGGTGACCAGACACAAGATCAACATATAGAAATAATTACATGGCAGTCAAATATACTTAGAAAATTTAGTGAAGATAGGATACCTTTACCAATAGAAAGTAGTTGTATGCCATAAAATACTCAGGCATAAAATGTTCACGCAATGAATAAGAACTATATGGAGAAAATTTTAAAACTTTATGAGGAAACATAAGAGAATATTTTGTTAATTGAAGAAGTATACCTAGTTTCTAAATAAAACGACCCAGTATCATAAAAGTATAAATCCTTTCCCCAAATAAGTCTATACACTTAATGCAATCCCAATCAAAATCCTAACAGTAAAATTTTATGAAACTTGACAAGCTGATTCTAAATTTATGTAAAAGAGAAAATGGCAAGAATGTTTGAAAATGAACAATGTGATAGCACTTGCTTTACCAGATATCAAAATATATTTAGAGGTTTTCATAACTAAAATAGTATTATATTGATGCAGAAATAGACAAATAGTTCAATGGAATAGAATAAGGAGTTTTAAAACAGATCTATGTGTTCATAAGAATGTGTTTTATTATAAAGAGAGCATTACAAATGCAAAAGACAGTGTGGAGATCAAGGTATATACTATGTAATAGTTACTACTTTCTATTGATAAAGTTATCCTATCTTCTACTTTCTATTGATAAAGGTATCCTATCTTCACTAAATATTCTAAGTATATTTAAATTTTCTAAGTATATTTAACTGCCGTGTAATTATTTCTATATGTTGATCTTGTGTCTGGTCACCCTAATTACCTTTCTTGCTAATAGTAATAACTTATAGTTGATTCTCTGAAATATATATTTTTTGATATCTTTTGTAGCACCAAACAATTTCATATTTTTGATAAATCTAATACAGGAATTAAAAGGCCAGGCGCGGTGGCTCACGCCTGTAATACCAGCACTTTCGGGTGGATCACGAGGTCAGGAGATCGAGACCATCCTGGCTAACACGGTGAAACCCCATCTCTACTAAAAATGCAAAAAATTAGCCGGGCGTGGTGGTGGGTGCCTGTAGTCCCAGCTACTTGGGAGGCTGAGGCAGGAGAATGGTGTGAACCCGGGAGGCAGAGCTTACAGCTTACAGTAAGCCGAGATCACACCACTGCACTCCAAGACTGGGCGACAGAGTGAGACTCTGTCTCAAAAAAAAAAAAAAAAAAAAAAATTAAAAGTATGAAAAATGAGGTTTTAAATCTTGAGGCAGAAAAAAGGCCATTCTAAGCAATATACAAAATTTACAAACCACAAAAAAAATCAGTTTTGAGTACCTCAAAAATTTAAATTTCTATACAAAGAAAGATGCCATAGACAGAAAATTAAAAGATAACATTCATCAAAAGACACCATTAGGCAAGAGGCAAGCCACAAAGTAAAAGACTATGTAAATAATCCCCACAGATCAATTTTTTAAAGCAGGTAATCAAACAGAAAAAACTGGTTAAGAAATTTAGATCATATGCCTCATGTGAGACATTTCACATGAGTAAATATTCAAATAATCAATAAACATATAAGAGTATTCAATCTCATTAGTCATCAGGGTAAGGTAACCTCAGTAAGAACACCCACCAGAATGTCTGAAATGAAAAAGACTAACAGTTTTATGTACTGGTAAAGAAGGATATGGAGCAAGTGAAACTCTTGAACATTCCTGGTGAAAATGTGAATTAGTACAATCTCTTTGACAAACTGTTACCTACTAAAATCAAACATACATACTGTCCCTGGTGTATTCCCAACAAAAATGCAACTCACCATAAACTACATTTAAGTAAAGCATTTATCATATTATCTCAAAACTGGAAATAATCCAAAAGTCCATCAACAGTAAAATGAATAAATAAATTGTTTCATATTCACACAATGGAATATTATACAGCAATAAGAATTTTTAATTAATTCATTTATTTTTGGTATATAAGTTCTTCTACTTGCATGTTCACTTTTAAAATCAGCCCCAAGCCATACTCTGGCATCTAACCCGTTACCTAATTATGTGACTAGAGACAATGTATGGAGAAGGGAATGATGACTACCTGCATTCTTTCACAAGGTACCTTTCTCAGGTGTAAATGTGATAATAGCCTCATCTGACCATGGAGGAGAAGCTGCTCAATCTGGAGAGCAAGGGAACTTTACACGGAATTCGGGCTCAGCATAATCCAGTCATCTGAAATCTCTTGTATATCTCTATTCCAGTTCTCTTTCATTCTTTTATTGAATAATTACTTTCACGTAAAGGATCCAATGAAGCTATGAATTCAACTGATGGCATAAGTTTGGCAGCTCAAAGGATTAAATCTTTACTTGATATTGAGTAACATCAGTCCTTGGGTTTCAAGAAATAAAAGACACTTTTAGCTTCATCTAAAAGTCTTCAGTCTTGGAAAGTCTTCATGAAAGTATTGGAAGCTATCATGAAAATCTTCTAGTTTCAGCCCAATGCCTTGAGTCAAAACTTAAGAGACTTTTTATTTTCTTTAAGATGCCCAGGACCCTGGAGCACTTATCCTACTCACAGCCTTGAATTTCTCATGTCTCCTCATACTACCTTGTGACAATAACAAAATTGTTATCCACAGTCTTATCCTCAATAGACACTTCATTCTAGATCACCACAAGCAATAATTCACATAATTTTACATCATAATAATTGTTTCACCATCTCTTCCCAGGGTCTGCCAAATTCAAATCTTTGAATACCAGTAGGATTCCCATTGTCTTCATCTCCCCTCAGGCTATGTAACCAATTCCAGCTCTTCCTCAGTTCCTTGAGGGTCTTTTGACTATGATCTACTCTCTTGTTAATTACTATAACTTTTGGAGCTTTCATTGCAATCAATAGAAATGATCTCTGGCTAACATAAGCAAAAAGAATTTTTAGAAGGCCATCAGGTAGCTCACCACATCAATGGAAAGCTTGGAACTTGAGCAAGAACAAAAGGAGATTAGACAGCCAGAAACAGTCTAGTAAGGACACAGCCTATGGCACTATCAGAGCTGCTACAGAATATTAATCAGCTATCCCTGTGACTTTGCATCATTTCCTCAAGCTTCAGTGACTTAGGCAAGAGTAGCAAATTAACAGGGCCAGGATGCTAGGATGTTTCAATAACAAAACAAAATGAAAAAGACAAATGCCTATTAAGTAACTCAATGGCAAAATGAGCAAAGTATTTTAATGGTTACTATGTAAGAAGATAGATTGACAAATGACCAATAAACATATAAAAATATTTTACCTCACTATAAAAATGCAACTTATTAGCAAAAGTATATAATTTCTCATCCAAAAAACTGACTGAAAAATTAGAAGACTAATAATATGCTATGTCTGTGAATATAGAAAAAAATGCACATTTTACAATATACACATTCTATGGTAACATAGATTGGTACCATCTTTTGGAGAAGCAAATTTTTATTATCTATCAAAATTTACATGTACGTCTTTTGCCCCAGAAATTTGACTTCTAGTAATACAACCTAGAAAAATATTCACGTGTTCATAAAGATACAGATGTTCACTATAGCATTGACTGTAATTATACAATTGGAAACAACCTAAATGCCCCAAAATAAAAGTCAGTTTAAATAAATTATTATACATTCCAATACTGAAAGTCTATAAATAAACAGATAGATCTCTATATACTGCTTGGAAATCTCTCTTAGGTATACTCTTAAGGAAATGAGACAAGTTGCAGAATAAAACTTACAATCCCATTATATGTAAAATAAAAAATAATGTGTTTGTATCTGTGTAAACAAAAAGTAGGCTGTAGAAAAGGCACACCAGACTCTTAACAGTTGCTACTTCTAAAGACCTAAAGGCCTTCCCCATTCTATTCTATGAACTCAGGAATTTTGTGAATTTTTTATTTTTTATTTTATTTATTTTAAAAATTATTTTATTATTTTATTTTATTTTATTTTATTTATTTTTGAGACAAAGTCTGCTCTGTCACCCAGGCTGGAGTGCAGTGGCATGATCTTGGTTCATTGCAACCTCCGCCTCCTGGGTTCAAGTGATTCTCATGCCTCAGCCTCCCAAGTAGGTGGGATTACAGGTGAGCACCACCATGCCCAGCTAATTCTTGTATTTTTAGTAGAGATGGGGTTTTGCCATGTTGGCCAGGCTGATCTCGAGCTCCTGACCTCAAGTGATCCACCCGCCTCAGCCTCCCAAAGTGCTAGGATTACAGGTGTGAGCCACTGCACCAGGCAGAATTTTTACAAGAAGGTACTCATCTTTCATTTCTATAGTAAGAAATGTAGAATGCATGAGGCTAGTAGATGAAACTGAAAAAGGAGACTAGGTTCAAGCAGCAGAAATGAAAGCCTGGAATTATAGTCTTTCCTGGAACTATATGCATCAAAAAGAAGCAGAGTTCATAGTTAGCTGTGACCCATGTTTGAATCTTTACTCCATCACTTCTCACTTGTGTGTTAGCAGAAAAATTACTTAACCTCTCTGAGCTTCAGTTTCTCCCGTCTGTTTATAAAATGAGAATAATCATAGTATCTATCACAGAGTGGTTCTGAGGACTAAATGAAATAATTACAAAGTTCAGTACTGTACCTAACCCATTGTAAGAAAGTCATGAATGGTGGCGTGCTCTCTCTCACTCTCTCCCTTGCCTCCCTTTAACAAAGTAAGGGGAGTATAAAGCATTACCCTTTATTTTGACAACATCTTCTATTCAAGTACTCCCACTATATAAGAAATCACTTCTATAGAAGGTTTTTGTTGTTGTTATTATTATCTCCTCAGTTTTCAACTCATTTTGACTTAGGCAGGATTGTATTAATGATCCCCACTTTCTCAGATGAAGGAACTAAGTTCCCAAAAGACCATATGCCTGGCATAGGTCATAAGCCCCACCACTAAAAAGTAGACTCACCACTCCTGCAGAAGCTCCCAGGTGCCCAAGGCCACCCTTTCTCTAATCAAACCTTAATAGGTGCTGCTTCAGGCCACGTAGCAGAAGACCTTTAGTGGAAGAAAAACATAAGCAATTTGTTAAAAATATTTTTGTACAGCAAACCATGCATAGCTTTGGGTTTTACCCTTAAAAGCCTCTTGTTTTAAAACAGAAAAAGAAAATCCAAAATCTGATCAATAGCAGAGAAGTTGTAATACTGATCTCTTTCACCAGAGATATTTACAATCAAATAGGGCTTTGGAGCCAAGATTCTAACAGCAATGAGAATGATGTGGCCAGAGAAGGGTGTAAAGAAAGATGTCGGCGATAACATCCTTGGGATAACTCTAAGCTCCATTACACTATCCAAAAGAAATATAATGGGATTTGAGGCCCAATTATTACTTCCTCCATCTAACCCCCTTCATTTAACATATCATTAGTATTTTTAGACGAGTCCCTCAGGGCTCTCACACTTTCGTAGGTGAGTCAGACAGCAAGAGCAGTGGCAGCTATCCAAGGAAACTGATCCTTCCTTTAATGCTCCCTTCTGGTTACCTGCTATAATGCAATTATCGTGTACTGAAGCAATTTTCGGGAAAATGACTTGACAAGAAGAACTCTGTCATTTTGTAAACAAGAACAAACGTTGTAATTGGATCTTAATTACACAATGTTCTGAGAGGTTATTTTTATTTCTTTGTTTGTTAATGCAATTATTTAGCTTCCCTATTTTAGCCTTGACCTTGCAGGAAGAGGGTATTTTCCAGTCAGCATAATGCTTTATCTTTGAAAGCTGCAATCAATAAGGATAATTAATGATGCCGGCTGCAATGATAGCCTCAGCAATCATTATCCCACATTAATCCCTGCAGTCAGGCTGGGGTCAAGGCCATCTAAATCATTCACCCAGGGGTGGAGAAATTCAAATAATTTACCAATTTAAATCCTTGCAAACAAATCCCACTTTATTTTCAAAGCAGTTTGAATGCTGGCTGGGTTTGTTTTGTGTATTTTCACTGCTTGCTTTTTTTTTTTTTTTTTAATGACAGAGTATATACTTCATATTAGCATTGCGGTTTTGCTATGTTTGTGTTTTGATAAATTAATGTAAAAACATGCAGCACATGAAATGCTGCTGAGCCTGGAGGTACATGGCACATCTAGCATTTCAAACATTGTCCCTAGCTTTAAAAGAAGGGGGCAAAAGAGAAATGTGAGAAATAGGGGAGGGGAAAGAAAGGAAAGGGAATGGAGGGCAGAATGAAAGCCAGTGGCTCAGGCTAGCAGAGACCCGAGGAAGAAGGTTGAAAAATTACAAGTTGGAAAATCTTTAAGGTGAAACTGCAGGCTTATTCAGTATTGTGGAGAAAGAGGACTGCTGGATGTGAAACTTCATGGTGGATGTTGCAAAACAACCTCTGTTGAGGTCTATTTCTTCCTAATGTTTGCCTTTTGTCCCCTGCCTTTCCCAAACAGGCAAATTGGATGACTTGATGTATGCTTCTAATTGTCTGCTATAGATCACACCCTGTTATGAAGAATTCCACTGTGCTCCCTGATATTTTTCAATGATTTCATTTTAATTAATGTTTTGCTATAAATCATATGCCTAGTCGGCATACACTGAAGATGATACCAAATTGATGCCTCATCTATGTGTGCGTGTGTGTGTGTGTGTGTCTGTGTGTTGTGTCTGTGTGTGTTTCCAGAACTGAACTAGCGAATGAAGAGTTTTTTCACTCCATTGGGTCTTAATAAATATTTGATGATATGATTTGGCCTAGTTTACCCCAGTCCTCTTTTATAAAGTCATATAACATATAACACACAAGAAATTACAATAGCTGAAGTGAACTTTCCTGGCACAATAATTAGGGACTGGGATGTTTGTGGGGGTTTGGAGATGGAGGACAACTGAGAGATAGCTGCTGCAAGCAGAGTGTAAGATCTGGAAAGCACTCAGCCGGAGTCCCTCTCTCCCCTCACCCGTGGGAAGTTCTCTGTAAAGACTGTGTTGAAAGCTGCTGAGAATTTATCACCCGTTGCTTTTCCATTATGAACAGTGCCTGCTAAAGAGAAAGCACTTAACATGTCTGAACACAGTTATTATATTCACGATAAGGAATTCTTTCTAATGAGATTTTATCACTATATTGCCCATCTTCCAAATGTAGATCCTTGTTTCATCCTGGCAAAGGAAATAAAAGAAGATATTTTGGGGGTCTTGGGATAATGTGAGTGGAAGGAAGAAGTGAGTAAAACTGAATTAAGAAGAGGAAAGTGAACGTGTATTTGAACATGGAAAAGCACATGTCATTCTAGATTGGACTGTAAAATAGCACATTCCTGTCCGGCTCTCCAGCAGTCTACTAACTTGCCATCTGCCTTTCTAGGCTGGTGATTTTTGAAAAAGAACCCAGTCCTCTTCTATCTTCACTCTACGTTCCCTGGCCTCTTCACCTTGCATTTCTTCAATGAGCATTTGTTGTTGTTGTTGTTGAGCACCTACAAGTAGAGCTGGTTATGTAATTTGCAGACCCACCGCAAAATGAAAATTTGAGGCCTCACCCAGGACAGTGAAGTCGATCTCCATTGCCCATGAGCTAGCCACCCCAATCCACAACAGACAGGCATCCCCATCAAGGGACTGCAACCTTTGCACTAGAGGCACTGGCACCTGAATCTAGTAGTGAATGAGAGGCCCCTATGGAGTCATACACCCAATGCACCAAGGAGCTTCCAGCCTGGGAAAGGTACAGCCACTCCCTTGCCCCATCTAAGACAACATGAGGCACACATTCAACTCTAAACCTTCTTTACCCATGCCCAGGACCTGCTGAGGGCTCAAAGTGACAGTAGAATGTGACCTGGTTAGTACCTCAAGCAGAAGGCAGCAGCAGTATTAGGACAAGCATGGAAGTGGAGGATAGGCAGGACCAGAGCACCAAGGGGCACGGAGCAGGCAGTCCGGAGTCCATCCTGGAGAAGCGGGAAGACAGTGTGAGCCCAGGCATTGAGCCCCCTGACACACACCTCACTGTCCCATTGGACTTCACTTACACTAACCCAGACAAATACAAATGTAAAGATAAAATTATTAAGAATTTCAAGACAGCGACATAGAGCAGTTAACCCCAAGCACAGGACCTTTCTGAGAACACGGCCCTTGTCAATTGCACTGACCACTCACCCATGTAGCTGTTCTTCCTATCATGTACCAGAGGAAGACCCATGGAAGGAAAAGACTCAAATGCCTGACCTCTAGAAGCTTATAATCTAGTAAGAGACACAGGCATTTAAAAAAAAGAAATAAATAACATCACAATGAGAGTGTAAGTCATTAAACACCAACTGTGTCCCCAGGCACTGTACTGAGCATCTTACACGGATCATCAACATAATCCTCACAATGACCTCATGAGGCAACATTATTATTATTACCCCTATTTTCTAAATAATAATTTAAAAACTGAGGTTTAAGAAGTTAAGTAACTTCCTCAAGGTCATATAACTAAAAAGAAGCAGCGCCAGGATTTGAATGCAAAATAGATGCTCCTAAGCCTACTACCCTGCTGCTTCCCTTATCAGAGAGATTTGTGCAAAGTACTCTATAGAGAGCCCAGAGGTCACTAGCACTGCCCTGCAGGAGTTGAGAGAGGCACTAGAAAAGTGACAAACTTGAGCTAGATTTTGAAAAATGAGCTGGAATTTACTCATCAGAGAAGAAGGAATGCTGGGCATATAGACATGGGAGGGCATAGAAAATTCAGGAAATTCTTATGGATGAAGCAAGGGATACACGGCAGAAAGCATAGGGGAATAAACCTGGGGAGCAGAGTGAGCCCATACAAGAAGCATGTCCTGTTAAGGCCTTGAGCAGTGGGGAACAGTGACAGTAAGATGGGTGGTAACATGATCAGATCGCTAATCTCTCAAGCAGCCAGGCCAAAATTATATGGAACACGAAGAAGAAGAAAACACAAAAATGATTATCTTTTTTTTTTTTTTTTGGAAATCATTCTCAACTTATGCCAAGGATTTTGCAGAGGCCCTGCAAGAGCAAAGTCATTCTTCCAGAACAGCTGCCAACTCAGAGCAGAAAAGGCTGAAAAATGAGTGAAGACATATAAGTCATCGGGAAAAACCCCTAAAGAGAAGAAAAACCTAGGGTGGTCAGAAATGTGAGCTCATTCCCATGACAGCAGAAGAGAGGGGCCATGGAATAAGGCCTCTTTTGGTAGCTATTGTACTGAGATATTGTTACTGGCCAGACCAGTGTTTGAAATGAACTAGTATAATGGAGACAACAATGGCATCCCAAAGAGTTACTTTATTTACAGTCAGTCAGTGACCCCAAACTGGATTGGAGTCAAGCGATGTCAAGTTTAATGCTGGCTCTGCCTCTAATAAGTTCTGGAATCTTGGGCCTGGATAGCTACTTTTCCCAAAACATTTCCCCAGGAGACAGGTGGCTGAGACAAGGTGAAGATACATATCAGAATCAGACAGGTCTGAGTTCAAATCCCAGCTCTGTCACTGGCCAGTTGCATGACTTTGGGCAAGTTACTTACCCTCTAGGAGGCCTGGTCTCCTCATCTGTAATGAGGATAAAAATTTTAACCATAAAACATATTAGAA
Source organism: Macaca thibetana thibetana (assembly GCF_024542745.1). Classification (NCBI taxonomy): domain Eukaryota; kingdom Metazoa; phylum Chordata; class Mammalia; order Primates; family Cercopithecidae; genus Macaca; species Macaca thibetana. Next base: position 60,527,683 of record NC_065579.1, read on the forward strand.
GGATGAAATGATATCAAAGTAATGTGTGCCTGGAATAGTACACAGCATGGTGCCAAAACTCTCAGTTGCCCTTATCTTTTCTAGTCTTCGTTCTTCTCATCTGTAGTGAGAGGGAGCACTAGATGAGCTCCAAGTAGCCCCCTAGCTCCACCATTCCTTGACTCTAAAACCTTCCTCAGTTTCCATCTTTGAGCACATTTTTCACACCATGCTGTGTCCTAGAGACAGAATGACGAGTACTGTGTCTGCCCCTGTGGAGTTTAATATTCTGGCAAAGAAGCATTTTTTTAAATCAATTATTTGTGAGCAATAGCAAGGAGAGTGAGTTGCCCAACAGTAGTTTTCATAAGAGAAATGCTAGGGGGTGGGGGTGGGCTCCCTGTCTCAAAATGTCTTTCTTCACACCTGAAAAGTTTCCATTTGAGAGTCAATCCTTTGAAGTTTGAATTATTGAATGGGAGAGAAAACACCTTAAGCTATTCTTGGTTAATGCTTTAGAGTGATTGGTTAAGAGTGAGGTAAGAGCTGGAAGGGAATAGAGATAGCAGGATAGAGGCCTAGAGCAAGGGCAGGGGTAGGAAGGCATCAGAGAGAAGATGAGTGCCCCATGCAGAAGACTGAGCATCTGTAGCATTTGTGGTAAGTGGTTGAACTCCCCTCTCCCTGGCTCACCTAAGGACCACCCTCTGTGGCCAAGTTCGAGAATCCAACTATGCATTCCAATTACTGAACAAGCTCCACAACCTAAGCATTTTAGTTTCCAGCTTTATCTGGGTTTATATTAACTCCATTCAATACCAAATAAAAGTGAGAGGCTGAGCACGTACTTAATTTTCTTCACTCTTTTATGTTTTAAAATCTTAATTTGTCTAAAGGCTTTGGACTTTTTTCCTCAAAATTTTACCCTCTCTTCATACTTAGATGCATTACTTTGGAATGTGATAATAGTTGTGGTGAAAGCTGGAAACTGTTGGGATTTTCTTGTCTTTAAAAGTTCAAAGGAGATGCTCAGAAATGAGTCTCCTGTATCAAAAAGTGAACAGTGATAACCAAATTAAATTAGTCCAGGAGCTACATCCAAATCCACATGTCCATTCCTTTGCAATGTTTGCTACTTGAGGAATACAATGTCTTGACATTTCTCTGTGAGAAATAAAAAGACCCCCTCACACTGTTCAGTCCTAAATATAAGATCTGGGATTTTGCCAGCCTCTCAATCACTTCCCGATGGTTCTTGATGCTGAATTGGCATTTCTTTGGCCTCGGGAAGAAATCGGAGGGTGTACTGGCTGCTTTCCAAAACAGACATAGAAGCAGAAGAAGGGGGGAAGGGGAAATGCTTCCCTTAGCATTGAATTTTTAAGACAGTGAATCTTGCCGCTAAAACATTTTAGGCTCCTCCCCCTAATTCTTTCAGAAGCTTGGTCTGGTCAATAAATGGTAGCTGTGCCCCTAATACTACACACAGGATCACTTAACTTGAGCAAATTCAGCCACACACCAGGGAGAGAAAAGAACATTCTGTTGTGAAGGCCACACCAATTGCCATTCCACTCAATGCACATGGACCCAAAGGAGGACAGATGAGGGTTGGATCTGCTGCCATCCCCTTCGCTGGTCTCAAGTCTTACAACCTTTCTCATTATGTGTCTTCTCCTGCTGAATGGATCTCTAGTGCGTTAAATTTTGTTTTGTTTGTTTTTTATGTCTCCTAAATGTGAGCCAATCTCAGTTCTTCACCTGAGGTACAAGCAAAGGAAAAGTCTACCTAAGACACTTTCATAGGGCAATTTTGACCATACTGAATCCTCGCCTTATCTATTGCCTTTGAAACAAAAATCCTCCATGAGCGGTGCCTCTATTATTCTCCTTCCCAACTCAAGTTCTGGGCATCCACAGTGCACCAAAGAACAGAATGTAGCACCAATTCTTAAAATATCTTAGTTGGAAAGAAATTTAGAAGGCATGAAGTCTAAAAGACACCAGCATCATGGAAGTGTCTTGCACAAGGTCCCACCTGCAGAGAACACAGATAGAATTTTGGCCTCTAGCGCTTATGCTGCATTTGAGAGAAGCACTTTGTGTTTTATTTATACAAGGCTGTTATTCAACTCAGCCTGTGCTGTCTGTAGTAGATTACAAACAATTATCAAATTTGGAGTGATCATCATCAATTGCAAACAACAAATAGAAAATCAGTGAAGCTTCTATTAGAGGTGCCATGTGATGCATTCTTCTCCTGCTAATGATAAGTCTCTGAAAATGCAGTGCTATACTCTAAAGAGTACACTCAAAATCAATCAATCAATCGATCAATATGTATTGCAGAACTTTTATATCTTTTACTATACACAAAACATGATGCTGACTGATGTGGTAAAAACATAACAATATAAAACAAGGTTTCTGTTTTTGTAGGGCAAAAACTGGGTAAAATACATATACATGTATGTATGTGTATATACTAATATATAAAGTAGCAATGAATTATAAAAAAACTACCTATAATAAGTGCCCTAGGAGATTGAGAGACAAAGATGTCGTTGTAGGCTGTGACAGGCTTTTCTGGAGGAAGGAGAATTTTGGATCTATGAATAGAATGGGATGGGATGGGATGGGATGGGATGGGATGGGATGGGATGGGATGGGATGGAATGGGACAGGATAGAATAGGATAGGATAGGATCAGGTGGTAAGAGATGAGAGAGTGGCTATGAGCAAAGGTGAGGAAATGTGAGTGTAAATGACAGGTTCAAGAATAGTGTACTATATGGGTAAAGTGGAGGGTCTTGTGAGAATTTAAAATACTTGCTGAAGGAATTGAGATATACCCTATAAATAATTGCAATTCATCTATGGTTTATCTAACTAGGTGAATGAATTTTGCAACTGTGTTTTAAGAAGATACACATGGCTTTGGAATAGGCAGTGGGCTGGAGACAGATGAGAAAAGAGAAAGAACTAATTAGGAAGCTATTGCAATAGTGTAGCATGAAAGGACAGGGGGCTGAAGGAGGGTGTTGAGTGTTGAATAAAAAGAATAGGATGGATATGAGTGCCATCAAATGTGAAAAACCAAAAAATGTGGGTTCTGGTTGGTATATGAGTGACAAGGGAAAGCCAAAAATATAACCTTCCTGATGACAGAAATGGAGTCATCCAGTGAGGGAGGTGGTTTGGGAGAAAGAGGGAAAAGTCTGTTTTAAGCATATTAAGGTTTAGGTGATGGTGGGACATTCTAATGAAAATGGTCTACAGAAAGTGAGATAGCTGAAATTGGAGTTCAGACATTGGGTTAGGACTAAAAGATATTGATATTGGGGGTTACCTACAGAGAGTGGGTCTAAAGTGGGATGGTTTGCTAAGAGTAAGAATGAACAGAGAGAGAGGAGCAGATGTGACCCTCACCCTAATAGAGGCATCTGCTATAGTTGTTCCCTACTTATGACCATCCTCCATAGGAGTCTTAGCCCTGACCATTTAATTCCTGCTCCTAAACTAAGTATGATAATAACAATAGAATCAACTGGGAACTTTATGAAAATACAAGTATGTAGCTCCTGCTCCCAGATATTCTGACTTAATTGGTCTGGGGTCCAGGCATTTGAGATAATTCTAAAGCTCCCTGTGTGGTGATAGTATGACGGTCTTGTTTAAAAATGAAGTCATCATCTTTTAGTGACACAAAATGAAATATTTGGAGATGAAATGATATTATGTCTGGGATATACTTCAAAATAATGAGGCAGGTGTGGGAAATGGATAAAGTATAGAAAACAAGATTGGCCTTGAGTTGACAACAGTTGAGGCTGAGTGATGAATATGTAAGGATTCATTATATTTTCTTGCTACTTTCACATACATTTGAAATTTTGCATGACAAAAAGTTTAAAAATAAATCAATAAAAGCTTCCTGAGCAACTCCAAGGTGGACCCAGTGTTGAGGACCCCCTGGGATATAAGTGGAGTTTTTCTCCTGGATCCTCTAACTCCATCAGCTATCACTGTCAAACTTCCATGAAAATCCCCTGCCAGGCTGACAGCAAAGCTTTCTTGCTTCTTCTATTTTTTTCTTATCTAGAGCTGAGGACAATATAGCAATCTGAACTCCCATTTCAAATTCCCCACAACAAAACTGACAGTACTAGGAGAATTGCTTGTGGAGATGGAAGAATTACCCCAGCTGCATTTTAAAATCCCTGATTGCAGATAACAGAGACAACATACCTGACACTTTTGTTCTAAATCCTGTGATTGAAAAATAAGCACTTCTTAAAATTGTTCTACTGTACACACATGCTTCCAAAAGAGATGAATTGTAATTCTCCTTCCCAATTCATCCGTACATACTAGGTAAAGAAAAGGAGACAACTCCCAAACACTTAAAATTCAGATAAAACTCTGCTTACTGTTATAAATAAGGCCTCACTCAGTTTAGTTCCACTTTTCCCATGTATATTTCCTTAGAACAGCGTTTTAAAACAGCAAATTGAGCTTCTTCAATCAGTTGGGACCAGGTGGTGAATCAGGAGCACTGACTTTTTAAAAAACACGAAATTAAAGAGAATAGAAAAACATGACATATGCTGGTATATAAGTAATTATATGTATATATTTGTGTGTGTGTGTGTGTGTGTTCACTTGGCCTTAATGTAAAATAGTAAAAATAGTTTTAAATCCACTGCTTTGAATTTTACTTTTTATGTTCAATTTCACAGTAAACTCTCTTTCTTTTCATTTGAGGATGAAGCAGGGAGGTCTGGAGTTGGGACAGACCATGGGTAATGGAAGACGTCAGGAATCTGAAAGATGAATGAGATCAAGACTTAGAAACAGGCAGTCAAGGGAGGGAAAGGAAGTAGTAAAGCTGGATCTGGCAAGTACGGTAGGTCAAATATCAGACACTGAAGATGCCAGGCAAGTACAGTTGAAGGACTAGGTTCCATGACTCTGGAAATTCTATATTAGAGGGAGCTCAGAAGAAGTAATCTCATTGGAAGGGGTGTTGGTGACTTAAAGCTGTATGTGCATAGTAAACTCGGATTGTATCTTCTCAGGTGGGTCTAATAAGTTGTGATGAAAATTATGAGGAAACTAAAGCACCCCCAACCCATGCCACCAATTCATCCCTTTGGTACCACCTCTAGACCTAAGGAAACAGATGTCAAAATCTAAATGAATTCTGAGACCCAGACCCCAGATGAAATTCTTGCCCTGGCCCTGCTGCTTCTCCAGCTGCCTTCAGGAATGCCCACCCCCACCAGCAGGGGGCGTGGCAGACTTGGAGGAGGTGCACTCACTGGCCACCCCACAGGGAGTTCTGCATGAGACCTAACAACTACCTGAAATAGGCCACTAACAAAGCCGACAGGGAGTAGAAATTGATGTAAGAGATATTACAGAGGTGGAACTGACAGCTCTTAAATTTGCTGTAAGTAGGGGGTTGGGTAGTAAGATAGACGGAGCACTCTGAGATGGCTAAGCAATCTGGAGTCTGAGTTACTGGGTGGTCTTCCCTTTGGACAGGCTGTGTCCCAAGGTCACAGGGTTACAGTGAGTTACTCACCGGGGACAGCCTGAGTGAGTCTATTAGAAACAACTCAGGAAGACATAATGGGATTGAAGATCTCCACTGTGAGGGTCAAAGAACTAGAGCAGAAAATTTGCTTTACAATAATCAAAGACTATTAGGACGGTCATGCTGCATCATAGTAATATATCCAAATCCTGCATGTGACCACATGAGACAAGGTCTGTAAATCCACTCAGCCCAGTACACGGCTCCTAATAGAGGCTTATTCTATGCTAGTTTCATCCCAGTGTATCATGTTCAGTCACCAAAACATGGACATCATACCATTTGAGTCTCAAAACAACCATGTTAGGGAAATAAAAGAATAGTATTAACTCCACTTTAAAGATTATAAAACTAAGGCCTCCCTCAGCTAAGTGATGTTTCACAAACCCAATAAGGAGGGTTTTGACTTTTAACTTAAGTTTTCTACTGCCTCACTTTGTGGAAAACCAGCATAGGGAGTTTACTCCAACATTCAGGACCAAGAAAACATAGATCAGTTCTTGAGAAATAAGAAATCACTGGTATCAGACAAATTCATGTAAGCAGCTCCATGTATGTGGCTAAGTAAACAGTGGATTATTTAAACACTTGCAGAGATATTGCTGATCAGCTGACAACAAACCTGAGGGTGCAAAACAAAGCCTCAGAAGCAAACAATCTAAGGGGAAAACAATCTGGCAAATATCATTAAATTATTTTTTAAATAGTGTATCTTTTAAATTAAGGGATGTTGTACACATACTTTTATATTTGATTCATATATTTGTTATTGCATTTTTCCTATTCTATATTTGATTTGTTCATTATCAAAGTGAAGTTAAATATGCAAATACAGAAGGTCCTGCCTCCTGGTACCTGAAAAGGTTTTAAGTCCCCTTAAAATATGGACATCATAAGTAGTGAAGGATAAAAGCTTCTTTTTTTTTTTTTTTTTTTTTTTTTGAGATGGAGTCTCACTCTGTCCCACCACTCCCAGTTACTTTTTGTATTTTTAGTAGAGACAAGATTTCACCATGTTGGCCAGGCTGGTCTCGAACTCCTGACCTCAGGTGATCTGCCTGCCGCGGCCTCCCAAAGTATTGGGATTACAGGCATGAGCCACCGCTCCTGGCCTGATAAAAGTTTCTGTTATCACTTCAACACCAAAAAGAAATGAAACTAAAATGAGAAAAAAAACATGTTTGATACTATATATAACAAAGTATAGATCACAATTGCAACTAGTTGCCAATTCTTGGAAGGAACTAAAAAATGTATCAGGTGTTGATTGGTTTCTCTGGATTTAATACAACTTTCATTCAAACCAATAGAAAAATAACAGCATTCTTCACTTTATCCATGCCCAGAAGATCCCAGGAAAGGTCATTTTCACAAATATACCCAAGAGCGTCAGCAATTTTTCCAGGAAAATAAAATGAGGCCTCAATGATTTTCTTTTGAACGTCCATGGTGAAGTCATCCCTGTTGACTTTCTAATTGCTAACCCTGACAGATCCTCATTTGTCAATGATTTTACATGTGATTCAAATAGTCTTCAAATATCACTTTTCTCAACTTCATGAAATCTTGCACATTTTGCAAAATTTCCCATTTCCCTCTGCCATCAATTTCCCTTCTGTTTTCGCATTATTGTCAAGGGTTTGTCACATCAGGAAACCAGCAGGAGCCAACAGACAAGGATGCTGATGCCATGAGCAGAGATAGACACTAATGTTGAATGGGAGCTAATAGGAGGTCATTTATTAATGTTTTATGTTACAATAACTTTTACTCAAGACTAAAGAAGCTTAGATATTGGATGCTCAGGTGATGAAAATCTCTTGTAATTACTTTGTCTTGTATCCATGTGGTAAGTGTGGAATGAGATAGCCCATGCCTGCAGAATCTGAGGAATCCATGTCCAAAGCCTGTCCCTTTCTACCACCACACACCCTCTCCATCAGAAGTCACACTCATCACCTGGCACCACAGAGAAAGGTGTGAGGGTATGTTCAATAGCCCCAGTAGGAAATCATTCTACTTACACCCCAAATCATATGAGAAACACCCAGTCATAATGCTGACCTGATCTGCTCACAAGGGCTCCATCCTATGGACACCAGCACTGTTGCCCAGGCCTGCTCTGGGTCCCAGTCTTCCTAGTGCTGTCCTTTGGAGACACAAAGCTTAGCTTCTCTCTTAGTGGCTGGGCAAAGAGTGAAGATGGTAGCTCATAGGAATTAGTAGATGTGAGGAAAAGGAATTACTAGTCCTATCCGCTATGATCCATGAATAGAGACAGTTTTACATGTGTGTCTATGGAAGACAGTTTAGAAGAAAGGAAGATAAGGCCAATCACATTAGCATCGCAGCTGGTATTCTTGAGAACCAGATACATCAATAGAATTAGAGCTCTAGGCCTGGGAGTCAGGAAGCAATTACTTGAATAAGGGTCTTCCTTTTGGCCACCACATCAGCAACAGTCTCTCTTGTGACTTTTTAACTTAAGAACAGATTCTGGTTGAATGAGTCATCTTCTTTTTAGGCCAAGAAATGGAATTGCTGAAATCCTTAGGGTAACACTTCGGAGAAGTTGTCCAAAACTAAAAACTTGTAATTCTAGCCAATCACATTCACTGCAAGGCTCACTGAGACAAAGTTTCCCAGTTGACAAATATGGTGAGGGCTTAAAATAGACAGTGCTCTGGAGGTAATGAAATCTCTCACTTTCGTATGTAGCATTTCTAGTTGATTCCAAAGATGGCAAAGGCATAAAACAAAGAAGTCTGTTTCCAAGATGGGTAAATTTGGGTAGAAGCCTGTCCAGTGTTGAATATATGTAAACTAAATTTTGGTCCCTAAGTGCTTGATAACATTATCACAAGAAAAACAACATAGCATCTATTGATAGTGAATAGGAGTGATATAAGTTCCAAGCAGGACATGTACTGGAAGGCAGACACAGAAAATGTAGTCTGAAATAAATGTACTGCAAATAAATGAAAATTATGTGAAAAGATTGAAGATGGCTACCTGCATAATGGGCCACTTCCACTAAGTAATCACATACATGCCTAGTCTAACTGCAGCAAGACTGGGAAATGTGAGTGAGTACATGGAATATTTGACCATCATTTACTACATTTGCCATGGCCCCCACCCTTTTCATCACCAAATATTTCTTTGTTTCTTTCTTCCAACACAGAATAGCCTTAACTCCTCCACAAGGGAGACTGGCCAAAGTTCCATCCATCCACCATTGCATCCAGCTCAAAGTTTAATCCTTCTGGATGATGTCCAGTTTGTTTCTCCATCAGAGCCAGATGATGTGACTTTTCTGGGTTCTGAGGTCTTGATCCAAAAAAGACAAGTTATCAACTTCCTGTCCACATATACCCATGTGCATACATCCCCACCCAGTAAGGTATATGTAAACATTTCCATTTGAAAAGAAACTAATGGAAGACACACAGCAGCCTCTGACCTGCAGCAATTCAGGAATCCAGCTGGGCAGACCTCCTACCCTCAGGCTGGAGGCCCCTTGGTTAGGCCATGATTAGGCTCTCTGAGAAGACTTTCCTTTTTCATTGTTCTCCTTGGCTCTTGGACTCATCTTGGAGGAGATTCTTCTTTTTCTTTATTCTGCTTAGCCACATTTAAAGTGAGCTTTAGAGAATTTGAACTCCTTAGGGGCGTCCCAGGTTTCTCAAAGTGCTTCTGATTAGGGGTCCCAGGGTTGTTTTAAGTTCTGAATATTCAGATACCTTTATATGGTTGCTTTAGTTATGTAGTTCTCTAAAAACTCTCTTTGCTTTTCACTTCATTGGGCAATAAGCACATCCATGGCTGGGGGCGGTGGCTGACGCCTGTAATCCCAGCACTTTGGGAGGCTGAGGCAGGTCGATTGCCTGAGGTCAGGAGTTTGAGACCAGCCTGGTCAACATGGTGAAACCCCATCTCTACTAAAAATAGAAAAAAAAAAAAATTAGCTGGGCATGGTGGCCGGCACCTGTAATCCCAGCTACTCTGGAGGCTGAGGCAGGAGAACCTCTTGAACCTAGGAAGCAGAGGTTGCAGTGAGCCGAGGTCGTGCCATTGCACTCCAGCCTGGGCAACAAGAACAAAACTCTGTCTCAAAAAATAAGTAAATAAATAAATAGCACACCCAAAGAACTTTACAGCCTGCAGGTTCTTAGATCTGTTTTATTTCTTTGCTTGCTCACCTCCATGCCTCTTTTTCTCAGCTTCACTGTGAATACTGATATTAGGCTATTAGGCTTCAATGAGAGGGTCACAGCTTGAGCAATATTTGCCTTGAGGCTTATTAACTAAGTGAGAAACCTTTTCCCCCTCAAAGTCTTTTTAAATACCACCTCTTATTGTTTGGGTTCTAGAAGTAGTCAATCCTTCCAAATTTTAAGGCCCTGAAATTCAGACTCGCTCTGTACCTTTTCTTTTCTGCTTTATAAACTAACCATTTCTCTCCTGAGCTCATCTCTTTCTTGTAATATCTTGTCAAGCATAGCCAATACTATCACACACTACTAAAGTCCTGTTTTTCATTATCTTCTCATAGCACTACAAATTAATTAGGTAAGTAGTTGTCCTGCCCAGTAATTAGAAGCGATAGTTTACCTGGACATTTTGCCACAAAACAATAGGGATCATCATCTTTTCACTTCCAATATTAGTTTCCTCACAACCCACCCCTGATGGCTAGGGCAATGGTATGTATTTTAGGTTCTTCTAATGATAGTACCTCACCTCAAGACAAATTCTATATTGACACAAGTTGTCACAACAGACCAACTCTGAAATCTTAGTGACTAAGCTCGACAAGAACTCATCACTCACTCACACAAGTCTCATACACATCAGCAGGAGCTTCCTTGCTTTTGCTGACTAAGGAACCTGCTTTCATCTGTGACCTAAAGCCTGATCAACCACGGATCAGCTTCTAAAATCTCAGTAGTGCACTTGCAAAGCTGAGGGCCAGCCCCCAGCACATGCTGACAATCAAGGGGCAGAGGCCCACCCTCAATGGACATCAGCACCTTCTGTCTCTTCATGCCACCTTTATGATGGCAGCATGTGCTTTTGTGCACACATCTTTTAAAAATCCTGGCTTGTAAGCTTTTATTGGTCATACTTAGAATGATCAAGTATCCTGGTTCACTCAAATCTGAGAGGGTTTCCAGGATGCAGGACTTTCAGTGCTAAAACTAGGAGAGTCCCAGACAAACTGGGACAAGCTGGTCACCCTAGTCATTGTCCTCATAGGAAAAACAGATAAAAACAAAAAGATGCCCACCTTTTTGGAAGTCATACAGAGCATCATCTTCATCTTCCTTCCACTGTGAACTGACATGGCCTACTTTCCAAAAGAAGATACAAGCTTCTGGACGAACAGCCTGGCCTACATTTGTGTGTGACTCTGATTAAATAAGAAAGCTTTGCCGTGCTCCTTTAAAATTTAAAATATGTGTAGACCCCATCCCCCAATACAAAGTATGTAGATGAAGTAATAACCGGATTTAAAGAGGGAAATACGAAATAGGACATACATTGTCAAGAATTCTCTCCCCCTGCAAGACAGCAGGGTCATGATCTCTGCACTGCGCGAGAGTTTATTGTGAGCCGAGAGAAAGGCCTCCTTAGGGCCCTGGAGTTATGATGGAGGAGGTCAATTTTCAAAATAAACGTTCATTATATTTTTTGCTTTGAAGAAAAATGCTGCTTGGCCTGAAACAAATTAAGAGTGCTCAGGCTTTTTATTTGGGGCATTTTTTAGTTGAATATTATTAAAAATAATTACCGGCTGTGGATTTAATCTAAAACACAATCAGCACCCCCAAAGTCCCCTACAGTGAGTTAAAGCATCCTCCTTCTCAAAATTCAAAATTAAGTGGAAACTCAGATTAGTTTTGATTTATAACCACATTATGAACTATTTAATATTTTCAAGAAGTCATTCCCTGTGCCCATATTAAATTAATTTACAACAGAATATTATATAATTTATATATGCACACATATAATAAATTATAGCCCAACTATATAGTTCTACATGTATAATTAATTACATTAACCATCTACATTTTAAGCCTACAATTAGATAACCCTAAAAGACAACCCCTTTAGCATTTTTTAATAAATACTTGTGTTTGGAGCTGTTTAACAGAGCACCTGATAGCTGATAGAGCAGTGTTAACATCTGTTCCATTATTTCCAGAGGACGTTGGTTGAACGCAATACTATTCACATAAAATATGCATTTGTTCTTGACTGTCAAGTACCTCTATTATTTTATTAAAAAGTCAAAAAAGAATATAATCAGACTTCATAATTTATGTGTGACATTTTCATTACAGAAAACTTTATGCAAAATTGAATTCTAAAATTTAATTTCCTGTGATGTTTAAATTACTTACTATCTGGCTCCTCTCCAAATACCGTGATCACTGGGCGCCCCATATGAATTCTATTAAGGATACATTTTGCTGCTGCCAGAATATACAGGGTAGTTTTCTAAGTAACTCTAAGAATATGCTTCTTAAATATATTTTGTGCCAGTTTAAATAGTTTTTCTCACACAGGAAAGAAAAGCAGGAACTTTTCTTTCTTCCCTTTTTTTAAAAAAACCACAGACAGATTTTCTCTGCTTCTCTCCTTGCCACCTTGCCTGTGACCTCTTATTCCTGACACTTTAACCCAAAAGAAGCCAGATGGGTCCAGCCTTGTCAGTCAGGGCTCACCACATCACAGGACGATAACCAGGTTCCTTTTGGCTTTCTCTTTCTTCCAGGAAGTGCCGAAAAAGAGGCTTTGTCCAGGGTAGAGCCCGTACACATGGGGAAGTATGACCCTCTCTCTCTCTCCCACCCACTTCATGCAATGTCAGTAGACTCCTTCCACCATTCCCTGTGGCCGCTGCGTCAAGGGGAGAAACCTGACTTAGCCTGATCATTCCCAGGGTGCTTTGAGAAACCTGGAAATGTCATCTCACCTCACAGCTGCCAGGGAAAATAGGGCTGCTAATAATGAGCAATAATTTAAATAACGAGCCTTTGAGGGAATGAGGGTACAACAAGCAGAGTCACCTTAATGCATTCTCTGGGGGAGAACCATTTCCCAAAATGCCATTTTAAATGGGGAAAGCATGGAACCATCAGCAGTGAGGGGGAAGGGAAAGTACGATCAGTTGTCAATCAGCCAAGATGTGGCAGGATTCCCTGCCCAAGGCTGCCCCACACAGCCAGCCAGCAATGTTGGGATTCATCCAGCAGTCCATGCCACCAAAGGGAGCTTCCATGGCCACGTGCCATAGGATGGGCTTGGATTACAAAACAACACAGGATTCCTGCCTTAAAGTGTTTGCAGTCCAGTAGAAGGGTGACTCCTGATATTTATGTAAAACTCTACATTTTACGAAGTTATTCGACATGTTTCATTTCATGGTCACTTCCCTGTAAGGCAATATGATCCAATATATCTCCAGCTAATAAATAAACGAGAAAACTAAGCCCTACTCAAGTGATTTTCCAGAGATCACACCACGAGTAATTGGCCAGGCTTCCTAGAGCCCAGGCAATTGTCTTTACTCAAATTCTAAGCTGGACTCCAATGGAGAAAACCAGGAAGCCATGATCTGCTTATATCCTGAGGATGTAAACACAGAGGAGGACCAACTCACCCTCTCACTCCAGCACTTTTCCACAGCCTTCTGTGATGTGACAGCGATAACCCCAACCAAGATATTAATCCTTACAGCTTTCCTCACCCATCTGCTACTGCAAAGTGAATATTTATCTGGTCTGACTTAGGGATTCTTCAGGAGGTGACCCTGCCAATCATATTCCTGTGAGATATTACCCCTCTGCCTGAAATTCCACCACTGTGAGTTCTTCTTTTTTCTCTCCCTCCTGGAGGAGCGCTAAAACAGTTAAGCCATAATGAGTTAGTGAGGCTCTACTGGGAAATGATTCATCAGATGCTTTTCTCTCAACCTACCCAACTCACCCTTGCGACGACAAGTTGGGAGATGCAAACACCAGGGTTTTCAAAGTGCCTCCAGGACAGTTGCTGCTTCCCCACAGGCTTCCTTTTCCCACTTGCAGTCCTGCTTCCTGCCTTGTAGACTTGACTTTCTCCCCGGTCTCTCCCAGTCATTGCCTTCAACTTCCCAGCATGAGTTCTGCTCAGACCTGCATTTGCCACAACCAATCCACCTTGTTGCAAGTATATCTGGTAAACCACTGCTCTTCAGGTCCCAACCTACCACCCAGCTCCTTGAGGCACCAAGGGAGGGAGACTTGGTGTCAGTCAGGTGAGAGAGAGACTTTAGGAGTAAGTGATGTGGTGCCTAATGAAGACTGAACTTGGGGGGCCTCTGCAAATGATCCATGGTCTAAGTGGGAAAGGAAGAGTAGAAGGAGTGGAAGGAAGAGAGTAAAGGGATGTTTCCAGACTTAGCCTCCCTGTAAGGTCAACTCACCCATTCCCCTCCCTTAGTAACAGAGGAATTTGAAGAAAGGCCCTTACAAAAGGCAGTGAAGGAAAATGTGCCTGGAAGATAACTGATACTTATGGAAGCTCAATAAATATAATCTATAGTATAAATAGTTATAACGTGAATATCTTCAGGTCAATTTCTAGACAGTTTGACAAGAACTTCCATTTGTGTTCACCAGGAAGATGAATGAGGATGGGAAGGTAAGGAGAAGGTGAGTAGTCCAGAGAGAGGGCCCCACTGGGTAAAGTAGTTCCTTACTTGGAATAGTGATGGTAGGCAGGGAACCACAAATAGCTCCCGTTTGCCATGTCGGAAGTGTAAAGTGATAGCGACAAGGGGAGAGACTGGGGAAGCTTGCAGGGGCTACTTTTTTGGTTGAGGGTAAACTTTAGCTTTTAGCAGCATGGAGAAAAAGGGAGATAACACTCTGAACAATGAACAACGCTTTACCACCTACTAGTGGCCAAAACCCCCCAAAAGGCAAAATTAAGTGGATGTGGTCACTCAACAGGACTTGTGCCCTTCTTAAACGCTAGTCATTCCTCTTGGCTTAGCGTAGGCATCACCTCCTCTGGGATGCTTTCCCTGGCTCATTTGGATGGATTGAGCTAGTGGCCCCAACTGTGGCTGGCTGTGCTGGACTGTTTGGCCTGCTCTTTTCATAGCACATACTCTCTGACTCATCATTGCTGATGGTGCTTGGTCACTCTCCTACCCCACCCCACCAACTGTGGGTACCATGAGAGTGGAACTCGTGATTGGCCTGCAGTAGTTCCTCAACATTTTTTAGAAAAAACTCTTCCTTGGCCTCATAAACCTTTCACTTACGACCCAATGTGTCTCATTCGCTTTACAGCAAAACTTCTTGAAGGAGTTTTCCATACTCACCGCCTCCACTTCTCATTCCACTTTCCTCTGATCCTGTCTTGAAACCACTTCAGTAAGATTCCTGCTCTCCTCTCCAATGAAACTGCATTTGTTAGGGTCACCTATGACCCCCACGTTATCAGATTCAATGGAGATTTAATCACTGTTCCTATTAACCCCCAGAAACACTTGGCACTTTGGACCACTTTCTCCTCCTTGAACACTCTTCTTTTAGCTTCTGGGAGTCCTTTCCCTATTGGTTCTTCTACCATGCTCAGCAGCTCTTCTCTGGCCTCTATACTGATTCTATCTCATCTCCTCAACCTATAAATTTCAGAGTGCCCCACAGCAAAAGCCTTAAACTTCTTTATTGTCATTCCTGGGTGATCTTATCTAGTCTCATGACTTTAAATATCCGCCTTTATGCTGATATGCCCCCAAATGGATAACTCTAGCCTCAAACTCGCCCTTGAATTCAAGACTCCTTTTCCAACTTCTTTTTCAACATCTTTACTTGGAAGTCTGTTAGGCATCTCAAATTTAACATGTCTAAAACCAGACAACGCACACACAAAAATGTTTCTCTTCTTCATCTTCCCCATCTGAAAAAAAAATTGCACTTATATTTGGCCAGGTGCTTAGGCTAAATACATAGTAACATCCTTGCCTTTTTTCTTTCTCACACATCCACATCTAATCCATCAGCAAACCCTGTCAGCTCTGCTTTTGAAATGTATCCAGAATCCAACTGCTCTTTACCACCTCTGCCAAATCACAAAATCCAAGCTGTTATCATCTCTCACCTAGATTATTGCAATAGCCTCCCATTCAGTTCCACTTGCAATCCCACACAACAGCCAGAGGGAAGTTTTAAAACATAAGATCATGTCACTCACATGCTCAAAATCTCCCAATGGTGCATTCTAACCATACCTTCTACTACTCTCCCTCCTCTGCCCACTTCAGCCCAGCTACTCTGGCCTCCTTGCTGTTCCTCAATAGACCTCAGATCCTTTTACCTTACTATTTCTGCTGCCCAGAAAGTCCTTTCTTGAAACATCTACAGTATTCACTCCCTTACTTCCTTCAGGCCTGTGTTTAAATAATACCCCTTCAGAGATGCCTTCCCTGTCCTTTATAAGCTTCCCCATTAGTTTCTATCTCCCTTACTTTGAACTGTTCTTTATAATGCTTAAAACAACCTATTTGTTTCTTTTTAAAAAATTGTCTTTCTCTCTCCATGAGAGCAAGGATTTTGCTGTTTTGTTCACTACTGAATGCCCAGCATCTGAAAAAATAGGCACTCAATAAATGAATCAATGAAAGAATGAGTGGGGGGGAAAGTTGGTATCTTCAAACAAAGTAGAAAGACATTAGCACAAACGCTTCATCTCCTGAAATATGAAAGGCAGTTCCTTAATCAACCTGAGTGAATTTTTGTTGTGGTGGTGGCGGTGGTTTCTTTTTGTTTTTAATCTGTGTATTAAATTCAGAACTACTCACTATTTAACCTTGCCAGCAAATGTGAGTTTTACCCTGCTGGTGCTGTGATCATTGTGGTAGCATCAGCCAGGAAATGAAATCTTAATCATAGCATCTGCCATATACCCTTCACTTACAAGCCCACAAATGAAACTCCAGCAAGGCAATCTTATTTCACTAAAATATGGTTGGACCCAATGACTGGAGGACGGTGCTCTCAGCACATCGTTCTGCCCAGTGCTGCTTAATCTTGACAAGCTTCGAGGTTTATAGCATCCTAACCTTTAACTTACACAGAAAAGTATGTGCTGGGCTACTTACTTAGCAAACCACAAGTGAGGCTTGTGTTATATGTCTACCTGGGGGCTTTTCAGTGTTACTACCTCAGTTTCTTGCCAGGCTAAAGGAGAGAAAGTTTTAAAACCTTTTGGAACCCATGGTTACCACTGTCATTACCAGTTTACAACCTAATGGCACTGGATGTTGATAGACTGGAATAAAACCCAAACAAACATGTCATGTTGCATCCAGCTTGATCTGCACAGGAACACGAGGACAGAAGTATCAGAGAAAAGCAGGGCAATCTTCTTCATTTCCCACAGGACTAGGAAGGGGGGACCACATGACCTTGGGGACTTGTAGGAAATGGCACTAAATCAGATTGCCATATGTCAACAATAGCCCAAAAGCATCTCAGAGCTCCTGGCTTGCTTCCTGTTCCAATCTGAGGGGACTACAGTGTGATTTCCAGGTACCTGACTGGGGCCAGGCGATCCAAATGTTGAGCCCTGTGAAAAGAGATTAACATTCCAGAGTAAATGTGTTACCCACAAGACTGGCCACTTCCAGGAGCACCTGGCCCCTGAGCCAGGTGCAGGTTGGTCCCCATGACCTCAGGGAGTCACTTGCAGATCGGATGTCATCAGGTGAGAGCAGCAGTCACTGGGGCAGACAATTTTATTGATGGAATTGGGTTTACAAATTACCCTCAAGATATGCTAAAGTGAAATATTGAATTCCCCATTCCCCAGCACCTGGATTTGAAGGAAGGAGGGCAAAACACCACCTTTCCTAATAGCCTACTACAATATAACTCTACTATAGCTATACCTATTCAGAAGTAGATCAAGAGTTCTCAGGATTGACTATTGTAAAGATTTGCTGGATAGATTTAATCCAGGAATTACATGGTGCTGTAGCTTGATCAAATAAAACCAAGAAAAGTGATGACTACAAGGAGGAAGACTCCACAAGGCATATATAGGCTGGTTCCTAGTATGCTGGAAACTTCAAAACTCTCCAGAAGCCCCAGCTCTCCGAATGCTGAGCTCTGAGCCATTGGTGAGAAACTGAGGGGCACTCCAATGGGATATCCAGGTTCCTGCATTGTCCCACTAGATTAAGACTCAGAAGAGGGGAAGGGGGTGGTGCCCCTGCTTTGCTACCTGAGCACAGATGTACCCAGCTAGGAGAGGAGGGGACATCATGGGAAATGGTGGTCTGTGAGCTGAAGACTACCTGAAAGAGGTGAACTGTAGAAAGAATCAGAACAATCAAGGCAATTTAAAGTACTCTGATTAATCTTTTTATTCTTAAAATAATCTTTCAATACATGTATGCTAAACGTACACATACTGTAAACTAAGTTGTGGAAAAAAATTCATATTATGAGTTTATTGGGGAAGAACCTGAAACCAAGACTCTGTCCTAAATATCCATTATTTCAGACTGACCATCTTCTGAGGCAGCTAAAAAGTGTTTTCGTTTTTTCCAGATCCATTTATTCTACTTTTGAGGGGGGAAAAAGTTACCAAGCGTAATAATAACCAGGGCATATCAAATCTACAGATTGCCCGTGAAGCTTAGAATATTGTCACAAAGCCCCTGAGAAGTCCATGAAAAGCTGACACTTTTAAAAGGAAGTCCAGATACTTCTAATCCACCATATGAAGGCAGACATAGAGGCTGACCTGGCTCCTAAGAGTGATGAGAGGAGCATAATATCAGTGCAGGGTAGACTCTGATGAGCTGAAAAAGCCCAGACAGTACAAAGCCATCCTACCAGCACTTCATGGGATCGCTCTGGGTAACAGCTGGTATTAGGCTAAGTTTGTTTTTTCCCTGTTATTGTTTGGTCCCATGTTATCTTTAGGGATATTAATATGTGAAAGTCACAAAGAATGTAGCACCTGGAGATTTTTTTTTTTTTTTGGTATGCCCATGTGGCTGGGCGCAGTGGCTCACACCTGTAATCCCAACGCTTTGGGAGGCCAAGGCAGGTGGATCACAAGGTCAGGAGATCGAGACCATCGGGGTTAACACGGTGAAACCCCATCTCTACTAAAAATACAAAAAACTATCCAGGCATGGTGGCGGGCGCCTGTAGTCCCAGCTACTCGGGAGGATGAGGCAGGAGAATCACTTGAACCTGGGAGGTGGAGGTTGAGCTGAGATGGCACCACTGCACTCCAGCCCAGGTGACAG